>NW_028319124.1:3880000-4519000 GCF_062004578.1 Staurois parvus | reverse complement strand
CATGTCAAAAAGCACCCAGAAATGGTTTCAGACAAAGCACTGAAGAGTACTGAACTGTCCAGCAATGAGTCCAGATCTCAATCCCATAGAGCACCTGAGCAGAGACCTGGAGCAGTTGGTGAAAGAAGAGTGGTCCAAAATTCCAGTAGAGAAATGAAAGAAACTCACTAATGGTTACAGGAAGCGATTTATTTCAATTACTTTTTCCAAGGGGTTCAGTACCAAATATTAAAATGAAGGTGCCAATAATTTTGTCCAGTCCATTTTTGGGCTTTTGCGTGGAATGTGTCAGATTTGGCTTTTCGTTTCTCCACTTTTTTGAGCCATACCAACACAAACAAAAGAAATAAACATGAGAATGCCTAAACATTTGTTATTGCAACAATTTTCTGGGTGAGGTGGTGAATTATCATACAGAAATGCAGGGGCACCAATATTTTTGGCCATGACATTAAAATGTTTATTAATATATACCGTATTTTTCACTCCATAAGGCGCACTTTTTTCCCCCCAAAAAAGGGGGGAAAATGTTAGTGCGTCTTATGGAGCGAATATGGAGCGGCCGGTCCGGTATTTCCACCACCGCCGTGTCAGAATACCGGGCCGGCCGCTCAGCTCTACAGCAGGACCTTATGGAGATGACTGCTGACCTGGGGAGGGGGGGAGCGGGTACCTGAAATTGACAGGTACCCGCTCTTACTTCCGCGGAGTTGTTCTTTGACCTTACCTGCTCCTCTATCCAGCGGCGTGCTGTCTTCCTGGCTTCTGTAGTGTCGGCGCTGGGCTTGACAGCCGGGTGCCAAGTGCGCATGCGCAAGAAGCGGTGCTTTTTGTGAATGGTAAGGCGGTACCTGGGACACATGACAGATCCCAGAAGCCGCCGGACCAATCACAAAGCGCAAGTGCTTCTCGCTCATGCGCACTGGGCACCCGGCTATCATGCCGAGCGCCGACACTACAGAAGCCGGGAAGACAGCGTACGGCTGGATTGAGGAACAGGTAAGATCAAAGAACAACTCCGCGGAAGTAAGAGCGGGTACCTGTCAAATTCAGGTACTTGCTCCCCCCCCCCTCCCCAAAGGTCAGCAGTCATCTGTACTGTCCGCAGTCTCTGGTCATCCCTGTGCTGTCCGCAGTCTCTGGTCATCCCTGTGCTGTCCGCAGTCTCTGGTCATCCCTGTACTGTCCGCAGTCACTGGTCATCCCTGTACTGTCCGCAGTCTCTGGTCATCTCCTGTACTGTCCGCAGTCACTGGTCATCCCTGTACTGTCCGCAGTCTCTGGTCATCTCCTGTACTGTCCGCAGTCTCTGGTCATCCCTGTGCTGTCCGCAGTCACTGGTCATCCCTGTGCTGTCCGCAGTCTCTGGTCATCTCCTGTACTATGTCTGCTGTCCATTAGTTCAGAATTTTTTTCCCGTTTTCTGCCTCTAAAACCTAGGTGCGTCTTATGGAGCGAAAAATACGGTAATTTGTTTAATTAGTATATCAATTAGTAAAACAGTATTAAGAGTCCACATTTAGGTCCCTTTCACTGGTGGACCCGATTGGACCATCCATAGCTCTCAATGGAGCGGTGGGTGTCAGCGGACAAGCAGACATGCTGGCACCCTCTGGCATCTGTTCTGAGCCTGTGCGCTAAAACAGACCGATGGGTATCCATTCCCCATCTGACCGGATCATTGGATCAGATGACAGTCGGATGGAAATGGACAGGCGGTCTGTTTCCATGCAATTGCTCCATAGAAAACAGCGCGCTGTGTCTGTGCCCGATCTGCATAGAGGAGTGGACATGGACCTGGACCTGTCATCTGCCTGCTCAGCGGGAATCAGCGGAGAGATCCCCCAATGACTTGATCCCCCATTTTCCAGCACCACAGGTTCATGAGTTAAAGGGATAGTAAACTACTCCGGTTTAAAAATATTTCTATTCCAGTATGTATTCATAACCCAAAAAAGAATCTTCTATTGTTCTCAGCCTCCTTCAAATCTCCATTTAAAAATTTTTTTTTTTGTTGTCACATGGTGGGTACTGGCGGGGGGAGGGGATTGAGGAGAGCAGACATACATCCACTCTCCTGCCCTTCTTCCTGTGACGTGTATGTAGTCACTTCCAGGTCACCCGTCACTTTCACAGCTAGCACAGCACAGGATTGCAACATATTGCAATGTGATCTGCATTGCAATACATTGAGTGGAGCCCAGAGGAGACATGCAGGGTCTTTTTCATGTCTCATTAAAGAGAACCTGTCAACAAAAATCATCACATTGTTGGGTAATTTATTGCGTTGGATTGCCCTAAAATTCACTTTAGCATGTTTTTTACTGAAATTTTTCGTTTCCTAGACCTTTGTGGTTCTACAAATTGGAACTGCCACTATTTTATTCTCTAGGGTGTCTGCTTTCATAAAATATATAATGTTTGGGGGGTTTGTGTAATCTTCAGTCCTAAAATATTTTTTTAAACGTGTGTGCAAAAAATGCAAAAACGGCTCTGGCAGCAAAATGGTTAAAAGGAGGCAAAAAAATAATAATAATAAGGCTGGCCATACATTATACAATTTTCTTGTACAAATTTACTTTAGATTTGCCAAAACCATATAATATGAGGTCAAACCTAAACACTTTCAATTTGTATGCAGTCAGACAGGACCTTGCACTACATACAGTTAGCAAGAAAAAGTATGTGAACCCCTTGGGATTACGTGAAGTTTTGCATGAATTGGACATAAAATGTGCTCTGAACGTCATCTAAGTCACAACAATAGAAGAACACAGTCTGCTGAACATAATACTACACAAACATTAGATGTTGCCATGGTTTAATTGCACATAACATGTACACATTCACAGTGCAGGGAGGAAAAAGTATGTGAACCTTTGGACTTGATAACTGGTTGACCCTCCTTTGGCAGATCAGACCTGCACAATGATCTGGAGTAATTTTGGACCACTCCTCTTCACAAAACTGTTTCAGTGTAGCAATATTCTTGGGATGTCTGGTGTGAATCGCTCTCTTAAGGTCATGCCACAGCATTTCAATTGGGTTGAGGTCAGGACTCTGACTGGGCCACTCCAGAAGGCGTATTCTGTGCTGTTGCAGCCATTGTTTTGTTGAATTACTTGTATGCTTTGGGTCATTGTCCTGTTGCATCACCCATACTTATGTTCAGCAGACTGTGTTCTTCTATTGTTGTGACTTAGACAACGTTCAGAGCACAATTTATGCCCAATTCATGCAAAACTCCACGTAATCCCAAGGGGTTCACATACTTTTTCTTGCAACTGTAGTTGAAGGTAAACATAAAGGAAATTGAACAGGAAAATTGTAAAATGTATGGCCAGCTTAAGGAAAAATTGATTATAGGGTCATTTAGCAGTGGATTTTTTTGGGAGAGTAAGGATATTGTTTAATGTCACTTTAAAGAATATGTAAAACAACCCATTCAGTGTAAAATAGAAGTGAAAGGTAAAACATTTGTGTATAGGTATAAAAAACATTTTAAATACTTTTCTCCCCCTTTTTATAAGTGATCACATTTCCTGTTCTCAGCTGCATAAGAGCTGGGGGAGGAGAAACAGCAGCACACTGATCTTTCCAGTGAATGGCTGTGCAGGGGAGGGGGGTGTCAGGACAAGTCTGATCATTGGAGGAAAGCACAATGTGTTCCCAGTACAGCTAAAGAACTGACCACATTGTGCTTTCATGCCTAATGTAGTCAGTTTTTAATAGGAAAGCAGAAGAACTGGCAGGAACACCAGGAATTTCACACAAGCAATGCAACGAAAACAGGATAGGTCTTTAACATTGAATTCCAGGCATCCTTTCCTTTTTGCCATAATATAGGGAGGTGGTGTTTAAATTTGACACTTTCAGCTGCCATTGTGCTGTCCCTCTGCCTTTAAAGCAGTATTAAAGTGGTTGTAAAACTCATACATGAAATATGAACAAAGCATATCCCTCTATAGTGTGTACTTGTCTCATTTAAGAGCAGTGTTTCTATCTGCTGCATTGTTCCTCTACCATCAGCATGAATCACTGATGATAAATTTTCCTGAAACCACAAATGGTGACAGGGGAGGGAGCTCCAGCTCTCCTCACTGAGCTCTGCAGCGTGTAATTTCACCTCTCTGCCCCCTCTTTTCTGAGCTCTCAAGACAAGCTTTGTAAATGATGCACTTTGAACAGATGTAGAGAAGAAAATACTGCAGATAGACAGGTACAACTTATGTAGAAGGATTTGTTTCATCTTTGTGTATCACCTGAGGCCAGTCACTTCACTGGGTATTTGTAAGGGTTTACAACCACTTTAAACCCAAAAGCAAAAATGTATTATATTGCAGCTTACCAACTCTTAGATGTGATGGCTGCATTCATTTTCTTTTTTAGGTTTTCTTTCTTCTATTTTCATCTGGTGATCCAGCCAGTAAGTCTGTTGTTTTTCAAAAGTACAAGCTTCCTTGCAGGGGTGAGACAAACCACATACCACAGGTGGAGTGCTTACAATGATCATCTTTATTCATGGAAACCTTTATCCCAAAAGTTAATACAAGTTACTGGCTAGATCACCAGGTGAAAACAGAGGAGAAAAAAAACCTAAAAAATAAAACTAATACAAGCACTACATCTAATGTTTGGTAAGCTGCAATATATTACATTTTTAGTGTTGGGTTTAATACTACTATAAGGAGGATTTGTCTACCTCCAAGCATACCACCTTCCCCCAATTTGTCCATTGTTATATATACTCCAACGTGGAGGTTTTTATGGACTAGAGTAAGGACCACTGAGGGGCTACAACCAGGCAGTTCAGCTTCCACATGTATTTGCCAGTATTTCATGTGCTCCTTACTCTAGCAGCTAGTTATAAATTGGAGAAGTGAACTGGACAGGGCTGATAACACTGCATAAGATTCTAGTGCAGCACGGGCAGATTGCACAGAGAGATAAGAGATCACTGGATTTCCGGCAGGATCAACAGGTTTTTGCACTTATTGAACAGGTATAACAAAACACTTTCAAATATATTTAACAACCTCCCTAGAGGGCATGCAGTGGCACTGGACACAGCAGAACACAGATCCTTGTACTGGGCTGCTGCGCTTGGCCCTGGTACTACATGATTGCTGTGACCAATCACAGCAATCACATGTCAATTGTTAACAATGGCTTTCATTCATAGCCATTGTGTGTACTATTGTGATCTTTGTGATTGGTCACAGTGATCACATGGTACAGGGGCCAATCAAAGTGGGTCTGTACCATGTGATAGCTGTGGCCAATCAAAGTAGTAAGCAAGGTTTCATGAATTAAACCTTTAAACAGTGCTGGAGATTGCCTATTACAATGATCATCACTTTAATAAGCAATCAGAGTGTAAAAAAATAAAATCCTGATCTCCTCCCCAGAGTAGTATAGTGTCACTGTGGCGACTCTGTACTGCTATGATTATTATTACATCGAGTTTATATAGCGCCAATAGGTTTGCTCAGTGCTGTACAATAAAGTGGGGGGACAGTACATGAGACAATACAGTAACAATACAATACACGAGGGGTTCGAGGGCCCTGCTCTTTCAAGCTTACAATCTAGGAGGGAGGGGGTAGAGGTACAGGAGGATGGTGGCTGTGGGGGATGGAGTGGCAGGAGGAGTGGAGGAGAACGGCTGTTAGGTGAGGGTGGGTAGGCTTCCCTGAAGAGGTGAGTTTTCAGGGAGCGCCTGAAGGTGAGGAGGGTAGGTGACAGTCTGATGGATTGGGGTAGGGAGTTCCAGAGGATGGGGGAAGTCCTGGAGAAGTCCTGCAGTCGGGCGTGGGAGGAGGAGACCAGGGAGCTAGAAAGTAGGAGGTCTTGTGAGGGGCGAAGGGTGCGGGTAGGGTGGTATTTGGGTATCAGGTCAGTGAGGTAGTCTGGGGCAGCGTTATGAATGGCTTTGTATGTCAGAGTTAGTAATTTGAATTTAATGTGTTGGGTAATCGGGAGCCAGTGAAGGGATTGGCAGAGGGGGGTGGCAGAAGTGGAGTGGTTGGTGAGGTGGATGAGTCTAGCCGCTGAGTTCCGGATAGACTGAAGCGGGGATAGCGTGCGTTGGGGTAGGCCGGTGAGAAGGGAGTTGCAGTAGTCCAGACGTGAGATAATAAGGGAGTGTACGAGTTGTTTAGTGGTGTCTGGGGTTAGGAAAGTACGTATCTTGGAGATGTTGCGGAGCCTGCATGAATTTGCTAGTGATTGGACATGAGGTTGGAAGGAAAGGTTTGAGTCCAGGGTGACACCTAGGACTTTGGCTTGCGGGGTGGGATTGATGGTGGAGTTGTTGGTCGTGATGGAGAGGATGGGGGGGGGGGGCGCGGGCTGGGGGGAAAACTAGGAGCTCGGTTTTGGAAAGTTTTAACTTGAGGAAATGGAGCGACATCCAGTGTGATATGTCGTTTAGGAGGTGGGTGATGCGGGCGGAGACTGAGGGGGTGAGGTGAGGGGTGGAAAGGCAAATTTGTGTGTCATCGGTGTAGAGGTGATAGTTGAAGCCGCGGGAGTGTATAAGTTTGCCAAGGGAGGAGGTGTAGATGGAGAAGAGAAGGGGTCCGAGGACAGAGCCTTGGGGGACCCCAACAGAGAGGGGGAGGTGGCAGCGTTATAGGTAACGCTGAAGGAGCGTTGGGATAGGTAAGAGGAGAACCAGGAGAGAGCAGAGTGCCTGATGCCAAGGGAGTGTAGTTTATTAAGGAGCAGGGGGTGGTCGACTGTGTCGAAGGCCGCGGAGCGGTCGAGGAGTAGGAGGACTGAGTAGTGGCCGTTAGCTTTGGAAGTTAGCAGGTCGTTAGTGATTTTGAGGAGGGCGGTTTCGGTGGAGTGAAGGGGACGGAAGCCGGACTGTAGTGGATCAAGGAGGTTGTTGTCAGTAAGGTGGGTGCTTAGGTGATTGTAGACTAAGGGCTCAAGGAGCTTGGAAGTGAATGGCAGCAGGGAGATGGGTCTAAGGTTGTTCAGGTCAGTGGGGTCCAGGGAGGGTTTTTTCAGTATGGGGGTGATGTGCGCGTGCTTTAGGGGGGAGGGGAATGCGCCAGTAGAGAGGGAGAGATTGAAGATGTGGGTGAGGGTGCGGATGATGAAGGAGGGGGGTGACCGGAGGAGTTGAGAGGGGATAGGGTCCAGGGAGCAAGTGGTGAGGCGGGCTTCTTAGAAGACCTTAGTGACCTGCTCGGTGGTAGCAGGGCTGAAGGAGCGGAGTGCTGGGGAGGTTATAGTGTGCGGGACGTTAGGTGTGGTGGGGGGCAGTGCGGTTGCGAGGTCAGAGGAGGGGAGAGTTGAGGGGGTGATGGAGGGGGGGAGGCTAGGTGGAGAGGTAGATTGTGAATTGACAATGTCCTTACGGATTGCGTCAATCTTGTTTTGGAATTGATTGGCAATCTCGTGGGTGGTGAGTGAGGTACTGGGTGGGGGTGGGGGGGGGGAGAGAGCAGGGAGTTGAAAGTGAAGAAGAGCCTGCGAGGACAGGTGGAGAGGGTGTTAATTAGAGTTACGAAGTAGGCCTGCTTGGCGGCGTGGAGGGAGGAGGTGTAAGTGAGGAAGGCGGATTTGTAGAGGGAGAACGCTCGAGGGGACCTGGTTTTGTGCTGCGTCGTTTAAGACATTTGGTATGGTCATTCTGCTAGGGTTGAAGCAGTCGGGGTCTGATGTTATGTGTGGTTAGGGGTGCCAGGGAGTCTAGGGCAGCTGACAGTGAGTCGTTGTACGCAGTAGTGGCCAGGTCAGGGCATGACAGTGGAAGGGTACTGTCGAACAGACGGTCAGCAGCCGAGTGGAGGGGGTTTAGGTTGCGGAGGTTACGGCTGGTGATGGTTTGATGCTTTGGAGGGGGGGGAGTTAGAGGATGGGGAGACAGAGAACGTGAGGAGGTGGTGGTCAGAGAGAGGGAAGGGGGTGTTAGTGAAGTGGTGGAGGGTACAGAGGTGGGAGAAAACGAGGTCCAGGGTGTTCCCATCAGTGTGGGTGGAGGACTGTGTGCACTGTGTGAGCGCAAAAGAGGAGGTTAGGTGGAGGAGTTGGGAAGTAGCCGGGTTGTTGATGGGGATATTGAAGTCCCCAAGGATGATGGTTGGTAGCTCAGAGGAGAGAAAGCAGGGAAGCCAGGTGGCAAAGTCGTCCAGGAAGCGGGATACAGATCCAGGAGGCCGATAGATTACTGCAATCCTCAGAGGGGTGGGGGAGAAGAGCCGGATGCAGTGGGCCTCGAAAGAGAAGGATAGAGAGGGGGGGTTAGGGAGGACCTGGAAGGTGCTCAGCGGTGACAGGAGCATGCCGACCCCACCACCTCTACGACCACTCGGTTTGGGTGAGTGGGTCCAGACGAGGCCTCCATAGGTGAGTGCCGCAGGAAAGGTGGAGTCAGTGGCTTGGATCCAGGTTTCGGTGACCGCTAGGAGGTTGAGGCAGTGGGAGATAAAGAGGTCATGGATGGCGGTGAGCTTGTTGCAAACCGAGCGGGCGTTCAGGAGTGCAACCAAGAGAGGAGGGATGGATGCGGGGAGGAGGGGGACAGGTATGAGGTTGAGGGGGTTGCGGCGGCTGGCGGGAGCAGGAGGGTGCCTAGAGGGGGAGTGAGGTGGTGAGGGGCCAGGGTTCGGGGAGATGTTCCCAGCGTTTAGGAGAAGGGTGAGGAAGGTGGCATGGGAACGGGAAGTGCAGGAGCGAGTGGATCTGTTGGTGGTGGCGTGTGGGTCGGCGGGAGAGTGGAGTATCAGGAGGAGGTGGTGAGTGCCGTAGTGGGGAAAGGGAAGAAGTGAAGGAGCAATGTAGAGCTGTTTTGGGGGGTAGGCGGGTGGAGGGAGGAGATTTTGGGAATGGAGGAGAGGAATACGAGGAGGAGGAGTACAGGTGACATGTTAGGGTGAGCGGAGTGCTGGTCAAATCGGGGGAAGTGAAAGGTTTCACATCAGGGAGTGATGATGCGGAGAGTCTGTCACCCTGTGGCGGAGTTCATCTAAGTCCATCTTTTGGAGGAGAGTGAGAGTGGTGGGCAGCTGGGTCAGCAGCTGGCAAGTTGCAGTCTGTGGGTGCTGTATGCTGGCGTCCGTGGGTGCTGTGGCACGGCGTCAGTGGGTACAGTGGCTCGGCGACTGGAGGAGCTGTAGGGCGCGGTGTCTGGGGGTGTTGGTGGGCACGGCGTCTGGAGATGCAGGGCCTCCGGAGCGGCTGGTGAGGGTACCGACGGGGGCAGTGGTGGCGTCCCCTCTGGAGTGGGGCGTCTCGGTCTCCCGTGGTCCGCCGCGGCCGGCAGGAAAGGCCGCAGCTTCAGGGGCTGTGGTAGGCCGTGAGCTGCCGGAGCGACAGAGAGCCCAGCACCTCTTCTGGGTGTTGGAAAGACCTCTGGGGGATGCTCCGGAGCCCACTACCACCTGGATGGAGGATTCGGTGGGGGCGCCGGAGCTGGCGATTATGCGGCCGCTCTGGACGCCATCTTGGATAATTGCATAATTGCAATACATATATACCATACCATAGTAACAGAAATTTTTTTTTTTTTTTCAAAATTTTAGTGTGACCACACTGAAATTTTAAAATCGTTCAGGGCAGAAAGGGGGTAAAAATGTGTTATTTATTATTATTATACAGGATTTATATAGCGCCAACAGTTTGCGCAGCGCTTTACAAAATGAAGGTAGACATTACAGTTACAATACAATTTGGTACAAGAGGAAACAGAGGGCCCGGCTCGTTAAAGCTTACAATCTAGGAGGAAGGGTTGAGTGATACAAAAGGTAATAGCTGTGGGGGGATGAGCTGATGGAGGAAATAAATGGTGGTTTACTAGGTAGAAGCAGGATAGACTTCTTTAAAGAGAAAGGTTTTCAGGGATCGTCTAAAGCTGGATAGATTAGGAGACAGCCGGACAGATTGGAGTAGGGAGTTCCATAGTTTGGGAGAAGCTTGGGAGAAGTTCTGGAGGTTAGCATGGGAGGAGGTGACACGGGAACTAGAGAGCAGAAGGTCTTGGGAGGATCAAAGAGAGTGATTTGGTTGATATTTTGAGACCAGGTTGGCGATGTAGCTGGGGGCAGAGTTGTGGATGGCTTTTTAAATTGCTGTTAGTATTGTGAATTTTTTTTCGTTGGGTGAGTGGAAGCCAGTGGAGGGATTGGCAGAGAGGGATGGAGGACGCTGAATGGTTGGTACGGTAGATGAGCCTGGCAGCAGTATTCATGATGGACTGGAGGGGGGATAGCCTATGTAAAGGTAAGCTAATGAGGAGGGAGTTGCAGTAGTCCAGGTGAGAGATTACCAGGGAGTGAATTAGGAGCTTTGTGGTATCATTGGTTAAAAGGGCGTATTCTGGAGATGTTGTGGAGGTTGAGGTGGCACGATTTGGACAGGGATTGGATGTGGGCCTGAAAGGATAGTTCAGAATCCAGGATTACACCTAGCACCCTGGCATGCAGGAATGGGTTAGTGGTACTATTGATCCTGACTGAGAAATCAGGGGAAGAGGCACGTGGGGGAGGAAATATTATGAGCTCAGATTTGGATAGATTGACTTTTATGAAGTGGTGTGACATCCAGTCTGATATGTCTGTTAGTAAATCGGTGATACGTGAGGAAACTGATGGGGTGAGCTGAGGAGTAGAGAGATAGATTTGTGTGTCATCAGCATAGAAATGGTATTGGAAACCATGGGAAGCTATCAGCTGACCCAAGGAAGAAGTGTAGATTGAGAATAGGAGAGGTCCAAGGACAGAACCTTGGGGGACCCCAACAGTAAGAGGAGTAGGAGAGGAGGAAGTAGAGTTGTAAGTGACACTGAAGGTGCGGTGAGATAGGTAAGATTGTCCAGTATTGAAGTGGCTAACAAACCAAAAATCAAGAGGCGTTCATTGTTAGGGTTTGTAGACACTTTAGTAGATAATAGCACTGACGTATAAATGTGAACCAGGTAGAAGGCACTGAGGGAAGGAGATTGCTGGAGGAAGTCCACAGCACTGGACCTCAACATCCAGGCTACTAAACCAAGTGTAGAACAACAAATAAAGGAGCGCTCCCAACCCTGTGGAAATCAATAGAGTCACAAGACCAGGAACAGATAACATCGAAATTCACTTTAATGTTGGGTTAAAAAGCATGACGTGGAGTGCCAAGACTGATACATCACCAAGCCAGTGGAGAGGAGAAACACATATTCCCAGAAGCTGGAGGATGACACATGATCCTGGACACAACAGTAGTTTGCTCAGCCCAGGAGCCTCAGGACAGTGGGAATGGTGTGTAGATGGCAGACGCCAGGATCACTAAGATGGCATGTTTCCCAGATTCGGAAGTCACGTCTCCCAGATCTGGAAGTCACATGTCTAAGATCCAGATGTAATGTCATACACCTGGCGAAAGACCACCCAACTGGATGATGCCATATCTGGGAGTTTTTGACCAGGCTTCAGGAGGGATGTAAAAGGCATACATCTGTAGCAAGGACATTATTCAGCTTTGGTCAGACCTGCACAGTTTGTTTTTTTTATGTACAGCTTCCCCTAACCAGCATAGACAGGTTTTTTTTTTTTGGTAAAGGTGAATTAACCCTTTAATGGCTAGATGCTGCCATCAGGGAACCGTTATAGGAGTATCAAGGCTCATACAAATAAACAGCTTTTTACTCAGGTGGTGCGGCTTTTAAATTTAGGAAGTTAAATAGGGTAAGTGGATGTGGTTTATTTTTAAGTGCATATTGTTAGATAGATAGATAGATAGATGGATAGATAGATAGATGGATAGATAGATAGATACTGTATATATGTCATTTGTTCAGCGTTGATATGGGTTCATGCTATGCCTGAATTTCACTATATGATCTGTGATATGACAAGAAATTGTTTAACTCTTTGAATCGTGCTGCGACATGGTGAGAAGGTAAAAAAAAAAAAATCAGGGGGACTCTCTGGATTTTAGGGTGGGTTTCCATGGCTACAGTAGCATGGCGTTAAACATCACTCATTGGGTACCAGAGGACTCCTGTATTTTCTGTAGGAGATATTTTAAACATTTTTTCCTTCTCTTTAGCGCTGCAGCCCGAGGTGAGGTGCGTTTCCTAAGCAACCACAATCATGAACGTCCCTCTCCCCCCCCCCCCTCCTTTTCCTGCCTCTGTAAATTCTGCACAGAAACCAAGCTCCATACAGATGCAGAAATGCACCAGCATTCTCCTCCTGCCGTTACCCAGCGCTGACATCGCTGCCTCTGACACGCCGCAGGTAATTAGAACAGAAAACTAATTTTTCCACCCTTTGTTATTACTGGGTCATGACAATCCATTTGCAACTATAAATGACAGAAATTGCTCGCAAGACGCATGTAATAGACAGGCAGCCGCGGTGATTTAGTGCAGAATTGTTCTTTTACACATCGAGCCATTTTATAAAATAAGCAGATAGTCAAAAAGTGTTCATTTGATGGGAAGTGCTGACATCAGCAAGGTACTTTATGAGTCATGACACCATTGCTGAGGTCTTTGGGAAACAGTTGGGGAAAGGCATGACATTTCCACACAGGTGCATCAGACCTTTGCATGATGGGACAGTCACATGGGATATTTATTGTGGCTCGTGTCTCCCAGACAGATGTTGCTCAGTGACCTAATACCAGGGTTAGCAGATAAAGCAGCCACTTCCATACTCATGGTTCTAACACCATACCCATGGTACTAACACCATACCCATAGCTTTGACACCAATTCAGGAATATCATTCTCCATCCTCTTTGTACCAATAAGATTATCCATATAATGTGCTCTAATAGGAAGACAAGGCTTCCCTGTTCATTACTTTGTTATATGGTGGAAGGAATTCATGGACAGCAGTTGTATTTTTTAATGAAATGTTGAGTCATGACCCTGGTCCATAGTTAGCATGGGCCCCAGGAATTAGAACTTGTTCACCCAGTGGCTGAATGAGGGTCCTTGGCAGGTGGTTTTAATCCTGATTAGAATCTTAACAAATTTTCATTGGCTCTTCTTTGGTTTGGAGTTTGAAGGGACAGTGCAGCTTGAATAATGGAAGTAGCATTCAGACTGCAGTTGCCTATCTCCCTCAAAAAAGCAACTGCCCTGAAAACACACAGTTGGATGCTATTCTTATCTAACACAGTACAAACATATTATCTCTCTCTCTAGCTCACTCTCTGTACATACACACCGGAAAACCATAGCATTTTGACCACCCACCTAATATTGAGTAGGTCCCCCTTTTGCTGTGAAAACAGCCTTGACCCGTTGAAGCATGGACTCCACTAGAAAAGGCATCACATTGCCACCTCCAGCTTGCCTTCTAACCATAGTGGATCCTGATATCATCTCTTCTCCAGGTAAGTGGCACACATGACCTCAGCCATCCACATAATGTAAAAGAAAATGTGTTTTATCAGACCAGGTCACCTTCTTCCATTGCTCCATTGTCCAGTTCTGATGCTCATATGCCCATTGTAGGAGCTTCTGGTGGTGGACATGGGTCAGCATGGACACCCTGACCAGTCTTCAGCTATGCAGCCCCATACACAACAAACTTGCTATCGAAACCAGCATTAACGTTTTCAACAATTTGAAATACAGTAGCTCTTCTATTAGATTGGACAACACAGGTCAGCCTTTGCTCCCCATGTGCATCAATGAGCCTTGGCCACCCATGACCTTATCACCAGTTTGCCCATTTTTCTTCTTTGGCTCGCTTTTGGTAGGTCCTGACCACTGCAGACTGAAACATCGTACAAGAGCTGCAGTTTAGGTGTTGCTCTGACCCAGTAATCTAGCCCTTACAATTTGTCTCTTGTCAAAGTCGCTCAAATTCTTACACTTGCCCATTTTTTCAGCTTTCAACACATCACCCCACTTTCAGATGCCATTATAACAAGATAATGAATGTTATGCATCGTACCTGTCAGTGGTTATAATGTTATGACTGATTGGTGGAAATAAAGAGAGGTATACTGTCGACATTCAAGTATTTACACATTCTTAACCTTTTGCCAATTAAGCAACGTATATATGCTACTACGTGCTGCTCCATTGCAGTCAACAGGTCCCGATACAATTTTGGCATTTTTTATCGCTGTGGTCCCCTGTGCCTGACACCGACTTTTCATTCTGTCCTTATGTTACTACTGTAGCCTGCAGTGATCTTATGTCACATGAAGGAACCAGTAAGAACTGCAGGAGAACATGGAGATTGACACTCTCAGAAATGGGTTTCCCAGTGGACAGTGGGAGACCAGTTCTCTGTAATGAAGCAGTGTCGAGCAAAGTGGGCAGCAGGAATAGTATTTAGCCTCTTTTAAAAGCATTTTTAGTACATGACAGGGTCTCTTTAAAGGATATATACTGGTAATACAGGACCAGGACCTCTTGTTCTAGGGATATCAGCCCCTTTGTTAAATTTTATGTTATCTTTAAAAAGAAAGAAAGAAAATGACAGTTGAAATGAACCCTGAAAACGGCACTGCAGGAGACTTTCACTGAAATGACAATGGAATAGGTTTTCTTGTCTCTTCCCATGTCAGTAGACAAAACAGCATGGCCATGGGGAGTACTCGCAGACACAGAGCAAAAGGATCAATCATCCATCTAAAATATATTAGAAATTCTAAGACTGGGTTCATATATGTGCAGGGCAGTTGTCAGTGTGACTTTTCAAAGCGTCCAGTGTGGTTTGGGTTCACACTGATGCAGTGCGCAATTTGCAGCAGTTTCTGTGCGAATTCTGCACTACATCACAATCGCACCCTGTTCATGCGAACCGATGCGGGTGTGTATGTTAACGACACCCCAAAATCGGTCCGCAAAATGCACTGCGATGTATAGAATCAGATTGCATAGGTGTGAATACCCATGCGATTCTAGTGCAGACCAAAAAAAGGGTCCTGCACCTTTTTGGTGCAGATGCGGTGCGATTTGAGCCATACAAAATGTATGGCTCAAATTGCACCAGACAGCATTCGCATGTGATTTGCACAGGAATGGGATTCCTGTGCGAATCACATGCGATATGCCGCACAGCACAAGTGTGAACACGGGCTCATATTCAGTGGTTCCGGAACAAATTTTTAAAGTGTATGACACTTGAAATTGCACCTGAACAAGACCGAAAATCATACCGAACTCTTTAAAAATGCACTGCGGTCCGCACCTATGTGTACCGACTCTATAGAAACCCAGTTTGGTTCACGTCATGCGAATCGGATGCGGTTCAAAATGCATCCAAATAACATATATGTGAACCGGGGCTAAGTGACCATTGAGGATACTTGCACTTGAGTCGACTAGTAAGTACACTGCCTAGTTATCACTTGATTTATTCATTGTGACAAAATCTGAATTTGGTGGAAAAAAAAATTTAATTAAAAATCTGATCACTTCCTGCAGTGTTCAAGTAGTGATATCAGATCTCTGATATTAGTTATGTATTCAGCTACCTATGTATTCAGTGCTAGTGTACAGCATAATGAGAAATCAGATTCCACTTTATTGAGTCAAGGTCTTGCTATCTTGTGGGTTTCTACTCTACACTCCTTATATTTTATTTATTTAAAGCTTAGCCTTCAGTAGTTTATAGAGTACAGAGACTCATTTTCACCTGTCCCTGCCACAATTCAGCTTACAATCTAATCTAAAGGTTCACCTTGCAAAAGACTACCCAAAAAATGAAAAGATTGATAGGCAATATTTGTAGGAAATTGAAACCTGACCTCCAGTGCTACAAGGTAAGAGTTGTAAGAACTCTACCACCAGGCTGCTGCTACTTTTTTTTTTCAATGCCTTGCTAAATATGGCACCTTGAATTTTAGTCATTATATGACTTTTTATGGAGAAATCCCATTTGTGTGTTATGCAGAGTTCTGTCCTTTTCCCCTCAGAAGATGGAAACGAAAACCCAAACAACACATTGTTATCAGCTCCGTGCAGCCACATTTAATTAGTTCCTTGAGTTTCTCAGAACTGAGCTTTATTCGGAACATTCCTCACATTGCAGAGCACCCCTAGATCACGTTGTCTGGCAGCTAGGGAGAGGACTGCTTCAAAGAACCCATATCCTGAAAGAGCTATTGATCATATCCATCTATGTACAGAGAGATGTGGGCACACACTCACAGATGTGGCATCATAAGATGGCATTGGATAGCCCATCGGTTACATCTATGAATACATAAGTGTGCCAAACTGATTAGTGAGCTAAGCACATCATGGGGTATTAACTTCACCCAACAGCAGATGGAATGTAGCTTGCTTTGCTTACATATTATATGTCATTCATCTGTTGGGTTACACAGGTATAACATCCTATTTAATTCTGCGGTACATAGCCATGCAAATGTCAGTTATTTCTTTGGAACAGAGAAAAATAGTTGTTACTGAGGTTTTCAGAAATTGTGAACAAAGATGACCCTGCTGGGCAGAAACGTGGTATGTGGGAGGTGGAGCCAGAGTCCTGATGGCGTTCTGCCCATGCAGAGCAAAACAAAGGCTTTACTGTAACGGAGAACTATGGCCAAAATAAAACTGAACTGTACCATGCAGTCTATCAGTAGCCATTAAAATGCATTTCAGATTCCTGATGTGTCTGTGTACTTCTAAAAAAAAAAAAAAAATTACATATATATATCCTGTTCTTTGTACTGTTTTCTTTGTGTGAAATACCTGGTGATGCTGCTCTTCCCCCTGCTTTCCTATTTCAAACTGACCACGCCAGGCATAGAAGCACATTCATCCCATTGGTTTAGTTCCACTTTAACCAGTTCCAGCCCGGACAATAACAAAATGATGGTGGGGGGGGGGGGGCGGCACTTTTCATCGAGCCATGTGGACATCATGACACCCTCAAGGATCTCCGCCATGCTGCGGTGAGAGCCGTCACCGGCTGTGTATGTCCTGTTGCCAGTACCATGTGACCAGTCACAGCATGTCACATGACAATTGTAAACAATGGATAGTTTCCTTTCATGCCATCCATTGTATACAATTGTGTTGCTAGCTGTGATTGGTCACAGTAATCACATGGTACAGACTGGGCCAATCACGACAAAACACATTGATTTCATTCAGTTAAATGCTTGCCTATAGCAGTGAAATTCATATTCCATATTACTCTGGTCATACTGTTTATAATTTAATACAAAAAAAAAAAAAACAACTTGTAATAAAATAAAAATAAAAAAAAAGGCTTGAAAAAATTTTTTTTTGCATATAGTCACCAGTCAGTGCTCCTGATCACCACCACACCAGTTATATAATGATGATACATTGCACTGTTGACAGTATGTAAAAATACAGTAAAATAAAAAATTATATATGCAAAAACATTTTTTTTTTTAATTAAAAAAAAAAACTAATCTTGCCTCTTACTAAATACCACAGACTATTGACTTTCTAAAAAGGGTAACTTGAAGGATATCTGTACTGTTCTGACATTTTTGGGCCTCAAGAAATTATAGGCCGCAAGTACATCAGGGTTGATTGATTTTCAGATATATACCATAGTTTGTGGACACTATAAACTTTCCTACATACCAAATAATATATACTAATTTGGTTATTTTCACCCAAAAAAATTTAGCAGTATACATTTTAGCCTAAATGTATGTAGAACAATTATTTATTTGCAAAATTTAACAGAAACAAAGAAAAAACATTAACAAAAAAAATAAAAGTGCAGCCGATAACCAGCAACTGCATTTACCGGTGATCTGCTATGCCATTGGACACGGCTGATCACGTGGCAAAGGGCCGCTGTGATTGGCCTTTTATCACATCACGTGATCAGCTGTGTCCATAGGACACAGCGATCACAGAGATCGCCGGAGGCGTGCGGGAGGGCATGTTCTGGGAGGATGTCATATGACGCCCTCCCACAACTGGCCGGCTGCGTTGAAGCCATTATTCGGCTATCTGTGGTCAGCAAGTGGTTAATAAAAAATATTGTTTACTCTCAAAACGGTCAGTCTTTTTTTTTTTTTTATAGCACAAAAAATAAAAAAATGCACAGCTGATCAAATACCACTGAAAGAAAGCTCTATTTGTGGGAAAAAAGGATGTAAATTTAATTTGGGCACAGCGTTGCATGACTGTGCAATTGTTAAAGTAACACAAAAAATGGCCTGGTCAGGAAGGGGGAGGGGTAAATCCTCTGAAGGGCAAGGGGTTACTGCCCACCTAGAAAAAGCATGCATTTGTTTAGGAATGTACATAAGACATGCCCGCAATATTTTGCTTCATGGCTGCAACAAGGTAGTTCAGCATTTTCAGGGTTAAAACAGGCAGTGAGGTCACATTGGCTCCTCATTGCCTATCAAATGTCTCTGAAAAGTGATCCACCATGGATCGCTTTTAGAGGGGTGACAAATCCTAGGGTGTGCTTTTGTTGGGACATTGCCGTGTCCAGATGTGCGGAGTTGTCAGGGACAGGAGCTCCACACCGAACACTGAGGGCAGAGAGGACAAATTTGGTTGGAATTTTTGGTGCCGGCACTTGAGCAGCTCGGCAGGTTTGCAAACATTGCAAAGCCTGACTGGTTTTTACGAAAGGTTCCGTCGCGGTCTGCTACCTCTGACTAGGCTTCCAATGATCCCATCATACTAATCATCCTTCCCTCTCTATAAATAAAATAATCAGACCACTGGAGTGGACGATTTCCCTTAGAAGCCGTAAAGATCATGACCTGGTTGCCGGAGTAAGAAGAGTCTCCATACATCACAGACCTTTTGTCATCATACAACTAATGAACACCGCTTTGAAGAGGTTTTGGGTTCAATTTACGAATGCAAAATCACAGCCATTATGTTGTAGAAAAGCAAACCTTGTTATGTAACAACCGGGACTAATTTTGTGTCATTTGTTATAGGATGGATCGCTAGGGAAGTAGGCCTCGGCTGAGAGTCTGGTCACCACGGCAACATGAATTTCTCTCCCCTCAATAATGTAGCCAGGGGGAACCTAACGCTCAGGCAGCTGGAAGAGGTGGTGGATGCTGGGCTGTGGGAGCCTCAGACCGTCATTATTGTGGTCATCTTCGGACTGGTGTGTTTCCTCCATTTGACGGCCTTCCTGTATACGGTCTGTTTGCAGAGCTACGTGAATGCTGGCGCTCAGACCTTTGCACGACCTGTCCCTCAAGTGAAAAAAGATGGAGGAAGGAAAAAATGTCTCCACTTCCACATATCCCAGTGGCTGTATGCTAACTGTCCAACACCACAACGAGAGAAAACCCCCATCATGATCGACTTGTGAAAACTGATGAAGGAAAAAAACAAACAATTAGCTATGGGAAGATTTAAAGAAAGAAAAAAAAAAAAAAAGATTTGCTATGTGGCCCACACTTATGTTTCATTCCAGTTTAAACTCTGGAGCAAAGTATTGTAAGAAATAATGATGATGTCCATTCTGCCCACATCCTTTAGAGGTCAAGTGTGGTAAGCAAAGGATTCTGGGAGAAGACATTGGCCAAGTATTTAGAGATGTTTGGGCAGTGTAGAATTAAAAACCTTATAATATGCTAATAAAAGATGCTGTTACTATAAATAAATGTGGACTGACAATTTTTTATTTTGGGATGACTCCATTTAACCAGACCCTGGAGTACGATATGATGATATGAGTGGCTAAATGGTTAGCATCTCTGCCTGGCAATACTAGGGTCATTGGTTTGAATCCCAACCATGGCACCACCTGCCTGGAGTTTGCATGTTCCCCCTGTGTCTGCGTGGGTTTCCTCCGGGTACTCCAGTTTCCTCCCACACTCCATGCTGGTAGGATAATTGGCTTCTGTCTAAAACTGGCCCTAGTATATGTATGAATGTGAGGTAGGAACCTTAGACTGTAGGCTCCTTGAGGGTTAGGGACTGATGTGTAAATAAATAATATATATATATATATATATATATATATACACACATATACATACAGTCAGGTCCATAAATATTGGGACATCGACACAATTCAAACATTTTTGGCTCTATACACCACCACAATGGATTTGAGCTCAGCAACACCAAAAGAGCCGGAAGACCACGGAAAACAATTGTGCTGGATGAGCGAAGAATTCTTTCCCTGGTGAAGAAAACACCCTTCACAACAGTTGGCCAGATCAAGAACACTCTCCAGGAGGTAGGTGTATGTGTGTCAAAGTCAACAATCAAGAGAAGACTTCACCAGAGTGAATACAGAGGGTTCACCACAAGATGGAAACCATTGGTGAGCCTCAAAAACAGGAAGGCCAGATTAGAGTTTGCCAAACGACATCTAAAAAAGCCTTCACAGTTCTGGAACAACATCCTATGGACAGATGAGACCAAGATCAACTTGTACCAGAGTGATGGGAAGAGAAGAGTATGGAGAAGGAAAGGAACTGCTCATGATCCTAAGCATACCACCACTGGTATGAAGCATGGTGGTGGTAGTGTCATGGCGTGGGCATGTATGGCTGCCAATGGAACTGGTTCTCTTGTATTTATTGATGATGTGACTGCTGATAAAAGCAGCCCGATGAATTCTGAAGTGTTTCGGGAATATTATCTGCTCATATTCAGCCAAATGCTTCACAACTCATTGGACGCCGCTTCACAGTGCAGATGGACAATGACCCAAAGCATACTGCAAAAGCAACCAAAGAGTTTTTTAAGGGAAAGAAGTGGAATGTTATGCAATGGCCAAGTCAATCACCTGACCTGAATCCGATTGAGCATGCATTTCACTTGCTGAAGACAAAACTGAAGGGAAAATGCCCCAAGAACAAGCAGGAACTGAAGACAGTTGCAGTAGAGGCCTCACAGAGCATCAGCAGGGATGAAACCCAGCGTCTGGTGATGTCTATGCGTTCCAGACTTCAGGCTGTAATTGACTGCAAAGAATTTGCAACCAAGTAATAAAAAGTGAAAGTTTGATTTATGATTATTATTCTGTCCCATTACTTTTGGTCCCTTAACAAGTAGGAGGCACATATGCAAACTGTTGTAATTCCCACACCGTTCACCTGATTTGGATGTAAATACCCTCAAATTAAAGCTGAAAGTCTGCAGTTAAAGCACATCTTGTTCGTTTCATTTCAAATCCATTGTGGTGGTGTATAGAGCCAAAAATGTTAGAAGTGTGTCGATGTCCCAATATTTATGGACCTGACTGTATATCTCGCTGCATACATTGACGGTGCTATATCAGTACATGTAATAAGACATAGCCTTTGACAGCTATACAGATCAAAGGGTTATGGTAAGTTCAGAAATGTACATGTTAATGCACACTGAGGTCCAGTTTTCAAAAAGTCAATAGGCATGTCACCCAATAGCCACTAAACTTCCTTGATGAACATTCACCCTATATATTAACCACTTGCCTACCGGGCACTTTCACCCACCTTCCTGCCCAGGCCAATTTTCAGTGCTGTCACACTGAAAATTGCACAGTCATGCAACACTGTACCCATATGAAATTTTATTTTTTTCACATAAATAGAACTTTCTTTTGGTGGTATTTAATCACCACTGAATTTTTTTATTTTTTGCTAAACAAGTGAAAAATTTTGAAAAAAATAAGTTTTTCTTAGTTTGTGTTATAAAATTTTGCAAACAAGTAATTTTTCTCCTTCACTGATGGACACTGTTGGGGCTGGCCTGATTATCAGTGTAGATATCCCCTTTCACACTTGCCAGTTACCAACAACTGTGTTTACACCGTGATCAGCTGTGTTACTGGACACAGCTAATCAAGTGGAAAAGCACCGCCTAGGATTGGCCCTTTACAGTGATCAGCTGTGTCTGAAGGACACAGCAATCACAGAAAGCACCAGATGGACGGGGGCGGGTTCTGGGAGGTTGTTAATAGACACCCTCCCAGAACTGGATGACCACGCTGTAGCCGTCAATTGGCTATAGCCTGGTCAGCAAGTGGTTAAGGCAAATTAGTGAAGATTCACCTAGTTAAAAAGTGACCAAATAGCACAGTCCCCACCACTTAGAATTTTGAAGAATTCCTTAGGACATCCAACTTTTTTTTAATTTGGATGGAGTGGGGAAGGGTTAGACCCTCTATCAAGTTTATTTTTTTCTTTTAATTATGTCTATTAGGGAGATCACTCCCTTTATGTGTACTGGTGACCACTGTCACCAACAATAAAAGTGAAACATTTTAGATTTGTCCTCAGAAAAAGAAGTAAGCAAAATCTTCCAATACAGACACCTGTTGTGGGGACAACTACCTAAGAAGGGTATAGAGATTTCATACAACTTCTGTTGGCGGTTTTATTTTTTTTTTTAAATCACTGCAACACAATACGTGGATGTCAACACACTCTATTGACAATAATTGCTTTTCTCTTGGCTATGGATTTTGGGGTATTGTAAAATGTATGGCAACTCATTTGGTGTGCACAATCCCTTGTTAGGTGTTCTCCTCACAGTGACTATGGGGATAAAATTATTGGCTTGACTTTACATATATGAAATACAATTAAAGCAACGCTCTTCAATGTTATATATCTCTAGATAATACAGGTGAGTGAACACAATGAAATAATGTGAAACAATTTTGGTATAGTACCGGAATCAATAAACCAATCAGTGAACAACTTAAATCAAACATTAGCTAACCCGTGTGCAGCGACGTCACCTCCGAGGCCCCGCCCTACGCGTTTCATCATCCGACGTTATCCTCCCGCTCCTGGAGGTTGTCGGATGACAAAACACGTAGGGCGGGGCCTTGGAGTTGAAGTCACCATGCACGGGTTAGCTGCCGCTGTCTGCTTAGACCAGAGCAATACCTGTCATAGTGATTGTATATGCCTGTAATGACAGTGTCGGATCTGACACTGATCCATGTGAGTGGTTTTAAACATGTTTTGCATTCATTAAAGCCTGGATGGTTTTACACTATGTCCATTCCCCTTTTTTTCTTTCCATGTCCTGTTTTGGTTATATGAGGAATAAGTGCTATTTTAAGGAGTTTGAGTATCTGAGGAGTAAGTGCCATTTGGAAATATCTTTGAGGAGCCAATTACCATTTCAAGGATTTCTCATCAGCTGGTGTGCTGCTGCAGATTATTGCACTCAGCGCACAAGAGTATAGCTGGTTGTTATTTTGCCATCATGGAGCTCTGGTGAGTTTATTCAATTTATCTGGTGGTGGATTTTTCACGTTTTCTTTACATTATATGAGAAGTTAAAGAAGATATATTGGTTCACAAACTAATTTTATATATATTTTTTGCACACTTTTTTTTACATTTTTTATAATGTTTGACACATTTTCACGATTAATTAGAACTTGTTTTGTTTTTGTTGGATACTGGTTTATATATTTATATATTTTGATTTAAGCTTTTCACTGATTGGTTCATTGATTTTTTTATTGATCCCGGTACTATACCAAAATTGTTTCACATAATTTCATTGTTTGTGTTAACTCACCTATATTATCTAGAGATATATTAAATTGAAGAGTGCTGCTTTGTGTTTCATATTCATCACCCTGCTGACAGGGGCAGCTAGCAGCTCTTCCTGATATATCTGTATATTTATTTTCATGTTATATTGATGCCATAGGCGCTTTCTCCAATTTTCAATCATGACTTTACATATAGCATTGAATATAATTATTTGGCTTACTTGCTTGTGCACACTGTTCAGTCAGTACTGCCTACCCCTGGTGGATCCTTGCCACCCCACAAATCAATGGACATATGCCTACCATGCTTTGTTTCCTCAGCAATCTTCACTACACTTCAAGATCAAATTATAAATGTTTCCACACATGAGTAACTCAACCTTCACCCATGATTCACATGCTTTCCCGATTGTCTCCAATTAGAAAAGAAATATTTTGGGTGAAAGCTGTATTAAAAGAGTTAAAAGGAGATCGATCAAATGTATTGAAATCTAAAATAAAAATGTAATATATTGCAGATTATTAGTCCTTTGATATAGTGGTTGCATTAGTTTTTTTTTTTTTTTTTTTTTAGCTTTTTCTCCCTTTAGGTTCAGCTGGTGATTCTGTCAGTTTCATCCTAGGCTGGCAATTCACAGATCCTGTACTATTAGGACCACTCCTTTTTTCCATACCATTGAAGAGCATGATTCTGTAGTCCTTGGAACTAGCCAAGAACAATTTAGCTGATAACCATGCAACACAGTAAATTATCAGCTCACAAGAATTCTGTCAGGATTAACAAACTGTTGCACTTTTCAATATACCAGAATGCTTCCAAAAGGTATATTTAGCAGATTTTAGGGCCCTTTCACATGAGGCAAACTCTGCTCAGCGAGGGATTTGTCCACTGAGCCCCGTTGAATAAGCAGATGACAGGTTGGTGTCCACTTCACTTGTGCAGAACGAACACAGGTACAGCCTGTTGTCCTATCAGTGGTCAGATGTAAACGAACCGCCTGCCTACTTACACCAGTCTGCCATCCGATCGGCTAGATGGATGGGAAGTGGATCCCCATCTATTGGTTTTTAGCAGATAGGATTGGATGTAGACAGGTGTGAACGGACACAAGTCTGTTTACATCTGCACCTTCATAAAAGATAATGGAGGATCCAATCAGGTCTGCCTAAAAACTGACAGGTGGATCTGATTGGTTCGACTGTGTGAAAGGGGCCTAAGGGAGAAAATAAAGGGTATGTAAACCATATCAGTGAGCTTTTCTTAACACTCACTTCCTGTTGCAACTTCATGACAGATCCCCTTAAAGGATTAGCTTACCAATTACTACTGTATATAGGAGGTATAAGTGAGCGCAAACATTGTAAAGCTGCTGCCATTAAAGGTAAAGCCTCTTACCATCTAAACAATCATTTACACAAAAAGGCAGCGCTTGAGAGAAGAACAGTATAAATCTAACATGGGCGCTAAAAAGCGCTAAAAGTGATTAAAATGCAAATGGTGAACCGTCATATGACGCATGTGACTGATATAAACAATAATAATATGAAGTGACTGAAGTGCGTAATAAATAATGACATGAAATCAACAAGGTAAAAAAGTCCAAAGTGATGACATCCCTTCAATAACGTGCTTGGGAACGAAACACATCAGGAAGGAGCCTGCCATAGTGACGTCACACCGCAAACGGCCGCATGGAAGGTCGGCGGCCATTTTAACTTCTTTATGCGAGTGCTGATTACTTCATTATTTAAATCCTTCCTATAATAAAAAATACTACATTATTAGTACCTCATTTGTCTTTGGCTTGGTATATACGAGCACCCAAGGTGGAGAGATCCCTATTTCTGTGAGGAAGTTTATCCGGTGGGCTGATGCTTACCTGGAGCTGTCCCTGGATACTGAGAGAGTCCTGTGAGTGAGAATGGAGTTACCTTGTGTGCTTACAGTGTGCCAGATGATTCCTCCATCCTTGCCCACACCGATGACCACATTGGGATAATATATACATATGCACATACTTTTTGCACTTCCTGTGAGTGCATTCACATTATCGGTCTGCATCACGGATATCACCGGCACGGATCACTTTGAATTTTTTGACTTTTTTACCTTGTTGATTCCATGTCATTATTTATTTTGCACTTCAGTCAATTTACATTATTATTGTCACATGCGTCATTATATGATGGTTCACCATTTGCATTTTAATCACTTTTAGCGCCCATGTTAGATTTATACTGTTTCTCTCAAGCATTACCAATTACTATGCCACAGGCTTCATCTCTGGACTTTATTCACTAATGATCTCAAAACTTACATCCCTTCCTCCATCATATACTAACCACTGGGAAACTGACCATAGTTTCCCTACAGACACAGCAGACTGGAATGATTTAATCCATTAAACCTTCCTCACAAAATAAGGCAGCCTTGGAAACCAGTTATAAAGTTCTATCTTAATGGCCCCTACAAGGATCACTAAATATATCCCCAACTACCCACCTGCATGGTTTCGAGGCTGCAGAGGCCTAGGCATCCACCTACATATATGTATGGTGGACCTGTTCTGCAGTAATTATGTTTCGGTTAGACATTTATGTCATGCTATCCCAACTTTTTAGTATTTCCATTCCTCCTGACCCCATGACTGCCCTTCTCAAACATCTCCCAGAGATCACACTGGCCAAATTAAAATTTTTACAGCATGTCACAAACACCTCCAAACCATTTCTAAGGCCTGGAAAATACCTAAACTTTGCCTCAAAGAAACTAGATGGTTACCCAAGCCATGATGCATTCATTCAAATTCAAGGCTATGCTACAGGAAAAAATCTCCAAATGTATGTAGATTTGGACAAATAATATCTAGAGTCCTGACCTGTCCCATTTATGGCAATTATCACCACTTTCAACATACAAGATGACCTACATTGCTGACCCCAGGAACCCTCATGTTCCTAAACTTTTCCTTACCCCTTCTTAATCTGCTGAGCTATTGTTATGGGGGTGTTATTCGTAGATTGATCACCTTGTGCACACTATATACCTGGACATCCTTGTTTTGTACAAACCATTACACTAACCATTGTTATGGTTTTTGTTACTTGATCAAGCTTGTAACTAACCAAAAAAACCTTTCAATAAACATATGGAACAAGACAGTAAAATGTATGGCACATCAAACAATATTTTCAATCTTCCAAATGCAATTTTCTCCCACACGGTAAATTAATTGACAATACTATCTTATAAAAAAAATACATTCTGTGTATGGCCAGTGAGCTCCAGACAAACCAGCTAAATTCCACACAGAACCACAAGACATGCCCATTCTCTCAGCGCCCATCTGTTCTGCGCACTACTCAGGGAGTAACCACATTTTTTAAGAAGAAAAAAAAAACCACAACAGAACTCAAAAGGGAGATTGCAGGTTGTATTTGATCTCCAGGTTTCCTATATGAAAATGTCATTTTGAGGAGAACTGTCCTATATCACAAAAATATGTAAACTGTTATTTTCTATTCAAATATGAAATCACAATGCCACAATGTTGTTTTTCCCTTGATATTGCTAAAAGTACAGAAGTCGGACAACTGTGGCGTAACCGCGCTTGTTCCAGCAGCCACGTTGTCAATGTGCAGCACACCGCTATGAAATACAAGGAGTGAGGTAAAGATGAGGAGGAAATGAAGAACTCCGTTTTGTCAGGCATAAATATAATGTAAATAATGATCAATATTCAGAAATTGTTTTATCCGCATTACACAGGGCTCCTGAACTGCAAATATATGTTTCCACGTGGACAAAGACGCCTACAGGACCATCAGGCAAGGGGAAAATTCAGCATTTTTTTTTTTTTTTAACAAAATTTGGCCATAAGAAAAAGTTTCCAAAACAGAATGAGAGCTGATGCTGCTCAAAGCAACTCAAAAGGTCCCATCTTTCATTTTCCAGTGTGTTAGAAAAACAAGGACTGGAATCTGATTGACTGCACTTCTTTCTCCAGGCAAACTGAATATGCAAATGGGTGTTCTCCAAGACTTGTTCACAGGTCCCTATCACACTGTGCAGCCAGGACACTGCTATCCACTACCACGATAGTTTGCTGCATCATGTAAGCTACCTAAAACATCTCTCTCTCCAGCTCCCAGTGCCTGAAAGCAGGTTAGGCTGGCCATAGACTGATGGAATTTAGTCCAATTCCTACTGAACTAGCTGAAACTTGAGCTGTGGGTGGCCCTGAAATCACCACCTTGCTAGGCAAAATTGGATTATAAAATTGAATGAGACTGGTGGAAAATGATTAGCCAAACCAAGACTTCATGCAGATGTGGTTACGGTTCTGCAGCATCGTTGTATGTAAAGCTAATCTCCATCTTTTAGTGAAGTTTAAATAGTTTGTTTGGACCAAGCTGGTCCAAACAAACTTACCTTCACTAATAGAGGTGCCTGCTGTAGGACCTGTATGTAGCCTCAGCTACATACAGAATACAGCCCTGTGTACCTGCATCAGGATGGGATGTTTCGGTCCCGTACCTAGAACAAAATGAAGTTAGGCTGAGTATTGCTCAGCCATTCACAGGGAGCTTTGTATTCATTGATAGAATACAAAGCTCCCTGTGAGTGGCTGAGGGGGAGATGGTGACATCTTCGGATCACTTCAGCCAATCAGAGGAACCTTTGTATTAATTCAAAGAATACAAAGCCCCCTGTGAATGGCCGAGAAACACTAAGCCCTATTCAATTTTGTGCTGGGAGTGGGAACTTGTTGTCAGAACACAAAGCAGTATACTGTATGTAGCGGAGGCTACAAACAGTTCAATCAGTGCCCACAGTGGGCACTATCTAGTAGCGAATTAAAAGTTCATTTGAATTAGTTTGGTCCAAACAAACTATATAGACGTCACTAATAGATGGAGATCAGGTTAAGCAGCTGCAGGTTCTGCAGCTGTCCGAATAAATTAGCCAACAGTGGAGATTCCTCCATCCACGCAGAACCATGGGCTGAACGAGAGAAAATCAAGCAATCTGTGGCCGTCTTCTGACTGGGAGTACTGTGCATTTCAATAGAGCCTGATTGTTTCACAGCACACAACCACGCAGTCATATTTTTGCAATTCAGGAGGAAATGGCGAGGCAATAACATTAGGATAGATTTCAGGATGTAAAATAAAATACTTTGTAAGGGTAATTGCATTTTTAAAACACATTAATATTATTAATATACCCAGGAATGTCAAGGAACATTGCAGATACAATTTACATCTTTGCCTTTCTGTTCTTTAAGAATTTCAGGTATGAATATTTGATACATAGTTACATTGGTCCAGCTTGGATGAATGTAACTATGCATACACCAAATCTGGCCGATGCCCCTTGGAAGCTGGATATCATTGAAGAAGATGCCTCTACTCTACTGATTTCTGCATCCTGTGCTGAGCGGCTGGCCTGATTTATTGTGAACATAGGTGGTCGGCCACTTGGCACAGGTGTCATTCAGAGAATGCTTTGCATTCATTCAGAATATACAAACCATTCTCCGATTGGACCAGGTGGAGAGGCGGGGTAGTGACATCACGCTCACTAATTTGTCCATTCAGAGATTCAGTGATTTCCAGGGGTATCGGTCATGAACAGTATATAACATAATTACATTGGTCCAAGCTGGACCAATGTAGCTATGCCATATCAACCTGCCTTAATGCAGTAGAAAATTACAGAGCCGTACCAGTGTAAAAACGGTCTGGTTTGCACTTAGCTTGTCTGCACCATAACTGCAGAAAAGGAGTGAGAACAAGGCAGGCATTTATGCCATAAATAATAGTTTCTCTGCTGCAGTGCATTCATGCCATCACTGGAGACCACAGATTGCTAGAAACAGTAATGCAATGTCTACACAAACCTGAGCCTACAGTGAAAAAAAAAGGCAGAAGAGATTATAACTGCAAACGTTTCTTGTGCATAGATAATGGGAGTAAAAACTATTTTAATATTTCTTGGAGTTCTGCTTTTACCACGAGGCCTACTGTGTTGTAAAAAAAAAAGAAGATATATATATTGGTGCTCCAGTCAATTTCAAACCAAAGTTAAATAAAAGCGATAAATGCACTGGCAACTAAAAAAAGGCTGACAATAACATAAATGACTATTACGAAGTGTTTATCTGGCTAATATTTGTTTCAAAGTGACGTTAGAGTAAAAGAAAAAAAATATAAGTCTATCCGGAATGCCAGAACACTGGTGTTTTCATGCACTTATAAGAACCATGCAGTGTTGGCAGCACTTTTGTTATGGCACTGGATTCTAAGGAACCCATTACATGAATTCTCAGCTACAACATAGCTGCCGAGAGTGCATATGAAAGGTTTCCAGAGTAAATGAACACTAAAATCTGCTTGGGACTTTACAGGACGACCTCCATTTCCCATATTAAATAAAAAGAAAGCCAGTTCCCCATTTTTTCAGGACAATTCAACCATTCACAGTGGTTTTAAGATGTGATGCAAAAGATTACAGCAGCAACGGGTGCTATGGGTGATATATCTCTATGGCACTTACGGAGGGGGTCTCTCTGCATAATGACCTGAAGGGGACCCAAGCTGACAGGTGATTTCAAATTAAACTGGAAACCCCCATTAGCAGTCGGATGATAGAACACTGACAAAGCGGCACATGAAAAGGAAAGAAGAGTTGTGTTGCAGTATCAATGTAAAAAAAAAAAAGACAAAAAAAAAAATAAAATTTTTGAACAGATCCTCTGTCAGAGGGGAACTGGGATAAAACAAAAATGTTTTCAAATTAATCCTCATCTTCTTTTTATATATAAGATGCATTACCAAGTCATAAAAAAAAATGATACAGATCATAAAAACAAAAGAAAAACAAAAAAAAAACAAAAAAACACAGCTTGTATATCTCCATGAGCGTAGCATAAAACATTTTCCAGCAGTGATCTGCTTACAGTTTAAAAGAAAAACAGAAAAAAAAACAAAAATAAACAATTTTTTTTGAAATATTACCGCTGAAAGCCATCTTCCAGCAGTTATATAAATTTCCCATGTGTCCTTTTGGTCTTGAAGACCTAAAATATATTTATATATATATATTTATATTTTTCCTGTAAAAAGTTTGCACAGAGTTCAAGGCTAGACCTGAGAGAACAGAAGGGACGGAGCAGGGTTCTTGGGACGGTTAATGGTAAAACTGAGGGCCAACTTGGGGACCGGTTATAAAATATTCCGTCAAGAAGATGCGTTGGCTGTTGCCGTCCTGCTTTGGAAGTGGTGGTTTGTGGTGTTGGCGGTGGAGAGGGAGGAGTCGTTTGCCGTGATCCCATAATCTGCCGGCTGAAGACAAAACAAAGGTCATTTGTTACATTCACAAAAGTGCATCCAATATTTACCTATTGCCCAAACCCTATCAGTAACCAACTTCTGAAATCTTCTTGTACCCACAATCCAACGTGAGTTCCAGAACCTGTGCCTGGAACCTAAGCACCCAAGCCCATGCCTGATGAGATATATACAATGATTGATGTGGAGCATGTATTGAACATTACTTTGCCAAGATGACATGACAGGCTATATGGTTTGGTACTACTTCGTGCCGGGCCCCCTGAACACCATCTTCCCTGTGGAGCCCCCAATATATAACCCAATTTTTTGTAAAATATAAAATACGTTCCGCTGAGTAAATAGATACCAAACATGTCATGCTTTAAAATTGCACACGCCCGTGCAATGCCAAACTACGTAAATGTTACTAAACGTGATGCTAGAATTACTGCCCATGAACTGATGTTTGTGGCGATACCTTACATGTGTGGGTCGATCGCTGTTTGTGTGTATATGGGGCCCACGTGTGTTTGCCTTTGTGCACAAGCACAGTGGGGGGACAGGAGCACTTTTTTTTTCTCAATTATTAATTTGTTTTTTTTATTTTTACACTGTTGCTTTACTTATTTGATCACTTTTATTGCTGTCACAAGGAATGCAAACATTCTTGTGACAGCAATAGGCATGTGACAGGTATGCTGCTTTATGGAGGGATCTGGGGTCAATAAGACCCCAAATCCCTCCTCTCTACTTAAAAGCATTCAAAACACCAAGATCAGCGTTTTTGAATTCTTAAAATTTTTTAAAAGATAGTGTTGTTTAGTTCCGAGTAAACCGGAAGTGATGTCAGGTCATCGCTTCCAGGTTACTATAGCAGATAGCCAATCTTGGCTTTGTTCGGCTGTCCGGGCAATCGGCGGATATGCCGGCTGGTTGCTCTGGTCTTCCAGTGGGATGGGACAGCCTTGGAAGGAGGAGGGGGAATGTTACCTACCGCTGCTGGTAAAAGCAAGTGCCAGCTCTAAAAACCGGTACCGGGATGACACCTGCAGCTGCTTGAAGTCCAGCAACATACGGGTATATATAAAATGGTGCGTATTAACATTATGCTGTCTTCTATCCAGCCAATAGGTGAAGCTAGAGTACCCTTTTAGCATGATTAGCATGAATCTATTATTGGACAGCCGTCTACGTTCCCTTGCACATGGGTGTCATAATTTACTGATGTTTACTCAGGAACTTGTGATGCCCATGTGCAAGGAGCCAAAAACTATGTGTAAAGACCTGAATAATGTTGAGTATAGGCGAGTAAAAGGCGTATGTAAGCGTAAAGATGAGTACATTTCTTCTTGATTGCCAGTATTGTAATGCACTCATTTATACGCGTGTAAAACAAGTAAACACGCTAGTAAACTACTGCGCTCAAAAGAAAAATGTTCAATTTTTGTTTTAATGCTTGCACGCAGCGCCGTATTACTGATCTGTACTCGGCTGTATGGAATGCACCATACACAACAATGCATCTCATTCCTCATCAGTAAAAAAACTCAACATTTTTCCTCCCATGCGCAAAAGATAAAAGGAACTGCTATGTCATGTATTAAATGTTCATTTAAAATTGTTAAAAACAGATATAAAACTAAAGTTTGAATATTTTAAACTAAAAAATTGAACATTAAGGTTTATCTTAAAAAAAATAAAAAAGAAGGCGCAATCAAACACGAAACGGGCACCCACAACTGTTGTTGCTGCCGGACTATGCATGCTGGAAAATGCCCAGATAGGACATGATGTCATATGTGAAATCTGTATATGACATCTGTGTCTACCTTCTACACAGGGAGGACAAATAAGAGACCAAGGCCTCCACATTCACTTACATGTCTTCTGAAGATCCTTTGGAGCAAGCTACGTTTTGGCGGTTCGGGAAGTTGCCTCCAATCCAGATCTGGAGAGCGGGTCCCATTTGGTCCGAAGATGTTGAGGTCCTTGAAACATTCCGTCTCAATCATCTACAAATGTAAACCCAAACATATTGTTCACACAGAGAACTACACATGCAGCAGTACAATACAGTATGTAACTATTATGGAATAGCAATTTGCAAATTGTTGGCTTCAATCAATATGGTAATTCCCCATTCACTTGCTAAAGGAAATCAGAGGGGAATCTACCTCTATGGAGCAGAATCCACTCTCCGCTGGATACTACAGTATTTACACTGTGCTGTTCACTTTAGGTTTTCTTCATAAAATGCAGATCATGGTGTGGAGTATCCAGAGCCCTAATAAGTCACTGCAGACAGAATGTTGTGATTGGAAGACAGGACAGTCACATGACTATGTACATGATTGTGCATGTGCCATTATCCATGTCACTGTCAGTAGTGTTTCTAATTATCTCGTACCTGCGTTGTAACTGCTTTTTTACTCATCTGGTATTGCTTTCACTAATGATATAAGCAGTTTGAAGCTCATGACGTTGATCGGCAAGTAATTAGGACCCTTTCACACGGGGCAGACTCTGCTCTGATCAGCGGACAGATTACTGCTGATCAGTCAGAGTGGGTGGATGACAGGTCTGTATTCTGCACAGTGGACACAGAGCCCGTTCTGCTATATGGGCAGTTGGGTGTAAACTGACGCTTTTTTCCCCATTTACACTCAACTGCCCTCCAAACTGATCCACCTAGATCACGGGTGTCAAACTGGTGGCACTCCAGCTGTCGCCAAATTACAAGTCCCATGAGGCATTGTAAGATTGACAGTTACAAGCATGACTCCCAAAGGCAGAAGCATGATGGGACTTGTAGTTTTGCAACAGCTGGAGGGCCACCAGTTTGACACCCTTGATCCTAGATGGATCCCCTTCAGTTTCTTTCTTAGCGGACAAGATTGGAGGTAGGTGTAAACAAACTTGGTGTCTGTTTACACTGACTGGTCCATAGGGATAAATGGACCATCTGATCAGGACTGCCTGTATGAAAGGGTTCTTAAACAGTTGTGTTCAAAATAATAGCAGTCCAATATCACCAACTAGATCAATCACTGTTTTTGGTATAAATTCTATTTCTTCTGGCAAATAATTTACTAGTAGGTGTAGTAGAGTAATAGAAAACCAACACACCCAAAAGTCATGACATGCATGCCACTGATAGTGTGTAATGAAATCATTCATTGAAAGGGGTGCATTCAAAATAATAGCAAAATAATAATAATGTGGAGTTCAATTAGTGAGATTTTTCAGTCTGTGAAAAAAAAGGTGTCAAACAGGTGGCTTTTATTTAAAGACAAAACACAGCAAATGTTGTACATGCTGTGCATAGTGCATTTCTCTCTGAAATTCGGAGGAAAATGGGTCATTCCAGACATCGTTCAGAAGAACAGAGTACTTTGATGAAAACGTTGATTGGAGGGAGGAAAACATATAAAGAAGTGCAGAAAATGATAGGCTGCTCAGCTAAAATGAACTATAATGCTTTAAAATGTCAACCAAAACCAAAAAGACAAAAAAGAAAAAAAAAAAACAAAACAGAAAACTACCATTTGAATGGATCAAAGAACAGCCATAATGGCAAAGACTCAGCCAATGATCAGCTCCAGGGTGATCAAAGAAGGTCCAAAGTTCCCTGTGAGTACTGTAACAATTAGAAGACGCCTATGTGAAGCCAAGCTATCTGCAAGAATCCCCCGCAAAGTCCCACTGTTGAAAAAAATGACACGTGCTGAAGAGGTTACAATTTGCCAAACAACACAGTGACTTGCCTAAAGAAAAATGGCGCAAAATTTTGTTGACCCATGAAAGCAAGATCCTTTTTTTTTTTGTGGGTCTAGTGGCCGGAGACAGTTTGTCAGACGACCCCCAAACACTGAATTCAAGCCACAGTACACTGTGAAGACAGTGAAGCATGGTGGCGCAGGCATCGAGATAAGAGATGTTCCTCATAGTATGATATTGGACCTATTTATCACATACCAGGGATCATGGATCGGTTTTAATACATCAAAATACTTGAAGAGGTCATGTTGCCTTATGCTGCCGAAGAGAAAATGCCCTCAAAATGGGTGTTTCAACAAGACAACGACCCCCAACACACCAGTAAGTGAGCGGCATCTTGGCTCCAGAGCAACAAGATTGACGTTATGGAGTGGCCAGCCTAATCCCCGGATCTTCATCCAATAGAAAACTTGTGGGGTGACAACAAAAATGCTGTTTCTGGAAGTAAAACCAAGAAATGCAGAGGAATTGTGGAACGTAATGCAAACGTCCCGGGCTGGAATACCTGATCACAGGTGCCAGAAGTTGGTTGACTCCATGCAACACAGATGTACAGCAGTTCTCAGAAACAGTGCTTATACAACTAAATATTAGTTCAGTGACTCACAGGAAAGCTGAATCTTCAAGAATTTTTCAGTTTATACAGTAAATGTTTGCGTTTGTCAAGAAAAAATGCAGACACTGCTATTCTTTTGAACAGTCTAATATTCCCTTTTCTTCACCAAACGTGAAACATTTTTTTCATGTTTTAATTGGAATAGAATGTGTAGTGTTCCCAATGCATTTGTGTGTATGCAAATAAAAGCTGTTATAAGGATTTTGAGCTTTAGTCACTTTTTTAAACACATTGCTATCATTTTGAACACAACTGTAAATACAAAAGTAACAAGTTTACTTTGTATCTCTCTATCTCAAATCTGAACCGTGTTAATAAAGACTGTCAGGTGGTTACTTTTTTGATAGCAGATGCTGTATTTTCACAGCAACTCCTGGCTGTCATTTTGGTAGCTGGGAATTGCCAGCAAATGCAAGGGGACAGAGATGCCTCAGCAGGGCAGAAGGACAAGGTCTACATCCTGTGTACGTCCATAAAGCTTTTTTGGGCATGTGTCGTATGCCCAAGGTCCAAAATGGGTTATCGCATATAAAGAGTTAATGTGGGTATCTGCAGAGTTCTATTTTCTTATCCGGATCCACATGGGAAAACCTATTCAGCATGACGTTGTTTGCACTGCCAAGCAACAATAGAGCCCAAAGATTCTTACACTATTTTTGGAACTTCCAAGTTCTGCGACTGGTCAGTTGCTAGGAGACATCACTTATTTCACGATTCCTTCTGGTAATATATTCATAATGAGACGGAAGCCAGAGAGGAACTGGAGACAACCCCCACGCGTGGATAAAAAAAATCTGCGTTCCCAGGATTATTCTACAAGCTTTGGACCTTATAACTTTAGGTCTTCAACTTACTTTGAAATACAAGGAGTATAGAACTGTATGGAGACAGCGGCTTGCAGGGGACTGTGGACATTTCGGATTGAGCACGATATATGGTATATTTTATATGTTAAACTTTACCGACTCCTTAACCGCTTTCCTGCCGCCCTATAGCAAAAATACTGCTACAGGGCGGAACGGATGCGCAAAATCTATTATATACTACAAGGAGGCACAAATGCGCAAAATCATATATATACTACTACAGGGTGGTACAGGTGCGCATAATCACGTATATACTGCTACAGGGCGGCACGGGTGTGCAAAATCAAATATATACTACTACAAGGAGGCACGGATGCGCAAAATCAAATATATACTACTACAGGGCGCTACAGGTGCGCAAAATCACGTATATACTGCTACAGGGCGGCACGGCTGTGCAAAATCAAATACATACTACTACAGGGTGGCACGGGTGCTGAAAATCACGTATATGCTGCTACAGGGCGGCACGGGTGCACAAAATCACGTATATATAAACACAAGTGATTTGCATTTCCAGGTAGGGGGCACCATTCACGGCCTCGGCTGTCAATCACCAGGTCCCGGCCAGTGATTACTTGCCAGCACTCGGTGATCGCAGAGTATTACCGACAGAGGAGAGAACTGTATGTAAACAATACAGTTCTCTCCCGTCAGCTCCTGCACACTGCTTTGTATGGCTCTGCATAGCAGAGCCATACAAGGCAGTGTGCTTACAGTGGAAAGCACAGACACAGCCTCATAGTAAATCACACAGCACACAGTTAACTCTTTGATCGCACCAGATGTTAACCCCTTCCTGCCCAGTATTAGTACAGTGTCAGTGCTTTTTATTAGAACTGATCACTGTATTGGCGTCACTGGGGATGTCAGTGACACCAAGTCAGTTCTCCCCAGTGTCAGAATGCCCACCGCAGTCCCGCTATAAGTCGCTGATCGCTGCCATTACTAGTAAAATAAATAAAAAAATTCCACATTTTTTTTTTTTAGCAAAGACATGTAGCAGAATACATTTTGCCCTAAATTTATGACATTTGATTTTTAAATTTTTTTTTATAGGACTGGTTTAATAGCAAAAAGTCAAACATGTTTTTTTTTCTCAAAATTGTCGGTCTTTTTTTTTTTTATATATATAGTACAAAAATAAATGCACAGGCGATCAAATACCACTGAAAGCTCTATTTGTGGGGGGAAAAAAAAGGATGTAAACTTAATTTGGGTGCAACGCTGCATGACCGAGCAATTGTCAGTTAAAGTAACGCAGCGCCGTAACGAGAAAAAAAAATGGCCTGGTCAGGAAGGGGGGTAAATCCTCTGGAAGGCAAGTGGTTAAAGGACTATTTTGGAATGTGCAGTCTGGTACCCACTTACCTCATTCTGCCAGGGGATTGGCACACATCCAGTTGCAAATTTAGCATAGAAATCATTGTCTGTTTTGTCCAAATTTACACCTTTAACCGTCGAAAACTGCTCAATGTCCAGCACGTCTTTACAATACACCGCCCGGGGCTGAGAGGAAAACACCAACATACAAGCTCCATCACTATATAACTTATGGTAGAACCTAAAACATACACATGGTCATTACATTATACTTAAAACATGGTGACCTGTACAAAAGATTCTACATGACCCAAGTTGGACCTTACTGAAATTATGTTAAAATGCAACTCTAGCAAAAACATTTTTTTTTCATTCTTTGTGAGTATTGTTACAACCTGGGGTGGACTGACCATTTGGAAACTCGGGCACTGCCCGAGGTCAGTAGGGGCCCCCATTAGATGCCCCTGGTACCTTTTTCATAGGCTTTTTTGAATTTGGGCAAGGACACAGGGGCCCCATGATCCCCTATTGCCCGGAGGCCCCATGAGTTGCCAGCCCACCCCTGGTTACAACTATAGTCAAGTTTACCAGCTGTCTCTGTCCCCATCAGAGAGTTCCCTGTGCCATCTTTCTTCAGAAACACAGCACGTAGGGAAAGTCCCATGTCTAACGGATGTCAGTGAAACAAGTGTCCCTATATGGCGATTTTTCTACTATGATGAATGGGAATCCCAGACACAATGGTCACCAGACAGAACAAATAGTGAGGTTGGATCTCCCAAATGGGGAAAAGTCATCAGTACAAACTTGACAGAGATTCTACTCAAACATAAAAAATAAATGAATAAATCTAGTATTGGCCAGAGTTACAATTTAAAGAATAATTCTAAGCATAGGCATCTTATAGTTACATTGGCTCAGCTTGGTCCAATGTAACTATGTATACAGTATACCTGGCTGATGCCACTGAAGTAGACACTGCAGAGCGGCTGGCCTGCTGCCTTGTGAATACATCAGGTTGACCTCTCAATACATATGCCATCCAGAGGATGCATCACATTTTCTGAATGAACGCCAAGTGTTCTCTAAGTGGACGAAGTGGAGAATGTGACATCAGTCACCCCACCTCATTCAATCGGAGAACGCTTTGCACTCATTCAGAAAATGCAAAGCATTCTCTGGATGGTGCCTGTGCTGAGCAGCCGTCTTCCTGTTCGCAATGCATCAGGCTGGCCGCTCAGCATGGGACCCAGAAGCAAACGGAGATCATTGGATTAGCGATGTCTTCTGGCAATTTCCAGTGGTATCGTCCAGGTATGTCATATACAGTGCTGAATATATAGTTAATATAATGATCCATCTCCAGCCCCAACTACGCCCACAACCATTCTGTCAAATACCAAATCAATTGGGCACAAACCAAGAGTATCAAGAAGTTATTTTTTTACTTTTGTGATAATACATAAGTGAGCCTCACCCCAACCGAATGCAACCTTAGTGAACATTAAGTGTTTTGGCAGTGAACAAGCATTGTCAGAATAATCCTTTCAAATTTGTCCTGTGAAAGGCAATTATATTGCTATATGAGCATAGGGAAGAAGGACTGTTGCTGAAGGGGTATCATTTAGTCCAATGACACAACGTACATAAAAATCTATTACAAAGCAGAAGAGTCTACTATATCTCACATTTTAAGGGTCTATAGAGAGAGCATCAAAGAAAAGGTAGATTTATTATAGTGTGGTAGGTTTACTGCTGAGCCCTTATTCTAGTGGACTAAGACCTACACCAAGATCTGGCATCTGTCTCCCTGGACCCTCACCCGCTTAAAGCAGATACAGCATTGAATTTCTATGACAGGTAACAAACCATGATCTGCATCCATGGTGCCCACAGAAGGTATAATTAATGCTAGCCACCCCCAAAGTGTACTCATCTAAAAAAAATAAAATGTATGATGGTTTTTTTGTTTAAATATCTGTGTAGGAACATTGTCTATTTATGAAAAGTGCCCTCAGCTCAATGGTAATAATGAACACTTACATCTGGAACAAAAGACGGCTTCATTATTCCTGCCTCCAGCCTCTTATAGTTGATGTTCCCGAGAAACTGATGCTGCTTCACCTTACTGGCACCATGTTCATTGCATCCCAGCCTCTGCTTTGGGTCTTTGGCTAATAGCTGCAGGAAGAAGACAATAAGAACTGAAGTGTTTCCCATTATTCCTTACTTTCCTCTCACAGAACTTGAAAATCACATTTTTAAAAAAAATAAGAACCTGTTACTTAAAGACAGTAACTGCAGAACTGGAAAAGCAGCTAATGACTACTTGTTGCTACATAAACCAGGGAAAATGATGCGCCGGAGTTTGGATATATTCTACTGGACAACAAAGGGTGTGATGATCTGGTGAGGGGCTTGAGATTGTACAGACCACCTGCAGTGTTTGATGGATTCAGCCTTGAAAAACCAAGATGCCAGTTAAAGTCAGAGGACATAGGTTGATTCAAGACTAAGGTACTTAAAAAAGTGAAATAGTTTGCAGTAGAATGACACTTTAAGATGCTAAAGAGTTCAATATGGTTACAGTTTCTTATATCTCTATGAAACTTTATTGGTGAAATCTCTGCATTTGAATTTCTGGATATGAACTCCTACTGTTGACCTTATGAGGGGTTCCCATACTTAGGGTTGCAGAATGCAAGAATGAACAACATCCCTTCTGATAGCATGGGCAGTGATAGGTACTCTTTACCGAGACATCTGGGGTCTATTACTGCTGGTTCTCATATATGCGGCCGTGCGGGCCACGTTTTGCATGGGCACGAGAGCCCATTCATTTGAATAGACTCCCGTGCCCCGTGACATGCAGGGAAGAAGTCTCTGCACTTCTTCCCAAAACAGCCCGCACGGGAACCTCGGTTCCCAGTACTGTTGCATTTTCCAGTGCGGGCAGCGTGCCATTAGAACTAATGGCACCCGGCCGTGGGTCCACATTCCTCTGTGCGGGTGGTGCGGCTGCACGGATTTTAATGCGGATCCGCAGTCGCACCACCCGCACAGATGTGAACCTAGTCTTAAGACACCACATCTCTCCTCTGCCCTCAAAAGCATCTAATCAAACTGAAATCTGATCAGATGCTGGGCAGGCCGGTAACTGCCTGTAAACAACTCAAAACCGGAAGTGACAAAATCCTTGTCATTTGTGGTTTCATAGGCCACAGAAATGATCAGGGAATGCAAGTTCCTCCCTCATGGTCAGCAGGCGCAACTGTGTGTTTTAGTCCCAAACTACCTGAGAGCCTGTTAAGGCAGGGGGCTGACATTATCTTCCACCACATGTAAAAGATTCAGTGGCTGTATAGCCGTTCTGATCACTTATACATGATAGAGCATCGCCGGCTGAAAAAAAATAAAAAAAACATTACTAGGGTCATGACTGCAGCCATGACCCTGTTTGTAACCACCGAAACACCAAAGGGTATGTGCTAAGGGCAGCAAGTGATTAAGAACAAATTTTCTGTAAAACAAAACCCACACTAAAGTTAGTTTTAGTGCAAACAAAGGCATTATATTACCCATTTATTTTTTGGTAAAATTTAAAAAATGAGGTTGTACCAAGTAAATGGATGCCCAACATGCCTAGCCTTAAAATTGAACATGCCTATGAAGCAGCGATAAACTTTGGTATCCAACATTTTCCATAGGCAACACTATTAAAGCTCGTACAGGTCATCAGTTTAGAGTTAGCCATGAATAATGACCTAGAATGATTGATTTCATTCTGCTTTGCCCAATATTATATAATGCATTCACCACACCAAGGACCATTTTTGGTTTGGGGTCTAGACAAACTTTAACCAGTCAGGTCCCACTTATAACTAAAATATCACTTTTTAGTAGATTAACCCTTTACGTTTAAATATATCTTTTAAAGAGCATCCATCTCAAGCTCCGCTGAAATCACAGCTTTTGAAGGACAATTCATTCAACCATTTCAAAATCAGAGAGACCATAGGTGTAATTTGTAAATGAACGCACAGAAAAGAGTAAGTTTGTAAATGATGGCCGTTAAATGTGGACAAAAGCTTCTATTCAGCTGCATAAAAGATGTAATTCAAGGGTCATTCAAAAAATATAACTGAACACTATTAGCCGTTCATGATCGTTCACAAGATGTTACATCACAGAAAGCAAAACAATAGTCTAGTGAAACTATATTGAGATCAGCTCAATCCCTTTAGGATTAAATTTAGTGGTGTTATTATGCGTCAATTAACTTGACAATAAGTCTACAACTACTTTTCTATAACAAAGTAATTTCTTTTTTTTTTTTTTTTTTTTAGTACGTAAAAAACGTTTTTTGTTGCATTGCTTTCATGAAAAACGCTGTTATGCTTTTCATTTATAGGTTGACAAATGCTTAAAAAAAAATGTAATATTGTAATGGATGTGACATACATTATACATCTGCATGTAAATCAACCTTTACTTATTATTCAAAACAGTTATTGTGAACAGAAGTTCTGTCCTATTGTGTGATCTGTTTTCCTATCTTTTTCTTTATGGCACATCATTCACAATTTAGAGATGTCAATTTGCCTTATATAAATATTGCTTATTTGCTTTATTCCTTTACAATCCAAATTTCCTTTTCATCTTCTTTTTCTAATTCTCATCCCCACTATAAGTCAATATAGGATTTAGTCTCTCTTTTCTCTATGGCAAATAAAGCATGTCACTCTAATAATTCCCCTTTTTCCTAGAAAACCTTAACAAAACATGTTCCTCTACTTTTCAGGGCTTCTTATCTATATCACCTGTGTGCTAAGACATTTGCCTGGAGTTCAGCTTTAAGCCCTATACCTTTCTCCTAAACCCCAGGATACAAGTAGCCGAAGTATTGAAAAATAATGTTTTTTTATTTTTCTGGCGATTCTTCTAACATAGTAGAGGGGTGACACTCCCGAGCCCAGCCTTGCAAAAAATGGCCATTGCCCCAGTCTATAACTGGCTTATGCAGTAAGGACACATGAACGGGCAACACGTCTAGTGCACCCACTTACCTACAATTCAACAGTGCAAAAAATGGCCACTGCCCCGGGCCATAACTGGCTTGTGCAGCAAGGACACATGAACGGGAAACAAATGTAAAGTAAAAAAAAATGGGAGAAAAGAAAGTTCCAGGTCAACTTGCCAGCCAGATTGCCAACAACTGAATTAACCTAACAGTATGCATTAAAAACAGGTCCCAGACACCTAGGCCTGGCTGTCAGGATTTGGAGTTCTAGATGTGTCTACCCTGATACCAGAACACACACAAGCTCCTTTTCTTACCATCGTACAAATGGATTTTGCGTATTCTGAGAACTTATCAGAATAGGACTCTTGTTCCTCCTGAACACGCTTCTCCACTTCTTCCCTTTTCACTCGTTCCTTCCGTGCACGGAATGGTGACTGTCCCTCAATCATCTCATAAATGAGGCAGCCCAACCCCCACCAGTCTGGGCTAAATGTATATCGTTCGTTTTTAATGACTTCTGGAGCTGAAGAAATACAATCAGTGAGGATGGAACACATCAAATCAGATCTATAAAAAGACAATGACCATTGATTGGTAGATTGTGAAATGATATGTGAAAATGTGAGGATACACACCCATATATCCAACTGTCCCTACTCTTCCTCTAATACTTTCCCCATCTGGAATTTTGATGGCCAGTCCCAAGTCTGAGATTCGTATATGACCTAGGTAGAGAGAGAAAGAAAAAAAAAATAAATAAAAAGTTAATTAACATCCAAAACTAAAAGAAACAAGCCGAGTCCATGTGAAAGGAGGGTAGTTTCAGCTCTCTATTTAGGGGCTTTATGTTGAGAAAATAAAACTGCTGTCAGTCCAAAAGTCTATAAGATTTATCTGCACTAGCTCGGAGTCTAATGATTTCATGTCCTGATCACCTGAAGGATGACTTACTGCTAGGGATGTACCGATACCTTTTTTTTTTTTAAATTGGTCAAGTACTCACCGATATCAATACTTTGCAGTGCGATTTCCATCCATACAAAATGTATGGATGCAAATTGCACTGCAAATTGCATGCATTTTGAACAGGAATCTGATTCCTGTCCAAATCGCATGCGGTTTTCCCCCTGCTCCTGTGTGAACCCAGGCTGTCATAGCCTGAGTTTGCAGAGAAGCAGTGCCGTAAGGTTTTCCCCAGCGGAGAGTGGGTGTGTGGGAATGTATATTATGGTGGCAGATACTCCATATTCTCAGTGGTAGGAGAGGAGAGAAAATGGCAGGGATTTGAAATCTCCGCTGCTTTCTCTCCTCTCCTTGCAGGTATGACTGTTCGAGCTAGAGGGCTTTTGATTGGTCAGCACCGTCACATGGACGGTGCTGACAAATCAGATGCTGTCTAGCCCGCACTGTCATCCCTGCAAGGAGAGGAGAGAAAGCCGCTTCACAGGTCTGGGGATTTGAAATCCCTTGAGCTTTCTCTCCTCTCCTTTCAGTAATGGCGGTGTGGGCTAGATGGCATCTGACTGGTCAGCGCTATCCATGCGACGGTGCTGACCAATCAAAAGCCCTCTAGCCTGAACTGTATTGTATTGACACCGTAAAGTATTGGATTCCAGTATTGGTAGCATTTTCACAAGTATGAGTACTTGTGAACATACTCGGTATCGGTGCATCCCTAGTTCCCTTTACAGGACACTTGAGGTCTTTCATGTAATCCAATGCTCCACTTAGCTAAAACCTAGATACAGCGAGAAATATTAAAGATGAATTCCAGGTATGGCAAATTTTACATAGTTACATTGGTCCAACTTTGCCCAATGTAGGTATGTATGTACTATACCTGTGGGATCTCCCAGGAAGCCGAAAATCACTGTAGTGGGCATCATTACTCCAGTGATCTCCACTTGCTTCTGGACCCTGTGTCAAGCGGCTACCTTGTTGCATTGTGAACACAGGAGGTGGTGGCATGAGCAGCATTCAGAGAACACTTTGCATTTTCCTAATGTCACTTAATCAATCCAGCAAAAAGTTATACTTCAGTTTTTGGTAGGTGCTGGAATTTAAACTACTTGACAACTTCTTACATCTCTAGGCCACCTTCTTTGGTCATTATGAGTCATTCCCAGGCTCCTCACAGGATTTTAAATGTTTTATATTATGGAGAGTGTAACTGGCAGAGCTAAAATACATGAAGATGGATGGAAACACACACCCCCCCCCCAAAAAAAAAAAAGAAAAAAAAAAAGAAAAACTATCTTTGTGCAGACACAAGGAATTTAAAGTGTCTGTAAACCTAACAATGAACCCTTTTTTGCTCCATCTGGGTCTGTTAACTATACATCTGAAAGAGTTTTAATGTTACACAAGCCAAACACCAGAACCATCAACTTTTCTAAATGCCTTTATTTGACTAGAGACAGCATGACGGCGTACAGAATGCCCTTCCCAGGGCCCGCAATTCGATAATCCTGTCCTTACTTGACCTTTGCAGTGTAAGGCTCCATGTACACTGCAGCTAATAAACTCACGTTCAGGAGCTTTTCTACGTTTTTTTTCGGCAGCCCCTGAACTCTGCCTAATGTTTTACTATGTGTCCATGTACACATTGTCGTTTACAGGCAGTTGAGTTTACAGTTGTTTTTTTTAACGCACAAAACTTCCGTTCAGGAGTAGATTTTATTAGCATTTCAAACGCCAAACGCTTGTAAACGTGTTTATAAGCGTTTGCATTTAGAAGCGGTTTTTAACTGTTCCAGATCCAAATGCTGTTCAGAGTCTTTTTTCATCATCAGAAATGCATGCAAAGCTTTCTCCAGGTATTCAAATGGACCCGGTACACCAGCGCAGTCAGTTCCAGGTTTTGCGTGAAGGAATAAATGGTAGAACGTGCTGGATTATACTCATGATGGGATCCATAGTGAATACAACCAGAAAAGACAGGTCATCTCAACACATACTGCTCTCTCTGCTTCTGCTCCATTTCTCTTAAAATGTCTGAAACAGTACATTTTTTACTGTTTCTCAGTGCATTTTGGAAGGTCTCCTGATGTTATCTTTAAAAAACGCTTCTAAACACAAACACGCAGTATGCAAACGGGCTAAACAGACGTTTTTTAACCTACGTTTTCCAGCAGTCAGTTTTCATCGTTTAGAAGTGTTTTCCAAACGTCTCGTGTACATGGAGCCTAAGGCTTGTGTAACTTTTTCCTTGTGACTATAATCATGGATGGGGCTCTTTAGCAGGCACCCAGAGTGTCCACAGTGGAGGCAAGGCTTCAGTCAGGAGCGGTGCCCCTCCATTTTGGATTACTTAACAGAGTTTTATCTGTCCAATATATGCAAATCAATTGCTGTTGATTTTGCAAACATTCTTGTGGACTGATAACATCCTGTGCCCTTCGCGTGTGCAGAAGGAGGGGTTCAAGAAATAGGGATGGAGTTGTTGTTGGTGTTCTGTGTAACCCATCAGCAATGAGTTAGGCAGGGCTGACACCACCTGCTTAGGAATTCAGAGCTGTGCGGTCATGTCAAGGAGGAAGGTAAGAGTATACAGGCGTACCTCGGTTTATAAACGCCTCGGTTAATGTCATTTTCGGTTTACGAATGAAAATCCATTGAAAATAATGCCTCGGTTTACAAATTGTTTTTGCAATATGAAGTGTATGTTGGTGCCGATTTTTAAATACAATTGCCGGCTTTTTTTTTTTTTTCTTCACAGAATTAGCGGTCAGTTTCCCCGGAGTTAAAGGAAGCTTTGTTTCTTTTAAGAAACTAAAAGGAAACATTGTTTCTTTTAACTTGGGGGAAATGACAGCTGAATCTCTGAGCTATAGTGAAGAAAAAAAAAAAAGCGGTAATTACATTTAAAAAATAAAAACGGCGTGGGGTCCCTCCTCCCATCCATACCAAGCCCTTCCAGTCTGGTATGAATTCTGAGGGGAACTTTTGAGGGGATGCTCGGATACGGGTCTGGTATGGATTTTGGAGGGGACCCCCATGCCATTTTTTTTTTTTAATTTTGGCGTGGGAGTTCCCCTCACAATCCATACCAGACCCGAAGGGCTTGGTATGGATTGGAGGGGGGACGCCATTTATTATTTATTTTTTTAAAATTGCCGGCAATTCTTTTACATTCAGCTGTCAGTGGGGAACCCCGCTAACAGCTGAAACATTAACACATGGTTGTCACTACTAAAATACCGCATGACTTGATAAAATAACTCATGCAGTATTTTAGTAATGTTTACTTTTTTTCTGACCTCAGGAACGGATTAATTGGTTTTCAAAGCATTCCTATGGGAAACAGCGTTTCGGTTTACGAATTTTTTGCTATACGAAAAGTCCCGCAGAATGAATTATATTCGTAAACCGAGGTATTACTGTACTAGGTTTCTGGCCCACTAGAAGTTATTTTTCTATACTTGCAGCGTGGTTAAAGAAATAAAACATGGAGAAACACGCTTGTATTCTATAGACATGCTAAATAAATTTATTTTTTTTATTTTGCACTGACATACGCTTTATGTGCCCATTAGCTTTTCTCCAATTTAGACAGAGACATGAAATAGGATCCCTTTTGCACAGTTGCTGCCTGTGATGAGTAGAACTTTCACATAAAACAACATTTTCATTATATGTTTAATGGCTCTGAAATGAGAAGTTGTGTATAAGAGGAGGCAATTGGGAAAAACTGTTCACATCAAAGCGTGACGGAAACCGTCACATCCGCTATGAAATTACTACTCAGGGCAAACCAATAAAAATAACGGAGGTTCAGCTAGTCTTCCATCCCAAATCACAGTGGTGATTACTTTCAATGACTCCAACTCAAATAATACTGATGTCAGAGATTGTTGTTTAAACCTAGAACGAGTGATAACAGGTTTTATCTGAATAAATTACATAGAACACAGGTCTTATTGAGAGATTACCGTAAGCAGTGTGATCATTACAGGCTCGTTACACTCAGGACGGTCAATAAAACATTCCCAGAATACAGATATGTGAGAATGCTTTATCTTCACTGTGCATATAGGTAAAGAGATCCAGATGCCAGCTTAATAAGAGTAACTGCATAAATTGCAGATAAAAATACAGAAAAATCAAATATTTTAAAGACTAAGTTCACCTTTAGGAACAAGTTACACCTATATTTATGGTATAACAGGTAGAATTGCTCCTATGCAGCCACCTCACACTGCCAGCGCTCCCTGCTTTGTGACACCGGACATGGGATTTCTTCTCGCACCTGCTGTCACAATTTGAAAGCAGCAAAGCTCCGCCCACACGTCTGCATCATTCATTTACAGTTTCCTGTGAATTAGACTACAAGTACTGTCAGCCATTGCAGCTGATGGCTTGTGGTTCTTAATGAACCACAAGTTTGTTTTGTTTTTGGAGATGAGAAAAATGAAAAAGCCGTAAGTAAACAGAGAAGTACACTTTAGGGGTGTGCTTCTGCCTACCCCCTGAAGGGGTAGGACCTCTACTCTGCTGCCCCGGGGTGCAAGGCTCCTGACGGGGACAACATGGTCCACCTTGCCAAAAGGCCTGGCGGACCCCTGTCCTTGTGACCAGCCGAAGCTGACCACCAAGTACTTGGTCAAGGGGCTCTCCCAGAAACAGACCCCCTCCCCCCAAGAATTGGGGGAGGAAGGAACCTAAGGGCCACACACCCTCCCCCTAGACGTCAGAGCAGACCCAAGGACCAGCACCCTCCATCCAGTGAGAAAAAAAAACAAAAAAACAACACACACATAATTGAAAGGTGACAGACACATGGAGAAAAATAAATATGTGGCCGTGCAATTGTGTACAGCTAAGGCCCTGAGGCCCATAGTAAAGACTGCCCTGGACTCAGCCAAAAGGCCTAGCCCTAAAAGTCGCAGTGCAAAAAAAGTGTTTAGAGCTGTGACCATGTGCACTTTTTACACATGGGATCCCACCCCCATGTGTTACTAAGCCAAACAAGGAAGCCCCGTTCAAATCAGGAGGAACTGAGCCCACCCGGTTTTCCTGGGGGAATTACTCCCGTACCCCAACTGCCTGTGGGCACCCCGGTTTCTGTTCCAGCCAGTACTAGCCTTCAGTGCCCCCATCAGGGGTACTATACAGCCAGCCATTCTCACCAAAAGGCAAGAATGATGAGGTGTGGGCAGACAACTTACTGAAAGTCTGCAGGATCCTGGCATTGCACCCGTGATCTGCTGATTGCAATGCTTTAAAAACTGCAATGTAAAAAACTATTAAAAAACGCACATTTTTTTTATCTTTTATTACAAAAAGTGAACTTATCCTTTAAATGCTTCTCTGCAGTGTTTTTTATTTATTTTAGGTACTTATATAGCACCATCAATTTATGCAGTGCTTTACATATATATTGTACATTCACATCAGTCCCTAACCCTCAAGGGGAATACAATCTAAGGTACCTAACTCACATTCATACATACACATACTAGGGCCAATTTAGACAGGAGCCAATTAACCTACCAGCAGGTCTTTGGAGTGTGGGAGGAAACTTACGCTGGCACAGAGAGAACATGCAAATTCCAGGCAGGAGGTGCCGTGGTTGGGATTCGAACCGACAACCCTAGTACTGCCAGGCGGAAGTGCTAACAACTTGGCCACTGTGCTTCTTTTATTTCCATAAAAGATTTTTTTTCCCTTGCACTGTGCTAGAAAACCTGACTACTCCAGGATGAGTCAATTCCCTAGCACAGCCCTTCCGTCCCTACATATGCTAGCCTTCTGCTTTTCTGGGAGTGTCTATTTACTCTCTGTACTAACCCAACTACCTCACCCCTCTACAAATCTTATGTAGCTGCTGGGGAGGACCAAAGGGGAATAATATAGCGTACCACTTATATACCAGTTCTGAGTCAGCTGGAGCTGCTGACACCACATCCAAGATGGTGGCATCCATCAGCTGTCTGAACGCTAAGGGAGGCCAACACAAGGAAACCGCAGTCTATTGGGAAAAGCTTCCAGTCCAGCTTTTAATGTACTTTCCCTGACTGCGGTGACCTCAAACATGTCTGCAAGCTTTGCTATGGTCTCATCACTGTGCAAGCCAACTGTAATCAGAGATACTGGACTGGCAGGGGACCAACATCAACACCTCAACTCTTCTTCATCCTATCCAAAATGCAGTAAAAAAAAAAAAGTTTTCGCAGCCACTAGCCAAGCTTTTATTCACCAAAAAGTTCCCTGCTGGAAAGATTTATTGCACTTCTTGTACGGACAAGAAGAAAAGCATGAACAAAAATCTAATAGGAACACAGACCAAAAACAAAAGCCAATTTTTCTTTAGCCATCGTAAGACTTCAATACCATTATGTATATATTAAGTAGGTAAAGTCTACAGGCTTGGAAAAATCCGTATGTAAATGGATAGAAAACTGGCTAAAGGATCGTATTCAAAGAGTAGTGGTTAATGATTCATACTCTGAATGGTCTGGGGTAATCAGTGGTGTACCCCAAGGTTCAGTGTTGGGACCCTTACTTTTTATATATTTAAAAATGATATAGGGTCTGGGATTACAGATGACACCAAGCTGTGCAGTGGAATAACGTCCTTACAGGATGTCTCCAACTTACAAGCCGACCTCAATGCTCTGTTTAATTGGGCAACTATGTGGCAAATGAGGTTTAATGTTGATAAATGTAAGGTTCTTCACTTGGGGACTAAGAATATGCATGCATCATACATACTAGGGTACTGGGGGGGTACAACTGGGGGAATCAATGGCGGAGAAGGATCTGGGAGTTCTGGTAGATCACAAGCTTAATAATGGCATGCAATGCCAAGCTGCAATTTCTAAAGTGAGCAAAATCCTCTCTTGTATTAAAAGAGGTATAGACTCCAGAGAGAGAGATATCATATTACCCCGGTACAAATCATTAGTAAGACCTCATCTGGAATATGCATTTCAGTTTTGGGCACCAATTCACAAAAAGAACATTGGGGAACTGGAGAAAGTACAGAGAAGGGCAACCAAACTGATACAAGGCATGGAGGAGCTCAGCTATGAGGAAAGATTAGAACTGAATTTATTCTCTCTTGAGAAGAGGAGATTAAGGGGGGATATGATCAACATGTATAAATACATCAGTGGTTCACATAGTGAACTTGGTGTAGAGCTATTCAGCCTGAGGTCATCACAGAGGACAAGGGGGCACTCTTTACGTCTGGAGGAAAAGAAATGTAATCTCCAAACACGGAAAGGTTTCTTCACAGTGAGAGCTGTGAAAATGTGGAATAGACACCCTCAAGAGTTGGTTCTGGCCAGCTCAGTGGATTGCTTTAAAAAAAAACCTGGATTCTTTTTTAGATACACAGAATATAACTGGATACTAACATTTATAGGTAAAGTTGATCCAGGGAATATCTGATTGCCTCTCGAGGGATCAGGAAGGAATTCTTTTTCCCTGCAGGAGCAAATTGGATCATGCTTTGATGTTTTTTTTTGCCTTCCTCTGGATCAACTGTGGGCATAGGATTATAACTTTTTCTTTTTAATGGTTGAACTGGATGGACTTTTTTTAGCCAGACTAACTATGTAAGTATGTGTATATATACACATTATTAATTTGTGCATACACACACACTGTAGATAATGGGAAATTAAATGAAAAAAAACAAAAAAACAGGCCAATTGGCACTGCTAGCAGAGTGGAGACGAGCAGTGCTGATGAACACCCTGACAGCGATGATCCTGGCCACCTAGCAGATAAAGGAAGCAAAGAAGCAAGCCCTCCCATACTCAGACCACAGTGCAGGGACATGTTTCAGACCCTAAGCCTGGGCTGACACGTGGTACAGGAAACCGTATGTGTAAGCAGCTTTTTTTTGTGCCTCACTGGAATCGAATCGCATGAGTGTTCAGACCTATGCAATCCAATTCTGGCAATCGCACTGTGTTTTGCAACTTGTTTTCGGGGTGTCATTAACTTAACACTGACACCCGCAGCAGATCGCATGATTTGGATGCGGTACGGGAAACGCACCAGATGCACTGCGTTTCCTGCCCTGTATATATGAACCTAGGCCAAAACATGTGCCCATCCTGTACACTAATCTAGAAGAAGCCTTGCTTCATTCATCTGTACAGGTGGCTGAGGAGTGTCACTGTCAGGACACCTATCACTGCAGTTTGTTTCCACTCTGCTCCCTGGATCTGTGGTCAGGGACTATAAATGGTGCTTTCAAGCCCCCCTTCCTCTAGTGGGGAATGATTATACACTTTACTTACCTCTGCTTTCGTGAGTGCACTTCTGCGATTTTATCTTTGAATAAAGTGTCTGTTTTATCTGACCTTTGTTGTCTGCTCTCTAATAGGAAGTCATTGGTTGTCTTTGCAAATAAAGAAGTTTTAAATTGTCTAAAAAGGTGTTTGTAACCAGAATTAGAAACACAAAAATCTATTTCTATCTATATGCACAGACAAGAGACACACAAAGTAATGTGTCAGTAACTTACCATCATCATCTAAGAGAATATTTTCTGGTTTCAGGTCCCTGAAAAAAACCCAAAAAATACTAAATATGCTAATAAGTAAAAAAATGAGTTTCATGTTATTATATGTAAATTAAACATGTCATTGAGAACAGGTGATCCAGCTAGCAGAGATGTGAGTGCCTCTGAATTCATTATAGGGCTGCTCCAGTATGCCTGGTGAAGGTATATATGAATTAAATGGGCACCTGTACACATTGCTCAAATGCCTACCTGTACACTATTAGCACTTTATCCCTTGTGAGCAGCTATGGGACACGTGTAATGCGTAAATCAAAAAGCCAAACTAAAATTATAAAAGGTGCAAAAAGTGAAACTCATAAATAAAAAATGCTACTCCTCCAAATAACTAGTGTAGTACACAATGATCAATACCATGCACTAAATATATTTATATTCCAAATTGCCAAACAAAATAACGTGTACCAGCTGCCATGCACACTAAGTGACCCTCATACTAATCACATATCAAGATAATGAAACCAACTCAGTCCTGTGCTGGTTAATAAATACCATATCTCAAATCTCCCATATGAAAAAATATCTGATTAGTCAATATTACCCAAAAGGAACCTAAATCAAATAAACAAAAAAAATACAAAAAAAAAAATCAATCGTGATTGCAGGAATGTCCATCTGGTAACAGCACTGCAACTTGTAATCAATTCTTCATGATGTATAAATTATATCAAGCATCAGAATTCCACCACCGAGCTCCACATGCAGTTCTCTGTGAATCACCTCCAGGTGTGCTCGCCCCTTATTGCTATGACCTCCCAACATGTGTTTGGTCATAAAACGCATTTGTCCTTCCAGGCAGACTGCGATCTCCTCTCTGTCAATAACCCCACCATCCGTGATTAAGCTCTCTCCTCCTCCTGCCACCTCCACTCACCACCATGTATACAATACTGTATATAGTGCTTTATCCTTAAAAGACGACTTGTATCCGAGAGCAGATCAAATACCACAAAGTACAGGTGCTGAATCACACCGTTATATAAAGCCCCAAATAGATGTGACAACTCTTCGCAATAGCACTACATTAGAACCAGCAAAAAAAACAAAAAACTCGCCGCCTCTTGTCTGAGCGTTATGACGTCATCCAGGCTCTGCCCCACACGTTTTGTCACAGGGCACAGCACTACAAACAGTATTTTGTTTAAATGGTGGTGAGTGGAGATGGCAGGAGAAGGAGAGCTTTATCAAGGATGGTGTGGTTTACTGACAGAGAGGAGATCACAGTTCTCTTGGCAGGACAAAAGCGTTTTATGACCAAACACATAGTGTGAGATCATAGCAATAAGGGGAGAGCACAGCTGGTGGTAGTTCACAGAGAACGGCTTGTGGAGCTCAGGGGTGGAATTCTGATTGATATAATTATAGATCATGAAGAATTTATTACAACTCTGTTACCAAATGGACATTCCTTCACGCACGTTATTTTAACATGATTTTTTAATGTACGATTTTTTGTTTATTTTATTTAGGTTCCCTTTAGGTAATATTCACTAATCAGATATTTTTGCATATGGGAGATTAGAGGTATGGTATTTAAATATTAACCAGTGCAGCACTGATTGGTTTCATCACCTGTACACTATACCCTCCTAACATTGGTTCCATCCCCTGTACACTATCATTATAGTGCCCTCCTGGTGAAGCTCACATGGGTTATATGCCTACTTGTACACATCAGTCATATGCTCACCTGTATACTGTGCCCTCCTAACATTGGTTTCATCCCCTGTATACTATCATTATAATGCCCTCCTGGTGAAGCTCACACAGGTTATATGCCCACTTGTATACATCGGTCATATGCCCACCTGTATGATATACCCTCCTAACAGTGGTTCCATCCCCTGTACACTATCATTGTAATGCCCTCCTGGTGAAGCTCACATGGGTTATATGCCCACTTGTATACATCGGTCATATGCCCACCTGTACACTATGCCCTCCTAACATTGGTTCCATCCCGTGTACACTATCATTGTAATGCCCCCCTGGTGAAGCTCACATGGGTTATATGCCCACATGTATACATCGGTCATATGCCCACCTGTACACTATGCCCTCCTGGTGAAGGTGCTCCAGCCCACAGCAGATCTCAGCAGCATAAAAAACTACTCGCTCCTCCTCAAATCCAGGATTGCCCATGTTGTAGATGTGAAACTTGAGGTCCCCGCCGTTCATGATCGTGAGAACCAGACACAGAGCATCTTTTGTTTCATACGCATAAGCCAAGTTCACCTGTGTATTAAACAAACCACCTCATTAAAACCCCAGAAACAAACATACAACAACTTCCCGGCTATGCATCATATAAAACGAAGACCGCTGATGGAAAAATTAACTTTCAACAATATCAGCCAATAAATGATTTCCTAATGACGTCTTATTCCCACTATCACTGGACCATTCGCAACTAATGTGGGATTGCCGCCCTGTGTCATTAGCACATGGTTTATTTTGAATGTGGATTCCAGCAGTTGGATAAGGACATTAGTCTGGCCAAGTTGGCAGAATTGTTGAGAGATGTTCCTTAGAGATAAGGTGTTAATGACTGAACACTAGGCTGTTTACATAGTTCAGGTCTAAATGTCACATCAGATTACAGAGAATTGATGTCTGAAAAAAACAAAACACTTTACTCTTTTATACTTTCTAATGAAACCCTACTGAAAATGTTTTGTTCAGTTGTTGAGTGAATTAGGGACCAATTCCATGCTAAGTCTTTATTGCTGTTCAGCGCTCTGATGGAAAGAATCCCTAATCTTCCTGAAAATTTGGTACCGCCAGGCTTCTGCTATGAGCTGGACTTCATGGCAGTCTTGCATGCTCTTCTATGGAAACCAGTAAAGGGTACACGCCTGCATGTACTTCTATGGAGTCCACGAAAAGTTTGACACCAAAATTATGGTGCAACCCAGCAGTTCAAATTCCTACAGAGCTGAGACTGTCGCAGTACGTGGAACAAAAACATCTTGTTGAGGTCACAGATAGATGTAAAGACCCATTGAGGACATGAGTGTAAAGCACAGACAAGTGTATGTACGATGGTCCTCAGGATAAATCAAGAAGGGGAATTTCTCCAGTGGGAACGCAGACAGCAATAAAATCCTGAGAGCGGTTCTAACCCTTTCACACGATCAAGAGAAAAAAAAAAAAAGAAAAAGAAAAAAAAAGTTTTGTCTTTAGATATAATTCAATTACTTCCTCACTTCAGCCCAAGAATGAAAACAAGGATTTGTGGGGATACTGCCTGAATGATTTTATAGATTACTGCAGACTGACAAAATTGCTTTTGTTAAATTTACTGAGAAAAGCAGTGAGCCAACTAAAATGAGTCTCAGGATTTTGATTATTATGGTCCATTCACACCAGAAACAGCAAGTAACTTGTAACTATATATGCATTTGATGCGCGTTCAACATGCAGTTGATGAGCGTTTTTCTATATGCATTTGTCCTGTGAAGTCAAATGCACGCGTTTGTGTGCATTTGCGGTGTGGAAAAATGAAGCATGCTGCACTTTTCTGCAATGCGCTGCATTGAACTGCAATGGTGTGAACTATGCCCATAGGATAGTCTGGATTTTGGATTGTCTACAGTTGGAATGCAGTCCAAAATGCATCCAGTGTAAATGGGCCCTTGATTTGGCTGCCTGTCTACATAGCTCACTAGGACAATCCTGCAGCCGGCCTTATATATTCAAAACAGCAAAGGGCTACTGGGTTCAAAAAAAAATACAACTGGTTCAATGTTAGTCCTCATGCACTTTGGATGTTTTTAACGCTGCTCTTATGGGCGTCTGGCATTTATTTTTTTCTTCAACTCAATGCCCCTGCATGATAGCCTGTGTGTCCATGCACACATAGGCATTTAGAGAAGTTTACAGGAAGAAAGAAATTGCCAACACATCCAGGAGCAGCGGCATTTTGGCAGAAAAAAAGCATGACGAGTGTAAACACGCCCAGACTCACATTAATGCTAGGTATGATTAGTATTTGAGCATTTGTTGATTTCAATTGCCAGAATAAATGATCATTGTGGCAACGGAAATTGATGCACCTAAACGTAATACGCACATTTACAAGCAGCATGAGTTTGTTCTGCCAAAAAGCTGCTGCCAGGAGGAAAGGTGCTTCGGAGAAATAGCCAAAGCATCTAGTATGCATGAGGTCTTATTCAAAGAAAAAACTATCCAGTGCAATTCTGCAATACATGCACATTCCCCCCGTTTTATCCCTTTAAAATGCAGCAAGTACTTAAAGTGGAACTTTAGTCAGAAATTGAGCTACTGTTGGATCACTTCATGTCGGCCCTTTTTGCACATGCTCAATTGCTCTCTATTTTTTGGCACTGTGCAAAAAAAAAGCAGAGCCACTAGAAGGCGATCTGCTGACAACCTAAAGATTTACTGCTGCTCAGTGGCTCTGGGCTTCAGCCTCCTCCAAGAACAAACAAAGGCAATTTACAGCACACACTAAGTTCGGTAGCATAATTATTAATATGAAATGTATGTTCCTTGCTAAAGAACATTTTTTTATCAAATTATGGGTAAAGTTCAGCTTTAACAAAGAGAAAAAACAGCAAGTACCAAAAATTACCTGTTGATCTGTCCAAAATCCAGCCTGCTTCTAACTTCCTGTTTGAGCTGACAACACTGCATTTGCTGCACTGAAATCCCATCCAGTATTGTCAACTCTGGCTAATGGACTATAAAACTCCACTTATGCCTGGACCCCCACCCTAATCTATATACCTACAAACAATGATTTGTTTCCCCGCAAAAAAGAGCTGCTGTCTTGATCCTAAGAGCCAAACCAGAAACTATAAGTAGGCGAAGGGCTCTTGGGAGGTGTAGTTCTGAGTGACATGCCAGGAACTGAGCTCTCAGCAGCTGACCCTGTAAGAATTTTAGAACCCTGTTAATGCTGTTAGAATGATTAATAACAGTGAAAGTAAAAAAAAAACCTTATCCTGGGGCATAATCTACAGAGGGAGAGGGAAGATCTGGTGTAAATGTCAGTAAACCCTTACAGTATAGGTCTCTGCCAGCATCCATTAGGGCCTCATTCAAACAGGCACAGTGGCCAATGCTGTGCCTTGTTTATGAGAATGGAGCCGCCCGGTACTGTGTGCAGGCAGCCTATGATTCCCTAGGGGGACACAACTGAGATGACAGATGGGCAAGTGTGGGTGCATTTGGGGGTGCTCACTGACCCCTGCATGCCTGTCACATTAGGACAAGTGGCTGTACAGCCACTGCATCCCCATAGAGGATCATAGGCTGCCTGCATGTAACTCCAGCTCCTACATGCTGTATGGCGTAATGCAAACATCACTTTTGAGTGAACAGAGACTTGTACACATGCAAGAACTAAAAGGAGGACATTACCACAAAACGGCTGTTGACTTTTTCCAGGATCTGTTTCTCGTTTAAAGCCATTGATTCTCCTTTTCTTTTCTTGATCCTTTTCTTCTCCAGCTTCTTACATGCATACATTTTGCCTGTGGCACGGACCTGGCAGGCACACACCTACAGGGAGAGCAAGGAATAAAAATGAACAAGAAAGGCCAATAAAGGATGCAGAGATAGGGTTGTTGTTATTATTATTATTATACAGGATTTATATTGCACCAACGGTTTGCACAGCGCTTTACAAAATTAAGTTAGAAAAAGGGATAGAAAAGGGACACACGGCTTGATGACACAGAATAGACAAACTTAACCCCAAAAAGCTGGCTGATAACTGCAGTTGTGACCATAGCCCATAGTAACAGAGAATATAGTTGCTATGGGAGGAATCTATATTTCTGCTTCAGTTTTAAAATGACAGTGAAAACTGTCCATCCAAAAACGCAGACTCTGATCCTGCTGCCTGATTGGTGTTGGTTCAATACTCTTTGGTGACCCTTGTGTTTTAACTGATGTCACCATTAGACAGCTGAGCTGATGATCTAGAAAAGCCGTTCCTGTTTATTTTTTCTGGTTGTATTTTGACCCTGGCTCCTCTGAGCTGTATCATGCTGATGAATTCTACATGGTGGACAAATGTACCTTTTTTTTTTTTTTTTTTGGAGATTTAGGTTTTTTCATTTTAAGACTGTGTTCCAGCGTGGATAAAAAAATCAATGTTTTAGGCCAAACAGGTTATTGCTAAAGCCTGGAAATCACCCTTACTGAATACGACTGCAGTCATAACTAGGGTCACTCAGGCGATGATCCACGCAAAAATTGAAGCCACTATCCTGGATTCCATCCCCAAGTTTAAAAAGATTTGGAACCCATGGGTGGAGCATTTCCTCCCGCCCAACTTTGACGAGTCCCTTCTCAACCCATAATCTATGTTTTCTGCTTTACGGGAACCGTCCTTTGTTGATACTGCGGTTATTTGGCTATTTTCAGTATCCCCTTCCTTGGTGCCGTACACCCTATCCCTCCCTTCCTCTCCCCCCTCCTCCTTTCCTTCATGTTAGGCTCTATTTGATATTTGTTGTTCACTCTTGTTAGTGCTGCCTGACTAGTATAAATGGGAACCGTACCTGTTCATTTACTGTACACCTCTAATATCCCATTTGCTTACTTATAACTTATGTTGTTATACTTTAAAACAATAAAATGTTTGAACAAGAAAAAATCAATGTTTTTTAAAAAAAAAAAATCGGATTTTTTTGATTTAAATCAGATTTTTTTTATTTAAAATCGGATTTTTTGGAATAAAATGCTTTTTGAGGAAAATATATTACCATCCAAAGGTTATTCCATCATGAAATAAAGATTAGTTTTTTAATTATGTAGAATAAGGCTGTATATGTTTAATTTTTTTGGTAAATAAATTCCATGACTCCATTCACAATGTCATGCTCTTCCAGAGGTTTTTGTAAGATTATTGGGCAGTTTCTCTGCCTACAAGATATTATCACAGATGTTTGGTTTACTTTTGCAGTTCTCAAAACTGAATTTGACTCAGCGGAGATCACATGCCTCTTCTTCACAGAAAAAATGTTACAACATGAACAGAGTTCAGAAAAAGACCTGAATCCTAACTTCTACAAACCTATGAATACAGAATCAACCCCTTCAGTGCTAAGTTTCAAGAAGTTCAGTGAATAGAACAGAAACAATATTTTTCTGATTGTTTGGAGTGGAATAGATCTGCACAAGAAGAAAGTGAAACTAAGTGTGAGGAGGAAGGGGCTGACAGTCTAAGTTTCTTAAAATATATATATTTTGTTTAGCCAAATTAGTTAACAAACATGGATGTTTAAGCAAATATCATATGCTGGAATGTTATTGTTTCAGTTGAATAAATCTATTTAAATTATTATTAAGGTAATGATTATTTTTCTCCTTCCTAAGTACAACAGAAAAGTTGTCCAAATATGAATGATTAACCTATTAAACTGGGGATAAAAAAACTAATATGAAAAGTTGTTATTCTAAAAACCTTCATCTACTTGTATATTAAAGTTATACCAGCAAGAATTAGTCTATGTAGAAAACTAGGATTTAAATCAAGCCTTACTGACTAGTGATTTAAATCAGTTTGATTTAAATCAAATCCACCCTGCTGTGTTCAGTGCCAAGCCTGGGAATGCCCAATTGGCTCTGTTATGTACTTATCTTTCCTTAAAATTGAATAAATAAAATCTGCAAAAAAAAATAAAAAACGAAACTTCAAAAAAATAAATAAATAAATAAAAAATTGCTTTCCATATGCCACAGGTAAAGCAATCCTTCGCTAAAAAAACAAAACAAAACAAAAAAGTAATTTGTAGCAAACTGTTCCTTCCCCCTCCAACAACAGCTGACTTTTTTTTCCCCTTTCATTTACTTTTTTCAGGCCACCCCCACCCCCTGCTGTTATTCTTTCCTTTGCAAGAATGACATTTCACTCTCCTCCTGAGGTAGACTTTACATTCCTCAAGAGGCATTACTTTCCCCATTCATAGAATAGGGAAGTAGACAGTGGCAGCTCCAGATTTTGCTTATTCGCACACAAAGAGTGCTGTGTCTATTTGCAGCTTTTCTATGAATGAGTAAATGAATGCCTCCAGGGATAGGTGATGTTGATATCCCAAGAGGAATTGCTAACCTTCAATCATAGAACAATAGACAAACAGACACAGTGTTAGATCTCTCTATGCGCATGATCTGGCACTGCATCACTGGGGGGGCTAAAAAGAGACAGCAAGCTTCCTGTGACATACTTTAGGATGGCATTGTGGGATTGGACTTGGAGCAGGAGAGCAGTGCCAGAGAAGAAAAAAGGTTTCCAAGTTTGTTAACCAAAAAAAAAAAAAAAAAGCAGCTCAGACTACAATACTCACCTTCAAGCCAGAACCTTCACCCACAGCACCTATTCTTTGCCAAAAGATTCTCTGTCTTCCAGGTTGAAGGATGCTCAGCATCACTTAACCCAGAAGACTGAGCATTCGACTATGAGCGCAGGCATCATGGGGCCTAGGGGGTCACCAAATCACCCTTCATTTATTGCATACTGGTTGAAGAAAGCAGCACTACCATCAGTAGGGATCACCCAGCCTGGAGAAGAGGCAAAGAAGAACAAACCCCTGAAGAGTCACATGACTAGCCTGAAGACACTGAAAAAGCTTAGTATAAACCACAAAATCATGCTCCAGAAATGCAGCAGCAGTGGAGGCCAACTATAAGGTAGTAGTTAGGTGGTACAATATTATTATAATACAGGATTTATATAGCACCAACAGTTTGCTCAGTGCTTTACAATATAACGGGAGACAATACAGCAACAATACAAGAGGGATAGGAGGGCCCTGCTCCTTGGAGCTTACATAGTTCCAAGTACACTAAAGCGGATCTCCGCTGACTCTTCTGCACACTGTTTTGGGGGCTGCATGCAAATAGGATCCTTTTTCATATTTGGTGGTTCTGCCTGGTGGCCTGACATTTTTGGTAGCAAGTACACCAACTTCTCCATGTTCTTCTCCATCCAGCTTGTGTACTGAATCCACCCGAGGCCTTGTAAAGCTGCAAGTCCGAAGGACTCTCTAAATCCTATTTCATGTCATTCTACGACTCACGTCCTGGCACTGTCAAACAAGTCTTGGCAAAAGCTTGGTTGTCACCACATATTTCTATCTCGGAGGTTAAAACCAGAGTATCAGACCCTCAGAACACTATGTCAAAATCTCAGCAAGTCTTGGATCACAACATTCCAAGACGCTTTGACCACAGACTATTAAAAATGTAATATGTCTTACAATGCACCACCACCTATAACCAGCTACCCCCCATCCAATCCTCCACTTTACCTTCCCCCACTCCCCTGTTCTACACCCCTACCTTGATCCCCCTCTTCCTTCCTCTTTTTCTTTTGCCCCTCTCTAATGTCAAATTCTCTTCTGCACCATAAAAACCACTCTATCAAGATGGATATTCTTTCAAACTTGCCTATTAGATCCCGCAGTCAAATCTGAAGGCTTCTGCACATACTGGTACACCCTTTGCTATTAGTGAATAATGTATTTTTTGCATGTCCTTATTCAACCTTTATGCTTTGGCTGTGGCCATGGTATCTCACTGTATATTTGCATGTTATGGCTTGCATTGTTGCCTTTGAAATCTCAATAAAAATGTTTTGAAGATAAAGCTTATAAAAAGTGGAAAACACATTAAAGCGATCATCACGTAGCTGGAACTTATGCCTCCTAACTGGTCCTCTAAGATGATAGGCATCTTGCTATCCCACACTGTGACCTGCATAGCAATCCATCTACTGACAGGCTCAGTAAAGGAACTGCTAGTGTGACATGGACCTAAAGATTCCCGTTAAAACGAAACATTTGAGAACTTTTATTGATGTAGTGAAAAAATAAAAGGTATACAGAAACCAAAGGAAGAACATCACCGACAAAAGAAAGGGTAGGAAGCCATGAAGGGCAAACTATAAGACTCATTAAAATGAACAATAATACACGTTACCTCCCCAAATCCTCCTTTTCCTAGCACCCTGTATTGCCGGAAAGTGTCCTTAGTAACCGCTTGCCTGCAAAACAAAAAAAAAACTGCATCAGTCAAGTATGACAGTATCTCACTTATGCTATGAGCTTTGATGATGGTCCCGTGACACTCCCTGTGCTCCAAAACAAAAGGCTCATCACATACAGTATTTAAAAAGTACCATTTTACATGGTCAGACAGACCGCACACCACCCATTTTTCTACCACATGACCTGTACACAGGACAAAAGACTGCTCATCAAAATATGGGAGATAACGATCAAAGAATGATGGGATGTGGGAACATCTGACTCCGAGAACTTAAAAATAAATGGCTGGATATTTACGATTTCAGAGACTTGTCCATTTTATATGGATTATATCATTGTAACCCCCGTAGGTCAGATCTATTTTGTACACCAGTTGTTGCTATGCGTTATCCTTGTTCAGAGACTGCTATAAGAAAATTAGCTACTGAGCAGGGTGGATAAAAACCAATGATTTAAAAAAAAAAAAAAAAAAAAAAATCAGATTTTTTTAAATAAAATGCTTTTTGAGGAAAATATATTACCATCCAAAAGGTTATTCCATCATGAAATAAAGATTAGTTTTTTAATTATGTAGAATAAGGCTGTATATGTTAAATTTTTTTTGGTAAATAAATTCCATGAATCCATTCACAATGTCATGCTCTTCCAGAGGTTTTTGTAAGATTATTGGGCAGTTTCTCTGCCTACAAGATATTATCACAGATGTTTGGTTTACTTTTGCAGTTCTCAAAACTGAATTTGACTGAGCGGAGATCACATGCCTCTTCTTCACAGCAAAAATGTTATAACATGAACAGAGTTAAGAAAAAGACCTTCATCCTAACTTCTACAAACCTATGAATACAGAATCAACCCCTTCAGTGCCAAGTTTCAAGAAGTTCAGTGAATAGAAACAATATCTTTCTGATTGTTTGGAGTGGAATAGATCTGCACAAGAAGAAAGTGAAACTAAATGTGAGGAGGAAGGGGCTGACAGTGCGAGGAGGGAGGGGCTGACAGTGCGAGGAGGGAGGGGCTGACAGTGCGAGGAGGGAGGGGCTGACAGTGCGAGGAGGGAGGGGCTGACAGTGCGAGGAGGGAGGGGCTGACAGTCTAAGTTTCTTAAAATATATATATTTTGTTTAGCCAAATTAGTTACCAAACATGGATGTTTAAGCAAATAACATATGCTGGAATGTTATTGTTTCAGTTGAATAAATCTATTTAAATGGTTATTATTAAGGTAATGATTATTTTTCTCCTTCCTAAGTACAACAGAAAAGTTGTCCAAATATGAATGATTAACCTATTAAACTGGGGATAAAAAAACTAATATGAAATGTTTTTATTCTTAAAATCTTCATCTACTTGCATATTAAAGTTATACCAGCAAGAATTAGTCTTTATGTAGAAAACTAGGATTTAAATCAAGCCTTACTGACTAGTGATTTAAATCGTGATTTAAATCAAATCCACCCTGCTACTGAGTAAAGTGTTTAGTACTCCAGCTGGAGCACTCCTGTACATTCAATACTGTGATGTGTAAATATGATTGCCTATATATTGTATTGAAATAGAGGTACAATTTTGTCATGGAGTATATTCCTATACTATAAAATGGAGCCATGAACAGTAGATGATCAGATCTCTATATAAAGACGGATTAGTCTCCAACTCCTCTCTCTTCTCAAAGCTTCTTTTGATGCCCAAATATAAACTTGAAAAAAAGTCATGAGCCTAGCACAAGTCTCCCAGGACACTGCAATTTTGGTGTTTTTTTTTTTTTTTTTTTTTTTTAAACAGCTGCTTTGCAAAGCATCTATGTTGCATTAAAGTGGTTGTAAAGGCTCAAGATTTTTTAACTTCATGAATTGTATGCATGAAAGTAAAAAAACCTGTGTGCAGCTCCCCCTGCATCCCCCCCAATACTTACTTGAGCCCCATTTTGATCCAGTGATGTGCACAAGAGCAGGGTCTCTACGTCTTCATTGGCAGAGACAGCATGCCACTGCTACCATTAATCACAGCCAGTGAGCCAATGAGAAGAGAGTGTGTGTGTGTGTGTGTGAATGGACGGACAAAGCAGTGGCTTGAGAGCGAGAATGTTCAGGTGCCACTATAGCAAGCTGCTTGCTCTGGGGGTACTTGGCAGGAGGGAGGGGACTACAAGCACCAACGGGGCCCCAAAGAGAGGAGAATTGGGGCTGCTCTGTGCAAATCTACTGCACAGAGCAGGCATGACAGGTTATTTAAAAAAAAAAAAAAAAAAGAAGAAAAATCTGCCTTTACAAATCACTTTAGAGAGTTAACTAGATCTTTGACCACGCAATGCAAATCAGGGGAGTGCTGCCCTCTCCAACAGCACACAATTACCTTTCTTTTGCTCCCAAACTCTATGTGTTCTGTCATGGGAAGTAAAAAAAAAAAAAAAAGTCATGTATAAGCAAAGTGTCATCCTAGCTAGGAGCTCACACAGGACCAAGGACTTTCTCCACAACTCCATGTGACCGTGCAAGGGCTTGGTGATTGGCCCAGCACTGTCACAGCAGATAAAGGGTAATCCGTCACATGTTCCTCCATACCTAGTTGTACAGGGTAGGTCAGCAGGGGAGAGAAGGAAAGGTGAATAAGTGCTGCTGGGAATGGAGACATTAAAAGCATTCTGTTGCTTTGCCCTTCATAGAAAAAACATGCTGAATGGGAATGTGAAATGGATAAAAATTAACCCCTTTTGGTATTCAATGATCTCTTGAAAACACAAACTTCAAAAAAGAAAATCACCAAGATATTACTGAGCATTATCAAAGCAATAAAAGCTAAAAATGGGCAGCACAGTGGCTAAATGGTTAGCACTTCTGTGTGGCAGTACTAAGGTCATTGGTTTGAATCCCAACCCCAGCACCACCTGCCTAGAGTCTGCATGTTCTCCCTGTGCCTGCGTGGGTTTCTTCCGGGTACTCCCGTTTCCTCCCACACTCCAAAGACATGCTGGTAGGTTAATTGGATCCGGTCTAAATTGGCCCTTGTATGTGTATGTATGAACGTGAGTTAGGGACCTTAGATTGTACGCCCCTTGAGGGTTAGGGACTGATGTGAATGTACAATAATATATATCGCTGCGTAAATTGATGGCGCTATATAAGTACCTGATATAAATAAATATATTGCATTTTACCAATCATTAGATGTGGTGGCCCTCCTGCTGATCTATTCAGTAACACAGCTCCTGTATCAGAGTGCCTCCACTCTGGATGAAGCGGCATAGGGGCACCCTTTGAAAGCAGCATAGTCAATCTGCGGGGACAGTAGTGTTACGCAGCATGTATACATACATGAGCTCAGCGAGTTGAGCAACAAAAAAAAAAAATAAAAAAAAAAATGTCGGACTCGATTCCCCCATCCACACACTATGTGGATGGGGGAATCCTTCTCTCTTCTGAGCTATTGTATTTTGACAGTGGGGAGACGTCTTAGCCATCAAAATACACTGATCAGTGCTGCAGGCTATAGCATGCAGTGCTCACCAACCAATACAAACCCGACAGGGTGGTTTTACAGAAGTCAGTCAGTAAATTGACTTATGTACAAGCTCGTTGCCTATATATGGATCAAAATCGATCAAATTTCGATCCACGTACAGCTGATTTTAGATATACTAGCAGAATGAAATACACAAACAAATGGAAGCCAAACTCCAGCTAACACTTTATAAGCAGTTACAGCAACAGATTTTGTTCCTTTTGGGATAACAGCTTAACAGAAATGATTATTGTAGGCATCCATCAGTGTTAAAGGTTTTGTCTCAACCCTCCAAATGCTACATCTGTAGGACAGCTTGTTCTGTTGAAAATGAACAGACATGAGCAGGATCACCAGGTGAAAGCCTTAAAATGAATACTAATGCAGCCATCACATCTAAGAGCTGGTAAGTTGCAATATAATAAAAGTGTGCTTGTGGGTTTATTACTGCTTTAAGGAAGCCATATGTGCTGTCAAGGGGGTACTGTACCAGTAAATGAGTGGGTCAGATTTTATGTGCAGGTGTTGCAGCCACCCAGTAGCCTGGATCACTGTCTGAATTCCTGCAAGTATGGCACTCAGGATGGGCTTGGAGAGGTTCATTTTAGTAGATATTAAACCTCTTTGGCTGGATGCTTAGCCAGAGTAATTTACTAAAAAAAAAAAAAAAAAAAAAAAAAAAGAAGGTTTTTCTTTTTTTGTTTAGCTTTGTTTGAATGGGGGGGGGGGGTTATTTTCTTTGGTTAATGGGTTCATGTTTACAAAAGTAATAAAAGCTTTTATGTGAATGTGATACTAATTACCACATACTTAACTTTGATATGTTTATATAGGTATTTCCATACAGTGGTTGCATGTATAAGATATGTCATAAATCTTGAAAGAATGTAACATTCCTACTGTTTGATGGATTGCCAAATGTCTTTTGACATGTATGCATATTTGGACATGTATTTGTTTGCATATGGCAATAAAAACGTTTAAAAAGAAACAAACAAAAAATAAAATTTATATATACACACACACACACACACACACACACACACACACACACATATACATACACACATACATACATACACACCTCAGCAGTACGTGCCACATTCTCCCCATGTTTATTTTTTTAAATGCTGAAATTGCAGAAATATGACTGTGATCCTTTCCAGAAATGCAGTGACCCACATGCTCTCTCCCAAGCACCAATATCTCCCCAGCTTCTTATAGACGTGTGGTCTTCGCCAATCTTGAATTATGTCAGTCACTCTCTTGCATGGGAGTCAATTAATTCCGGCACCTAATGCAGGCCATAGATGGGTCAAAAATCGTCCGATTTTTTTGAAAAAAAAAAAAACACGAAAAATCGGTCGTTTGGTCGGCCGGCGTTACCACCAACGGTTAAAAAAAAAACAAAAAACAGCCGACAAAATCATAAAGTTCACCCCATAACTTCTGTCCCTTGCAGGTCACGGCTCATGCGCAGATTTTTGATCTGTAAAACGATCGACCGATTTGTCCATCATTGCCGGGAAAAATTGTCTGATTGTCAAAATCGGCTGCAAATTTTCCAACATGATCGATAAAAATACTGTGCAAAAAACCCGAAAAACGGCCGACTAATTAACCCACTAACAGTGTAAAAATCAGCTGCTTTTTTTTTTTGGGCTGAAAAATTGGCCGATTTTCAACCTGTCTATGACCGGCATAAGTATGCCAAGAATGTACACCAAGCTGCACATATCAATGAGTAGAGGGGAAGGTGTTCTTTAGTTCAGAAAAAGTCCTGTGAGCACTGTGTAGACTGCCTAGCTGTGATAAGCAACATGTAGCAAGAGGGTCAAGCAGTCGTATGCAGAAAGACAACAGAGGTCGTAGTCTCAATTCACTAAGCTACAACACATGCATTATTTGCTAGAACATCACTAAGCTACAACACATGCATTATTTGCTAGAACATCACTAAGCTACAACACATGCATTATTTGCTAGAATAATTTTCAGAAATGAGCTTATTGTTACCATTCATTGCTGAGCATAACAAAGTTACAGTCTAGTAAACGAAATAACGGTTTTATACCATTACAATTACAATGCAGCTCAGAATGCAACACAGAAAACTCTTACAAAGTAATTGCCTTGATTAAATCTCACTTTGTGGCTGATTCTTATAAACACATATCTGAGTAGTAAAACCTATCTAATCAAGTTGCCAAGATGCAGTGATGTGAATGTGGTTATGGGTCATGTGTTGCCCCCGGTATTACAGATGATCTCAGTGCCCCTATTCTGTGCAGTGTTGTATGCTTGTATATTAGCATTGCACACTCTCCTTCCAGGTCCTCTTACCTTTCAAGGGATCTCCACTGCAAGAAGCGATCAAAGTACATGTTTTCCTGGTACTCCCTGAAGGGAGATCCCCGCAGAAATTCATGGAGGAGGCTGAAAATAAAAACACACAAAATGTAAAAAAAAAGACATGATGGACTATTGTAATAGGCAGCACAAGCTACAACTGTATTTCTGCATTCCAGCACCACCAAGGAAAAGATCTGTCAGTGGTGAAGGGAGCGGGTAGAGTTCATCCAGTTCTCCCAGACAGTAGGGGAGGCCTGGCGCAGGGATTAAACCATATCACACTCCACCTGAAACAGAACTTCATTCTAAACAGCACTGCTGTGCAGATAAAACTGAAACGGCTTTTCACAGGAGTGGCAGTGTCCACCACCTTTTGACAAAATCTGTGGTGGATCGCTTTTCAGATGGGTAGAGCAGCAGCTGCCAGGCGCTTGCTCGGGAGGCCATCCTACCACTTTCTGAATGTCGTTTTTTTTTTTCTTTTAAAATATTATTATTATACAGGATTTATATAGCGCCAACGGTTTGCTCAGCGCTTTACAATATAAGGGAGACAGTACAGTAACAATACAAGTGGGATTTGAGGGCCCTGATCCTTGGAGCTTACAGTCTAGGAGGGAGGGGTGAGTGGTACAATAGGTAAAACTGTGGGGGATGGAGTTGTTGGAAGAGTAGAGGATTCCGGTATTAGCAGAGGGTGGGATAGGCGTCCCTGAAGAGATAGGTTTTCAGTGATCGCCTAAAGGTAAGTAGAGTAGGTGATAGTCTGATAGATTGAGGTAGGGAGTTCCAGAGGATGGGTGACGCCCTGGAGAAGTCTTGGAGACGAGCATGGCAGGAGGAGATAAGGGAGCTAGAGAGTAGGAGGTCTTTCGAGGAGCCGAGAGTACGGTTTGGGTGATATTTAGAGATAAGATCGGTGATGTAATTTGGGGCAGTGTTGTGGACGGCTTTATATGTCATTGTTAGTGTTTTGAATTTTATCCGTTGGGCAATTGGAAGCCAGTGGAGGGATTGGCAGAGAGGGATGGCAAATACAGAACGGTTAGTAAGGTGGATGAGTCTGGCAGCAGCATTCATGTAGACTGAAGAGGGGATAGCCTGCGATTAGGTAGGCCAATGAGGAGGGAGTTACAATAATCAAGGTGAGATATAACAAGGGAGTGAATGAGTTGCTTAGTGGTTTCCGAGGTTAGGAACGGGCGTATCTTGGAGATGTTGCGGAGGTGAAGTCTACAAGATTTGGACAGTGATTGGATTTGGGGCTAGAAGGACAGATGAGAGTCTAGGATTACACCTAGTACCCTGGCATGAGGGGAGGGACTAATGATTGTGTTATCGATATGAAATCAATATGAAATTATAAAATATTTTAAATCACAAGAAGGAAAATACTGCACTGTAAGTATGAGCCAAGTGTTTGGCTGGCAGTTGTGGCACTTTCACATTGACCTTAATAAGCGTGTTTGACAGGCGGTGCCCCGTTAATCTTCTCATGCCAAGTTAAAATTGCCGCAGCTGCATAGCACAGCCTCATCTGACTGCACTGGTACAAATTTAGCTGAGAGGTAAAACCGCATCTTATCCACCTGTCTTTACTGCCCTTGGTCAGCTGCATGAAAAGAGCCAAGACAGAGGGCTTTGTGGAGGAGGCCCTACCTACTACAGTCAACAACTTTGAGGTTGATTTACTGAATGACTGAAGCATGATCACTTTGAATTTCATTTATCTTCATCTCATTGACTAACCTATGTGAGAATCAAAAATCACATGTAAGGGGTAAAAAAAACCCAAAACAAAACAAAAACACAAACAAACCTGTATTTCTCCTTTGCTCAATTAATAAATCCACCCTTTGGATCTGTGTATACAATGAGAGTGCCCATGGTAGTTCAATAGATCATCTTTATTTTTTTTTTTAAACTGTGTACAGGGTAAGGGATAGTTCACACTAGATGCAGTCCAGTGCGTTTTTTTTTTTCTGCATCAAAAATGCATGCACAGTGTTTTCCATGTATTCCAATGGCCCTAGTTCACACTAATGCAGAACATGCTGCGTTTATTCTGCACAGAACCATATTGGAACATAGCAAACTGCACCAAAAGTGCACCGGAAGGAAGTATGGTGTGAACTGGAAGCAAAAATGTATCCGGAATGCATTTTTGTAGTGTGAACTGGCCATAAAGGTGAACTCCGGGCAAACAGATAATTCACAGTTCAAACATATAAGAAAACTGCCTTATCTGCACAAAAGAACTATTTCTGGCCATTCGGATTTACACAGGCACGCCGCACAGCCAGAATGGTGACATGCCCCAGTTAATCACAGCCAGATCACCTCTCTTCCATTCAGTCTGTGACTGGACAATGAAGAAGCAGCAACAGTCTGAAATTATTTCTCTTTCCTCTCCTCCTGTTAGTATATGAATGCAGCACTCCTGATTGGCTCCAACTGCTGCCCCTCCTCCCAGTCTAGGCTCTGCTGTACAGGGGCTTATAAGAGGCTATAGCCAAGTCAACCTGGCTACCTGACAGTCTCGGACTTAGGCTGACCATACATTATTCAATTTTCTTGTTCAGTTTCCTTTCTATTTTACCTTCAAACTATGTAGTGCAAGGGCCTGCCTGATTGTATACCAATTGAAAGTGTTTAGGTTTGACCTCCTATTATACGGTTTTGGTAAATCTAAAAGGGAAATTGTACAAGAGAATTGTATAATGTATGGCCAGCGTTAGACAGCCTGAGTCATTGACCCTGACCAGCATGCAGCAAGTTGTTTTTAGAATGAAGTCTAATCTCATCTGCAAACGTGTTTCAGGTAAGTGATCCCCAATTATGGATTAGCATGATAGCTAGGCATCTAGCATGTAAGCATTGTCCATAGGCAGAAGTCTCTCAGTAGAGTGCCTTTGAGAAAAAAAAAAAAAAAAATTATAAAATCAGAGGCCTCCATAAAAAAAGAAGCTGAATCTTCATCCTTCCTGTAGTCAGTGAGTTAAAGGGTATGTAAACTCCAACAATGAACTTCTATTTTGTTTCCTATTTGGTCTGTTAAATATACCATTGAAAGCATTTTGTTGTATCATTTGATAAGTGGAAAAATACCTGTCAATCCTACTAAAAATCTTGTGAGCAATCAACTCCCTTTATTCTCTGCCTGTGCTGAATGTTATCAGTTACATTGTTTTCATCACTCTCTGACAACAAAGCCCCTATAATATGGGGCAGCACAGTGGCTAAGCAACTGACACTTCTGCCTAGCAGCACTAGGGTCGTTGGTTCCAATCCCAACCATGACACTACCTGCCTGGCGTTTGCATATTTTCCCTGTGCCTGCGTGGGTTTCCTCCAGGTACTCCTGTTTCCTCCCACACTCCAAAGACATGCTGGTAGGTTTATTGGCTCCCTTCTAAACCGGCCCTAGTATATGTATAAATATGAGTTAGTGACCTTAGATTGCAAGCTCCTTGAGGACAAGGACTGATGTGAATGTACAATACATATGTAAAGCGCTGCATAAACTGACAGCACTACATTAGTACCTGTAATAAAATAAATAGTTATGAAAAGTATGGTTGGGGTTAAAAAAAAAAAAAAAAATCAAACAAAAAAAATATAATGCAGCCACCACACCGAAAGATTTTTTTTGGTATGCTTTATGTTTTTGTGGACTCGGAAGATTTGAGCACCACTGGAAATTTTGGGTGTGTCCAATGCTGGATCAGATACTCATGGTGTGGTTTATTATTTTATTTATTTCAGGTACTTATATAGCGCCGTCAATTTACGCAGCGCTTTACATACATATATATATTGGACATTGACATCAGTCCCTAACCCTCAAGGGGTGTACAATCTAAAGTCCCTAACTCACATTCATACATACACATACTAGGGACAATTTTTTAGACAGGGGGCAATTAACCTACCAGCATGTCTTTGGAGTGTGGGAGGAAACTGGAGTACCTGGAGGAAACCCGCGCAGTCACAGGGAGAACATGCAAACTCCAGGCAGGTGGTGCCATGGCTGGGATTCGAACCAACGACCCCAGTACTGCCAGGCGGAAGGGCTAACCATTCAGCCACTGTGCTGCCCCTTCTAATACGTCACTAAATAGCGCACTGCTCATCCAGTGAACATCCGACATACCCAGAATTGTCAAATAGCAGGGGTGCTTGTAGCTCTTCAAGAGAGCAAAGATTTAATTACTAACCACCCATCAGAAAGGTGAGTATGTAACTTCTTTTACAGGGTGGCTTCAGTTTTAATTTTTTTTTCCAATGGTGACAGGGTCACTTTATAAATCGTAAAGCTGTATACAAGCATGCAGTGTTCATATTACATTCCCTCTCTCACCTAATACAACTGCAGAAGACTTCCTTGCTGGGATTCTTTTCAAAGTTCAACGTACATTCTTCCATCTGTGCATCAGGAATCTCTGGCACATAATCTGGAGACTGAGATGAAGGGAAAATTACAACAGGCGGAAATTTAAACAAGCTTTTTTGATTTTAAATAATTAGTACTTTTCAGAACCTGAAGAATTGCTCTCTGTGCCCTGAAAGCTTGAACTTTCTATAAAACGAATAGTAATGTTTGTGACAATCATTTCTATAAAAATGCTATAAAAGAAAATGGCTCTTGCAGAAAAAGGAATTGAGCTGTGACTGATAACTTGACTAAATTGTATGGAAAAAAAACCCCGTCTATAATAGAAAGATATTTTGCTCATTCAAGAAACTGAAGTAACCTTAAAGAAAAAGTGCACCTCTGCCCAGATTATGGGAATTAAACTAAGCGCTAATGGAATTAGTTTGAGTCCTGTTTCCCTGTCATTTTTAGTGCATATGTCCCAAGAAGAAATAAAAAGTGATTTTAACTGGATGTGCGGCCATTGGAAGTGTTTTGTCTACTAATGGACATTAAATTACTTACATATAAACAGTAAAAAACTTTTATAACAAGCCATCCCCAACCTTTGTAGCTGCTTGCACTGTGAAGTTGTTCATTCTCCAAAACCTAAACAGACTCCAAAGAAGGCAGGAGATATGGGTGTATGGCACTGGTTCACCTTTTTGTTTTTTCTGTAAAGGTGAACTAACACTTTAAGATGGATCTAACCCCCCCTATCCTTTACAGGCAAGGAAGCTGTCATCTACTGCTGGATACACACCATCAGGTTTTTTTTTTTATCCCACCCAGCTGCTAAATGAAAAAAACTGAAGAGCTCAGGAGAAGCTTGCTGTACCTTGATCTCCCTGCTGAGCTATTGTTTTCCAACAGGGAACATGCACCCCGCCAGACCACACCAGCCAGCGCTGGCAACCATTGGCTGCCAGTACTGATGAGATACCAATTGGATGCTGTTTTTCCAGCATGGCCAGCTTCTGTCAGACAGGCGGGTATACACATTGGCTGAATGTCAGCTGGTTTCCATTGAACAAGCCAATAATCTGCCCATGTGTATGGGCCTTTAATCTGTTAGATCTGCAGCTGCCATCGTGCTACACATCTGACCACCTAAGATATCAGCCATTTGATGACTTTATGGTTTCATTAAGAGCTGACACAAGAACACTAGTAACTGTAACCGTTATCACTCAAGGCATGCCTTGAATGTATGGCTTTGATAAACATTTATATCGGTGGGTTCTGCTTCAAGAATATGTAAATACTTTAGTGGGCACAGATTTACTTTAAGGGCTGGCGGACAGTGTCTTGCAACATTACAATGCCCTGCTTAACCACTTCCAGTCCGGACACTTTCACCCCCTTCCTGTCCAGGCCAATTTTCAGCTTTCAGTGCTATCACACTTTGAATGACAATTGCGCGGTCATGCAACACTGTACCAATATGAATTTTTTAGAGACAGATAAAGCTTTATTTTGGTGGTATTTATTCACCACTGGGATTTTTTTTTTTTTTGCTATGTCAATAAAAAAGTCCAAAAATTTTGAAAAAGTGTTTTTCTTATAAAATTTTGCAAATAGTATTTCTTCATAAATCTTGGTCAAAATTTATTCCGTTATATTTTTAGTAAAAAAAAAACAAAAAAAAAAAAAAACACCCAAATTAGTTTAACCAAAAATTATAATTTTTAAACGTATTTTTTTATTTATTTATTTTTACATACTGTCACCCTAGCAGTACAACTACGTGCTGCATGCTCCCAGGGAGCGCGCACAAGCAGGGTGCAGGGAGGCCGTTTATAAACGGCCACCTGACCCTGCACTGCCACCGTCCGGCCGTTTATATACAACGGCCGGACGGGAGGTGGTAAATACTGACATTGAATTTATTTCTGTTGGGCTGTGGTGACCAGCAGTGACTTCTGGTGCTTTGGTAAAAATGCAACATCAGCATTTTTACACAACACACTGCAACCCACTTCAGGAGAACATGGTGGTGTGAATGGGGCACATAGAAAACAATTATTTTCTATATGCCCTTACAGTGACCTGCATGCAACCGATCATGTGCAGAAACATCCAGGCCTCCGCACATGGTGTGGACAGGCCCCAAGTGTACTCCGTTAGTACATTTGAAGCACAATTAGCTAAGCACACCAAGATAAGGATCCTAATTTTCAAAGAGTCCAAAAGCTGAAAATAACTTAACGTATCCATGTGTAAAGCCTTGCGACTTAAGCCGAATTTCAGTAAGTACTGCAAAGATTAGCCAATAGTAATTGTTGAGGAATTGCACATTTTCCGTTTACCTCCTGTGAGAAGTGAGGGAATACAAAAAAAACATACATACTGTCCCTGCCCCCCGCCGGCTCTAAGCCCCAGAACTGAATGATCATATGACCACTTATTGTCCAGTTCTTCACTGAGCAGAGAGAGGTGACTGTCACCAGCTCTCTGTCTGCCCCTTCAGATTCACTGAAGTGCCAGGCTGGAGGGTGTGGGAGTGACCGGTTCAGGCTCTCAGTGGCACGCTGAGAGGCTGAGCCATCTGCTGATCAGGCATTTGGGTGGATCCCAACTTTATTGACGGGATTCTTCCAGGGCCTGGAGCGGCACAAGAAGTGCATTCCTGGGACTCAGTGGGGCCTTACCACTTTACAAGGATTAAATGCTCATTAACTCTAGGAGTAGAGGAAAAGCTGTAATACTTTTCAATTGACTTCAGTACAACCAGCTTGTTAGGTTTTTTGTGCCGATTACTGCGTGCAGCTATAGACGCCAGCAGTGATCATTGTATTCTGCTGGTGGGGAATGCCCTCTGCACTCCCAGCTGGCTGAACACAATAGCACTGCAGGAGGGATTCCATCATCAACACTGACTGTGCTGATGGGGCAATCAGGCAATTTTCTTTCCTTCAACCACAGTTTGAAGGAATGAAAATTGCATAACGTATGGCCTGCCTAATGCATTATATATCAGGGAATGTGGCAGTAGCAGCCAGGACGCATAAAACTCCCATGTGGGCAGGGAAAGAGTTGGGAATTACGGCAGGATGATCGCATTGCAGCAATAGCAGCTAGGACACACAACTCCCATGTGGGCAGGGAAAGAGTTATTATTATTATACAGGATTTATACAGCGCCAACAGTTTGCGCAGTGCTTTACAATATAAGGGAGACAGTACAATTACAATACATTTCAGTACAGAAGGAATGTGAGGGCCCGGCTTGTGGAGCTTACAATCTAGAGGAAGGGGGAGGTGATACAAAAGGTGATAGCTGTGGGGGATGATCTGGCGGAGGTGATTCAAGTACAGTTCTTAGGTGGAGGTGGGGTAGGCTTCCCTGAAGAAGTGAGTTTTCAAAGATCGCCTAAAGGCAGACAGGGTGGGGGCTGACCGGACATGCTGTGGTAGGGAGTTCCAGAGGATGGGAGAGGCTCTGGAGAAGTCCTGGAGGCGAGTGTGGGAAGAGGCGACAATGGAGCTAGAGAGGAGGATATCATGGGAGGAGCGGAGTGGGTGATTTGGGCAGTATCTGTGGATGAGGTTGGTGATGTAGCTAGTGTTGTGGATGGCTTTGTAAGCTGTGGTTAGTATTTTGAATTTTATACGTTGGGTTAGTGGAAGCCAGTGAAGGGATTGACAGAGAGGGGCAGCAGATGCTGATCGGTTGGTAAAGGCGAGTCTAACAGCAGCATTCATAATAGACTGATTGGGGGATAGCCTGTGTAACGGTAGACCAGTGAGGAGGGAGTTGCAGTAATCGAGGCGGGATATAACCAAGGTGTGGATAAGTTGGTTTGTGGTGTCATTGGTCAGGAAGGGGTGGATTTTGGAAATGTTCCGGAGGTTGTGGCGGCAGGATTTAGCCAGAGAGTGGATGTGGGGCCCAAAGGAGAGGTCAAAGTCTAGGATTACGCCTAGCACCCTGGCATGAGGGGAAGGACCAATGGTTGTGATGTTGATCTTAATGGTAAAGTCATGAGTGGGGGATCGGGGAGGAGGAAATATTACAAGCTCAGTTTTTGAAAGATTGAGTTTAAGGTAGTGATGTGACATCCATGCAGATATGTCGCTTAGTAGATTTGTATTACATGAGGAGATTGAGGGGGTGGGCTGGGGAGTAGAGAGATAGATTTGGGTGTCATCAGCATAGAGGTGGTATTGGAAGCCATGGGAGGTTATCAGTTGGCCCAGGGAGGAGGTATAGAGAGAGAAAAGGAGGTGCCCAAGGACAGAACCTTGGGGTACCCCAACAGAAAGAGGAAGCAGAGCAGAGGAGGAGTTGTATGTGACACTGAAAGTGTGCTGAGAAAGGTAAGAGGAGAACCAGGAGAGAGCAGAGTCACGGAGGCCGATGGAGTGGAGTTTACTGAGGAGGAGCGGGTGGTCGACTGTGTCAAGAGTTGGGAATTATGGCACGATGATCACACTGTAGCAATAACAGCTAGGACACACAACTCCCATGTGGGCAGGGAAAGAGTTGGGAATTATGGCAGGATGATCGCATTGCAGCAATAGCAGCTAGGACACACACAACTCCCATGTAGACAGGGAAAGAGTTGGGAATTACGGCAGGATGATCGCACTGCGCTAGTGCATCTAAAATATACAAAAAGGCAGAGACAGGCTGTGACTCTACCTATTAAAAAAAAAAAAATCACTTTTTATTGGACCGATACTTTAAAAGCAGACATAAGTTGCATGTTGGCTTCACATGTGAACCTATCAAATATTTTCTTTTTAAAGCCTTTATGTAACTTAGAAGACTGTGGTAAATTCTGCCTTTAGAGATTAAACAGGAAAATCAAAGTGCCAACCGTGATTATATTTGCCAGTCACAAAACTCTCTCTCTGGGGTCAGCTAAACTGTGATCTTTCTGTAGGAAATGGATTATCATTAATCTAATTGAAGGGACTTTTGGATGAAAATCAGCAACACTGAAGACTGTTTGTGAAAATCCATTTAAGGTGGATTCATTCAGATCAGGGACTAAACAGTTCCCAGATATAGACAGATGACGATGTTGTTTAAACTCTCCAATCTAACCCTCCATATGGCAGTGGAAAACTAGGGCACAGTTATGTGATTTGGGAAAGCCAGATAATAAAGGCATGGGCATACGTAGGCTTCGGTCAGCTGTCTGCCTTTTGGCATGTTTCATGTGCACAGTGAGATCTACTGTCTTGGGTATAGCTAGACCTAAAGAGGTAAACCTGGTACGCACGATGAGAATATCGGATGAATGATCGTCGGGTTTTTTTGGCATGATCGTCTCAAATCAAAAATGAAGAGGTTCCTAAAAGTTACAAAAATTATTGTACGACATAATACAGCTTCAGATGTGATGTATTGTAATGTATTCTTTCATTTCTGAGCATGCATGGTTTTGGGATTTTTTTTTTGGACAACTACTGTGCTGATTAAATGAAAATTGTAAGTTCTGGTATTGTACAAGAAAAATATTTGTGTTTGTTCCTTCGGATAATTTTGCATGAACTGTCATGATTGGCTCTCGAAAGCTGTGTACTAATGATCTTATAATTATATAATCCCTTCGAAAGCATTACTTTTCATCCAATATTCTGATTGTGTGTACTAGGTATTACGGTGGGGGTGCTTAAAAAGTAACTCTACTTTTGTTGAGAAAAAAATACAATCCGCTGTGGGTGATTTATGTACATAGCAAATGCATTAACTTGTTGCCGACCGCAGATAGCCAAATGACGGCTGCACTGCGGCCAGCCAGTTCTGAAAGGACATCATATGACGTCCCCCCAGAACGCGCTCTCCTGCGCGCCCCAGGGGGCGCGCACCCGGCGATCTCCGTGATCGCTGTGTCCTACGGACACAGCTGATCACGTGATGTGGTAAAAGGCCAATCTCAGCGGCCTTTTACCACCTGATCAGCGGTGTCCAATGACACGCTGATCAGAGGGAAATGCAAGTGCCGGTTCTCGGCTGCACTTTCCTCACGCTGTCAGATCGTGAGGACAGTACTGCCGAGAACCGGCAGTTGTCAGAGCGGGGATCGGCACCGATCATCAGGGCACTGATGATCAGTGCCCTGATGATAGGTGCCCAGCAGTGCCACCCGCAAGTTCTGCCCACCTGTGCCCAGCAGTGCACCCACCTGTGCCCAGCAGTGCACCCACCTGTGCCACTCTGCAATGTCACACACCTGTGCCCAGAAGTGCCACCTACCTGTGCCCAGCAGTGCCACCCACCTGTGCCCACCAGTGCCACCCACCTGTGCCCACCCACCAGTGCCGCCCACCAGTGCTGCCAGTCAGTGCCACCAGTCAGTGCCCAGCGGTTGTGCCAGTCAGTGCCGCCAGTCAGTGCCCAGCAGTGATGCCAGTCAGTGCCGTCTATCAGTACCCATCATCAGTGTCACCTATCAGTGCCGCCTATCCGTGACACCTCATTAGTGCTGTCTATCAGTGCCGCCTATCCGTGCCACCTCATTAGTACTGCCTATCAGTGCCCTTTAGTGCTGCCTATCAGTGCCCATCAGTGCCGCCTATCAGTGTCCATCAGTGCTGCCTCATCAACGCACATCAGTGAAGGAGAAAAATTACCCGTTTGAAAAATTTTATAATAGAAACAAAGAAACTTTTTTTTTTTTCAAATTTTTGGCATTTTTATATTTATAGCGCAAAAAGTAAAGCGCCCAGTGGCGATTAAATACCACCAAAAGAAAGCTCTATTTGTGAGAAAAAAATTATCAAAATTTCATATGGGTACAATGTTGCATGACCGCGCAATTGTCAATCAAAGTGCGGTAGCGCTGAAAGCTGAAAATTGGCCTGGTAAATAAGGGGGTATAAGTGCCTGGTAGGCAAGTGGTTAAACTTTGACGCAGAGTCCTATCACTTTCTATTCTTAGGGCTCATGTACACTGCAGCTGAAACTCACATTCAGGAGCTGTTCAGCATTTTTTTCAGCAGCCCCTGAACTCACCCTAATGTTTTCCTATGTGTCCATGTACACATCGTCGTTTTACAGTCGTTTACAGGCAGTTGAGTTTACAGTTGTTTTTTTGAACACAAAAAACTTGCGTTCAGCAGCAGATTTGATCAGTGTTTCAAACGCCAAATGCTTGTAAAGGTGGCTAAACACAGCTAACCACGTTTATAAGCTTTGCAAATTTTTTTTTTAACTCTTCCATTTCCAGATGCTGTCCAGAGCCTTTTTTCATCATGAAAAATGCATGCAAAGCGTTTCCCGGTACTCAAATGGACCCGGTACACCATACTTTGAGGTTTTGCATGAAAGAAAATATGTTAGACACTCCTGCAATAATTTCTGCACAGAAATGAGCTGGAATACATCCAAACGCCACAAAAAAAAAAAAAAAAAAAAAAAAGGACAGCCAATCTCAACAAAATACTGCTCTCTCTGCTTCTGCTCTCTCTATTTCTCTCAAGATGTCTGAAATAGTTAATTTTGTACTGTTTTCCAGGTCATTCTGGGCATTTTGGAAGGTCTCCTGAGGTTGTCTTTAAAAACGCTCATAAAGGCGGTATGCAAAACGCAGCTAAACAGACGTTTTTTTAACCTACGTTTTCCAGCAGTCAGTTTCCATCGTTCAGTAGTGTCCCGTGTACATGGGGCCTTAAGAAAAAGCTGTATGTATAACCATGTTCTTGGAATACCATTGTCTACTACTGACCGCTTGGTTCCAGATACTACAGCACACCTTCACATGTCACTGGGAATGGGCCATTTTGGCAGCAAAAGGGGGACCAACTCAACATTAAATGGGTGGCCATAAAGTTATGGCTGATCAGTGTATATCAGTGTAATTAGCTGATGACACTTGCAGGGTTCTAATGAGAAAAGTTATAGTGTGTGAATCCCTTTCAAAGTAAATAAACCTTCGAGAGTATCTAATTCTTATTGCAGAGGAAGCCTAATAGTTTACTTGCATCTTACTGCAGACTTCTGGGAAAATCAGGAAATAAAATTTCTGGGGAACTTTAGTGTACAAAATGCTTCAGATTGCAAATTGTATTGAATGTTATAGACAATTACAGCGGCTGCAGAATGAAAAGGAAAAGTCATTTTAACCACTAGCCTACAGGGCACTTATACCCCCTTCCTGCCCAGGCCAATTTCCAGCTTTCAGCGGTGTCACACTTTGAATGACAATTGCGCGGTCATGCAACACTGTACCCATATGACATTTTTATCATTTTTTTGTGACAGATAGAGCTTTATTTTTGTGGTATTTAATCACATCTCTGGGTTTTTTATTTTTTCTTAAACCAAAAACCACTGAAAATTTTGAAAAAAAAACAAAAAAAAGGGGTTTCTTAGTTTTTGCTATAAAATTTTGTAAATAAGTGATTTTTCTCCTTCACTGATGTGCGCTAATGAGGCTGCAGTGATGGGCGGTACTCATGGGCATTGACAGGCAGCACTGACGAGCACTGTTAGGTGGCACTGATGCACACTGATAGGCAGCACTGATTGGCATTGATAGGTGGCACTGACTGGGTGACACTGAAAGGCAGCTCAAATAGGCACTGATATGTGGCATTGATGTGCACTGGTAGGCACTGGCAGACACTGACAGGTGGCACTGCTGGGGCTACACTGATCATTAGGGCACACTGATCATAAGTGCTCTGATGATCAGTGTACATGTCCCCTCTGAGAAATGCCGATTATCGGCTCTCCTCTCCTCTCGATCTGTCAGCGTGACAGCTTGTGAGGAGAGAAATGCCGATAACCAGCATTTCCCTGTTTACATGTGATCAGCTGTGATTGGACACAGCTGATCACATGACCGAGCTGACATCTTCGGCTCTTTCCGTGGATCGGAGATCAGCTGTGTCCAAGGGACACAGCGCACCGCCAATCGTCGCGCGCTTCCGGAGCCGCGCATGCACGGTGAGAATGGGAGGACATCATATGACGTCCTCCCAGAACAAGAGAACCGCCTTGCGTCCGTCATTGGACTATATGGCGGGCGGGAGGCGGTTAATAACATTAACTTAAATAAATGGCTTGTATAGCAACTGTATGTGATAATTTTTTATTTTTGCTAATTTTTTTCGGCAGCAAAGCCTCAGCATAGACATGACAATTGCCATATAATACATTTTATTATATATATTTATTCTATACTCTAAACTGGAGTACCTGGATAAAATCCACACAAAAAAGGTAGAATATGCAAACTCCATGCAGAGAGCTTCCTGGCTGGGAATCATAATGAACGCCCCAGTGCTAAGTGGAAAAAGTGCAAACCACTAAGACATTACTAGCCAGCACCAGGGTCTCTACCTGCACCTTGTACATGCTCTAGTACCCTATACGGGTCTGTGCTGTCAATCATACAAACACAGACACGTATGATGGGTGTTAACCACTTCAATACCAAGCACTTATACTCCCTTCCTGCCCAAGCCAATTTTCAGCTTTCAGCGCTGTTGCACTTTGAATGACAATCGCGCAGTCATGCAACACTGTACCCATATGACATTTTTATCATTTTATTCACACAAATAGAGCTTTCTTTTTTAATCACCACTGAGTTTTTTACTTTTTGCTAAATAAAAAACACCTGAAAAACGTTTGAAAACAAAATGCACTATTCTTCATTTATAAAATTTTGTTATAAAATTTTGCAAATAAATAACATTTCTTCATAAATTTAGGTCAAAATGTATTCTGCTACATTTTTTTGGTGACAAAAATAATTGAATTTGTATTTTTTTTCAAATGTTTCTATCATTTTCTTTATTAAATTTTTTCTTTTTTTTTACTATTTTATTTTTCAGCACACTGACCAAAGCAATACAATGTTACCATAGTAACATTGAACTACTCTGAGCAAGTGATCAGGATTTTTTTTTTTAACACATTATGATTGCTAATATCAATGTATTTAATTGATATTTGCAATCATTGTTACTGAATGAAGCGGCTTCATTCAGTCTGTTGTGATTAGCTGTGACTGGGCAAAGCTGATCACATGGGCTGTGATTGGCCCTGTCTGTATCATGTGACTGCCTTGACCAGTCAAAGCTAACAACATTATTGTATACAATGGATGGCATGACAGGAAGCCAACCATTGTATACAATTGACATGTGATCTGCTGTGATTGGTCACAGCGGTCACATGACACTGGCAATGGGCCGGTGTAGTGATACGTCATCGGTTGTGTCCCATGGACACAGCCGGTAACAGATCACGCCACTTCGCAGCCCCGTGAGCGGCTCGTTTTGACAGGACGTCCTATATGATGTCCAGCCACAACATTGAGTGTCCCGCCCGGATGTCAATCTGCTATAGGCCAGGCGGGAAGGTGTCAAATAGTTAGATGGTGTTGTGGGTGGGAATATTTATTAAGCTTCTATCCCATAGAAATAAATGCTCTTTAAGACCATTAACTGCATTGTTTATGGGCTACGTCTCAGATTGCAGTAGTGTATGACCTGAAACAGATAAAATGCGCTATATCATTTACAATTAATTTTCTGCTAGGATAAACTAGGCTACCCTTACTACACAATCATGTGGTGACCAATCACAAACAAGTCTCTCAGTTTTGGTCCTGACCCATTGTTTAGGAAACACAGATTTAGGTGATCAATATTTTTATAGGTGGAATATCTGTTATCCAGAACATTGGCCTGTAAATCTGCAAGGTGCCAACCTCTGATGGTAGATCTATTCCCCTTGGTTCCCGGGATCTGTCTCCCCCTGACACCAGGAGAACGTCTCACTCTCCCATTTTATATTTTTCTTGTTCAAACATTTTTATTAACAAAAGAGAAAACTTTAACACCACAATCAAGGAGACATTGTATATATACAGTGGACATTGAAGAGGCTATAGGACATTGAAGAAAAATGAATGAGGATCACATTACAGATGTCTATACAATGCAAGCAAAAGCAAGAACATAAGAGTCGGCAATAGATGACATTATCGTCCCAGCCAATCCAAGTAACGTCTCTTAAGTGCATTTAAGAAGTAGGGGGAAGTTTGGAGGGGGATCAGACGGGGGAGGAAGGGAGGGTATGGGAAAAAAAAACAATAACGATGACTTCCATAAACAATCAGCTAGTTTACAGCAGACTCCATGAGTTGCCCACGAAGGACTATTGACAGTATTCTGGGCGCACAATATAGAAATCAAGGGAGAAGGAGTGATTCATCAAAGTTAGGCGGGAGGAACCACCCAGGGGTTCCATATGTGCAAAAATTTAGGGATCGTGTCAAGAATTGTGGCTTCCACCTTTGCATGTATCATGGCTTGTGTTATTCTGGATTTGACGGCAGCAACACTAAGGTGGGGGATTTCCAGGATTTCGCTATAACCTGCTTAGCCGCTGTTGTAACTTGCATAAGGAGCTTGAATTGCGAGTTGGAGACGCCAGGGGGGCACTGATTGAGTAGGGCTGTTGTTGGATCAGGTCTTAAAGTGATAGCGCTAAGTGTAGATAGTATGGTGAAAATTTCATCCCAAAAGACCCGGGCCACTGGGCAATCCCACCACATATGGTAGTGCGTCCCTAGGTCTGTACAGCCTCTAAAACAGTTGGGCGAGTAATTAGGGGTAAATTTTGCGATTCTCGCTGGGACCAAGTACCAGCGGGTTAAAACTTTATAATTCGTTTCCAATGCTACAATGTTCTGCGAAGATGATTTTGTGTTAGCCCAAATGTGATCCCAGTCAGATGGGTCGAGTTTCCTGCCCAAATCCACTTCCCACTTATGGGTATACAGAGGGGGGGGGACGTGGTAATCGAAGTAGTGAAGAGTGAATATAAGCAAGAAATAAGCCCACGTCTATGGGGGTCTTTGTAGCATGCTCGTTCGAAGAAAGACATAGCATCTGGCCGATTTGTTGTGGTAGCGTAGGGAGCATAAAAGTGTTGTAGCTGTAAGTATCGGAATATCTCGGAAGCTGGGAGGCCATGTGTTTCCCGCAGCAAGGCAAAGGTTTTAAACTTATTCCTCAGCAAGAAATGATGCGTGCGGAGCAAATTAGAAGAGGACCAGGCTTTGAATAAAAGGGGCGTCTGCCAGGCCGGGGGAAAAGCTGGGTTTCGTAAAAACGAGAGCAGAGGATTATGTAGCGATTGGAGGGGATATCGGGTTTTCAGTTTATCCCATAGGGATAAAAAGTGAGAGGTGATGGGGTTGGTTATAGAGCGGCGGTCTATAGGCCTCAACCAGAGTAAGTTAGCTGTAGATAAGGGGTCACATTCGATCGATTCAAGTGCAACCCATTGAGGGATTTCAAAGGTTGCATGGTACTTAGGTAATTGGGCTAAATGCGCTGCTTGATAGTATTTGCTGATGTCAGGTAGGCCTAGACCACCTTTGAGCTTAGGACGGGGTATAGGGTGGAGCGAGGTATACGAGGACGAGTATTACCCCATACATAGGAAAAAATGCGACGATGTAGTGTACGGAGGTAGTGAGGGGGGACTGGGACTGGAAGGACTCTAAATAGATATAGAATTTTTGGGAGGATTGACATCTTGATAACTGCTATTCTGCCTAGCCAAGTGAGGGGTAAGGAAGACCATTTAGTCAAAAGGGCAGAAAGATGGTTTAGCATCGGAAGATAGTTAGCTGCGTAAAGGTCTGATAACTTAGGGGTCAGTTTAATACCCAAGAATGGGATATGACAGCGCGACCAAGGGAATGGTAGAATCTGCTTTAGGTGCGTCAACTCTAAAGGGGGGAGAGAGATATTGAGTGCTGTTGATTTATTAGGGTTTATTAGTAAACCAGAGAACGAGCTAAACGCCTCGAGAAGCCGGAGTAGAGAAGGAGTGGAAGTCAATGGGGATGAGAGAAAGAGCAAGACGTCATCCGCGAAGAGACATAACTTATGATGCGTGCCTCCTATCTCAAGTCCCCTGATATCCGGGTTAGCTCGAATTAAGAGGGCCAGAGGCTCTATAGCCAGGGCAAAGAGCAAAGGGGACAGAGGGCAGCCTTGTCTCGTGCCTCTGGAGATCGGGAACTGAGCCGACCTGTGTCCCAGATACCTAATTCTGGCCGAGGGCTCTCGATATAACGAGAAGATCCAGGTTAAGAAATGTGGGCCAAAACCCCAACGACTCAATATATAGCTGAGATATGGCCATGAGACTGTATCAAATGCTTTCCGGATATCTAGGGACAGGAAACAACAGGAATATTGCGAGACCTAGCTAAGTTAGCCAAAAGAGATGCACGTCTGATGTTATCTCCCGCTTGCCTAGTTGGAATAAAGCCCACTTGGTCGTTAAGAATTAGAGAGCCAATACATAGGTTAAGACGTGAAGAGAGGATTTTAGCTAACAGTTTAACGTCAATGTTGAGGAGAGAGATTGGCCTATAATTGGACCACTGCGTATCATCAGAATTCGGCTTTGGGATCATTGAAATGTTCGCTTGTACTGTATCATGATTAAAAACGTGGCCAGACAGTAGAGCGTTAAAGGCATTAGTGAGGATAGGTGTAAGGAGGTGAGCAAATTTTTTGTAATACGTGGCTGAGAAGCCATCTGGTCCTGGGCGCTTACGTAGTTTTAAATTTTTAATAGCATCTAAGGTTTCGGCTAGGGAAATGGGTCGCTCAAGTGCCTCCAACTGGCACTCAGAAAGTTTCGGGAAGGAAATGGGGGTTAGAAGGGCATCTGCTTGCGTGGGGTCAAAAGGTGTAGAAGAGGAATAAAGCTGTGACAGGTGTTTATGGAAAATCTGTAGAATGCGTTCTGGGTTACTAGTGAGGTTGCCAGAAGAGGTGCGTAACCGGATAGGTCTAGTGAGTTGGTCAAGCCTACGAAGTGAGAGGGCCAGGAATGTATTGGGTTTATTCGCCTTGGTGTAATATTTGTGTCTAGATCGTCGGAGCGAGAGTTCAGCTTGATCTGTGAGAAATAGATCTAGAGCCAATCTAGAACGCTCCAGGGTCTCACGATTGGCAGGCGTTGGAGCCGCCTGGACGGCTTGATGGGAACGATCATAGGTTTGCTCTAGTATGAGACGTTGCTGCCTTTTGCTTTTATTTAAGAAGGATGCTTTGCTAATGCAAGACCCTCGCAGAACCGATTTATGCGCTTCCCATAACAGGAGAGGAGAAATATCAGGTGATTGGTTAAGAGAAAAGTAGTCTTTAAGGGCTGCTTCGATTTCTAGACAGTGAGCTTGGTTTGTAAGCAGGTTATCGTTAATAATCCAAGAGGGCTCAGCGGGGGATGGGGCCAAGGAGGTCATAGCCGTGAATACAGCACAATGATCAGACCAAAGTATCGGAATTATTTCAGAAGTCAGGAGCCGGGGGGTAGAGGCGGTGGTAAGGAAAATATGATCTATCCTGGAGAATGACTGGTGGGGGTGAGAATAAAAGGTGTATTGGCGTTACGCCGGGTTGAGTTCTCGCCATGTATCTATCAAGGAGTAACGGTGTAGAATGGCTTGGAAAGTTTGTTTAGAGGCAGGGGCAGAAGATGGTTGAGGGGATTTATCAAGGAAGGGATATACTACGCTATTAGAGTCTCCGCTAACAATTAAAGTTCCGCGCTTATGGTGGTCTATAGTCGAGAGTAAGTGGGAAAGGAATGGTAAAGGGTCTTGGTTTGGGACATAGTATGCAGCAATGGTGACATCTATATCTAAGAGTTGCCCAACTAACAGGAGGTAACGACCCTCTGGGTCTTTAATTTCGGTGCCTAGTGTGAAGGGTGTTGTGCGATGAAAGGCTATCAGTACCCCCCTGCGTTTGGTGGCGGCAGAGGCTGTATAGACCTGAGGATATCGGGGGCCAAAAAACTTAGGAGTGGAGTTGGGAGTGAAGTGTGTTTCCTGTAGACAAACCACGTGAGCTTTAAGCGTAGCAAAGGTTCGGAAGGTCTTAGTACGTTTCTGTGGAATATTGAGGCCCTGCACGTTCAGGGTAAGGATATTTAACGAACCCATGAGGAAAGCGCATAATGATTAGGATAGTCTGTCACTACCTCCCAAGGTGGAGCCTGATGGGGGATGAGGGCATTGTGGAGTGCGTTGTGCAGAGTCTTGAAGTCATGTTGGAGGGAGGGAGGGAGGGAGGGAGGAGGGGTACGATACGGGAGAGGAAACAGGAAAGAAGGAGTGTAAGAGGCCATTTAAGGCTTAAAAGATGGGTTCCCAAGGACACCCTGAGTCAGGGAGGGCTAGGGAACAATAGTAGCCCAAGCGTTATTAAATAACCAATAACACAGGGGCTAGGTTGGAGTGTGCTGGTACACGGTCCGTGAGGATGAGAGCAACTTGATTGATAAAAGGTGGCGAGGTCCCGGTAGAAAAAAAAACAGGTACATAAAGAAAATACATTCATGAAGATCACGCTATCCCAAACTCAGACGGTATAAGCAGTATCAGTGAGACATCACAGGGGAAGGGGTGTGGCGTCGCATGCCGTCAGAGCTTAGGCTCTCAAACAAACTAACCTAAAGTGGGGCCCCAAGTGGGGGGGAGCCGAACAATTCCCAGGTAATGGGGCAACCAAAATTTAACAGGTAGAGGGAGAGAGGATATCAACGGTATTAATCTCAATAACAGTAATGACAGTCAAAGGAGTACACCGTTTGGTGTATATGGCCACAATAAAGTGGAGAGAAGAAGGATAGACATGAGACACCGTTCAGTCCATGGTATCTTGTGTAGATAGACCCGGAGATGAAAAACGGCCTCGTTTGTGGAGGTTGAGTGGGCCTTCAGTGGCACGTGTGGGAAGGGACTTCCGCTAAGAGCAGGATGTGGACCTTCGCTTGGCGCTTTCTGAAGGTGTCGCTGAGGAATGCAGTTGTAAGATCCGCAGGGTGTCTAATAGGTCTTCTGGAGTCTTACAGGTGTAATCCCAGGATTGATATCTGAATCGCACTGCAAAGGGGAAGCTCCACCTATATGGTATAGCGTGTTGTTGGAGCACTTGTAGGTGAGGTTTCATAGCCCTGCGCTTGGCGATTGTTGTGGGGCATAGATCCTGGAATAGCTGGTATGAATGACCTTGGAACTGTAGAGATTCTGCGTTACGGGCGGCTTGTAGGAGTTGCTCCTTGGTGCGGAAAAAGTGGAGCTTGGCTATAATGTCACGTGGTGGACCATCCGTGCGTCGCAATGCTAACGCCCTGTGAACTCTATCCAATTCTAATCTTTCGATTGGGATAGCTGGGGCAAGCTCTTGGAACAGAGCTGTTACTGTTGATTGGAGATCGACGATCGTTTCTGGGAGGCCACGAATACGCAGATTGGAGCGTCGTGCCCTGTTTTCAAAGTCCTCCAGTCGTGTTAATAGTGTTGCGTTTTCGTCACGCAGAAGGTCAAGGTCATCCGTATGTGTCTGAAGCGTGGCATCAAGACCATCTACTCTCTGCTCTAGGTCCGCAGTGCGTTGCCCTAGTTCACGGATTTCCCTAGAAAGTGTAGCAGTGATGCGGTCCGAGGTTTGCTTCAAAGCTTTGTGTAGCATTATTTCAAAGCGGGTCAGCAGGTCTGGGGGTGTAAGGTCAGGCGTCAGGGCTTGTGCAGGGACAGCAGTTTCAGTGTCAGACTCACCCTCAGACGTGCAGGGATGGCTGGGCTGCGGATCCTGTAGGGCTGCATATGTATTTGTCACCTTCTTGCTTCCATGTGCTGAGGCGGTGGCCATCTTTGTGGAGGCCTTTGCCAGGGCCTCCTTGATTGACTTGGTAGAAGGGGGGACCTGGTGCCGGGGTGCCCCCTTAACCATTTTGCTGCTCGTCAGTCAGGGGGGGGGCTGTTATAGTATTCTCAGCCCCCCTTTTCTTACTCTCTGCTGCCCAGGTTCAGTGCGGTGGGCGGGCCTGTGCGGAGCTCGCCGCAGGGATACATGTCCTGTCGGATATCTCCGACCCGCTGCAGGAGATCCGCCGCAGACCAGGGCGGATCGGACCCTGGGATGGTTGACGCTGTGTTCGGGTCCCCCTGGGGTATATTGCGGGCCGGGACCCGCTGCTTGGCGGCGCTGTCACCCGACGGGGAGACGGAGCCTCAACGGGACATGTCCATCCCGCTGGCCGCGCATGCGCACTCCCCCCATTTTATATTTTTATTGAAATCTTGCCTATGCTGCAGGATATAAAACTACAAACCCAAATCAAGTCTATACTGTAGTCACTCCATAAATACGTAAAACTAACATTTCAACCTTGCACCCAAGGTACAGTTATCCAGGAACAAAATGTCCAATTCCAGACACTTGTAACCGACAACCACTTGTGACCTATGTCCAGCTTTAGGAGATGATGCTTCACCATTTTTATGATTTATCTTTAAGGCTTTATATAGTGTCATTATCTTTTGTGGCACCATACAAGCATTACAAACAAGAGTAAATAATGAAGGTACATAGAAACACACTGGAAAACAGGTATAAACAATGGCACCGCAAGATCCATGCAACAAAAATGAGCCCGTCCTGTTCGTAAAAGCTGGCATTCTAGCGGAACTGTCCAAACAAGAGGTGAGAGAACTGTACAAAAGATACGAGCGTGTGACTTGCTGGAAGCCACAGACGAGGAAGCGGAGACAGATTATCTTTGGACTGTGAAGCAGATCTCTGGTAATGCCAAATGCCCCAGAAATAGTAGACCATGGTTGGAGGTTTAAAGGGGTTTTTTGTTTTTCTTGCAAATTTCCAAAACACAACACCCCCCCCATGTTGATTATTAAATCCATAACCTGTTTAAGACTTTTCACTTTATTTTTTTCCTGTAGGCTTCCTGTAACACTAAACCCTCCCAATTCTAAGAAATAAACCTTTTCCGTAAAGATATTGTAAAGGGTTGACTTGATTTTTAAAATAAACATGTCAAACTTACCTACTCTGTGCAATGGTTTAGCACAGAGCAGCCCCAATCCTCCTCTTCTGGGGTCCACCGCCATCACTCTGGGCTCCACCCCCCTGCCGAGTGCCCCCTTATCAAGCTGCTTGCTTCAGGGGTTCTTGAGTGGGCTCGATTCAAAGCCGCACGCTTTGTGTCCATCGACAAAAAGAATAGCTGAGCCCTACCTCCAGCTCTCTGCTCACTGGCTGTGATTTTGTGTGTCCTATGGATCAATAAATACACACTATGTTCATCTATCCTCCGGTGTACGGCTGACCCTTCTTCCTATTGCATCGTTTATGGTGGCGAGCCAGAGCCTGCACGTGTTGTGGATTGATCTGGATTGTTTGCCTGAGCGGTATACCTTTGTTCTTCGGACAGACAATGGCTGTGATTGACAGCAGCGGAAGTCAATGGCTTCCTGCTGCTGTCTCTGAGCCAATCAGGAGGAAAGGAGCAGACACAGATGCTGCTCTCATGCACAGCACTGGATCAAGGTCAGGCTCAAGTAAAAGGGGGGCTGAGGAAGCTGCACAAAACATTATTTTACCTTAATGCAGAGAATGCCTTTAGAACCACTTTAAAATGGACCTTTAATTAACTTGACATGTCCACTGACATAAATTCCTGGCATGCCACTCTATACACCAATAGTGACATTTTTCAAAGAAAAGCTACACTTTGTTTTTTTATTTAGAAAGCCATACATTTGCTCTAGTAAGTGACTCATTCTAGGCTGAGATAGTCCTATCAATTCTCTGTCGGCAGAGGGATGCATTACTCTTCTCCAAAGTGATCAGATAGCAACTGTCTAAGATTTTAGCAATCACAAGGCGAGTGGTTTCAGAAGGGACAGATCTGCATCAGACATTTGTAACACATAGCGAAGAACAGCACATGCACCAAAATTAATATTGCTGACCAGTGTTACAGTGTGGGAAGTGGATGATGACCCTAGACCAGGGGTGTCAAACTGGCGGCCCTCCACCTGTTGCGAAACTACAACTCCCATCATGCCTCTGCCTTTGGGAGTCATGCTTGTAACTGTCAATTTTGCAATCCCTCATGTCCCTGGAGGGCCGCCAGTTTGACACCCCTGACCTAGATGATGACTGAACACATAGCGCTGTCCTTCTTGACAGACAATCAGATAAATCATAATCATCAGACGGAGTACTGTGATTGATATGAGAGGTAATAAATACCTAGAGTGGTACTCTTCCACATTACTTAGCTTGCTATGCTTATGAAAAATATATCTGAGGATAGGATTTAAACAACCTTGACACCAAGACCAGAGGAGCGAGGTGCAAAGCTTGTCAAGGGGGACTGTACAGCAGACATTTACAAACAGCAGAATGACCATGCACTTACAAAACACACAGTGAGAACACAGATACGCCATGCACTCATCTCAGGAGTAACAATGTCATGCACTGCTGACAATAGAGCAATGGTATTTGTCAAAGAATCCATGCTAAGTGCATTTTCCCTGAGGCTCTCTACATCAGGTTTCTAATCAAGTCTTTAGCTGGAAAACATGTAGCATGGCACAGGTCAATCGAAGATTAGTGTGTATTCTCATGACAGATCCAAAGAGAAACATTTCAAAACAATCGAAAATATGTTCACCAGCAAAGAAGGTGCATAGCCTGGGGATAATGAGCTAAAAATACAAGTGTGGTAAATATAAAAATATCTCACATTCTTCATGAACAAGGTTGTTGAGTAGTCTCACCTTGGAGTTAAAAAACCTTTTAATTATCTCCTCTCCTGTCTCTTTCCTCTTCTCATCTGGGGACACTTCATAGTTTGCCTGTGATGGGAACCCAAGACAAGAGATTGGTGAACAAGGTCTTCATACATTGATGGCTCAGAAAGTCAAACTGGTGGTTACTGGGGTGCACACCTGTGACCTAGATTCAGCCAACAGAGAGCTAAAGCCCGCTGTTAGCTGACAACACAGATCTGGTCCAGGCTTTGCAGAGATCCCGAAAAGAATGTTGTGATCCACTCAGATGCCTGACTAGCAGCCTCTCTGCATGCCTCTGAGAGGCTGAGCTAGCCGCTCCCACCCACTCCACAGCCCGGCGCTCCAGTGATCACTGGAGGGGCAGGGCAGAGAGTGGTGACTGACCGTCACCAGCTCTCTGCTCACTAAAGACCAAGAACTGAGTAATCAACAGTCTTTAATCCCTCAGTTCTCAGTGTAGAGTGGGCAGGGGACAGATGTAGCTCCGATCGATGCTGCAGCCATCTAAGTGTGTGCGTTTGTTTTTTTTAGGATCCCATACTTCTCTTAACTGTAGGGGAGGCAGCACAGAAGTACAGTGATGCTTGTCTATATTCAAATGAGTAGAGAGGGGAAACAAGAAGCTTCAATAATCAATAGTGGGGCAGTGCTGCCAACTGTCCATGTTTTTATTGACAGCCAGTAAAAACCAGGCACTTTTCTTCTGCCTGTAAAAGCAGAAAAGTGCCAGTGAAATATGGATGTGACCACTCATCTCGAAACTGCGCATGCACAGTTCCAGAATCCAGAGCGGCCCGAATCCATCCAAATTTGAGTGTCCCGACACCGGGAGTGGGTGGGTTATGGCAGAGGCTGTGCAAGGCAAGCGTGATGACGTCATGGGCATTTACTGCCGCACCGCCAGCCAGGAGCTAAGCGGCCAGAGTGGAGCCAGAGCCTTGTGTGTGAGTGTGACTGACACGTATGACTCATTGTTTCAAGTTTTTGAGCATTCAAGAAGACATGGCACTATTTATTTAGACCTATTGTTAAATGTTTAAGATGGTGACAGAGACTGATAAATGAAGGGAGGGAGAGACAGAATAACAAAGGGATGAAAGTGATGGAGAAAAGAAAGGGTGGAGGGTTATAGGGCACAGAGATTGTTGGATGGACAGTCAGTGGAATGGAGCAAGGGGGAGAAAAATTAAGTAAGGGAGGGATGCAGCAAGAGAAAGATAGATGGTATGATGGAGTGGATAGAGTAACAGAGGGATGAAAGTGATAGAGGATGAAGAGGTTGGAGGGAGCGACAACAGAAGGATGTTTGAATGGACAGTATAATGGAGAGATGGAGGTTGAAAGTAATGAAGGGGATGGGGGTGATAAAGAGAGGAGGTGATGGAGGGATGGAGTTTTGGATGGAACGGATGAATGAATGATCTGAGAGAATGATGGAGCAATAATGGACAGAAGGATAGTGGGGTGGATTGATAGCTGGATAAATATACCAGGGAAGTGATGGGGGGATGAAATGATGGAGACAGGAGGTGATGGAGAGAAGGAGACAAAAAGGTAAAAAAGGGATGGAGTGATAGAGACTGGAGGTCTTTAGAGTCCTTAGAATTAGGGACAAATTCTGGTGATCCTGGCGGCTACCAGAAATTTCCCCTCATTTTCTGTGATAGCTATAGAACAGAAATTAAGGGGAAATCTATCCAGTTGGATATAGGTGACAAAAACCAATGGGTTATAACAACCTACCCTTACTATATAAAAAAAGAACATATGAAATATGTTTTTACCTTAATATCTACCCTAAATCACATTGCTAATAGCATATTGTACTTGTTTGCAGCTTAAATACTGAAATTTGCACTTATAAAACTGTAGTTGTGTAACTTTTGGAAAATGCCAGTAAAAACATGGCTGTGCCAGTAAAATGTGGGTGTCATGTCAGTGAATTTCAATCTGGTAGGATAGCAACACTGTTGTGGGGTCATCATCAGTATGCACTGTGGAATGGCTATGAGAACACATTTAAAACTCACAACCAAATTCTGTATATTTTAAATATTTTTGATAATCAGGATGTTAAAGGAAAACATTCACATATCAGTCATATACCTGAAATAAATATAAAAAATCCTTTACTGGCCACATGTGCCTAAAACCTAATGCCCAGGGAAATGAGATATAAGGCTTTTGGAATATTGCCCCATTGGTCATCAGTATTGATGAGCTTCAACGTGTTTGGACTAGGATCCGAATCCACACGTGCGAGCCTGCCAAGAAGCTGTAATCTGTACGGACCAATCACTTTTGCCGGGGCATTGCCTGCTCCACAACTGAAAGTACAAGGAGTGGCTGTGGTGTGGTGAATGCCACGGGTGCCCACTGGCGGGCTTGGACACGTGGGTTTAGATCCTAGTCCAAACACGGCAAAGCTCATCACTGGTCATCAGATGCAAAGCCCTGTCTCTACCAAGATGGCTGTCTATGCACATTGCAGAACAAGGCATGGTAAGTCAGCAATGAGGAAAAGATTAGTTGCAGGGAGCCCAGAGGCAATACTAGTGACTAGTCCTTTGCCCTCTTTCTGCCTTTTTGAGACACAACTTCCACACTACAGGTCCTCCTAATCTTCACTGCAGACATAAAAACTAAACTTCAAATAGGGTTTAAATTCCAACTCTGACATGATAATCTGGATGAATCTCCTTACCACTGAATCAAGAAAGAGGATGCATTTGAGGAGGTGTTCCCTTGTTTCACAGAATTGACGGAAGAGAAGTCGTCCAATTGGCTGCTTCTCACAGAGGCTGGTGTAGTCCCTTTCTGCAAAGAAGAAAAAGGAAGCTCCATGAGAACAAAATTAATCTTTTTCAGCAGAAATGCCAGTCATTATCATATTTATTCATACATACAGGATAAGTAAAAGAAAACTGAACCTATTTGACAAAAGAATTGTGAGCCAACTTGTGCAAACTATAGCAAAAGTAAAGAAGTTGCTTATTATTATTATACAGTATTTATAAAGCACTGATAGTTTGCTCAGCGCTGTACATTACAAATGGGGACAGAACATGTGACAGAACAACAATACAATGCAAAACATGGGGGGATTGAGGGCCCTGCTATTTCGAGCTTACAATCTAGGAGGGAGGGGATGGTGGCACAGGAGGAGATAGCTGTGGGGGATGGCTTGGTAGGAAGAGTGGAGGAGGTCGGCAAGTTAGCAGGGGGTGGGGTAGGCTTCCCTGAAGAGATGGGTTTTCAGGGTGCGACTAAAGGAGAGTAGAGTAGGTGATAATCTGATGGGTTGGGGCAGGGAGTTCCAGAGGATGGGTGACACCCTGGAGAAGTCCTGGAGGCGGGCATGGGAGGAGGAGACCAGGGAACTAGAGAGAAGGAGGTCTTGTGAGGAGCGGAGTGTGCGTGCTGGGCGGTACTTAGATATTAGGTCAGTGATGTAGCTCGGGGCAGTGTAGTGGATGACTTTGTATGTCACTGATAGGATTTTGAATTTGATCCGTTGCGCAATCGGAAGCCAGTGGAGGGATTGGCAGAGGGGGGTGGCGGAAACGGAGCGGTTGGAAAGGTGAATGAGTCTGGCAGCCATATTCAGGATCGACTGAAGCGTGGATACCCAGCGGCGAGGCAGGCCAGTAAGTAGAGAGTTGCAGTAATCGAGTCGTGATATGATGAGGGAGTGGATGAGCTGTTTAGTGGTTTCTGGGGTTAGGAACGTGCGGATGTTGGCGATGTTGCCGAGGTGGAGTCTGCACGAGTTTGTTAAAGATTGGACTTGAGATTGGAAGGATAGGTTGGAGTCCAGAATGACACCAAGTACTCTGGCCTGCGGGGCGGGTTTGATGGTGGCGTTGTTGGATGTGATGGAGAAGTCAATGGGGGGTGGTGTCCGGGCTGGGGGGAAGACCAGAAACTCAGTCTTGGAGAGGTTCAGTGTAAGGAAGTGGAGCGACATCCAGTCAGATATGTCACTCAGTAGGTGTGATTCGGGCAGAGACTGAGGGGGTGAGGTGGGGGGTGGAGAGATAGATTTGTGTGTCGTCGGCATATAGGTGGTAGTTGAAGCCGTTAGAGTGTATGAGTTGGCCAAGGGAGGAGGTGTAGATGGAGAAGAGAAGGGGCCCGAGGACGGAGCCATGAGGGACCCCAACAGAGAGGGGGAGTGAGGGGGAGGTGGTAGCATTATAGGTAACGCTGAAAGAGCGTTGTGACAGGTAGGATAAGAGCCAGGAGAGAGCAGAATCTCTGAGGCCGAGGGAGTGTAGTTTTTTTGAGGAGGAGGGGGTGGTCGACTGTGTCGAAGGCCGCAGAGAGGTCAAGGAGTAGGAGCACTGAATAGTGGCCATTAGCTTTGGCGGTTAGCAGGTCGTTGGAGAGTTTGAGTAAGGCAGTTTCGGTGGAGTGTAGGGGACGGAAGCCAGACTGTAGGGGGTCGAGGAGGTTGTTTTCGTTGAGGTGAGAGCATAGGCGGGTGTAGACTAGGCGCTCGAGGAGTTTGGATGTAAATGGGAGCAGGGAGATGGGTCTGAGGTTGTTTGGGTCATTGGGGTCCAGGGAGGGCTTTTTAAGTATGGGGTGATGTGTGCATGTTTCAGAGGGGATTTACCAGTTTTCTAGAACATTTAGAACAGGGGTCTCCAAACTTTCCAAACCATGGGCCAGTTTACTGTCCTTCATTCTTTTGGGGGGTTGGATTGTGGCAAGTGGGGATAGTTGCATAATGCCTGTTGTCAGCGGGAGGAGTAGTGCCCCATCCTTGCTACCAGCGGCGGGACGAGTTGTGCCCCATCCTTGCTACCAGCGGCGGGACGAGTTGTGCCCCATCCTTGCTACCAGCGGCGGGACGAGTTGTGCCCCATCCTTGCTACCAGCGAGAGGAGTTGTGCCCCATCCTTGCTACCAGCGAGAGGAGTTGTGCCCCATCCTTGCTACCAGCGAGAGGAGTTGTGCCCCATCCTTGCTACCAGCGAGAGGAGTTGTGCCCCATCCTTGCTACCAGCGAGAGGAGTTGTGCCCCATCCTTGCTACCAGCGAGAGGAGTTGTGCCCCATCCTTGCTACCAGCGAGAGGAGTTGTGCCCCATCCTTGCTACCAGCGAGAGGAGTTGTGCCCCATCCTTGCTACCAGCGAGAGGAGTTGTGCCCCATCCTTGCTACCAGCGAGAGGAGTTGTGCCCCATCCTTGCTACCAGCGAGAGGAGTTGTGCCCCATCCTTGCTACCAGCGAGAGGAGTTGTGCCCCATCCTTGCTACCAGCGAGAGGAGTTGTGCCCCATCCTTGCTACCAGTGAGAGGAATAGTGCCCCATCCTTGCCATCTGTGGGAGGAATAGTGCCCAATCCTTGCCATCAGTGGGAGGAATAGTGTCCCATCCTTGCCATCAGTGGGAGGAATAGTGCCCCATCCTTGCCATCAGTGGGAGGAATAGTGCCCCATCCTTGCCATCAGTGGGAGGAATAGTGCCCCATCCTTGCCATCAGTGGGAGGAATAGTGCCCCATCCTTGCCATCAGTGGGAGGAATAGTGCCCCATCCTTGCCATCAGTGGGAGGAATAGTGCCCCATCCTTGCCATCAGTGGGAGGAATAGTGCCCCATCCTTGCCATCAGTGGGAAGAATAGTGCCCCATCCTTGCCATCAGTGGGAGGAATAGTGCCCCATCCTTGCCATCAGTGGGAGGAATAGTGCCCCATCCTTGCCATCAGTAGGAGGAATAGTGCCCCATTCTTGCCATCAGTGGGAGGAATAGTGCCCCATCCTTGCCATCAGTGGGAGGAATAGTGCCCCATTCTTGCCATCAGTGGGAGGAATAGTGCTCCATCCTTGCCATCAGTGGGAGGAATAGTGCTCCATCCTTGCCATCAGTGGGAGGAATAGTGCTCCATCCTTGCCATCAGTGGGAGGAATAGTGCCCCCATCCATTATCACGGCACGTTTGGAGCTGGTAACAGGTATCTAACCCAGCAGTGGCTGATAGCTTTCCCTATATTGGGAGGATCTTCAGCTGTTAACACATAGGATTCAACTCCACTGACCTCAGAAACTATCCCTGCATGGGCTACAGGTCGGTTGATGACTATTAGCTGTTACAGTATTGACACAAGCTTTCCACTCTACTATATCTGCATTTTTTGTGGATTTTTACTGAACTGGGTCTTCACCTGACAACCCCGTGTGCTTCAAGTATTCGAAGGCATCTATATATTATGCATATTATGGGCTCCACCAAGCTATTATGTCATCTATATGATACATGTCTACATGACAATCATTGACTGTCTAAATGACCCTTGGGATATTGGGCATACTATGTCATATATTGCCATTTTCCTTCCATCATTAAACCACTCTTGCAATATTGAGGAGATGTATTCTACATAATTTTGCATTATAAGCATAACCCCATATTCTTGATGAGAGATCTGTAATACTTTCATACATTGCTTGATATCTGAGGAACGACTTTCAGCTTTTTACCCTGATACTAGGGATTATACCAATTATTTTTGATGGTTGCATCAAGGATCATGTTTATCTAGATCTATTATTATGCACTTTTCGTGTATGTTTACATGGTTATGTGATTTATACATGAATCCTGTCCTTGGTACTCACCATACCTTCTTGAGCTATCTATATCACCATCTGCTTGTCATTTTCATTGTCTTGTTCAAATTTTGAGACTATTCTATTCATCACAGGTCTACTATTCATTACATCCTTATGGGACTTTTTGCATGCCTAGTGCTGTCCAGGTTGATCTTGCCATTCTGCTCTTGACTTTTTCCCCCTGGGTGGTGGTGAGGTAATTTCTTGTGTAATTTTTGGCTTACCATGCCATACATGTCTTTGTGATATTTGTACTTTTTTAACTGCAAATTAAAATATTTTTGTCTATCATTTTCAAGGCTGCAGTTTGTCCTCATTTGGACCCCCTTTTTGCCTCTGGGTCCTTTACCCCCTGGTCTGTTTTCTTTATTTTCCCATTTATGATTAGGGTCCCGAAGACACCACATACATATATCTATGTGAGTCAGCATTATTTATAACTGGGTCACTATCTTTATTTGGTAATTTCTTACCCTGAGCTTTGGGAATCCTGGTGTGTTCTATTTTTTATTTATAGTGCCCCATCCTTGCCATCAGTGGGAGGAATAGTGTCCCATCCGTGCCATCAGTGGGAAGAATAGTGCCCCATCATTGCTTTCAGTTGGAGGAATAGTGCCCCATCATTTATACTAGTGGGAGGGAATAGTGTCCCCTCATTGGTGTCATCTTGCGGAATTATGCCCCACCGTTGGTATCACTGGGGGAATGGTTCCTCAAATCAGCGGGAGGTATAGTGATGCAAAGGCCAGATAAAAGGCTAGCAAAGGGCCACATCTGGCCCTCAGGCCACAGTTTGGAAACCACTGATATAGAACATAAAACTGCTTAAAGTTTTTACACAATTGCCCATATATACCATTTTCAATCTGTCACAGGGCCGACTACTCTCTCCCCATCCCTATGAGACAGCGCTGTATGCCCAAGACAAATTTCAGAGCAGCCGCCAGCACGAGGGACACTTCTCATTCAATATAAGTACCATTCCTGGTGCCAATATAGAAATACATTTTTTAATAAGCTTAAGCTTGAAGAAAATCCTGCAAAGATTTTACAATGAGATTTGACCAGAAAGGCTGGCTTTGCCGTCATCACTACCAATCCTGAACAAGACAGTCAGATGTCCTGGGGCTGCAAGCAGCGATTGGTAGAATCCAATGACCCAAATGACCATCAGAGCTTACAGAATAAATGACCAAAAAAGGAAAACCCAGAAAACATTAAAATTGTGAGAAGTTTCACCAATAAACTGACAATATCAGTCAGCCGAGTAATACATGCCAGACCAAATACAGAATTATAAATATAATGGGATTTCAAATTATGAACATATTTAGTAAAACGTTGTCTACCAATAGAGCCTGGGCAAAATGCCAGGATGTCACGAAACACTAAGCACAAAAACTGACAATGTTTCATAAGATCCCCAAATCCAGGGCAGACAAGAGGAGAAGATATTCCACAAAGTGGTGCGGAAACATTTCCAGGATACGAAATGAAAATCCACAGGCTCTCAGGAGTTCAAAGAGTACACCAGCATGAGGGTAGGGGCCACTAGATAGTAAATAGCATCCTCTCCGCCTATAAAAGTGAGACCTCTCCTGGGGCTCGTTCATACATGCACCTATACTGTCGGTGCTACGAAAAGCGATCCCCAGTGAATTGCTTTTTGTAGGTCATTTGACTAGTGGTGGGGAGGCAATATATCACCTTGTGCATTGCATGCGGCTACAGGGTGATGGCAGTACGAGCCCATTCACTGGGTAGCGTTTGGCAGCAGTATCGCTTATCGAATGTGACATCGCACTGAATTTTTGCTGTCGCTGCAAAGCATAACATTGTGGCGGCTGTAATGCTGTCAGTAAATGTAGTCACACTAGGACAGAAGTGTTATTTGAACAATCACCTGGTATAAAAAAGGGGAACAAGTGTGAAAAAAAAAAGAAACTAATGCAGCCACGACATCTAAGGGCTGGGAAGGTGCAATATATTGCATTTGGAGACAGACAGTAAGGATGCTGAATGCATACAATTGATACAGTTCAGTCCATTTATATTTGATCACAGGCACAATTTTAGTTTTTTTTCAGGTATTTACCAAAACATATTCAAGCTATAGTTATATCATAGATATGGGCTGAAAGTGCACACTCCCAGATTTAATTTGAGGGTATGTACATCCAAATTGGGAAAGGTTTAGGAATTACAGCTCTTAAGAGTAGCCACCCCCCCCCTTTTCAAGGGACCAAAAGTAACTGGACAATTGAATCAAAAGCTGTTTCATGGCCAGGTGTGGGCTACTCCTTCGTTATTTCTTCATCAATTAAGCAGGTAAGAGGTCTGGAGTTGATTCTAAGTGTGGTATTTGTATTTGGAATCTATTGCTGTGAACTTACATCATGCGTTCAAAGGAGCTGTCCATGCAAGTGAAACAGGCCATTGTAAAGCTTCAAAAACAAAACAAAGTCCACCAGAGAGAAAGCAGCAACATTAGAAGTGGCCAAATCAACAGTTTGGTACATTCTGAGGAAAGAAGAATGCACTGGTGAGCTCAGCAACATAAAAAGGCATGGATGTCCACGGAAGAAAACAGTGGTGGATGATCGCAGGATCCTCTCTATGGTAAAGAAAAACCCATTCACAACATCCAGACAAGTTAAGGACACTCCAGGAGGTGGGTGTATCATTGTCAAAGTCTACAATCAAGTGAAGACTTCAAGAGAGCAAATACAGAGGGTTCACCTCAAGGTGCAAACCATTCATAAGCCTGAAGAATAGAAAAGCCAGATTAGACTTTGCCAGAAAACACTAAAAAAGCCGGACCAGTTCTGGAAAAGCATTCTTTGGACGGAAGAAACTAAGATTAATCTGTACCAAAATGACGGGAAGAAAAAAGTGTGGAGAAGGCTTGGAACAGCTCAAAATGCAAAAGCACACAACGTCATCTGTAAACATGGTGGAGGCAGTGTGATGGCATGGACATGCATGGCTTCCAGTGGCACTGAGTCATTGGTGTTTATTGATGATGTGACAAAAGACAGAAGCAGCCGGATGAATTCTGCAGTGTTTAGAGATATACTGTCAGCCCAGATTCCGGAAAATGCAGCACATCGATTGGACAGCATTTCACAGTAAAGATGGCCAATTATCCAAAACACACTGCAAAAGCAACCCAGGAGCTTTTGAAGGAAAAGAAGTGGAATATTCTGCAATGGCCGAGTCAATTACCTGATCTGAACCCAATTGAGCATGCATTTCACTTGCTGAAGGCAAAACTAAAAGGCAGCTGGCAAAGCATCATAAAAGGAGGAAACCCAGTCTTTGGTAATGTCCATGTGTTCCAGACTTCAGGCAGTCATTTCCAGTAAAGGATTCTCAACAAAATATTAAAAATTAACATTTTATTTATGATATAATTTGTCCAATTACATTTGAGCCCCTGAAAATGGAGGAACTGTGTATATGTGTATAAAAATGGTTGCAGTTCCTAAACTTTGAGCTTGATATTTATGTTCAACCCCTTGAATTAAGTCTGAACTGCAAATGCATTTGGATTATTTCGTTTTAATTTATTCTGGTGGCACACAGAGCCAAAAGTATGAAAATTGTGCCTGTGTCCAAATATACTCTAATTGTATAGAGAGCCAACAGAGGGTACAATGTATATGTACAGTACACACCATTATATATATATATATATATATATATATATATATATATATATATATATATATATACACACATACATATACACACACAAATACATACATACATATACACACACACACATATATATATATATATATATATATATATATATATATACATACATATACATATACACACACACACACACACATACATACACACACACACACATATACACACACCTGTTCAATTGCCTGGTAACACCAAATCACATGGCAGCAACTCAATGCATTTAGAAATCCAGATGTGGTGAAGACAACTAGCTGAGGTTCTTACAGAGCATCAGAAATGGGAAAGACAGGGGATTAAAGTGACTTTAAACATGGCATAGTTGTTGGTGCCAGATGGGCTGATCTGAATATTTTAAAAACTATTGATCTACTGGGATTTTCATGCACAACCAGGTTTACAGAGAATGGTTCGAAATAGAGAAAATAGCCAGTGAGCAGCAGTTGCGTGGATGAAAACGCCTTGTTGATGTCAGAAGGGAATGGACAGACTGCTTCGAGATGATAGAAAAGCAACAGTAACTCAATAATCCACTTGTTACAACCAAGGTATGCAGAACACCACAAATGCACCTTTGAACCTTGAAGTGACTGCAGAGCTCAATCCACGTCTTCACGGGACAGAGATTGAGCTCTGCAGTCACTTTTGCAGCAGTTGTTTTCTTATTCTGTGTCTCAATCCTGCGCAATGTCCTTTTGTCTCTTTCAGTCAGCTAATCATGTAGACCGTGCTTATGCTTATCAGACGACGTTTTCCCGAAAACTATATATGCCGTCATGATTGTACCTTACGATACGGCAAATAAATTGGCAACTTCACTCAGAGGCACCAGCTAAGTGGGCACCAATAATTTGCCCTTTTTGAAGCTCAGTCATGACTCCATATTACTAACAGTGCACGCAGTGAATGACGAAAGAGAGGCTTCCCACCTGTTAGCTAGGTGTCTCATCACACAGCGGAAGCAAAAAAATGTTACATCACTTCTGCTTTCAACATGAAACATGACATCACTTTCACAGCTGCAAATCATGTAGTGTTTCCATTTTTGTCTAACCCCTGTCTATATAGACACACACACACACACACACACACACACACACGTTAGGTCTTGTTCACATGGGGCTATATCAATGCGTACTGAGGGGACCAGGTTTACCTGCACAGGGATTCCATGCTTCCCTGTGCAGGCAGTCCTACTGATGTCAATTGGGCTGCAGCAGCTGCATGGGCACAGTCGCTGCTCCCAATATGACATCCATGTGGGTGCACGGCGCTGCATGCAGTCAGTGTGCGTTCGGCACACGTACCCGCACCCACATGGATGTCATAATAGGAGCAGCTGTGCCTGAGTAGCTGCAGTATACCAACTGTGTGCATGGAGGATGCATGGAACACCTGTTCATCCCCGTATTGTCAAACATGGCCCTCGCATGGGGTACACATTTATACACTCAATATGAAAAAGGCATTAGCGCTGAGAAATTCCCAAAAGAGAATAAATCTGTTAAAGCACATTCTACGCTGCAATTACATCCATCAAATACTAAAGATATTTTAGGATGCAGCCCTCAGGAAGTGTGTACATAACCGAGGTATATCTCTGCCTGCAGGAGCTGCCTGTAAGACAGAACGGGGTTTCCCTTTAGGCTTCATTCACACGGGCATATGAGAATTTTCTACAGGGAATTTTCAACAGGTTCAATAGCTTTCCGGCAGAGCGAACAGAAAGATCCTGCATAAAATGCGTACCTACTCACGGTTAGACTCGTACAATTCTTCTCATAACTTTACGTGTGTACGTATAAAAGTGTTTATACACATGTACAGTGAAGGAAATAAGTATTTTATCCCCTGCTGATTTTGAATGTTTGCCCACTCACAAAGAAATGATGAGTCTAGCAATTGAATGGTAGGTGTATTGTAACAGTGAGAGACAGAATAGCAACAAAAAATTCAAAAGAAATGCATGTCTAACAAATGATGCACTGATCTGCATGTTCATGAGGGAAATAAGTATTAGATCCCCTATCATTCAGCAGGATTTCTGGCTACCAGGTGTCTCTCATACAGGTAACAAGCTGAGATTAGAAGCAGTCTCTTAAAGGGAATGCTGCTAATCTTGTTTTGTTAACTGTATAAAAGACACCTGTCCACAGGAGCAAACAATCAGATTCCAAACTCTCCACCATGGCAAAGACCAAAGAGCTGTCCAAGGATGTCAGGGACAAGATTGTAGACCTACACAAGGCTGGACTGGGCTACCAAACTATCATTAAGCAGCTTGGTGAGAAGGTGACAACAGTTGGTGCAATCATTCGCAAATGGAAGAAACACAAAACAACTGTCAGTCTCCCTAGGTCTGGTGCATCATGAAAGATCTCACCTCGTGGATTGTCAATGATCATGAGAACACTGAGGAATCATCCCAGAACTACACGTGAGGATCTTGTCAATGATCTCCAGGCAGCTGGGACCACAGTCACCAAGAAAACAATTGGTAACACACTACGCCGACAAGGATTGAAATCCTGCAGTGCCCGCAAGGACCCTCTGCTCAAGAAAGCACATGTCCAGGCCCATCTGAAGTTTGCCACTGAACATCTGAATGATGCAGAGGAGGACTGGTTGAAAGTGTTGTGGTCAGATGAGACCAAAATTGAGCTCTTTGGCATCAACTCAACTCGCCGTGTTTGGAGGAGGAGGAATGCTGCCTATGACCCCAAGAACACCATCCCAACTGTCAAACATGGTGATGGAAACATTCTGATTTGGGGGTGTTTTTCTGCTAAGGGGACAGGATAACTGCACCTCATCAAAGGGATGATGGATGGGGCAATGTACCATCAAATCTTGGGTGAGAAACTTCTTCCCTCAGCCAGGGCATTGAAAATGGGTCGTGGATGGGTGTTCCAGCATGACAATGACCCAAAACACACGGCCAAGGCAACAAAAGAGTAGCTCAAGAAGAAGCACATTAAGGTCCAGGAGTGGCCTAGCCAGTCTCCAGACCCTAATCCGATTGAAAATCTGTGGATGGAGCTGAAAGCTCAAGTTGCCAAACGTCAGCCACCAAACCTTAATGATTTGGAGAGGATCTGCCAAGAGGAGTGGGCCAAAATCCCTCCTGAGATGTGTGCAAACCTGGGGGCCAACTACAGGAAACATCTGACCTATGTGATTGCCAACAAGGGATTTGCCACCAAGTACTAAGTCATGTTTTGTGAAGGGGATCAAACACTTATTTCCCTCATGAACATGCAAATCAGTGCATCATTTGTTGGACATGTATTTCTTTTGAATTTGTTGTTGCTATTCTGTCTCTCAGTGTTACAATACACCTACCATTCGATTTTTAGACTGATCATTTCTTTGTGAGTGGGCAAACATTCAAAAATCAGCAGGGGATCAAATACTTATTTCCTTCACTGTACATGCGGATAATCTGTATTCTGTATTAATGTATGGCCTTGGATTCAGCGGTGTCCATTTTTTTGTACGTCACTAAAGGCACACATTTTCATTTGTAGATCCAGCTGTGTGTATGACCCCACTGATCTCTACTCTACTGTATTTAGATGTGTAGAAAACTATATGCAACATTTTGGTACGCCAATACACAGCTTCCGGTGCGCTGTGACGCACCGGCGGTGTTCGTCGCCATCTTGTTATACCCAGGAAGTCCCACACACATGCTGTACTCCCACACATCGGTGAGGAGGGGGAACTGCTGGAACATGTGAATGGCATTCTTCTGTTTATAATAAAGGAGTCTTGGTTAAAGTTAATACTGCACTTAGAGGATCTTTTTTTGGCTCACTGGGATGGTGAGCTATTGTTCTTTAGAAGCTTCCGGTCTGGGGAAACGGGAGCCCCATAGGAGATCCACTGCATGATGATGGTTACCAGCCTTTATGATTAAGGATCCAGGGTTATCCTGAAAGCGGTTTGGCCCCTGGGGGTCACCGGGAGGAAGTGAGGAGGCAATCTAGCCGTAATAGAAGAAGAGTGTTGACACTATCACGGAATTACAAGCACTATTGCACATGGCATGAATTTATACATCACTTATCGATTGTTTTATGGACGTTTTGATTATTTGAGTGTTATTTGAAGTGTGGACATTTTATTGCACGTAAGCACTTTTTGTTTACCCCTTTTATTTGAAAGTGGTTTGCATCATTTATAGTGTGTGGGCACGGCTTATGAGTCATTTTTTATTAGTGGCACATTATATTTATATGTATATTTGCATTATTTATTTTGGCACTTTATCATCTTTGCACTTTTTAGTATATTTATTACACCCAGTGGTTTAGTATTGATTATTATTATTTTTGAATGAGCGCTGCACTATTTATGAAACATTTTAGACTCCTGTATGAATGAGCCGTTTAAAAGATCAAACACAGAGAATACAAATTCCAATGATAAAATGAGAGAACAAGATAAGCAGCTACTAAAAAAAAAATAAAAAATAAAAAATCTACTGAAATGTTCACAATGACTCACAGTAGACATTGCCTCTTGGCACACACCAAGGTAGGAACCCTCTGCTGACCACTTGCACACCACCTCTACAGAACAATGTATCCGTGTGTAAACTTACCCAACTGCTTTCGCAGCTCTTCACACTGGCTGATATGTGGAAATTTTAGGATTTCCTTCCATTTTTTACTCCTCCCTTTCCTCTTGCCACCTCCGCCTGAAATTCAGAAAAACAATGTTAATTTAAAATTATAACGCATACACACAGAGTGCGCCAGCTACAAAAGGGCAAGTGGACACACTGTAATGAACATATTTTCCGAGTCGATTTATTTGCACCCAAAAGGTCGGCCCAGAGGAGTCCTCTGCAATCAATGAATAGCTAGAAAGCACACATATACCGTAGAGGTATCACTGTTACATCCCAGAGTTTGGTTCAGGTCAGGATTCATGTGACAATGTACAGTAAAGCTACTGTCACAATGCCCGTTGCAAAAAACACGGAAAAAACATGTGCGTTTTTGCCGCATTTCCACTGTGTTTTGCACCTGTGGAAAGAAAAAAATGTGACTCAAATGCCGCAAAAACGCAATCGCAGGTGTTTTTTTGACGTGCCTCTGATGCGTTTTTCATTAATTTCCATGGGAAGGTGTGATTTTTTTTACCGCAATAAAGATGCAGGATGCAAGATTTTGAAAAAATGCAACGGACCCACAACTGGCCAGTATGAAGCATTTCCTAATATTTAATAATCATGTGTTTTTCTTCGCTTTTTTTTTTTTACGCAAAAACAGAAGAAAAATGGATCAGTGTGAAAGCAGCCTAAACACTCCAATTATTCAGAACGTTTTATCATTGCTCTGCACAGTTCAGACACAAAATTTTGAGGGCTTTGATTCCATTCAGCTCCCAGGCAGGTGATTGGCTGCTCGCTACAATTGCGCCAAAGACAACAGCCCAAAGTCATGAAAGCAACAGATTCCTATTACTGGGTTACGGTATTACCAAATGACAAAGAAAAAGCAATGCTTGCACTTTTCCATCATACCCAACATTAAAGCCGGCCATACATCGATCGAAATTCAGCTGGTTCAACAGAGACTGGACGAATTTTGATCCATGTACAGGCACCCTGGTTCTACACAAGTCAACCTAATGATCAACTTGTGTACGACCAATCTGTCTGTTTTTTCCTGAAAAAATTAGGGCCAGCGGCTACAGTCGACAACATTAATGATTGAGTTCTGCCGGCAGGGAAGGTTCCCCACCAGTAGAACGCAATAATGGTACAGGAGGGATTCCCCCATCAACACGGACAGTGCTGATGGGGGAACTGAGCAATTTTCTTTACTTCCACCTGTGGTGAAAGAAAAGAAAATTTCATAATATATGGCTTGCCTCTTTCTTTGTATGTGCACGCCTCTCTTTCAAGAGAACCAGTCAATAGTGTACATGCAAAAAAAACCCCCAAAAACAAAAACCTAGTACGTACTCCGTCCGCGACACTAAACACCACTCCAATGAAGAAAAGCTGCCCTGCACTGCATGGGTTAAAGTAGAATTCCAGCCTAACATTAATAATGTCCTTTCCTCTCCGAACATACTTTATATGCTAACTAACCTGTGTAAAGATGTTATATACTTCCTATTTTCAGCCTGCTTCGGTGCATTCATGTGATCCCTCTCCCAGTGGGAGTCAGCGGCAGATGCAGGGGAGAGGAGGGAGCACCAACAAAAGGCAGGGACATGGGAGCCTATGAGGTAAGGTCACCATTCCCAGAATATCTAGCTGTTGCCGGGGCATTTTTTCCTCTCCCCTGAAGCCACCGCTGGCTGACACAAGGGAACGCGTGACCTGACTGGGCTGAAAATAGGTAAGTAAATACTTTTTTGGAATTTACTAAAGCTGGAACATGCAAAATCTGATGCAACTCTGCATAGAAACCAATCAGCATTCAGGTTTAATTGAACAAGCTGAAGTTAGAAGCTGATTGGCCGCCATGCATAGCTGCACCACATTCTGAGTGCTTAACTTTTAGTGTCATCACAAGCAGTGCCGGCTTTCACCCCAAAAACAAGTTACCTGCACCTGGCTCCATCCCCATCTCTCCCACAATCATAATGGGCAGAGGGAGTTGGACAGTGAATGGAGAAGCAGCAGAGTGATGAGTTCATCCCTCTACTCTGTTACTTGTCAGCACTTGAACATTGCAGAACCCCCGATTTATTCCCAGTACCAGAGTGAGTTTGTCTCTATGGGCCAGTTCACACTAGAATCGTCGGAAGTGGAGAATATTTTTTTAATCCTTTTTTCGGGTCGGTGGCGAGCATCGTGATTGACGTTGGATCTACTGCGGGAGACATTTTCTTTTTTTCTTTTAATAAAGGACTTGTCAAAGACCGTGTCCGGTCTTGTTTTTGTGAATGAGTATTGGGACCATGTACCCCATACTCATTCACATGGGGGGGTGGGATCTGGGGCCCCCTTGTTAAATGGGGCTTCCAGATTCCGATAAGCTCCCTGCCCACAGCCCCCCACAACCACCGGCCAGGGTTGTGGGGAAAAAGCCTTTGTCCCCATCAACATGGGGGCAAGGTGCTTTGGGGGGGGAGCCCCCCTGCCCCAAAGCACCCACCCATTTTGAGGGCATGTGGCCTGGTATGGTTTGGGGGGGGCACTCGCTCGTCCCCCCCCCCCCTTTCCTGACCTGCCAGGCTGCACTCGTCCCCCTCCCCCCCTTTCCTGACCTGCCGGGCTGCATGCTCGGATAGGGGTCTGGTATGGATTTTGGTGGGGGGCACCCACACCATTTTTTTTTTTTTTTAATTTTGGCGTGGGAGTTCCCCTCAAAATCCATACCAAACCTTGGTATGGTTGGGAGGAGGGACCCCACGCCATTTTTTAATTTATTATGGTGCCAGTTTTTAAATGTAATTACCACTTTTTTTTTTCTTTACTATAGCTCAGAGATTCAGCTGTCAATTTCCCCCCCAGCTAAAACAAAGTTTCTTTTTAGTCAGTTTCCCCAAGTTAAAAGAAACAATGTAAAAATGTCTCCTGCGCTACTACATATACTGATACTATTCAGCAGCCGGCACTAAAGGTGCCACAATCACAACACCAACAGTATTCAGGAAAAATAAAAGTGTAAAACAGTGCGGCGCTCAAACCAGAGTAAAATATATTGCATCAAATTACATATATTTATATTTTCACCACCGTATATTTAGGTAGCCCAAACAACCATACCACTTATATACAATAATGGGCTGGTGGTGGCATACACTCGCAATTTATTCGTGCACTATAGTGACTTCAAACATAATGCAGTGAATAGTGTCCATGTAAATAAGATATCATGCTGGTGTAAACTGCAGGTGCCAATCCTCAAATAGGTGACGTGCCCCCTCACCTTCCTGTCCAGGCCCCTAGGGACCAATGAGCCTTTTGGTATATAGTGGGTCTTGGATATAGGAGATAAGAGGAGGAGAGTCCCACCATTATTTCCTGAGGGACCTACCATCTGAAGGATCTATCCAAGACCCACTATATAAAACTTGGCAACTGCATTTAAAAATCGGCATCGTCATACACTTCGTATTGCGAAAAAATTTGTAAAAAATTTGTAAACCGAGGCATTATCTTCAATGGATTTTCATTCGTAAACATAAAATTACGTTAACCGAGGCATTTGTTAACCGAGGTACGCCTGTATTGCAGAATAGCCTCATGATACATAACTAAGCTCCATTTCATGCTGAATAAACTAAATTAATATATCTTAAATATATTTTTACTCCAAAAGCATTGTATAAAAATAAATTTGCTAATAAAAAAAATACGATATAAATAAATAGAAAAAATTTTTTTTGGCCAGGTTTTTTTCCCCCCCATTTTCCTATAATTTACACATTTGTAGACTCTTCGATCACTTTTTTCATTACTCCATTACATACAAAAAAAACTGCAACTGTATTATGCAATCTAAATCAATTGAGATTTTGAAAAGCAAGTAAAAATAAAAATATATATTACAACTCACCAGTCCTTAGAGCAGGTGGCTGTATTTTTGGCCTTTTTCCTTTTATTTTCACCTGGTAATCTTATGACACACTTCCAGTCCTTGGTGGCTACACTCACTATATCTATGGACAGAGCCATGGTTGTCATCCAGGATGGCCTTTGTTCATCTCCATTGTATGGGTTAAAGTGTTACTAAACCCACAACAGTAAAATCAGTCTGTAGATGCTGTAAAGCATGCTTGTTATACTCACTGTGGAACCTAAGGGGTTAATCCTCTGCATTGTGTAAAAAGGCTGTTTGATCCTGTCTTCTCTGACCCTCCCCCTTCTACTGTCTCCGACTCAACTCCTGATAGCACAGAGGCTTGGAGTCACTCTGCACATGCTCATTTTGGTATGTATTGCTATAAAGTTTTTTTTTTCTTGGGAGGGTGCATGTGATCAACACAGGGCCAATCAGTGCTGTCCAGAGAGAGGGGTCAGGGGTCCTCTTAGCTGAGACTGAAGTGGGAGTGGGTACCTGTCATTTGGGTACCCGCTCCCCAATGGTGCCAATCCTTAATGGGGAGAGGGGGACAAAGCATTAAAGCGGAACCTCCCCTTTTGGGTGGAACTTCACTTTAACGTATAACTAAAGGTAAAACCTGTTTTTAGTTTTGGATAGAGTGGAGAGGGATTAAAACACTTGTTGGGTTTATTGCTGTCTGCCCCCCGTTAGGGAGATTCAGCCTCTCTATTTGTCCTGTTTACCACCATCACCAAAAGCAAATGTGGTTGAAAATCCCCAAGTTTGAGTTGTCACCAAACAGGAAGGCAGGGGAAATTTTTCACTAGGGAACACTAGTTTTGTGACAACCAGGGATTCCCTCATTTAGGAGGGATTTCCTCTCACTTCCTGTTTTGACTATGGGACAGGAAGTGAAGGGAAATCTCCACAATGGGACAGAGAGGACCCATTATAACCCTCCCTTACTCTATCCAAAATGAGAAAAAAAAAATCTTGGCCTTAAGTTCCACTTTAACACTAATAAAGGCTTGAAATTTACTAACTCATCAAGCAGTCCTGCTCTAAATGCTACCTATGTATCCCTGAAATACTTGGCTGCCAGTACAGGTATTCCACGCGTGGGATCCACTCGTGACTGTTCATGGTGACTACTTGTGAGAAAGGGGGACATTTTTATACAGGAGTTATAGAACACCAATAGTTTGACTATTACAAAATAATGGGAGACCGTAGATACAACACAGTTCAAGACAAGGGGGTTAGGAGGTTCCTGCTGATGAGAACTTACAATCTAAAATGGGAGGGGCAAGTGACAAAAAAAGGTATTACCTGTGTGGGGCTGAATAGAGAAAAAAAAACTTTCGATGTTAGGTGGAATAGGGTTCCCTGAAGAGATGAGTTTTCATGGATCTTCCAAAAGGTAGACGGTGTAGGAGATAGCTGGACAGATTGTGTTCCAGATGATGAGAGGCGCTCTGGAGAAGTCCTAGAAGATCAGGGATGAGGGAGCTAAAGAGCAGGAGGCCTTGGGAAGAGTGGCAATGATGGTTTGGGTGACATTTTGAGCCAAGGTTGGTAATTTAGCTGGGGGCAGATTTGAAGATGGCTTTGTATGCATGATCAACACATTGTGCAAGTATCCTGCACAGAACTGAAACTGGCACTTTTTTGCAACTTCTGCACCAAAACAAAAAAAAAATCACCATTATGATACAGAGATCAAGCGCAGGTCAGCTGTCAATCTCCTGGGGAATGGCATTCATGGGAAGGGGTAATCTGTGTACACTACACATACCATCAAGTAGAGGAACATTTTACTAGCAATACTTGTCATTTGTCATTCCTTTGTAGTTAACCTCTAAAAGAACAGCCGTAGTTTATAAAACACATTCAATATTTTAATATATCCAAGGATAGCCAGCAATTTTGTAAATTGAACAGCTTCTAATTGTTCTACTGTCACAATGTATCAGAGGCCCAGGACAGTGTAAACATTAATTTACAATTGGCCTATTTGTTTCTGTATTAAAAGTGCAGACAAGGACTGAGAACGGGCAAGGCATACAGTTATGACCCGCTTATTTAAAGTGGTTGTAAAAGCGAAAACTTTTTTTTTTTTTTTACCCTAAGGCATTCTCTGCCACAAGGTAAAAAAACCTTCCAAGATCAGCGCCCTCTGCTCAAATACTTACCTGAGTCCTATCTCAATCCAGAGCTATGCATGAGAACAGCAGCTCCCACCTCACAGGACTCAGAGGCAGCAAGGGCAGTCATTGGCTCCTGCTGCTGTCAATCAAATTCTGTGAGGAGGGAGCAGGGGGTGGGGCTGAGCCACTCTGTGTGCAAATTTGAATGCACACAGCCCAGCTCAGGATCAAGCCCACATGAGTGTCCCCATACCAAATATATATACACACACATACATTATATATATATATATATATATATATATATATATATATACACACACACATTGTGTATGTATATATATATATATATATATATATATATATATATATATATATATATATATATATATATATATATATATATATATATACACACATACACACACACACACACATATATATATATATATATATATATATATATACACACACACATATACATATACACACACACACACATACATACACACATACATATACACACACACACACACACATATACACACACACACATACACACATATACACACACACACACACATACATATACACACACACACACACACACACACATATATATATATATACATACACATACATACACACACACACACACACACACACACACCCCAATTGTTTTACAAAAAATGAAAGAGGATGTTACGCGAGTAAATAGATACCCAACATATCACGCTTTAAAATTGCGCACGCTCGTGGAATGGCGTGAAACTGCGGTACTTAAAAATCTCCATGGGTGATGCTTTAAAAATTTCTACAGGTTATCAGTGTAAAGTTATAGAGGAGGTCTAGTGCGAATATTATTGCTCTGACATTCGTGGCGATACCTCACGCGTGTTGTTTGAACACCATTTACATATGTGGGCATGGCCTACGCATGCGTTCACCACTACGTGTGAGCTCGGGGGACGGGGGCACTTTAAACTTTTTTTTATTTATTTGTTTGGGTTTGTTTGCACTGTCCCTTTAAAAAAAAATTTTAATCACTTTTATTCTTATCACAAGAAATGCATGCACCCCTTGTGATAGAAATAATTAGTGACAGGTCCCCTTTATGGAGAGATATTGGGTCAATAAGACCCCACATGTCTCCTCTGTAATGTAAAGCATTGGATCAAAAAAAAAAAAAAAAAAAATGGCCAGAAGTGACATTGCTCTGGTCCTCCAAAGGCATAGAGATGAGTGGTGGCCATCTTTCCTTCACTCATCTCTATGCCCAGTGCCGGGATTGTTTGATGGTTTCTCAGGTAAGGCTGAGAACTACCAAGCGGCGGCCGGTGACGGCGAGGTTTTTTTGACACCTGTATCGGTGCTTTATTTCATTTCGGCTGACGGATGAAAAACACCCCTTTTGGCCGTCAGCCGAAATGAAAAAAGCACTGATACAGGTGCCAAAAAAACCTCACTGTCACTGGCCGCCGCTTGGTAGTTCTCAGCCTTACCTGAAACGTTTCGGCCACTGAAATTTCTGTGCATCCCTCGTAAAATTGCAGGTCTTTTTCCACCTCAGTGCAGTGTCATGGTGTGAACAGGGCACATAGAAAACAAGCGGTTTAGCCGTGTCCTCACACTGATCTATGTAGATGAATGCAGCTCAATAGACGTGGCGTGAACGAGCTCTAAGGCTCACGTCTCCAAGCTGGAAGCCCAGAACACAAAGAGTTAAGGGCGGGCGCCGGTCCAGGCTTTTGTATGTTTATGGCACCTTTCGTGGTAATCTTGGCACAGGTCAGCCCCATACTGTTTATTTTCCATTTAATTGGCCTACTGAAGGTAAATATTAAATAAAGAAATCAAATTCAACAGTCGGTAAAAAGTCTGATTGTGTTATCATAACACAAATGTTTCCTTCTGGAACGGAGACAGAGCTCATGACACAAAACCGAGAGACTTGCCAAAATCAGCAACGCGGCTACCAGACAGCGCAGAGCAGAGGAGATGCGAATCGCAACCGGCCTCGTGAATGAAGACCTAATGAAAGGGGAATGTGGAGGTGTTGCCATAGGCATGTCATCAGAACCCTGCATTGTTTTTTTTTTTTTCGCTTGTGCTAGACGAACAACAGCTTAGATCTTGGGCTAGGCTCCCATTTGTGCATTGAGGTGATCTACGCAAAGAAGTCACATATGTTCCCGCAATGTAAATAAAAAAAAAAAGTGCATCCCTTTTGCAGGTGTGTGGCAGAGTCATAAATTCTTAATGGCACCCCAGGGCCCCTTGGTAACACGTGCACCAAAAACGCAGGATAACAAAATGTACTAGGTGGTTTAGTGTGCTGCACCTGAAATGAATGGGCTGCCGTGATTGCAATATTGAGCCCCGCGGGAGCAACGTAGGCTTTGACGCGCGCCCCCGCGGGAGCAGCGTAGGCTTTGACGCGCGCCCCGGCGCGAGCAGCGTAGGCTTTGGCGCGAGCAGCGTAGGCTTTGACGCGCGCCCCGGCGGGAGCAGCGTAGGCTTTGACGCGGGAGCAGCGTAGGCTTTGACGCGGGCCCCCGCGGGAGCAGCGTAGGCTTTGACGCGGGCCCCCGCGGGAGCAGCGTAGGCTTTGACGCGGGCCCCCGCGGGAGCAGCGTAGGCTTTGACGCGGGCCCCCGCGGGAGCAGCGTAGGCTTTGACGCGGGCCCCCGCGGGAGCAGCGTAGGCGCCCCGCGGGAGCAGCGTAGGCTTTGACGCGCCCCGCGGGAGCAACGTAGGCTTTGACGCGCCCCGCGGGAGCAACGTAGGCTTTGACGCGCCCCGCGGGAGCAACGTAGGCTTTGACGCGCCCCGCGGGAGCAACGTAGGCTTTGACGCGCCCCGCGGGAGCAACGTAGGCTTTGACGCGCCCCGTGTTAATGAGACCCATTTCCTATGACCACTGAGGCTGGGGCATTTCCTATGACCACTGAGGCTGGGGCATTTCCTATGACCACTGAGGCTGGGGCATTTCCTATGACCACTGAGGCTGGGGCATTTCCTATGACCACTGAGGCTGGGGCATTTCCTATGACCACTGAGGCTGGGGCATTTCCTATGACCACTGAGGCTGGGGCATTTCCTATAACCACTGAGGCTGGGGCATTTCCTATAACCACTGAGGCTGGGGCATTTCCTATAACCACTGAGGCTGGGGCATTTCCTATAACCACTGAGGCTGGGGCATTTCCTATAACCACTGACCAGTTTGTACCCCTACAAGCATATTGGACACTGAACTGTCCCTTTGATTAGAAAGTTTAAGGATCCTTAGTCCAAGCACGGCTCCCTCCAGAAAGTGCATGTGTTCCTGTGCAGAACGGTTTTGACAGTCCATTAATTTAAATGATCAGCAAAATGCACTGGAATGCAGGAAAAGTAGTGCAAGCACTTCTATTCCATACTGCACCACACCAAGACTGTACTGCGGTGCCATGCGATTTGGCAGCCGCAATCGTGCTGCATTTGCAAGAGATCAGGGTTCCAGCAACAATTCATTTGCACCTGCATGTGTCTTGCAAGGGAAAAGCATTGCGGGAAATGTGCATTGAGTGAGCCTTTCCCACACCTCATTTTGGTGTGAATAGTTAATTACCCACTTGCCCTCCTGAGGATTTATACCCCTTCATGACCAGGCCATTTTTTGTGTTACAGCGCTGCGTTATTTTAACTGACAATTGCAACTCTGCGCCCAAATGAAATGTATGTTCTTTATTCCCCACAAATAGAACTTTTCTTTCAGTGGTATTTGATCGTCTCTGTGTTTTTTATTTCTTGAGCTATGAACAAAAATAGACCGCCAATTTTGAGAAAAAAAACAATATTTTTTTAACTTTTTGCTATTAAAAACATATCCAGTAAAATTTAGAAGAAAAAAAAATCAAATGTTGTCATAAATTTAGGCCAAAATGTATTCTGCTGCATGTCTTTCCCAAAACAAAAATTCCAATACCTGCATATTAATTGGTTTATGTGAAAATTATAGCGTTTACAAATGGATACTGGGGGGCCTTTTTTTTTTTTTTAACTAGTAATGGCAACAATCAGCGACTTATAGCGGGACTGCAGTGGGCATTCTGACACGGGGGGGGGGGACGGGGGGACTGACTTGGTGTCCCTTATATCCCCAGTGACAGACACCAATACAATAATCAGTGCTAATAAAAAGCACTGACACTGTACTAATGGCACAGGGCAGGAAGGGGTTAACATCTGGGGCAATCAAAGAGTTAACTGTGTGCCATTTTACTATGTGCTGTGTTAGTGCTTTCAACTGTAAGCACACTGCTTAGTACGCATACAAAGCAGTATGAAGGAGCTGACAGAGGAGAAAACTGTATTGTTACATACAGATCTCTCCCTCTGTCGGTAATGCTCAGCGATCACTGGGTGCTGGCGAGTAATCACCGGCCGGGACCCAGTGATTGACAGCAGAGGCCGCGAATAGCGGCGTGGGTAGGATGCGCATGCCCCCCACCCGCAAATGCAAAATCAAGTATATATATATGCGATTTTGAGCACACCTGCCGCCCTGTAGCAGTACATCTGCTATAGGGAGGCGGGAAAGAGGTTAAGGAAAAAAATATGTAAACCGAGACCATTTCTTTCACTATTCCTAAGAAATTGAAAAAAAAACAAAAAAAAAAACCCACCACAATCTGATTGGCTACGACCGTTCTTCTATAAACACACTTCCATGAAGAAGGACAAGTGTTTAAGAGAGAAAACCAGATTACTCAAAAGGCAAAAAGAAGAAAAAAAAAAAAAAATTGTACAAAGTGCGGTCAGATCATGACAAACACGCTGCGGACAATACACCACGATGAGCATAATTAGAGGTTGCAACCTGAAGGGAAGAGACCACAGTGTACATTAGAGGTCATAGCATGGCAGAGAGGGAGGAAGCTGCCTACCACAACACATATTACAGATTATAGTATGGCGATGGAACAGACTACCAGAACAGAAGACAATACATGGAGGTAATATAGCACTGAAGCAGCCCATGCAGAAGATTTATTTTGGCACCAAAACTTAAAAAAGTGTGAATGCAGGTTTAGGCCACCGGCTACCATGTAAGGGATTAAGAGTGGCCATGAAGGAGAGCTCAGGTAGTTCCAATATGTCCATGTCAGGCCCCCTCCCCATCGACTGACAGTACTGTCATAGCACAGAGCTCCGAGAGGGAGGGTCGGTGCTTTCCCAGCATCAGTGCGAATTACTGGATATACACAATATTGCCAAAAGTATTGGTCGGCCTGCCTTTACACACACATGAACTTTAATAGCATCCCAGTCTTATACAGGCCATAGATGGGTCGAATATCGGCCGATTTTCCGAACGATAATTGAAAAATCGGTCATTCGTTTGGCCGACGTTACCACAGAGTAAAAAAAAAAAAAAAAAAAAAAATCGGCTGACTAAATCATAAAATTCACCCCATAACTTCTGTCCCTTGTAGGTCACTGCTCATGCGCCGATTTTTTATTGTTAAAATGATCGGCCGATTTTGCCATCATTGCCAGGAAAAATCAGCCGATCGTCCAAATCGGCCGCAAATTTTCCAACATGACCGATAATCTCAAAGTGCAAAAAAACCCAAAAAAATGGTCGACCAATTAACCCACTAACAGTGTTAAAACCAGCCGATTTTTTTTTTCGGCAAAAAAAAAAAATATCGGATGATTTTCGAACCCTCTATGGCCGGCATTAGTCTGTAGGGTTCAATATTGAGTTGGCCCGCCCTTTGCAGCTATAACAGCTTCAATGTCCAAGAGCCTGGCTTCTCTGGGAACGCTCACTCCTGATTGGCTGAGGCAGCAGCGGGAGCCATTGGCTCCCGCTGCTGTCAATCACAATCAGTCAGCCATTCAGAAGAGGGAGGGAGCAATGCCAAGCCGTGAATGGACACACAGAGCAGCAGCTTGGGAGCACGCCTGTTCGGGGTGCCCCCATAGCAAGTTGTTTGCTATGGGGGTACTCAACAGGAGGGAGGAGCCAGGAGTGCAGGCGGGGGACCTGAGAATAGGAGGATCTGGGCTGCTTTGTGCAAAACCACTACACACAGCAGGTAAGTATAACACGTTTGTTATTGTTAAAAAAAAAAAAAAAGACTTTAGTATCACTTTAACTTCCTGTTTTAAGAGAAAAAAATTAAGGAAATATGACAGGGGTTTTAGCCATTTCTCACTCAACAAAAGAAAAAAGTTTTGACTTAAAAGGAGAGGTTTTTTTGCAATAAAAACATACACACTCACCTCCATGCTGCAGCTGTCCCCCACCAGCTCTAGCCCTGAGCAATCACATGACTGTAGATCACTGAGTTCTTCATCCACTCTGATCAGAGAGCGGTGACTATCAGTCACTGCTCTCTGCTCTGCCCCTCCAGCGTTTACTGGAGCATCAGGCTGTGGAGAGGGCATCGGCTCTCAGCCGCAAGCTGAAAGGTGAAACCAGCAATCAATCGGGCAGCTGTGTGGAACCCGACAATATTGTCAGGTAACATCCAGGGCCTGGAGTGGCTCTGTGACAACAGCCAAGAGAGGGCTTTATCTGATTCTGGGTCATAGAAAAGCAAAAGTAAGTGCACGCCTGTGATCCAGAAGAGAAGTATGACCAGAAAAAGTTTTGGCCTTACTTCTTTTTTAATAATGGACAGAAATGTCTAAAAAACACTGAAGAAGGGACTCTTAAAATGTAATGAAGATTATACCTATAAAAAAATACCTAAGCAAATGCAACAAAAAAAACACAAAAAAAAACAAAAAAAAAAAAAAAACAGGAGATACAGCGCAAGAATATTATTATTATTATACAGGATTTATATAGCGCCAACAGTTTGCTCAGCACTTTACAACATAACGGGAGACAATACAGCAACAATACAGTTCAATACAAGAGGGTTAGGAGGCCCTGCTCCTTGGAGCTTACTGGTGATACACTAACATATGTCCCTACATACAGATCTGTACAATTTAAGATCCTATCACAAGATTATTCAGTAGATGTTAGCTAGTATTTGGATGTTTCTAAGTGAACACAGTATATAGGACATGGGAATTCATAGCGACACACGCACACATCAACATAGGTTGAACTGAATGGACTCGTGCCTTTATTCAACCTTTAAAAAAATGTCATAAAAACCTGACGGGATTCCAACCCCTCATCACTATCTAAAACCGAAACCAAAAAAAAATAAAAAAAAGTTATGATTTGGCTTTAGATCCACCTTAAATAAATAGCTGGATGCTTTCATTTCTGCCTGGAGTTCAGGCTGCAGTTGCTGTTGGCCCAACAACCCCATTCCCTTAAGACCAAGTAAAGAATGGAGCACAGTCCTTTTGAACTCATCACTTCAATAAAAATATATTCTTGTAAAAAGCTTCACATAATCAGACAAGACTGAAAATGTGGATTGTGAAAACGTGAAGTGTGGATTAACCCACAAATCAAAGTCATTCCTACAAGAGAAATGTGTAGGCTACCAACTAATATTTTCAAGTCAGCTTTCAGCCCCTTAGAGCCGGTTCCCAGTATAGAAACGCAGTCCAGATGCTTTCCGGGTGAGTTTTTGTATGCACGTTATTGACGCATTCCATTTAATTTTTTCCTCTCTTTTTCTTCAATTTAAATTATTATTATTATACAGGATTTATATAGCGCCAACAGTTTGCTCAGCGCTTTACAATATAACGGGAGACAATACAGTTCAATACAAGAGGGTTAGGAGGGCCCTGTTCCTTGGAGCTTACAATCTAAGAGGGAGGGGCTGGTGGTACAAAAAGGTAGTAACTGTGGGGGATGGACTGGTAGGAGGAATAGAAGATTCCGTTATTAGCTGAGGGCAGGATAGGTTTCCCTGAAGAGATAGATTTTCAGAGATCGCCTAAAAGTGAGCAGAGTAGACGATAGTCTGATAAATTGGGGTAGAGAGTTCCTGAGGATGGGGGCAGCTCTGGAGAAGTCCTGGAGACCAGCATGGGAGGAGACAAGGAAGCTAGAGAGCAGGAGGTCTAAATAGGGACCTGTGTGTTCCAGTGCTTTTTACCACGTTCCAGTACAGTTCTGTGCAGGAAAAATGCAGCATGTTATACTTTTTTTTTTCTGCACCCGGAACACACTGGAACTGCAAGCACTAATGTGAACTATGACATTGACATCCATATAACCTACTTTCTATGCGTCTTCGATGCAGAAAAAAAGCAACTGAAATGTACGTAATGTGAACCAGGCCTTAAATATTCTGACTCCTGAATACATTTCAGAAAATATAAAACGCTTACCTGCTAGTGCTATCCAAAAAGCAATTCAACCATGGCATGAGGAAACTGGGAAGTACACACTTTAATTTCAGTTCTTTAGACTCCATGCGCACTAGCATTTTTTTAAGCTAAAAAAAAACACTGGAAAAAAATGCTAATAGCCTTTTTTTTGTAGTGTTTTAGTAGCATTCAGGAGCGTTAGCATTTTTATTGGCGTTTTTCCAGTACATGAGGGGGGAAGCTGTTATACGCGTTTTAGTAGGTTTTTTACTGCTAGAAAAACTCTCCAAAAACTATTTTTTTCTGTCCTAGATGCTGAAGCTCAGAAAATGCTGATAGCTTAAACTAGTGTGCATGGACACACATGATAAACACTAATTTAGCTTCTAGGAGCAGAAAAAAAAAATGCTAACAGCAGCTTCTAGGAGCTTAAAAAAAAAAAAACACACACTAGTGTGCATGGAGCATAAAACATTCAATGTAGTTGTCATTGTCCTCCTCTAGACAAGACTCTAACCCTGGGGTCTCCAAACTTTGTTTGTTTTAGAGGGGCCCATCGCTGGTGTCAGGGGGAGAGACAAAGAGCGAGAGAGAGCGATCCATCGCTGGTGTCGGGGACAAAGAGCGAGAGAGAGCGATCCATCGCTGGTGTCGGGGACAAAGAGCGAGAGAGAGCGATTCATCGCTGGTGTCGGGGAAAAAGAGAGAGCGATCCATCGCTGGTGTCGGGGACAAAGAGCGATCCATCGCTGGTGTCGGGGACAAAGAGCGATCCATCGCTGGTGTCGGGGACAAAGAGCGATCCATCGCTGGTGTCGGGGACAAAGAGCGAGAGAGAGCGATCCATCGCTGGTGTCGGGGACAAAGAGCGAGAGCGAGCGATCCATCGCTGGTGTCGGGGACAAAGAGCGAGAGCGAGCGATCCATCGCTGGTGTCGGGAGAGCGAGAGCGAGCGATCCATCGCTGGTGTCGGGAGAGCGAGAGCGAGCGATCCATCGCTGGTGTCGGGGAGAAAGAGAGCGAGCGATCCATCGCTGGTGTCGGGGAGAAAGAGAGCGAGCGATCCATCGCTGGTGTCGGGGAGAAAGAGCGAGCGATCCATCGCTGGTGTCGGGGAGAAAGAGAGCGAGCGATCCATCGCTGGTGTCGGGGAGAAAGAGAGCGAGCGATCCATCGCTGGTGTCGGGGAGAAAGAGAGCGAGCGATCCATCGCTGGTGTCGGGGAGAAAGAGAGCGAGCGATCCATCGCTGGTGTCGGGGAGAAAGAGAGCGAGCGATCCATCGCTGGTGTCGGGGAGAAAGAGAGCGAGCGATCCATCGCTGGTGTCGGGGAGAAAGAGAGAGCGATCCATCACTGGTGTCGGGGAGAAAGAGAGAGCGATCCATCACTGGTGTCAGGGGGAGGGGGAGAGAGAGAGAGACGCCCATCGCGGATGTCAAGGGGACAGAGAGGCCCATTGATGGTGTCAAGGGGAGGGAGAGAGGGGGGGGAGGGAGAGAGAGGGGGGGAGGGAGAGAGAGGGGGGGAGGGAGAGAGAGGGGGGGAGGGAGAGAGGGAGAGAGCGAGATAGAGAGCGCGGTCCATCGCTGGTGTCAGGGGGAGAGAGAGAGAGAGTGGCCCATCGCTGGTGTCAGGGGGAGAAAGTGTGGCAAATTGCTGGTGTCAGGGGGAGAAAGACAAAGTGACCCATCGCTGGTGTCGGGGGGGGGGGGGGGGGAGAGAGAGAGAGAGAGAGAAAGAAAGAGAGAGAGTGGCAAATCGCTGGTGCCAGGAGGAGAAAGAAAGTGGCCCATTGTTGGTATCAATAGGAGGAAGAGTGCCTCACATCAGTGGAAGAAATGGTGCCCCAAAATCCATACCAATTGGAGAATCGGGCTCCAAGAAAATGGAGGTTATACACGCCCCTTGTAAATTATCCCAAGAGCTTAAAAGGAAGTCCTGTCATCAAATGCGGCATCCTGAAGAAGCCACGTGATCGTGGCGCAACGCGTCAACGTATTTCCGGTCATAGGGGTGATGTACTTCCGGTTCCGGGTTCGGACGCCATCTTGGTACACCTGAGTATACCCATAGCACATGGGAAATTGCTTCTCTCTGTTGGAGGATATGTGAGTGCGTTTTTGTTATCTTAAACCTTGAGTGCATTAAAATAGTGTTGCACTATGGAGGTCTGCTTTTTTCTTGCATATGCGCCCTGTATTTGAGCCCGCATTGTGAGGGAAGGTATGTGAGAGGAACCCATTGCTTGGAGGAGGATCTTGATTAAAGTCGGTGGAGGCAGTGGAGTATCAATATCCTGGCAGATATATATTATATATATACAAAGCTTTGTGACCTGCAAGGGTCGAATGTGGAAGGTGAGGGGGCACTTTGGCTATTAATGAGGGGAGTCACTTCAAGAGTCACGAAGAGCACAATTGCAGCATGGAATGAAACCATAACCACAGTGTATTGAACACTTTTATTATTTTGCACAGTGTGGCATCACTAATAATTTTGAATTTGATTTTGCATTATATTCTGTATAACATTTATCACTTTGCACAGTTTAAGTGTCATTCTGTTGAATATCACTGTTGGCCACTAGGGGGTGTATAATTTATGTGGGGGATTTTGCACTAGATTTTTATAGATTGATAATTATTTAATTTATTATGGAAGGATATAAGTTGAGCGCTTCATCATTTATATAATTGGAGAATTGTATCAGAAAAATTTCAGTCAAATGTTTACAGCTAATGGGGTCAAATTGACAACTATTTTTGACCACAATGATGAAAAATATCAAAAGCAGAATGGAAATTTTTTCTCGAACAAAGGAAACTCTAAAACAGTGAATGTGGTTTTCAGTTGGTAAATTCCATTCCTACCCGGAAGTGGGAGCAGGTATGAAACCCTTTCAAGGAGGGAGAAGAGAGGCACATTAGTGATACTTTGACTTTTAAGTGAGGTTCCCCTTTAATTGGCTCCTGTCTAAATTGGCCTTGGAGGTGTGCACAATTTGGGTATGCATGCGTTATCACATTCTACATGTCGGTCCCAAGCTGAGCAATTGGAGAGGTTTAAAAAAAAAAAAAAAAAAAAAAAAAAAAAAAAAGAAGACCTACCAAAATGGCTTACAAGTATTTCAGAAAAAAAAGTCAGAGCATCTCCAAAACTGCAGCTCATGTGGGATGTTTCTGGTCTGCAGTGGTAAGTACCAAAAGTGGTCCAAGGAAGGAAAACCGGCAAACTGACGACATGGTAATAGGTGGCCAAGGCTAACTGATGCATGTGCAGAGAAAACACTGGCCTGTGTAGTCCAGTCTAATAGCTCAAACTGCTGAAAAAGTTAATTCTGGTTCTGATAAAAAAGGTGTCCGAACACAAAGTGCACTATGGTTTGTTATGCATGGGGCTGCGTAGCTACAGACTGGTGAGGGTGCCCATGCTGACCTGTGTCCTCAGCCAAAAGCCCCTACAATGGGAACGGGAGCATCAAAACTGGGCTACGAAGCAACAAAAGAGGGTAGTTTAGTCTGGTGAATTCAAGAATTGTTTGGAGAACACAACGAGTTTGAGGTGGTGACTTGGCCTCCAAATTTTCTACAAATCAATCCAACTGAGCGTGGTATGTGCTAGAAAACAAGCCCAATCCATGGAGCCCCCACCTCGCAACTCACAAGACTAAAAGGATGTGCTACAGATGTCTTGGTGCCAAATACCACAGCATACCATTCAGAGGTCTTGTGGAGTCCATGCCTCAATGGGTTGTAGTGGGTGGTCATGGTATGGCTGATCAGTGTATAAATATAATGCACATGCAGATCCAGTCTTTCTGCAGCTTCTTTCCTCCTGGATTTTATTTCTCTATACATTGCTCTCAGGCGAGATGTTCTAAACTATATAGAGTCCATCATTTTATGGCTTCTCCAGCCAAGTCATTAAACCAACCAACTCATCTGTATCAGAAAGGTGAGCCAATTTTACAGACAATAGGACATTTTATTGCACTATGAAATCATACATGAATAACTAAATTAGGTTTCATTTATATAGTTTCCAAGACAAAAAAAATAAAAAACAAAAAAACCTGAACAGACGAAAAAGCTGCTTATAGCAGGCACAGATCAGCTTAGATGGGGAGAGACGTGATTTTAGAGGGATAAACTCGGGGGTCAAATCTGATTTCATTTGGCAGGGAGTTGTGAAGCCAGATGGCATAGAACCTATCATTAGTTTGCTCGCCCCAACACAGATCTACTGTATAATATCTGTGTGTTCCCACTCGGATCTGCAGCTCAGCTGGCGAAAAATGAGCGATCGGCCAAGTACTCCAAAGAGGTTGTTGAGGTTTCTGTCAGTAGCAGACTGCCACAACTTTCAGCATTGCCATACACTTAGAAGAGGGGTAACAGGAAAAAAAGCATTGAGATACCTATACAATGATCAGCTATAACATCCCTGACAGGTTAAATGAATAACAGATTATCTCATTACAATGGCATCTGAAAGTCAGTGGGACATATTGTGCAGTAAGTGAACATGTTGTCCCTGAAGTTGATGTGTTGAAAGCAGAAAAAAATGGGTATCCCAGTTCGTTGCATACGGTGCTCCACAGCCGTAGACTGGTCAGGGTGCCCATGATGACCCTGTGCACAGCCAAAAGCACCTACAATGGACAGGTGAGCATCATGACTGGACCAGAGAGCAATAGAAGGTGGCCTGGTCCAGTGAATCGTGTTTTTTTTCTTTTTGCACTATATGGATGGCTGGGTGCATGTGTGTCATTTACCTGGGAAAGAGACAGCACCAAGATGCAGTATAGGAAGAAGGCAAGCTGGCCAAGGCGCTGTTTTGGACAATGTTCGGCTGGAAAACCTTCGCAATTTTTACCAGCTCAATGAGGATTGTTGAATCACTCGCAATTCGATGTTAGGAGTAGAATTAGAAGATATTAAAAAGTGGAACCTCACTTTATAGGTCCCACCCTTGTCGGTTTTTGGCACTTTTTGGGGGGGAAGGGGTGTGGAGGGGGTACCCACTCCCACGGCAATCCACCAAAAATTCTCCCCCTCCCTCCTCACACAACCTTCTGATACACATCACAGGTCCCAGAAGGCTGCAGGACCATTCACAAAGCGTAGCACGGCTCACGCATGCACAGTGGGCTGCTGGCCCTGAAGCTGCAAAGAGTCACAGCCAGCTGCCCACAATAAACATGCTGGTGCTGAGACCCAAAGACCAGCGAAGAGGCGGTTTGGGTGGGCACAGTGCTGGACCCCTGGACAGGTGAAAGTCCTTTTTATTAAAAGTCAGCAGCTATTAAAATATATTTGTTTGAAAAAGGCTGAAGAACCGCTTTAGGAGTAGGGATCACTAGGACAAATCCTGCCCCATTATGTAAACTAAACAGAGAGCTACACAACACACTGCTTGTGTAGCTTACCCCACAGGGAACCATTTGTCATATCTGCTTCAAAATTGCTACTTTTGGCAACTGATCAAAGATTTTAGTAGAGTTAGGCCTCATTTACACTTGAAGATGCAGGTGAGCAGCGTTTTTACTCCAAACCGCTCCCTGTTAAGGTGCAAAGGCAGCAGATGGGGGTGTAAACGTGCATTGGTTGCAACACGCCAAAAAATGATCCCCCCATTGTGTTAGGCAGGCAGTTCCATCCTCCAAATGCAACCCTCCCTTGCCCATAGTTTTACAGTGTTTTCCATCTCCTTTCCTAAACACGCTTATAGCAGGGGTGGTCAGAGGGATGGGCCCTTGTCTAGTCAGAAGGCTGCAGGCCAAGCTGGTGACCAAGGCGTACTGCTTACCTGGAGTGGAGAATAACGTCACCCTGCTTCCCGTACTGCCTTGTAGAGTCATTAAATCACAGAGTTCACTAAACAGAATCGATGGCATTCCTGCGTTCAGCATTTGTTGTGGAGTTCAGCTTTAAGAATGGTAAGATCTAGAGAGATCTAGAGGTGGAATGTGTGATACATCTACAGCATAGTGTTGAATAGATCCCTTAGGAGATTTTGGAATGCAAGAGTTGGATCAGAAAGAAGAACATAACATTCTGTACAATGATGAACCTGGCGTATATCCTTTCCTGCAATCCTGAAGGAGTTCTGTAAATCAGCTTGTGGGAATGTGGACTGTATAGTGTGCGCCCACGTTGATCCATATATATGACACGTGTACCATCAATGTATTTATGTAGGGGAATTGACTTTTATAAACACTGGCCCCATGCTGGAGCCAAAGACCCACTTTACCCTATCGCTTGCCTTCCTCCAGATAGCCCAGTCATCACACGGGATCCAATTAGATAGCTATGGTGGCTTTCAGGAGTGTGACAGGATCCCGTTATTTACATAGCCAAATCCTTTATTCTTTAATGCTGCAAATAAACGTGGATTAAAGCTACTACACAGATTAGGGGTACCATTACTGTGTGAATGGAGCTGTACATGAAATCTTTAGGCAAGGTGTGTTCCCATAAAATAAAAAATAAATAAAATTCTACAATTTTCTCGGCTATCACAAACAATTGGAGAGAAAGATGGTAAACTATGCAAACAATCAGAACTCTCCAAATCATTAAAGCCCAACTCCACATTTATCCAACTCCAGCCCCCTCACTTTGGGGGGATCAGGAAGGAATTTTTTCCCTGCAGGAGCAAATTGGATCATGCTTTGCTGGGTTTTTTGCCTTCCGCTGGATCAACTGTGGGTGTAGGATTATAACTTTTTTTTTTTAATTCTTGAACTGGATGGACTTTTGTCTTTTTTCAGTCAGACTAACTATGTAACTTTCCACATACCTGAGGCACCTGTTAAATATATATTTAATTCAGCAGTATCCCAATTGAGTGGGTCATAGGTCCATCCTCAGCAGTGGGCTGTCTGTCCAGAATGCCACCCATGTTATGATACCCAAGCATTATTCTGTGCATCAGTATTGCAAATCCAGGCCAGCATGATAATGCAATCTGCAGGGGGCGGGTCCATGACAGCCTGTGCTTACAGGAAGTGGGATGAATGACATTGGCCATTACCAATAACCAGGACTGGGGAAATCATCAGTAGAATTCAGCAGCCAGCCCTATACAAGGAACATTTCTGTCCTTGGCAATAGAGGGAGCTAAAATGGAACCCATAGTGGTTATGCACAATCTTTAAGGTCAGCAGAAATGTAAAGTGTCAGGTAAATATTGGGGTTGATGCGGAGTAGAATATTTCACTCAAAGCAAACTGCTCTTCAATGCAGACTATAGTTCAAGAACTAAAAACCATAATCTTGCCACCCCCAGGTGCTCACTTACCTCCCCCATAATGACAGCAGCTCTCTCCCATGTTTACATTCTCAGACCATAACTCTCTGTTGCAGGCCATGCCTGCACAGAAACTCTCCAAGGCATCCAGTTTAAAGTGGAATTCCGGGCTAAACCCAACTGATACTAAAAATGATTACTAAGAAAGCTAAAAACATATACTTCTATTTTCAGGTTGTTCTGGTTCAGTCACTTAATCCAGCTCCCCTGTGTCAGCCTGTGGGCCAGCAATAGGAAACAAAATAGCAGCACAGTGGCTAAATGGTTAGCACTTCCGCCTGGCAGTACTAGGGTCGTTGGTTCGAATCCCAACCACAGCACCACCTGCTTGGAGTTTGCATGATCTCCCTGTGCCTGCATGGGTTTTCTCCGGGTACTCCGGTTTCCTCCCACACTCCAAAGACATGCTGGTAGGTGAATTGGATTGTCTAAATTGGCCCTAGTATGTGTATGTATGTATGTGAGTTAGGGACATTAGATTGTACGCCCCTTGAGGGTTAGGGACTGATGTGAATGTACAATATATATATGTAAAGCGCTACGTAAATTGACGGAGCTATACAAGTACCTGAAATAAATAAATTAAAAAAAAAAAAGAAGGAGGAGAGCTTTGGCTGTACTTCACCTTTAAACATGCATTCGCACAAGGAAAAATTGGAACTTTACTCAAAGTAAAATTTTCACTGGAATGCTGAAACTTATGACAGCTCTTTGGATCTCATCTTGAGAGTTGACAGCAACAGATTCCAAATGCAAATGGCACACTTGAAATGAACTCTGGACCTTTCATCTGCTCATTGTAATTGGGATAATAAGGGAATAACACACAACTGGCCATGGAACAGCTGAGAAACCAATTGTCCCATTACTTTTGGTCCCTTAACAAGTGGGAGGCACATATGCAAACTGTTGTAATTCCTACACAGTTCACCTGATTTGGATGTAAATACCCTCAAATTAAAGCTGTCAGTCTGCAGTTAAAGCACATCTTGTTCGTTTCATTTCAAATCCATTGTGGTGGTGTATAGAGCCAAAAATGTTAGAATTGTCCCAATATTTATGGACCTGACTGTACATTAATAAGCAACTGATAAGGAGAACTGGTAGAAAAAAAAAGTATGCTGAAGGATACATTAAAGGAGAAATGTCAGAAAGCAATAAACATACATACTCCTCTCTCTGCCGTAGCATTGGTCTAATGCTGCTTCTGTCCCCGCCAGCTCCAAGCCTGTGAACTGAGAGATCACATGACCACTGATTGCGCAGTTCTCCGTGCACTCAGGCTCTCCACGCGCTCTGAGCCAGCTATCGATTAGGTATCTGGGTGGATCAGCCATCATCATCGGGATCCTTCCAGAGTCTTGAGCACCTCTATGATGTCATCCGACAGCAGGCCTTAGCAGGCTGATTTTGGGTCAAAGGAGAGCAAGTGCACCCCTGTGACCCACAAGAGAAGTATAGCCAAAAAAGTTTTGCTTGCTGTTTATCACTCTTTTTCATCCCTGAGAAACCTCCTAAAATGTTTAGGTCTTGGAGAACCCTCTGTGGTCAATGGGAACTCCTAGAAACCTTTGGAAGAACTTGTTGAGAATGGCAGCTGTAGTCACTGCCCTTCCGGGTTCATACTTTCCAGCCATTTGAATGGCCAAGCCATGACGACGTCACTCCCGCACATGGGCACGGGAGTAATAATTGCAGCATGGCGCTTTCAATGGGCGCAGTGACATCAACAGCCGCTATAAATATGAATATCATATTTATGACTTGTACTTGCAGGTACAAGTGACAAAGTAGAGTTTTCTACGCTTTATAGCGGGTTTTGCCGCATATATATGCGTTTAGCCACATTCAGAGTGCCTAATTGGATCCTGGACACACAGAATATTTTTTTCTAAATGCAGCTAAACTGACTACACCTAACTGCTGGTAAATTCTCAGTGTGAATGGCACCATTGAAAAATCATTCTATGCAGTTATATACCTTTAGGAATGTCCTCTAAATGCAGGTTTACCAGTATGAATGAGGCCTAATACTCAAAAGGCCAGCATTTACCACACTCTACCTCTTCACCGTAATCGCAGGTAAACGCAAACTGAGAATGAAGGTTTATTGGTCTTCTTACACAAAAATGTAGCCACTTCCTGTAACCAACAAAACCTGTTTGGGTGCTACTCAACCCAACCAACCACTGCAGCCCTGAAAAGCCCAAAGGCTTACAATCTGAAAGAAGCACTACAAATGGATCACGGAGGCTGCACAAGAACTTGAAATCACTGAATTCCACCTGTGCCTGAACACAGTTCATTCCAACATTAGCCATCAAATGAGGAGTCAGAACCTCAGTAATATGAACTGTACCAGAAAGGCAAAGACAGACCGCTGAATTACCTAGATGTAACACAACATGCAATTCTATTGATCCAGTCTTGTGGAACAGACATTCCCTGTCAGACAGCATAGCCAGGTGAGTGACCACACTTCTCCCACTGAATATATACAATACAATTTGGTCACTTACCTGCCCCTAACCTGCAACTGGACAATAAGAGCACTGGCACGCTGATAAAGTCATCACTATGCTCTCGCAATTCTCTGCTTGAGCACAGATGAGCTTACAATGTCCAAATGGCGGCACTGAGCAAAGCAACAGAGAGAGAGAGACTGGTTTACACCACTGACCCTGCTTCTTCCAGTCTAACGCCCCATGTACACGGGACACTTCTGAATGATGGAAACTGACTGCTGGAAAACGTAGGTTAAAAACCGTCTGTTTAGCCACGTTTGCATACCACATTTATGCGCGTTTGCATTTAGAAGCATTTTTTAAAGATAACCTCATGAGACCTTCCAAAATGCACTGAAAAAACAGTAAAAAATTAACTATTTCAGACATTTTGAGAGAAATACAGAGAGCAGAAGCAGAGAGAGCAGTATTTGTTGAGATTAGCTGTCTTTTTTTTTTGTGGTGTTTGGATGTGTTCCAGCTCATTTCTGTGCAGAAATTATTGCAGCAGTGTCTAACATTTTCTTTCATGCAAAACCTTAAAGTACGGTGTACCGGGTCCATTGAGTACCGGGAAAACACTTTGCATGTATTTTTCATGATGAAAAAAGGCTCTGGATAGCATCTGGAAGAGTTAAAAAAAATTTCCAAATGCAAACGATTATAAACGCGGTTAGCCGCTGATAAAAATCTACTCTTGATCGCAAGTTTGGTGCGTTCAAAAAAAAACTACTGTAAACTCAACTGCCTGTAAACAACATAGTGTACATGGACACATAGGAAAACATTAGGAAGAGTTCAGGGGCTGCTGAAAAAAAAAAAAAAAAAAAGACGCAGAAAAGCTCCTAAACGTGAGTTTATCAGCTGCAGTGTACATGGAGCCTAACTCCTGGGGATCCCTGGAAGACATTATAAAGGCAGATTCAGTTACTTATACCAGGGCTAGACAAATCCCAGGCGCCAGGTCACCATGGCCACTAGAAATTGCATCCTGGCGCCTGGATCCACACATTGCCTCCCATAGACTTCAATGGGAAATCGTGATCCATAGACTTCATGGCGCAAACACCTCCCAATAGACTTCAGTGTGCAAACTCCTGGAAGCAGCTGTCCGAATATCTGAAAAAACATCTGCAGACTGGATGCAGCCGCTGTTCAGCTGACAATTTTCTGCCTGGCTCCTTTGCTTTTTCAAGCAAAGTATGTTGGGCCGACGGGCCTGACAGGATGACTTTTTACATAGTGTATGGCCAGCAGTAGACTAAACTCATAATAAATGCAGTATTGGAAAAGTAAGTAACGCCCATTTGTCAGCAAAGGTTTTTGAGAATTTCGAGAATTGTAGCGTCACGGGAAAAGCAGAGAAAGTAAAAGTCTGCCTGGCCAGACTGATAACGTAGGCCGAGGTGTAACAAGGTGCCTGTTTATATAATCGTATCTTTGGAGATTAGGGACACTGTCCAAATAAACAACTGTATAAAAATAACTACACTGGCGGCATCAAACAGATCAAAAACAATTGGAGAGTAAATAAGCCCGTCTGCCCACAGTTACAAAAAATAGATTTCATGCCATTTCTGACCAGACCAAAAGCGGAGCGTGTTCATTCAGTAAAGCTGGCCATACATGGATCGAAATTTGGCCGGTTAAGCTGGGACCGGTCGAGATTTGATCCTTCTATGGACAGGCTAACTGTACCCAAATCGATCCATCAACTGACTTGGGCACAACCAGTTTGTCAGGTTTTTTTTTTTTGTGATTATTGCTGGTGGCTATAGCGTGAATAAATCGAGAAAAAAAATGAATACCAGATCCAACCACTTACAGGGCTTAAAGCTGATCCCCCCTTGACTATGTTGATGGAGGAATCAAGCGATTTTCCTACCTGCAACCCAAAGGTTTTTAGACTCACGTCGCATTGGTTGCTGTAGTTTAAGGATTCCAAACTTGAGGTCCCGTTTTTATGGGAAACCCTATTTGTGTTTAAATCATGTCAGCAGAACAGGTATACATAGGGGACTAGTTGGGAAGAGCGGAAGCAATGTGTGTGGTAGATACTGGTAGCTGAGCACACGGGGCACATCAGGATCTACTTCTCTGCACCGTCTTACATACACTACTGGCCCCCGCATCACCTACTACTGGCCCCCGCATCCCGCGCCACCTCCTACTGGTGCCCCCGCCCCCTACTACTGGCCCCCCGTATCCCGCGCCCCCTACTACTGGCCCCCGCATCCCGCGCCCCCTGCTACTGGCCCCCGCATCTCGCGCCACCTACTACTGGCCCCCGCATCCCGCGCCACCTACTACTGGCCCCCGCATCCCGCGCCACCTACTACTGACCCTCGCATCCTGCGCTAACTACTACTGACCCCTGCATCCTGCGCTACCTACTACTTACCCCTGCATCCTGCGCTACGTACTACTTACCCCTGCATCCTGCGCTACCTACTACTGACCTCTGCACTACTTACTACTAACCTCATCTTACATTGTTCTATGCTGTACCACTGCTTTAGATGGATAATAAATACATATTAGTTTCCCATTAAAGTCTGATCAAAATACTTCTACGTTGATCGCCATTTCCAAAGAAAAATAATTTCAACATTTTTTTTTTCTTTTCTTGATCTTTAATTGGCAAATCAAACATAAAAAAAAACACATATGCGTAACTAATCGAAAAAAAAAAAATGAATACCAGATCCAACCACTTACAGGGCTTAAAGCTGATCTCCTGGATCCCAGGCTGCTTAGACTCTCCATCTACAATAGAAACGTCTTCAAAGATTTGTTTTAAAATGCCTTGCTTTTTGAGTGACAATTTTAGGGACAGCATCAACTCTTTCATTAATAACCACGTCCCCCGACGGGGAGGATCTGGAGATTCAGTGAATGTCACATTCAGTGTTTAATATGTTGTAAGCTGAACTACCTTTCCAATGACACCATTGGAACTCAATGACTTGTAGACCAATCACAGGCTGTGGGGCGGGTTGCGACCAAGTGCTGCAGAATCATACCCGTCCACAGAAGGAAGCATGACATCAGGAGGTAACTTACACAAAGGAGGTTATGTGACCGGGAGACATTTCTCCATAGCGCAAAAACAGCAGTTCTATCCTGGGACCATTGTGGGGCTAGACAGCTTGGTGGGACAGCCTGGTACCAAGACATTCAGCTGCTTTATTCACTTACTGAGTATGCAGCAGCTTTATCTTTTAATCTTTGCCTATGTTCCAGTTTAAGTTGGTACCATGATCGCTGCCAAGTTCTCCTGCTTAAGGGTGGCTCCTTTCTTTTGCAGAATCCTATGGAGCCATATGTATGTAAGGACTAGAGCTGTGTCTCCCTACACTGTGTATATCAATAGAAACACAGTCCTCCCCAATCCCTTCTTCAAAAGAACAGTCTGGCTGAAGACTGTGTTGCCCACTGTTATGAAAGTTCAGGGAAGCAGCATTGAGAAAGCAGGAGCCAGCAGCATTAAAAGTTGTAAACTGCAAGTGCTGGGGTAAGAATTTTAACAAATAGTTAAAGCGGAACACCACCCAAAAGGGGAAGTTCCGCTTTAAGTAATCCCTCTCTGCCATATTTGGAGTTTCTTTTAAAGCAGATTTCCAGCCGTTTTTGTGTTTTTGTAGCTGCTGACTTTTAATAAACACACACTTACCTGTCCCAAGGTCCAGTGATGTGCTCACCCGCGCCGTCCCTTCTCTTTTTCTTCTTTCCACGGCATCGGTATCTCAACTGTGGGCACCAGTCTGTGACAGCTTGTGGCTTCACAGCCGGGTGCCCACTGCGCATGTGCAAGTTGTACTGCGTCTCCTGATTGGTCCGGCAGTCTTCTGGGACCTGTGAAGGAGGGGGCCGAACATCCGGCTCACTTCACTGCGGCGAAATGGGAGCGGGTACCTGTTAAAACCTGGTACCTGCTCCCCCCCAAAAAGGTGCCAAATATGGCAGTGGGGTGGGCAAACAAGCGGAGCTTCCACTTTTGGGTGGAACTACGCTTTAAAACACTGCAGGAGATGAAAGCTGTACGGTTTTCCCCCACATCACTCTTAATAGCAGTTTAATAAATAATAATCTGCTGCTGCAAGAGTGACACGTGTGAATATGGCGTGTGCATGTGCTGCCATAGTGATTACGCAGCCTAATGCACATTTACAGTCCGTCCAGAATGAATGAGATGGCTATTGCAAGGAGACAATTTGCAGGATGCAACGAGCGCCAAAAGCTTTGCCTTTAGAACTAAAGATCCAAGCTACTTCTTTGGTTCTAATGAGTGTCAGGAACACCATTTATTTATTATTACAGGTACTTATATAGCGCCGTCAATTTACACAGCACTTTACATATATATTGTACATTCACATCAGTCCCTAACCCTCAAGGGGCGTACAATCTAAGGTCCCTAACTCACATTCATACATACTAGGGCTAATTTAGACAGGAGCGAATTAACCTACCAGCATGTCTTTGGAGTGTGGGAGAAAACCCACGCAGTCACAGGGAGAACATGCAAACTCCAGGCAGGTGGTGCCGTGGCTGGGATACCAACAAAACTTATGGTTGTAAAGGCTAAAGGTTTTTTACCCCCCCCTTATATTTTACATGTGCAGTGGCTCTGTGCTCTCTCTGTCCTCACCAAAACGGGAGGCAGCAGTGGGAGCCATTGGCTCCTGATACTGTCAATCACAGCATTGGGGAGGTGCGTTCGGGATCAAGCCCGCACGAGTGCCTCCATAGAAAGTGGCTTGCTATGGAGGCACTCGAAAGGGCCGAAAAGTCATGAGCATCAGTGTGGGACCCAGGAAAAGGAAAATCAGGGCTGTTCTGTGCAAAACCATTACACAGAGCACATAAGTAGAACGTTTGTTTTTTTTTTAATGCCTTTATAAATCACTATAAATCCACACAGGGAGGGCAGTCACCTGAACCAGTGCAGTTTTAAAATGCAGATGAAGAGCAGCTTTTCATCCCAGAACCACCTGCAGGTACTAGTAGGGTTCAGGATGGAACCACCAGCTGTCTGACAGCCAGCACCCAGGACTAAGCGCAGGAGATAAAACAATCAGCTCCTGGGCTCCCGAAGCAGCCACACAAGCGCTGGAATCCAGTCTCTTCATACAGAAGTAGATCACTACCCGATTGCAGCCAGCAGAAGATCACTATTGGGCATCATGCACAATGCAGCTATCAAATAGAGTTTGACTTTCTTTTCTGCCCCTGATTAGGGGCAGAAGTCTGAATGCAACAAAAGTGCGTTCAAAAGAGAAAAGTTTGAGCAGAATAAACATCCAATGAGCCAAATTCGCCTAATTACTCGGTGCATTTAGCACTCAAACGATTATACATTTCAATGGCCAGAATAAAATGACTATTCCAGCCAATGAAAGGAACGCCCAAACAACACATGCACCTGAAGGAATCTAAACACATTCGTAGAATGCTGCTTAGATGGGTTTTTAATGCTTCTTTTCAGGAGAAAAGCACCCAGAAGAGCATAGTGTGATCAAGAAATAAAAATTATTATTATAATATCGGATTTGTATAGCGCCAACAGTTTATGCAGAGTATTTTTTTTTCCAAATCTGCCTGAAAAAGGACAAAGTGTAACGTGTTAGGAGAGTTAGGTTCCATGCACACAGGTGTATTAACCGCTTTCCATCTGCCCTATAGCAGAGGTACTGCTACAGGGTGGCACGGGTGTGCAAAATCACACATGTATACACATGATTTTGTATTTCCGGGTAGGGGCCGTGGCTGTCAATCACCGGGTCCCGGCCGGTGATTACTCACTGGTGCCCGGTGATTGCCGAGCATCTCCGACAGGGGGGTAAACAAAACAGTTCTCTCCCATCAGCTCCAGCACACTGCTTTGTATGGCTGTGCACACCACAGCCATGCAAAGCAGTTCGCTTACAGTGAAGCACACAGACAGCCCAAAGTAAAGAAGCACACATTTAACCCTTTGATCTCCCCACTTGTTAACCCCTTCCTGCCCAGTGTCAATGCTTTTTATTAGCACTGATCACTGTATTGGTGTCACTGGGGATGTCAGTGACACCAAGTCAGTTCCCCCCAGTGTCAGAATGCCTGCCGCAGTCCTGCTATAAAAGTCGCAGATCGCTGCCATTACTAGTAAAAATTAAAAGAAAAAAAAAATCCCAGTATCTATACCACCATTTGTAAACGCTATAACTTTCACGTAAACCAGTTAATTTACACGTATTGGGATTTTTTTCTTCTTAGCAAATACATGTTCTGATACATTTTGGCCTAAATTTATGATGAAACTTGACTTTTTAAACTTTTTTACTGGACATTTTTAATATCACAAGTCAAAAAAATAATTTTTTCTTTAAATTGTCAGGTCTTTTTTTTTTTTTTTTTTAAATAGCGCAAAAAATAAAAATGCACAGGCGATTAAATACCACCAAAAGAAAGCTGTATTCGTGGGGGGAAACAAAAAAAAAAAAAGGAAGTAAATATCATTTGGGTGCAGTGTTGCATGACCACGCAATTGTCAGTTAAAGTAACAGTGCCGTAACGGAAAAATGTCCTGGTCAGAAAGGGGGGGGGAAATCCTCTGGAGGGCAAGTGGTTAAAATACTCCTATCTATGCTGGATATTTCTCCAAAGAGCTGTTCACTGCCGCTTGTTTTGGCGCATAAATCATGTGCTACGACAGGCATATAGTTTGTAAAAGCCATTGCGTGTACGGATTGTATTGCGTAGAATATTCAGGTATTCTAGCCACAAGAATTATGCTTTTCCATGCATGCGTGTGTAAATGATGCCAGTACACTCCCCTCTGAATGAATTTTTGTTGGCACCACAGAACGTATCAAAGCAGATGTTGATTGTCTAAGATGATGTAATTAAAACTCAAAAATGGCTTGGAGAAGCTGTGAAACAACTACTACATTACAGAACAAGTCCAGCTAAATGTGACCACCTACTACAAGACATAGAAGGACCCACTTTCCAGAAACCACAAATCTTTGATGTTCCAAAAAGTCTAATACAGTGGTGGTCAACTTTCTTGATATGGGGGGCCACAAGGGCAGCCGCTGACATCACCAAAGGGTCGCACATAAAATGAACCGGCAGCAGATGCATAGCAGTACATAGTCAAAGCCCATGGGCATGATACAAGAGACGGTCAGAGACTGCAGACATGATACAAGAGACAGTCAGAGACTGCGGACATGATACAAGAGACAGTCAGAGACTGCGGACATGATACAAGAGACAGTCAGAGACTGCGGACATGATACAAGAGACGGTCAGAGACTGCGGACATGATACAAGAGACGGTCAGAGACTGCGGACATGATACAAGAGACGGTCAGAGACTGCGGACATGATACAAGAGACAGTCAGAGACTGCGGACATGATACAAGAGACGGTCAGAGACTGCGGACATGATACAAGAGACGGTCAGAGACTGCGGACATGATACAAGAGACAGTCAGAGACTGCGGACATGATACAAGAGACAGTCAGAGACTGCGGACATGATACAAGAGACAGTCAGAGACTGCGGACATGATACAAGAGACGGTCAGAGACTGCGGACATGATACAAGAGACGGTCATAGACTGCGGACATGATACAAGAGACGGTCAGAGACTGCGGACATGATACAAGAGACGGTCAGAGACTGCGGACATGATACAAGAGACGGTCAGAGACTGCGGACATGATACAAGAGACGGTCAGAGACTGCGGACATGCTACAAGAGACGGTCAGAGACTGCGGACATGCTACAAGAGACGGTCAGAGACTGCGGACATGCTACAAGAGACGGTCAGAGACTGCGGACATGCTACAAGAGACGGTCAGAGACTGCGGACGTGATACATTAGACGGTCATAAACTGCAGACGTGATACAAGAGACAGTCAGAGACTGCAGACATGATACAAGAGACGGTCAGAGACTGCAGACATGATACAAGAGACGGTCACAGACTGCAGACATGACACAAGAGATGGTCAGAGACTGCAGACATGACACAAGAGATGGTCAGAGACCGCAGACATGACACAAGAGACAGCCAGACACTGCAGACATGACACAAGAGACGGTCAGAGACTGCAGACACGATACATGAGACGGTCAGAGACTGCAGATGTGGTACAAGAGACGGTCAGAGACTGCAGACACGATACATGAGACGGTCAGAGACTGCAGATGTGGTACAAGAGACGGTCAGAAACTGCAGGCACGATACAGGAGAAGGTCAAACAGCTGACATGGTACACAAGACGGTCAGAAACTGCAGACATGCTACAAGAAATGGTCAGAGACTGTGGACATGCTACAAGAAACGGTCAGAGACTGCGGACATGCTACAAGAAACGGTCAGAGACTGCGGACATGCTACAAGAAATGGTCAGAGACTGCGGACATGCTACAAGAAATGGTCAGAGACTGCGGACATGATACACGAGACAGTCAGAGACTGCAGACATGATACACGAGACAGTCAGAGACTGCAGACGTGATACAAGAAATGGTCAGAGACTGCAGACATGATACAAGAGATGGTCAGAGACTGCAGACATGATACAAGAGACGGTCAGCGATTGTGGGCATCAAAAAAAGAGCTAGTTAGAGACTGTTAACATAATAATACAAGAGATAGTCAGACTATTAAGATAATATAATAGCTGGTCAGAGACTGATTGTGATATAGGGTTGGTGGAGACTGGGAACATGCTTCAAGAGTCATAGACTGGAGAAGCATTACATGAGACTGCCAAAGATCACTGCCATAACGGGGCAACATTAGAATCTGCTGGGGCCCCCAAGGACACAAAAAGCACCAAAGGGCCACATGCAGGTTGTGCACCAGGGCTCTAGTACATCCACATGCTTGTTATACTAGAAGTCTACAGTGTCAAGAACTGAAAAACCACAAAGACCTCCGTGCCGAGGAAGTCATTTTAAAATTACAAGTAACCAGATCAAAGAGTGAATATATTACTGACACCGCAGTGTCATCCGCCACGGATCTGAAAGGTAATCTGTCACCTGCGCAATACAACAATCCAGCTAGGGCACGGGTGTCAAACTGGCGGCCCGCCAGCTGTTGCCAAACTACAAGTCCCATGAGGCATTGCAAGATTGACAGTTACAAGCATGACTCCCAAAGGCAGAGGCATGATGGGACTTGTAGTTTCTCAAAAGCTGGGGGATCCCAGATTGACACCCCTGATCTTGAGGTTCTCCACCACTCATCCCGCAACTCCCATTCAGACAAATTTTTTGACTTGCAAAACAGTCCATAGAATCTCTTGGCTTGTTAAACACAGGTGAGCGGCCAAAAGCAAATAAAAACGAAGCATGTGTATCCTAAAAATCCAACAGCGCAGCATAAACCGAGGAAAAAAAATGGTTTCTTCCAACGCCTGGGATGTACAATGTGACCCGGGGAACTCCGGTCTAGAGGAAACGCTGCAGAAAGAATGTGGTTACCATTGGGGGGGAATAACTGGAGCACTCAGAATCTGGTACAGCTGTGCATGGTAGCCAATCAGCTTCTAACTTCAACTTGATCTATTAGGTCTCGTTCACACTTGACTGTTTTACCAACTCTTGCCAAACGCCCCTATAATGTTTGGCAAGCGTTGGTCCAGCGTTTGCGGAGCGTTCTTTAACGCTCGGCAAACGCCGCATGCGAGGTTCAGCGGCGGTTTCTAGGCGTTTGCTGAGCGTTAAAAATGCCCCACAAACGCCTATAATGAAGTTTGGATGGTGTTCCCGCACCGCAAATGCCGACCGGGCGTTTGCGGAGCGGCACCATAGACTAGAAAAGGAGGCTTCAATGCCTCCTGACTCGTCCAGAGGCATCCGTTTTGCCGCACCACGATGCGCCGCGACGCTACCGCTCCCGTTAGAACAGCACCATGTGCTGCAATGGGCAGAATTGTCCGAGGCGTTTGGGAAGCAGTAAAAACGCTTCCCAAACGCCTTTCTGCCGCTTCAAAACAAGGCTAGTGTGAACGTAGCCTTATGCTTTGGCAATAAAACCTGGAAGCGGATTGGTTCCTATGCACAGCTGCACCAGATTTTGCACTCTCCAGTTTTAGCAAATCAAAGTCGAAAAGGTTTGTGTTGTTTTTTTTTTATTAAAAGTGGTCACCAGGAGATGCACCTCGTTTGGAAGATCTCCTCTCGGTTTCTGTTCCGGTGACAACTCAACATTTTTTATCTTCCCTCACTCTGAAGGGAATTTATCAAATCTGGAGCAGCAGTGCATGGCAACCAATCAGCTTCGAGGTGTCTTGTTCCAAGCTTAACTGAAAAAGCCAAAAATACAATCTGATTGGTTGCTATGTACAGCTGCTCCAGATTTGATAAATCCCCTCTCCTCTGCATTCTGGTGAGGATGGTCACCAACACAATTCAAGAGTGCTTCTCTCTACCACACATTACAGGCTGACTGTACAATCTTGGTTCGATCCAGGGCCGTCTAACGTGGGGCAAAAGGGGCAGCTGACCTGGGCCCAGTCATTGTTGTGGAGCCCAAAAGCAGTTGCCCCCATGAGCCCACGCTGCCCGCAAATATTTTTCCAGGTCTAGCGAGTGCAGCGGATTCCGCCGCTTGCACTCCCAGCCGGTTAATTCTAGCAGGCCACACTGTGACAGGGGAGAGGCACATCAGTGGGCTGCAGGCAAGCTTCTCCCTCTGTCAGGACTGGAGCAGCTGTGACAGGGAGTGAGGCAGACAGGATTTCTGTGTTCCTCTCACCCCCTCTCTGGTCATCAGCACAGAGATCAAACACACAGAGTGGGCTGTGTGTAGATTCTTCTCCTCCACCCTTCTCCTGTCAGCAGTAGGGGGAGATTAAAAAAGTAGCGGGAGGACTGGAGCAGCTTGCAAAGGAGGACACTGAGTTGCAGGCAATCAGTGAGTGAAAATGATGTGTAGTAACCTCTAGCAATCAATCCGTGAGCTAGAATGATGTGCAGTAACCTCTAGCAACTAATGGGTGAGTAGTAATAATGTGCTGTAACATCTAGCAACTAAAGGGTGAGCAGTAATGATGTGCAGTATCCTCTAGCAACTAATGGGTGAGCAGTAATGATGTGCAGTAACCTCTAGCAACCAGTGGATGAGCAGTAATAATGTGCTGTAACCTCTAGCAACTAGTGGGTGAGCAGTAATAATGTGCAGTAACCTCTAGCAACTAATGGGTGATTGGTAACTATGTGCAGTAACCTCTAGCAACCAAACTGTGAGCTTTATTGATGTTCAGTAACCTCCAGCAACTAATGGGTGAGCGGTAATGATGTGCAGTAACCTTCAGCAACCAATCAGTGAGCTTGGACGAATTAGTAAGGACCAGTACTTTATGTTTGCATTAGTAAAGTTTTTGAGATAAAGCCAGCAATAGACATTTTGAATCTTGGCTGGTTCACCAGGAACCAATAAAGATTTGACCCATGTATAGGCAAGCTGAATGTACCCAAGTTGATCGATCGATCAACTTGGGTACAACCAACCTGCCAGATTTTACATGCATTGCTAGCGGCTGATAGAGCCTTAGCGGCTGTCAACTTGTAGTTCTCACTGCACTACCAAGGCGCTGTGGAATGCCATGGTAGTTCATTGATTCTTCCTGTCAGTATATCTGCTTAGTAGGTCTGGACTCGAAATTTTAACCCCTGGTATAATATATGGCTAGCCTTACTCACCTACCCAGCACTTTTCTATCATCTCTGAGCCCTCTCCACCATCACATACAGTGCAGGACTACTGGTCCTCCCTGCATTGTACCTGATGACGTCATTGTGTGACTGCAAGCCGGAGAGTCTTAGCTCTGGTTCACACTGATTAGTGGCTTTGAAATCAAACAATTTCACTTGAAGTAGCGCGATTTCAAAGCCGTGGATCAGTGCGATTTCATGTGCGGCTTGCCTGACATCTGTGTGACTTCATGCACAGAAGTCTATGCAAGTCGCACATTAAATAGCAATTTAACCCAAAAATAGTGCAAGAACCTTTTCTCACAATCGGTGCGACACCGCAAAGTCAGAGTCACATCAACTTGAACAGTTCCATAGGCACAAATGGGGTGCAACTTTGAACTGTCAAATTGCATGAGAAATCGGATTGGTGTGAACAGAGGCTTAGGGTAGAGGCAGCGGGAACTGGTCACACAGATGATGGAAGCCTGCTAAAGGAATGAGGTAGAATGGAAAAGAATGAAGTATTATAGCTTCATCCTCTACCCATAGATCTAACCAGCATTGAAAAACTTGAATAGAAGAGAAGGGTTAACCGCTTTTCCGCCGCCCTATAGAATACTGCTACAGGGTGGCAGGGGTGCGCAAAACCATGTACAGATACGCGATTTTGCATTTCCAGGTAGGGGGCGCGAGCGAGCCCTACCCCCGAAGCAATTGGCAGCCTCACCTGTTGATCACAGGGTCATGGCGAGTGATTCCCCACCGGCACCCGGCGATCGCCATGTATCACCGGAGGAGAGAGACCTGTATGTAAACAACACATATCTCTCCCGTCAGCTCCAGCACACTGCTTTGTATTGCTGTGCATAGCAGAGCCATACAAAGCAACATGCTTACAGTGTAAAGCACACACACAGCACACATAGTAAAACAGCACACAATTAACCCTTTGATCACCCGTTAACCCCTTCCTTCCCATTCGCACTGATCACTGTATTGGTGTCACTGGGGATTGTCAGCGACAGTCAGTTCTCCCCCCCCGGTGTCAGAATGCCCACCTTGGTCCCGAAATCTTGCTATAAGTTGCTGATCGCTACCATTACTAGTATACAAAAAATAAATAAATTGCAGTATATATACACCACCATTTGTAGACCCTATAACTTTCACATAAATCAATTCATTTACACGTATTGGGATTTTTTTTCCTTAACAAAGACATGTAGCAGAATACATTTGGGCCTAAATTTATGAGAAAATTAGATTTTTGAAAAAAAATTTTACTGCACATTTTATGGCATAGGTCAAAAACATTGTTTTTTTCTCAAAATTGGTGGTCTTTTTTTTTATAGATCATAAAATTAAAAATTTTTTAAAAATGCAAGAACTACTTTAGAAAGCATCCTGCAGCAAATCACATGTTTACACCCCGGTCATATCGGGTGCGACTTGTCATGTGATTTGCATGCCATGCGACTTGCAAATCATTTGCACCCTATTGTCCACAATAACAGCGGTCAAATCAGCGCAGTTCTGACTTGGTCGGAGCCGCACTGATTTCTAAAGTAGTACATGCACTACTTTTCATGAGATTTGCATAGACATCTGTGTCAGATGTCTTGCAAATTGCACCTGAAATTGGCGTGTCATCAGACTTTGAAATCGTGCAACTTCACTCAAAATCGCACGATTTCAAAGTCGGGCTTGATTCGACCAGGTGGGTAAGACTAACATTCACATTAATTCGGTGGGATTTCAATTTTAAAATCACACAGGTATGACCGGGCACTAAAACCTGGAAGCCGATTGGTTTCTATGCAGAGCTGCACCAGATTTTGCACTCTCCAGTTTTAGTAAATAACCCCTTGTTTACTGTACTCAACAAAAGTGAAAGAATATTCCTGTTCTGGTGACAACCAAAAATTTGGGATTGAGAAGAAATCTTCTAATGGGGACACTAGCTCTGATGACAGCCATGGATCCCCTCGCTTTGAGGCAATTTTTCCTCACTTCCTCTTTTGGCAATAGGACAGGAAATGAAGGGAAATCTCCCCAATCGGACACAGATGGCAAAAAAAGACAGGTTAGAACTGTCCCTATCCAATATGGGAAAAAGTTCAACTTTCTAGAATAACTTCTCATAGAAAAGTGAGCTTACAACACCCAGTGCAGTTCAGTTTTGGGCACCAATTCAAAAAAGAACATTGGGGAACTGGAGAAAGTACAGAGAAGGGCAACCAAACTGATATGAGGCATGGAGGAGCTCAGCTATGAGGAAAGATTAGAGGAACTGAATTTATTCTCTCTTGAGAAGAGGAGATTAAGGAGGGATATGATCAACATGTATAATACATAAGGGGGGATATGATCTCCATGTATAATACATAAGGGGGGGATATGATCTCCATGTATAATACATAAGGGGGGATATGATCTCCATGTATAATACATAAGGGGGGATATGATCTCCATGTATAATACATAAGGGGGGATATGATCTCCATGTATAATACATAAGGGGGGATATGATCACCATGTATAATACATAAGGGGGGATATGATCTCCATGTATAATACATAAGGGGGGGTATGATCTCCATGTATAATACATAAGGGGGGATATGATCTCCATGTATAATACATAAGGGGGGATATGATCAACATGTATAATACATAAGGGGGGATATGATCTCCATGTATAATACATAAGGGGGGATATGATCTCCATGTATAATACATAAGGGGGGATATGATCTCCATGTATAATACATAAGGGGGTATATGATCTCCATGTATAATACATAAGGGGGGATATGATCTCCATGTATAATACATAAGGGGGGATATGATCTCCATGTATAATACATAAGGGGGGATATGATCTCCATGTAGAATACATAAGGGGGGATATGATCTCCATGTAGAATACATAAGGGGGGATATGATCTCCATGTAGAATACATAAGGGGGGATATGATCTCCATGTAGAATACATAAGGGGGGATATGATCTCCATGTAGAATACATAAGGGGGGATATGATCTCCATGTATAATACATAAGGGGGATATGATCTCCATGTATAATACATAAGGGGGGATATGATCTCCGTGTATAATACATAAGGGGGGATATGATCTCCGTGTATAATACATAAGGGGGGATATGATCTCCATGTATAATACATAAGGGGGGATATGATCTCCATGTATAATACATAAGGGGGATATGATCACCATGTATAATACATAAGGGGGGATATGATCTCCATGTATAATACATAAGGGGGGATATGATCTCCATGTATAATACATAAGGGGGGATATGATCTCCATGTATAATACATAAGGGGGATATGATCTCCATGTATAATAAAATACATAAGGGGGGGATATGATCTCCATGTATAATACATAAGGGGGGATATGATCTCATTGTATAATACATAAGGGGGGATATGATCTCATTGTATAATACATAAGGGGGGATATGATCTCCATGTATAATACATAAGGGGGGATATGATCTCCATGTATAATACATAAGGGGGGATATGATCTCCGTGTATAATACATAAGGGGGGATATGATCTCTGTGTATAATACATAAGGGGGATATGATCTCCATGTATAATACATAAGGGGGGATAGGATCTCCATGTATAATACATAAGGGGGGATAGGATCTCCATGTATAATACATAAGGGGGGATATGATCTCCATGTATAATACATAAGGGGGGATATGATCACCATGTATAATACATAAGGGGGGATATGATCTCCATGTATAATACATAAGGGGGGATATGATCTCCATGTATAATACATAAGGGGGGATATGATCTCCATGTATAATACATAAGGGGGATATGATCTCCATGTATAATACATAAGGGGGGATATGATCACCATGTATAATACATAAGGGGGGATATGATCTCCATGTATAATACATAAGGGGGATATGATCACCATGTATAATACATAAGGGGGGATATGATCTCCATGTATAATACATAAGGGGGGATATGATCTCCATGTATAATACATAAGGGGGATATGATCTCCATGTATAATACATAAGGGGGGATATGATCACCCAACTGTGGCCAGTGGAAGTAGAAAATGTCCCAGCAACAGTAAAAAAAACATGGCCTCAGGGTTGGTGGTCAGTAGAAGGAGGCACAGTGCCCCATCACTGGGGTCAGCGGGAGGAATAGTGCCTCATCAATGGCGTCAGCTGAAGGAATAGTGCCCCATCATCGGTGTCAGCGGGAGGACTAGTGCCCCATCATCGGTGTCAGCGGGAGGACTAGTGCCCCATCATCGGTGTCAGCGGGAGGACTAGTGCCCCATCATCGGTGTCAGCGGGAGGAATAGTGCCCCATCATCGGTGTCAGCGGGAGGAATAGTGCCCCATCATTGGTATCAGCGGGAGGAATAGTGCCCCATCATCGGTGTCAGCGGGAGGAATAGTGCCCCATCATTGGTATCAGCGGGAGGAATAGTGCCTCATCATCGGTGTCAGCGGAAGGAATAGTGCCCCATCATCGTTGTCAGCGGAAGGAATAGTGCCTCATCATCGTTGTCAGCGGAAGGAATAGTGCCCCATCATCGGTGTCAGTGGGAGGAATAGTGCTTCATATCATTGGGAAGAATAGTGCCCTAAGGGCCAGATGAAGGCTAGCAAAGAGTCACATCTGGCCCTTGGACCACAGTTTGGAGAACCCTGCCCTACATCTTCCAACCCCTCTGGTACCCAATGTTTTTACCTCTATGGGTGATTAGCTGTCGGTGCCTATGCAGCTGGTGCAGCGGTCTAGGATTTCAACTCCCTGCCCTTCTTTACCTTAGGGCTTCCAGGATGGATCAAAGTGATTCTGATTGGTTAAGGTGGTTGCGTGCAAGCACCTGACCAATCAGAATTGCTCTGAACCATCCCAGAAGCCCTAAAGTAAAGACGGGGAAGAAAGGCATGGATTTCAAATCCCCAGACGGCTGTATGAGCACTGACAGCTCACCATCCAGAGGTAAGTACAGTGGGGACTGGGGAGTACGGTGGTGTGGGGGAGTACGGTCTCAATCTGCGAGGGGGGGGGGTTAGTACGGTCTCAATCTGCGAGGGGGGAGTACGGTCTCAATCTGCGAAGGGGGAGTACGGTCCTTCATTTTCTGTGGAAAGGTGAACTTAGACTTTAAAGTGTTAGCTCCCCTTTACACCAATCCCTGCTGTACTTACCTTCCGTGCCGATTCACTTATGTGCGGCTGACAGCTCTGCTTCCAGAACAAATGGAAAGAAGTCATTCAGCCGGTCAGGTCATGATATGAAGAGAGAAAACGGTCCTGAAATCATGTTCACAAACTCTCATGACGTGTGCGATTCAGAAGCGGTTCCCATAGAAGTCAATGGGCCTGTAATCCGCACCTGAACCGGACTGCTCAGAAATTGGACGGGACTCTTCTCCAATCCACACCGGACATATGTGAACAGGCACCATAGGAAGCCATGTTATTTCACGTCATGCAGATTGCACGAGGTTCAGACTGCATTTATGTGAGTCGGCACTCCAGGTTGCCGGGCTGTCAGGACCCCACAGCCTGTCCAATAGGAAAGATCCTCTCAGTAATGCCAGGACGGATCAGAGCGATGCTGATTGGTCAGCTCCATCACACTGACAATGCCCACTGACAGTTCGCCTTTATAATTTTTTTTAAAAGGTGAATTAACCCTTTAAGACAGAACTCCAAGAATTCTATAAGAGACATCCTTGTAGTATCCCCCCCCCCCTCCCCCCAAGGCCAAGTTCCCTCCAGCCCACACCAACCTGCTGCCTCCTGATTTTTTTTTTATAATTTCATTTGTATAATTTACGAGACCAAGCTCTGTGATCACAAGCCAGCGATTACCTCGCAGTTGCGGCGTGGCCCCATCAACGCGACAGGCGGTGCCACCTAACAACTCCCCTTGCCACAATAAAATCTGCATGTGACCGCCCCCTCTGGCTGTATTGTGGCTTTAAATGGGCAGTGTGTAGGGGCGCTAAAACTGCAGCTCAACCATTTGCTTTTACCGCCACCCATGTGAATGAGCCCTAATGGCGTTCTGTCATTCCTGGAGTTCTCCTTTAAATATTCCACATTTTTAATGTTTTGTCTACAAATCTACTTTAACAAACCCCACAAAACATACAACTCTGGAATCTCCGAGAGCCCCGGGGTGTGCGCCCCTTACCTTCTCTGGCTTTCAGCAGGACGGTGTTGGCGACGATATTCTCCAGCTCCATGGTCTCCGGGGCTCATTCACAGCGCCAGCTTCACCCGAAAACAAAGGGTCAGAGGGCGGCGGAGACCACATGAACCTGGGGGGAGGGGGGGCACCCCAAATCCTGATCAATGGGGATCAATGGAGGGATCCCATCAATGGAGGAGAGAGAAAAGTCCCGGATGATGAGGATACTTCTAGGGGGAGGGGGGCACAGTGATGGGGGCTCAGCACTGACAATAAATAATCATCATTAATGGGGGAGGGGGCCGCCAATGTCGGGGGGGATTAGAACTTGTGGGGGGCGGGGAGCCCCATGTTCCGGCGGCGCTCACACGGAGGTGACAAGAGGCGGTTCTTCTTCTTGGGCCGGGGACACCCCACGCCTGCCGATCCCCGGGGCAGAGGCAGCAGGAAGTAACATGGACCTGGAGGCTGGCGGAGGCTGAGCGGCCCAGGACGGGGCGGAGTCTGAGCTTTGACGTCACGGCCGGGGCTGCGTAGGGGATGCCGGGATTTGTAGTGTGCAAGGGGGAGGGGGGAAGATGCTGTGCTCCTGGGGGGAGGAGGGCCTCCCATTGGGTGTCAGTCTGAGAAGTCTCCTCAATGCAGGCTCAGGAAATGTCGGGTCCCTGGCTGCCATACAGAGCCAATGGTGTGTACTGCCTCCAGAGGTTAGAGGAGCAGCCAGGAGACTGGCAATCCCAGCAATAGAAGCCTCAGCAATTAGCTGCATAAAGGACAGCCAGGCAACCAGCATTCTCAGAAGGAGGTGAACCGTTCCAGCCCCTGAAATCCTCAGCACATTGGATTCCTGTAGACAGCCAGGCAACTAGTATTCTCAGAAGGAGGTCAGCAGTACCAGTTCCTGCAATTGTCTGCATATAGGTCTTGTATAGGAAATATTGAAGCCAAAGACAGCCAGGCAACTAGCATTCTCATAATGAGGCGAGCAGTACTAGCACTCACAATTCTCTTCATATAGGATTCTGTTAGACAGCCAGGCAACTAGCATTCTCAGAAGGAGGAGAGCAGTACTAGTTCCTGCAATTCTCTGCATATAGGATGGATTCTTATTAATAAATATTGAAGCCAAAGACAGTCAGGCAACTAGCATTCTCAGAAGCAGGCGAGCAGTACTAGCACTTGCAATTTTCTTCATATAGGATTCTGTTAGACAGCCAGGCAACTAGCATTCTCAGAAGGAGGTGAGCAGTGTTAGCTGCTGCAATTCTCTGCATATAGGATTCTTCTAGAAAATATTGAAGCCAGGTGAGCAGCATTCTCTGAATATGTCTTCTCCCTGAGGACTGTCCGTCTTTAGACCAGGCTCACACACTGCGGATGGTTGTGGGCCCGGGAATCGCAGCCATTCCTGCACCCGCAGCCATTCTGCACCCGCAGCCGTTCCTGCACTCGCAGCCATTCCTGCACCTGCAGCCGTTCCTGCACTCGCAGCCGTTCCTGCACCCGCAGCTGTTCCTGCACCAGCAGCCTTTCCTGCACCAGCAGCCTTTCCTGCACTCGCAGCCGTTCCTGCACTCGCAGCCGTTCCTGCACCCGCAGCCGTTCCTGCACTCGCAGCCATTCCTGCACTCGCAGCAGTTCCTGCACCTGCAGCCGGTCCTGCACTCGCAGCCGTTCCCGCACCCGCAGCCGGTTCTGCACCTGCAGCCGGTCCTGCACCCGCAGCCGGTTCTGCACCCACAGCCAAAACATGCTGCTCTTTAAAAACGCACAGGGCAGCCATTTATTCCTAATGACACCTCCACACATGTATAATGCAGCACATTTGCGGGTGCAGGAAACACAAAGAAATTGCATGCTGCAAGAGTACCCTGCGATTTCCCAGATGCTGCATTTTCAAAATGCTGCCAGAACACTTTTCCTGAGAGAAACACAGGCACTGCAGTCTATTCAAATCAGTGGGCTGCCATGCCCGTGCAGACGCAGCCCGCAAATCCGCAATAGTGTGACCCTAGCCATAGGCCTGGATTATACCTCTGCGTTTTCAGTGCGTTTGCAGAAACACATTACAGTCCATTTAACATTAGTTCCTATGGGACTTGTTCACATCTATGCAGTGCGATTTCTGAAAAATGTGCAGGGACTTTTGTACACGCAGCATGGTGCATTTTGGCTCCATGTGATGGGAATCACATCAAAAACACATTTGCATGCGTTTTTGGTGCATTTTCCTGTATCACAACAGACATCCCCCCTCCCCCTCAGCAACATTAACACATCCGGAAAAAAAACCCAAAACGCAGAGGAAAAATGTATCAACTGCAACCTGCATGGGTGTGACCCTCGCCTTGGCCTGAAGCTGTGAGGCACTGCAGTGACAGGAAGAGGACAGGGCAACCCTGCAGTGAAGATTTCTCCAGGATCCGGCTGCTGGCACAACCTGGGACATCCTTCATTACAGGTGAGTGATGCGACCAAAGCTGTAGGGAGGAAGTTATTTGTAGTCCAATCCTATGCTGTGTCTGTCCGATTACCAGACATTTGGAATATGGGGAGGGACACTTCATAACAGTAGAACAGTCTCCTTCTTCATGATGTCATAGCTCATGGAAGGCCTGGTTCACACCTATGCGTTTTTTGCAGAAATACACTACAGTCTATTTAAAGTGTTACTAAACCCCGGACCCTGCATTCACTATATCTGTCCTCCCCGGACCCTGCATTCACTATATCTGCTCTCCCCGTACCCTGCATTCACTATATCTGGTCTCCCCGGACCCTGCATTCACTATATCTGGTCTCCCTGGATCCTGCATTCACTATATCTGGTCTCCCTGGACCCTGCATTCACTATATCTGTCCTCCCCGGACCCTGCATTCACTATATCTGGTCTCCCCGGACCCTGCATTCACTATATCCGCTCTCCCCGGACCCTGCATTCACTATATCTGGTCTCCCCGGACCCTGCATTCACTATATCTGGTCTCCCCGGACCCTGCATTCACTATATCTGGTGTCCCCGGACCCTGCATTCACTATATCTGCTCTCCCCGGACCCTCTATTCACTATATCTGGTCTCCCCGGACCCTGCATTCACTATATCTGCTCTCCCTGGACCCCGCATTCACTATATCTGGTCTCCCCGGACCCTGCATTCACTATATCTGGTCTCCCCAGACCCTGCATTCACTATATCCGGTCTTCCAGGACCCTGCATTCACTATATCTGCTCTCCTCGGACCCTGCATTCACTATATCTGGTCTCCCAGGACCCTGAATTCACTATATCTGGTCTCTCAGGACCCTGCATTCACTATATCTGATCACCCCAGACCCTGCATTCACTATATCTGGTCTCCCAGGACCCTGCATTCACTATATCTGGTCTCCCCGGACCCTGCATTCACTATATCTGGTCTCCCTGGACCCTGCATTCACTATATCTGCTCTCCCCGGACCCCGCATTCACTATATCTGGTCTGCCCGGACCCTGAATTCACTATATCTGGTCTCCCCGGATCCTGCATTCACTATATCTGCTCTCCCCGGACCCTGCATTCACTATATCTGGTCTCCCCGGAACCTGCATTCACTATATCTGGTCTCCCAGGACCCTGCATTCACTATATCTGGTATCCCAGGACCCTGCATTCACTATATCTGGTCTCCCCGGACCCTGCATTCACTATATCTGGTCTCCCCGGACCCTGCATTCACTATATCTGCTCTCCCCGGACCCTGCATTCACTATATCCGGTCTCCCAGGACCCTGCATTCACTATATCTGGTCTCCCCGGACCCTGCATTCACTATATCCGGTCTCCCAGGACCCTGCATTCACTATATCTGCTCTCCCCGGACCCTGCATTCACTATATCTGAACTCCCAGGACCCTGCATTCACTATATCTGCTCTCCCTGGCGCTACTTTTCTCTCTTCCGAATGCAGACCATACCTGGGTCGAATCCTGGACTCATTTTCTTTTAAAAATCAGAAATGTTGTGCATTTTGTAATCTGATGGTGCCACCATTGATTTTGAAATTCAACCAATCAAGCCTTTAATTTCACCTCCTACAGAAAAGAATTTTCATGGCCAATAATGTTCTCTTCTTTTTCGATTACATTTCTTGCATGATTTTCCCATCATTGATTCAAAATTGGTTTGTTTTTTAAAAAATTTCCAACATGCCCAATCACTTAAATTTGATGGGCGCACAAAAATCGGCCGTTGCTATGGCCCACTAATGGTGCGAAATTCAAACAAAAATTCTTAGAAAAGATTTTCGAAAGAAAATTCTTTCGGAATTCGACCCATGTATGGCCGGCTTTATCCATTGCAGAGGCTCTTCTAGCTCTTCCTGCAAGCGGCAGTCACTGGGTCAAGCATCTGAGCCACCTGGAAGTTTCTCGACATTCCCCATAAGTGTCAGCCTCTAATATCCTTTGGACATATCTTGGATTGCTTTCTGTACAGTGCACCAGATATATCCCTCTTTATCATTCATTAATAATGGCAACCCAAACGTGGCCAGCAGACGCATGAAAATGCGCAAAACTCAATGTTCAAAAAGCTACATGAGCTACTTTGGTGCGTTTATCGTGCATAAGGCAGCCCATTGAAATGAATGGGCTGCCCTATGCATGTAGTGGGAAAACACGCAGAAAAATGCACATAAACTCAATGCCCGCTGTCACAAATCACTAAATGCTCAGGTAAGAATGGGAACTAAGGGTGCCCTCCCTGTACTTAATTTGCTGCAGTAACTGTCATAAAATTTTGGAAAAAAAGTTAATACTTGGCCATAATTTTTTTGCTATATAAATTAAAAAGTCCAAAAATTTTGAAAAAAAAGTTTTTTTCTTATAAAATTTTGCAAATAGTCTTTCTTCATAAATATTGGCCAAAATTTATTCAATTATCTTTTTAGTAAAAAAAAATAACCCAAATTAGTTTATAATGAAAAATTATAATTTTTCAAAAATGTTTTTTACATTATTTTTTTTTATATTATTATTTATGTTTTTTTTTTTAACATACTGTCACCCTAGCAGTACAGTGTCACCATGGTGACACTGTACTACTTGTGGGGGGTGATGAAGATTTTTTTTTTTTACACTGATTGCTTTTACACCCATAAAGGCTGTAAAAGCAACAATTTCTCCTTCTCTCTGGCTGCATTCCTGCAGCCATTGAGAAATACTGTGTGAACTGTGATTGGTCACAGCTTGTCACATGGTACAAGGATGTTGTGAATAGCCTTTTACCATGTGACCTCTGTGATCATTCACAGATTTCACACATAGTAAGCAATGATGTCACAAGTGACATCTTGCTTGCACCTATTCATGTGATCACTGATTGGCCAATCAGTAATCACATGATCGGGACCTCACATAGAGGTCCCGTACAGCGATCAGTGTTCCGCTGTGTCCAGACACAGGGAGAGCACACAGTCCAAAATGGTGGGTGCCGTTTATGAACAGCAACCTGCCCTGGACTGCCATCGTCCACCCGTTTATATACAACGGCTGGACGGGAAGTGCTTAAAGTGGCGTTCTGGCCCCTGCCCCCCTCCAAAAAAAGAAATAATAGTCAGCAACTACAAATACTGTGGCTGCTGACTTTTAATATTAGAGCACTTACCTGTCCAGGCATCCAGCAGTGTCCTCACCCCAAGCTGATTCTTCAATTGACTGTTGGGTGCTGTTGCCACCATCTTGACTTCACAGCCAGTTTCCTACTGCCCATGCTCGAAGCGGAGAGGCTACAGCGGTGTGACGTCACGCCGACCGGCGCCACGAGGGCCCCTGCGGCCATCTTGTTTATCTACTTGGCATTTACATACAGTGGAGGGATATCTGACCTGATCTGACCAGACGCAATAGGATCCTTGATGTCCTGTGGTTACCTGTTATATGAGCATTTAGATTGCGTGTCTGGTGAGTGCGCAATCTTTACACACCTATCACCTCACCCACGGATCTAGCCACTGGATGTTGAGGATCGTTTGGGGATTTTATGTGCACTTAGTGTGGACTTTGTAGTTTACAACACTCTTTCACGTTGATAGTCACTATTGAATGATATCTGACTTTGCACTTATGTCATATATTTATTGTTTATGGTGATTTTAGATGTTTAAATTTAGAACATTTTCGATCTATAACGAATTATTTAGTGCTGCACCTTTTTTTTTTACTCTATTTTTCCTCATGCTCGAAACATGTTGCACTTTGCGAATCTGCTGCAGTCCTCTGAAACCTGCTGAGTTTCCCAGAGGCCTGCCATGGGGGGGGGGGAGGTGATCCTCCGGCTCAGTTCCCCGTTGCAGAACCAAGTACCTGCTCCTCCCAAAAAGGTGCCAGATGTGGCAGCAGAGGGGGGGGGGAGGAGGCAGATAAGCAGAGCTTCCAGTTTTGGGTGGAACTCCACTTTAAAAAGTTTGGGCTTTAGATACATTTATAACATTGTCACCAAGTCCCATTTGTACTAGTCAGGCCAGATGACAACTCTAATGCACATATACAACAAGTTTTGCTCGTGTCTTGGACATGTATCTGCATTCTGTGTTCATCTCTTAGATTGTAAGCTCCCAGGAGCAGGGCCCACCTATCCCTCTTGTATTGAACTGTATTGTTGCTGTATTGTCTACAGGGGCGGACTGACCATTTGGAAACTCGGGCACTGCCCGAGGGCCCGGGGTCAGTAGGGGGCCCCATGAGATGCCCCTGGTACCTTTTTCATAGACTTTTTTGAGTTTGGGTAAGGACACAGGGGCCCCATGATCCCCTATTGCCCGGGGGCCCCATGAGTTCTCAGTCTGTCCCTGATTGTCTCCCTTTATATTGTAAAGCGCTGAGCAAACTGTTGGCGCTATATAAATCCTGTATAATAATAATAATGGCATACCAAGATAAAATGGCAGTTAAAGTGAACCAATCAGTAGCATAAAGAAGATCTTCAAGCATGACCTCCCTGGCTAAGTAGAGCATACTCCATTTATGAACTTGTCTCCACCTTTCCGATTAGTCATCAGGCACTTGAGTAAACCTTTCAGAAGAGGTTATTAACCCAGTCCTGGTGATTTAATATGAAAGAGAGATTGGTTTGAGAGGAAGGAAGCAACTGCTTTCACTCAAAGGCCGTTGAGCCTTTTCCAAGGCTGCATTCACACTTGAGCATTTTGTAGCTTGAAGCTCCAAAAAAGCTGAAACTTAATCAATTGTTGTCTATGGTGCCTGTTTGCGTGATCAGATGTGAACAGGCACCATAGAGAACAATTGATTTTTTAAAGTTTGACCTTTTTTTGAGCTTCAAGCTACAAAACGCTCAAGTGTGAATGCAGCCTGAATGCCATGCTGTCCATTGTCCTACTCTTGAACTTGTGTGGGGCTCAAATGATTGTCCAGAAGGCAAGATGGTGCATGCTGACCTTTTAACATGACTATAGGATCCAAAATACTCTACTTTCAACGAACTCTTGAAGAAGTCTGTAGGGAGCAGGGGCGGACTGACCATTTGGAAATTCGGGCACTGCCCGAGGGCCCGGGGTCAGTAGGGGGCCCCATAAGATGCCCCTGGTACCTTTTTCATAGGCTTTTTTGAGTTTGGGCAAGGACACAGGGTCCCCATGATCCCCTATTGCCCGGGGGCCCCATGAGTTGTCAGTCCGCCCCTGGTAGGAAGAGTCATTTTCTCGTAAAGTGGTAGTAAAGCCTACCTGCTTACTTGTACCTACAGGAAAGCCTAAAACAAGGCTTACCTGTAAGTACAGTAAATATCTCCTAAACGTTGTACTATGGTAGCAGTCGGTGACATCACCAGCACATGCGCTCTCAATGGATGGCGAGCAAAGATCCAAATCCCTATCCGTTGGATTTATAATGACACTCCAAAGTAAGTTCTTATATAAGGGCTTGTTTACACTTGCGGTCGTCTGTGGAAAGCAAGGCGGTGGTTGAAAGGCACTTAGACAGCGTGCAATTGCGGCTTGGTCGAATCCCAGCCATGGCACCTCCTGCCTGGAGTTTGCATGTTCTCCCTGTGCCTGTGTGGGTTTCCTACGGGTACTCCGGTTTCCTCCAACACTCCAAAGACATGCTGGTACGTTAATTGGCTCCTGTCTAAATTGGCCCTAGTATGTGTATGAATGTAAGTTAGGGACCTTAGATGGTACGCCCCTTGAGGGTTAGGGACTGATGTGAATGTACAATATATTTGTAAAGCCCTGCGTAAATTGATGACACTATATAAGTACCTGAAATAAATAAAATAAATTTGCTTGAATATGTCGCATTCGTTAGCGATGGACTATATTTGCCGTGCCATGAAGCATCACTCCTGTGGCATATGTACACCCCTGTCCATCTGCCTTTGCAGCGGTTGAGGGTAAGTAAGAACCCAGCTCAACCACCTATTTTAACCGCCCTTCACACGGATACCCTAAGGAAGTCACGTGGTAAGCGTGACGCAACGCGTCGGTACGCGGGGAGGAACTTCCAGTAACGTGGTGACGTCATTTCCGGCATGGGCGCCATATTGGAACACCTTTTTCATATACCATGCAGTACACCCATAGCATGAGGTAGAAAGCTGATATGTAAAGGAGGAAAACATGAGTGGGCATTTTATTCATATATTTACACCCTGAATAAACATATTACACTATGGGGGATCTTTTTGTCTTCGTATGATCCTGGGAGAGGTTTTGCTGGTAGCTGTGTGGAGGAGGCTTGGATTGAGGAGCGCATATCACCACTGAGGGGGATCCTGTGAGGAGTCTATTCCTATGAGGATCGGTGTGATCCCTAAAGCGAGCTGGCCCTTTGAGGTAAATGTAAGGAGGTGAGGGGGCATTTTGGCCACTGAAGGATTGACACTAATTCTGTGACCACCTACACATCATCACTTGCATGCGATTGCAGTTGAAGCACGAATATATATATATATTGGGACTTGATTATCATTTTGTTTGAGGATTTATCAGTTTGTTGTTATTTGTATTTTGTCCTGTGTGATGTATGACACTTTGCACTCTTTGCACCATCTACGTCCCCATAGAGGGGATTCACGTGTTGCACATATATTGTTGTATATTGGATCCCTCAAGTGTGGATTTATAGGGGGATTGAGTGTTGTGCTCTTATATATGTATATAAGATTTTTTTCACCATCATCATCATATTTTCAGTGTTATATTGGGAAGTATTTATTATACTAGTTTGATGTTAAGCGCTACACTGTGTTTATTATTTGATGGACTATTTTTGCCGTGCCGTGAAGCAACAGGCCTGTGGTATATGTACACCCCTCAATCAAATCAAAATCTCTGTGAATCCCCAAAGAAAAGTAAATCTTTCACCCTTGAAAGTGCAAATATCATAAACCTTTTCTGCAATCCTTCCCCAAAACTCAAATCCTACCCCACATTCCCAATATATCCAAAAATGTCAACAATGCAAAGTCCAAAATTGTCCACACTATCCAATCTTCCAACTGTGATAAATATCCAATTCGTCACTCCAATCCAAGATACCTCAAAAAAATGTAAACTGAATATAGTGCATTATCTTTCAAATGATATAATATTATGTGATATCATGCAAAAACACTAGTGATATAAAACATAATATAAGCAATATTATAAAATCCCCACGTGAAGTTCAATGAATCCACACAACTCAACTAGTGATATGGTGAGATAGTCACTCCAACAAGTGAAATACAACAAATCCAAAATATGTAGCCAGTGATAAAGTGCACTACACCAAATAGGTGCCGCCACTCTGCATTAGGATAACATGCTATTACCCTCTTGCAGCTTGCACAGGCGTTTCACACATTCCCACATGCCAGATGGCTTTCCTCTTATGGGAGTATGCAGTGGGATCCCCCCGTTCCTCACAGCGCAGAGAAGAGAAGACTCAGTGGAGAATATACATAAAATTCAAACATTTATTATCTGCTTACATGTGAGGAAAAAACCGCCCATCCTATGCAGAAACCACATCCAAGATGGCCGCGCTGCTCCTTGACGACCCCGACGCGTTTTGTCACTTCCGACTTTTTCCCAAGGGATCCCTTGAGTCTTCTCTTCTCTGCCCTGTGAGGAACGGGGGGATCCCACTGCATACACCCATAAGAGGAAAGCCATCTGGCATGTGGGAATGTGTGAAACACCTGTGCAAGCTGAAGGAGGGTAATAGCATGTTATCCTAATGCAGAGTGGCAGCACCTATTTGGTGTAGTGCACTTTATCACTGGCTACATATTTTGGATTTGTTGTATTTCACTTGTTGGAGTGACTATCTCACCATATCACTAGTTGAGTTGTGTGGATTCATTGAACTTCACGTGGGGATTTTATAATATTGCTTATATTATGTTTTATATCACTAGTGTTTTTGCATGATATCACATAATATTATATCATTTGAAAGATAATGCACTATATTCAGTTTAAATTTTTTTGAGGTATCTTGGATTGGAGTGACGAATCGGATATTTATCACACTTGGAAGATCGGATAGTGTGGACAATTTTGGACTTTGCATTGTGGACATTTTTGGATATATTGGGAATGTGGGGTAGGATTTCAGTTTTGGGGAAGGATTGCATAAAAGGTTTATGATATGTACACCCCTGTCCGTCTGCCTTTGCAGCAGTTGAGGGTAAGTAAGATCCAAGCTCAACCACCTATTTTAATCGCCCTTCACACGGAATTGTGAACAAACCCTAAAGGCTTATAGAATCATGTGGCTACATGGATGCAGAGTTCATATTTAACATCAATCCCACCCCCACACTTCACCGTGTGAACATAAATACTCCAACCTTTGTGAAAAGCAGAAACCGGCTTACATAAACTCCCATTGTAAAAACTGTAAGCTGGTGACCATGCTAATTTCCCATAATAGGACATGTCAAGTCCCTGCTGAACCAGCCGAGCCAGTCCTTACTATAGCACAGCATTCTTACCTCAAATCAGATGGAAGCTACAGACAACAATCCTCTCCATGCAGCTAAATATAGAAGTCAAACATAGTAAAACTGGTCCTACTGACACCAAAGCAATGACGGAATTTGATAGCAGTACAGATACAGTCAGTTGTGAAGAGTGAGTACACATACTTTTCTAAACACAGCTCTCAGCCAAGGTGATAAAAGTCTTTGAAGACATTTTTCTTTTTTTTTTCAAATATTTCTCTTTGAACCCTTCTGCTGCTGGAGCGTTTTTTCATTTTCCGCTCCCATATGAAAATGCGCAATTTGCACATGAAAACACACTTTAACCACTAACAGAGGATTCCCCCCCTTCCTGACCAGGCCATTTTTTGCGATATGGCACTGCGTTACTTTAACTGACAATTGCGCGGTCATGCAACGCTGCACCCAAATGTCCTTTTTCCCCACAAATAGAGCTTTCTTTCAGTGGTATTTGGTCACCTGTGCGTTTTTTATTTTTTGTGCTATAAACAAAAAAAGACCGACAGTTTTGAGAAAAAAAAACAATATTTTGACTTTTTGCTATTAAACGTGTCCAGTAAAAAATGTCGTCATAAATTTAGGCCAAAATGTATTCTGCTCCATGTCTTTGCTAACAAAAAAATCCCAATACGTGTAAATTAATTGGTTTTCGTGAAAGTTGTAGCGTCTACAAATGGCGGTATATATTATGTAATTTTTTTTTTTACTAGTAATGGCAGCGATCAGCGACTTATAGTGGGAGTGCGGTTGGTATTTAGACACTGGGGGGGAACTGACTTGGTGTCACTGACATCCCCAGTAACACCAATATAGTGATCAGTGCTAATAAAAAGCACTGACACTGTACTAATGACACTAGACAGGAAGGGGTTAACATGTGGGGCGATCAAAGGTCTGTGTGCTGTGTGTGTTTTCCACTATAAGTACACTGCTTTGTATGGCTGTGCTATGCAGAGCCATACAAAGCAGTGTGCAGGAGCTGACAGGGGAGAGATCTGTGTTGTTTATACACAGGTCTCTCCCCCTTCGGTAATTCTCAGAGATCCCCGGGTGCCAGCGGGGAATCACATGATTGATAGCCGAGGCGCGGATTGGGCCCCCTACCCGGAACTGCAAAATCACATGTAAATATACATGATTTTGTGCACCCGTGCCACCCTGTAGCAGTATTTCTGCGGTTAAAGTGGAACTACAATGCATCGTAGCACCACAAACCAAAAATACTATTGAATTAATTTGTAATATTCCAGGCAACTCATCCATCTATCCATATCCACCCACCCATCCATCCATGTCCACCCACCCATCCATCTACGTCTCCATGCTTAAAGTGTCCCTAAATCCAGGACCCTGCATTCACTATATCTGGTCTCCCACAGTACACACAACATGGAAATGTAATTATTTTAGTAAATATAAACTGATAAATACCTTTTCTCATCAGAAGAATATAGCAGTCTTTTTACTTTTATCAGTGTCCAGCAGAGCTTGTAGGAGGAGTTTTCATTCTGCTCTAGGAAGATGCAGGACCCCTGACCTCTGCCTGGACAGTGCTGATTGGCCCTGTGCTGATCACATGCACCCTCCTAAGATAACAAGCATGCTTTCCTGCATATACAGACTGATTTTACTGTTGTGGGTTTAGTAACACTTTCATTTTGTTGAGAACATTTTTTTGAAAAGCACCCTCCCCTAGCATGTCTGGCCATGGCCATCTTGAGTAAGGGCAGATGATTCATGTAGCATTTACTTCCTAGAATCCATCTGCCCTTAGCTCAGGTATGCAGGCAGGAGGGTGTGCTTAGCTGAGAAAACTCCTCCTCCCCTCCTGAAGACTCCTGATGTAGGACATGATTTCCTAGCTGTGAAAAGATAAAAAAGAAAACAACATTTTGACTGAGAGAGTGACGTTCTGCTTTCTACCCTGAACACATTAAAGTGGTAGTAAATTCTTTTTTTACACTTGTACCTACAGGCAGGGGCGGACTGACCATTTCGAAACTCGGGCACTGCCCGAGTGCCCGGGGTCAGTAGGTGGCCCCATGAGATGCCCCTGGTACCTTTTTCATAGGCTTTTTTGAGTTTGGGCAAGGACACAGGGGCCCCATGATCTCCTATTGCCCGGGGGCCCCATGAGTTGTCAGTCCACCCCTGCCTACAGGTAAGCTGATAATATAGCTTACCTGTAGGTAAAATGCATATCTCAAACGTGCACTGTTTAGGAGATATTCTTTTTGAGAGCCGGCACATGCACTCTGAAGGAACGGCATACCCGTAACATTCCTTCCGTGCACTGTGCTGTAGCCCGGGACTTGGGAGTGACGTCATTGCGCTTTGGCCAGTCAGACGGTAGGAGCTTGCAAACCTGGAAGGAAGACCAGGTGAAGATAGAAGCCTCTGCGGCGATGACAGCGTGTCACTGGAAGGCTTCGTTTTAAAGCAAGTCCTTCATAATGTATTTGTACGCGATGCATACTAGCACATTATAACATTACCTTGCAGGGGATTTTTTTTATTTCTCCTTTTACACTGCGTTTTACTACCGTTTTAAATATTTTCTAAAAGAAGAGACCCTGTAGAATAAAATGGTTGTAGTTGCAAACAATAGTTGCACTATTGCCATTACTAGTAATGGCGACGATCAGCGACTTATAGCGGGACTGCATCAGGCATTTAGACACTGGCGGGAACTGACTTCACTAAAAATATTTTCACAAAAAAATACAGAAACTGATTTCAGTGCACAGAAACACAATATAATCTCCCATTTTTGGTAAAATAGGTCCCATGCAGGGGCAGACTGACCATTTGGAAACTCAGGCACTGCCCGAGGGCCCGGGGTCAGTAGGGGGTCCCATGAGATGCCCCTGGTACCTTTTTCATAGGCTTTTTTGAGTTTGGGCAAGGACACAGGGGCCCCATGATCCCCTATTGCCCGGAGCCCCATGAGTTGTCAGTCTGCCCCTGGTCTCATGCACACTGGCCATTTGGCCATCTCTCCTAGACGCCTTTCCTCCTGGCAGCAACGTTTTGCTAGAAAAAAAGCTTGACACTTGGAAATGCGTGTAATGCAGTTAGCTGTAATTCATTTAGTATTTAGCCACTATAATACTTTATTCTGGCCTTTGCAATGAATTCATGCTCAGGTGCTTGACGTGCCTAAACGTGTTGCATTGCAAATGCGTTTAGACGTGGTTACACAAGTCAGGCATTTTTTTCCAACAAAACGCTGCTGCGCCTGGATGGATGTTTTGGTAGTGGGGGGGTTTTATGCTTCTTAACACCCCTTCCTCTAAACTCCTCTAAACACCTATGTGTGCATGGACACATAAGCTAACATGCAGGGGCATTTAGAAGCAGAAAAAAATTATGCCAGACGTTCCTAAGGCTACGTTCACACTTTTATTCTAACTCCTGCCAAACGCCAAAGTAGTTCTGCTATAGGGCGGCCAAGAAGTGGTTAAAAAGTCCCAGACCCTTTCCAAAAACGCAGCAGCTCGAAAAAGCAAATGTGAACATGTCCCATAGGAAACCATGTTAAATGGACTGTAGTGCATTTCTGCAAAAAGCACTAAAAAAAAACGTATTGGTGGGAACCAGGCCTTGTAGTAGAATTAAAGGCAAAACATTTTTTTCTCAGTTTGGATAGAGTAATGCAGGCCATAGACGTGTCGAAAACCGAATGTTTTTAAAAAAGAAAAACGAAAAATCAGTCGTTCAATAGGCCGACATTACCACCAATGGTAAAAAAATCGGCCGATTTGCGTCCTGTCTACAGCCGGCATTTAATTACTTCTGTCCCTGCAGAGAGCTCTGCTATTATATTTGACATGAAAAAGTATTGCGGTTGCAACAATGTATCCATTTGTATCCCTTTCGGATACAGATGTTTTTATTTGGATACAAATAGATACATTGTTGCAACCGCAATACTTTTTCATGTCAAATATAATAGCGGACTGGAATTCTTATTCTTCTTTTTCTTCTTTCTCTTATTCTTCTTTTTCTTCTTCTTTTTCCTATATTTCTTCTTCTTCCTCTTTTTCTTCTTCTTGCAGGTCACGGCTCATGCGCAGATTTTTTATCGGTAAAATGATTTGCCGATTTGCCCATCATTGCCGGGAAAATCGGCTGATCTGCAAAATCGTCCGTTTTTTTTCCCATTGCACTGATAAAAAAAAATGTGTCAAAACCCCGAAAAACGACCGACCAATTAAGCCACTAACAGTGCGAAAATCGGCCGATTTTTTTTTTCAGCTGAAAAATTGGACGATTTTCGAACCATCTATGGCCTGCATAAGTCTGCTTTCACACTGGTCTGTTTTTCTTCTACATTTACGTTAAAAAAAAGCAGAAAAACGGGTGACCATGTATTCCTATGGAACTCTTCACACTGATCTGTTGCAAGTCCGATGCGTTTTTCAAAGTCCTGCTTGCTGCATTTATGGTGCGTTAAAAAAAACATACCAAAAGCACATTTTCCCACTGACATCAATGGAAAATGTGGCTAAACTGCATTAAAGAACACAGTGTGGTTTTTGAGTGACATGTTATGTTAAAAATGCACCGCAAACATGGTAAAAATGCATATGTTTTTGTCATCTGTATCCCATTGGGGAGATTTCCCTTCATTTCCTGTCCAATAACCAAAACAAAAAGTGGGGGAAATCTCTTCAAAAGTGAGGGAATCCCTGGTTGTTATCAGAACTAGTGTCCCCATTGGAAGATTTCCCATCTCCTACTATTCTAGGGACAGCCTAAAATGTGGGATTATTTTTTTTTCTTTCTTCTTTCAACGATAATCGTAAGCAGGACAAAAAGAGAGAGCGATTCTCTCCAATGAGGGTACAGATAGCAATATAAATCTGACAGGTGTTCTAATCCATCTCCAATCTACTCAAAACTAAATCAAGTTTTGAATCTGGCCATGTGATCTCTGTTGGCAAGAATCAGAGTTTGGATTGGCCAGATCTCCCTTTCATCAGAGATCACATGACCACATGCCTAGGCTTTCAGTCCATGGCTAGCATAAAAGGAATCCGGTATCAGCATTTCAAGTATTTCCACCCTTGGATTACTAAGTGTCCACCCTGGATAAACTGTTATTCAGGAGCTTTTCTGCATTTTTTTCAGCAGCCCCTGAACTCACCCTAATATTTTCCTATGTGTCCATGTACACTATGTTGTTTACAGGCAGTTGCGTTTACAGTTGTTTTTTTTGAATGCACCAAACTTGCGTTCAGGAGTGGATTTTATCAATGTTTCAAATGCCAAATGCTTGTAAACGCGTGTAAACGCGGCTAACTGCGTTTATAAGTGTTTGGAAATTTTTTTTTAACTCTTCCATTTCCAGATGCTGTCCAGAGCCTTTTTTCATCATGAAAAATGCATGCAAAGCGTTTTCCCGGTACTCAAATGGACCTGGTACACCATACTTTGAGGTTTCGCATGAAAGAAAATATGTTAGACACTGCTGCAATAATTTCTGCACAGAAATGAGCTGGAACACATCCAAACACCACAAAAAAAAGACAGCTAATCTAAAAAAATACTGCTCTCTCTGCTTCTGCTCTCTCTATTGCTCTCAAAATGTCTGAAATAGTTATTTTTTTACAGTTTTTCAGTGCATTCTGGACATTTTGGAAGGTCTCCTGAGGTTATCTTTGAAAAAGGGTTCTAGACGCAAACGCTCATAAACGCGGTATGCAAACGCAGCTAAACTGACATTTTTTAATCTACATTTTCCAGCAGTCAGTTTCCATCGTTCAGAAGTGTTCCGTGTACATGGAGCCTTAAAATAAAATAAAAGATACCAGTAAATGTCTACCTTAAAATCACCTGCTGATACAAAACTGAATATAATGGGCTGTGAATCGCACCTTGACGCTCAAATAAAACCAAACAGTAAACATGGACAGTCTTATGGGTGAGCCCACAGAACAGATGGTGCATTTTTGGGGGGCTTGCTGCCTTCCAGATGCATCTAGTAAAACTGATAACACAAAGCTCCTCCCTCCAGGCCTTCTTATTAGCTCCAGTCTATAAGGCCCCTTTCACACGGGTGGACCAATTGGGCCCGCCTGTCAGTTTTTTAGGCGGACTCGATAGGACCCTCTATTACCCGCTTTGGAGCTGTGGATGTCAACGGATATGTGTCCAATGACACCCACCAACATCCAATCTGATCCACTAAAAACAGAAGGGGATTGGATTTAGGGTTGCCACCTCATCCCTTTAAACCCGAACACACATTAATTACACAGGTTCTGAGGCTAATTTAATGCAGATAAGGTGCTAAGTGGGTTCAATTACCACCTTAATCAGCCACAGAACCTGTGTAATTAATGTGTCTTCTGGTTTAAAGGGATGAGGTGGCAACCCTAATCAGATTGGATGGCAGTTGGATGGAAATGGACAGGTGGTCCGTTTCCATCTGACCTCCCCATAGAAGAGAGCAGGCTGTGTCTACATAAGTGAACACAGACCTGTCATCCACCAGTGGGGATCAGCAGACAGATTCCCCGCTGAGCAGGCGGATCCGCTGCCAGAGTCCACCCTGTGAGAAAGGAGTCTTTATCTAAACTCTTGGATAAGCAAATATTGTCTAAATATAGGAATCATATAGGAGTATTCTTACCAGGAGCAGACTGACCATTTGGAAACTCGGGCACTGCCCGAGGGCCCGGGATCAGTAGTGGGCCCCATGAGATGCCACTGGTACCTTTTTCATAGGCTTTTTTGAGTTTGGGCAAAGACACAGGGGCCCCATGATCCCCTATTGCCCGGGGGCCCCATGAGTTGTCAGTCCGCCCCTGATTCTTACTTGATTTTTTGTGTGCTTTGTGTATTTCTTCCAGATCTGCAGAAACTACCTCTGTGCAGGTGCTTCCTATAATAGAGACCAGTCACTGCTATTCTCTCTCCTTGAACAGAGTAGCTGGTCTTGTCTCCACCCCCTCCTGCAGTTTTCTGTAGGCAGCCTGTAGTGTGTGGAGCCTGTTAGGTCCCTCCCACAGCTCTGCTTCCTACACAGGCTAAGTACAGCGCATGATGATGTCACTAATAATTTTACAAGGTAATAACAGAGTTTGCAAAGTCATTTGGTGCTCACAAAGTGGATTTATATCCTTTGTGGCAATAGAGGAATATACACTATATTTCCAAAAGTATTGGGACACCTCTCCAAATCATTGGATTCAGGTGTTCCAATCACCTCCATGGCCACAGGTGTATAAAATAAAGGGCATGCAGACTGCTTCTACAAACATTTATGAAAGAATGGGTCGCTCTCAGGAGCTCAGTGAATTCAAGCGTGGTACGTGATAGGTTGCCACCTGTGCAATAAATCCATCCGTGAAATTTCCTTACTACTAAATATTCCATGGTGAACTGTTAGTGGGATTATAACAAAGTGGAAGCAACTGGGAACAACAGCAACTCAGCCACTAAGTGGTAGGCCACGTAAAATGACAGAGCGGGGTCAGAGCATGCTGAAGCACACAGTGCGCAGAAGTCGCCAACTGTCTGCAGAGTCAATAGCTAAAGACCTTAAAACTTTGTGTGGCCTTCAGATTAGCACAACAATGCATAGAGAGCTTCATGGAATGGGTTTCCATGGCCGAGCAGCTGCATCCAAGCCTTACATCACCAAGTGCAATGCAAAGCGTCAGATGCAGTGGTGTAAAGCACGCCGCCACTGGACTCTAGAGCAGTGGAGATGTGTTCTCTGAAGTGACCAATCAGGCTTCTCTGTCTGGTAATCTGATGGAAATGTCTGGGTTAAGTGGTTGCCAGGAGAATGGTTCTTGCCTGACTGCATTGTGCCAATTGTAAAGTTTAGTGGAGGGGGGATTATGGTGTTGGGTTGGTTTACAGGGGTTGGGCTTGGCCCCTTAGTTCCAGTGAAGGGAACTCTTAAGGTGCCAGCATGCCAAGACATTTTGCACAATTTCATGCTCCCAACTTTGTGGGAACAGATTGGGGATGGCCCCTTCCTGTTCCAACATGACTGCGCACCAGTGCACAAAGCAAGGTCCATAAAGACTTGGATGAGCGAGTTTGGGGTGGAGGAACTTGACTGACCTGCACAGAGTCCTGACCTCAACCTGATAGAACACCTTTGGGATGAATTAGAGCGGAGACTGTGAGCCAGGCCTTCTCGTCTGACATCAGTGCCTGACCTCACAAATGTACTTCTGGAAGAATGGTCAAACATTCCCATAGACACCCTCCTAAACCTTGTGGACGGCCTTCCCAAAAGAGTTGAAGCTGTTATAGCTGCAAAGGGCGGGGCCAACTCAATATTGAACCCTACAGACGAAGACTGGGATGCCATTAAAGTTCATGTACATGTAAAGGCAGGCCGACCAATACTTTTGGCATTGTAGTGTATTTTACTAAAAGTTCCTGTGCCTGGAGTTCAACTTCGATAAAATTCTGCATCCACTGATCCTTGTGGTCCGGTGTGTTTCCTGATGTTGGCAGTGCTAGGAGCTCATTCACACTTTTGGTGCTGTGTTTCTATAGCTCAGTACAGACAAGGAGCTGGAGAAAGAGTCTGACACTGCACCTACAATCCACCAATTGCTGTTGTAAATACACTGATCAAAAAAATGTAATTAAATGTAATCAGAGTAAAGGATCAAGTCAATTAAACTCCTGGGATATTGATCTGGTCAGTTAAGTAGCAGAGGGGGTTGTTAATAAGTTTCAGCTGCTTTGGTGTTAATGAAATTAACAACAGGTGCACTAGATGGGCAACAATGAGATGACCCCAAAACAGGAATGGTTTTACAGTTGGAGGCCACTAATATTTTTTTCCCAACTCATCCTTTCTGACTGTTTTTCACTAGTTTTGCATTTGGCTAGGGTCAGTGTCACCATTGGTAGCATGAGGAAATACCTGGACCCTACAGAGGTTGCACAGGCAGTCCAGCTCCTCCAGGATGGCACATCAATACGTGCCATTACCAGAAGGTTTGCTGTGTCTCCCAGCACAGTCTCAAGAGCATGGAGGAGATTCTAGGAGAGCTGGACAGGCTCATAGAAGGTCCTTAACCCATCAACAGGACCGGTATCTGCTCCTTTGTGCAAGGAGGAACAGGATGAGCACTGCCAGAGCCCTACAAAATGACCTCCAGCAGGCAACTGGTGTGAATGTCTCTGACCAAACAATCAGAAACAGACTTCATGAGGGTGGCCTGAGGGCCCAACATCCTCTAGTGGGCCCTGTGCTCACTGCCCGATACCATAGTGCTTGATTGGCATTTGCCATTGAACACCAGAATTGGCAGGCCCGCTACTTGCACCCTGTGCTTTTCACAGATGAGAGCAGGTTCACCCTGAGCACATGTGACAGATATGAAAGGGTCAGGAGAAGCAGTGGAGAACGTTATGCTGCCTATAACATCCTTCAGCATGACTGTTTTGGTGGTGGGTCAGTGATGGTCTGGGGAGACATATCCATGGAGGGACGCACAGACCTCTACAGGCTAGACAATGGCACCCTGACTGCCATTAGGTATCGGGATGAAATCCTTGGACCCATTGTCAAACCCTAAACGGTGCAGTGGGTCCTGGGTTCCTCCTGGTGCACGACCAAGCCTGGCCTCATGTAGCGAGAGTATGCAGGCAGTTCCTGGAGGATGAAGGAATTGATACCATGGATTGGCCCCCACGCTCGCCTGACCTAAATCCAATAGAACACCTCTGGGATATTATGTTTTGGTCCATCTGATGCCGCCAGGTTGCACCTCTGACTGTCTAGGAGCTCAGTGATGCCCTGGTCCAGATCTGGGAGGAAGTACCCAGGACACCATCCATTGTCTCATTAGAGCATACTCCAACGTTGTCAGGCATACATACAGTGGGGATCGAAAGTTTGGGCACCCCTGCTAAAAATTTGTATTAATGTGCATAAAGAAGCCAAGGAAAGATGGAAAAATCTCCAAAAGGCATCAAATTACAGATTAGACATTCTTATAATATGTCAACAAAAGTTAGATTTTATTTCCATCATTTACACTTTCAAAATAACAGAAAACAAAAAAATGGCGTCTGCAAAGGTTTGGGCACCCTGCAGAGTTAATATCTTGTACTGCCCCCTTTGGCAAGTATCACAGCTTGTAAACGCTTTTTGTAGCCAGCCAAGAGTCTTTCAATTCTTGTTTGAGGTATCTTTGCCCATTCTTCCTTACAAAAGTCTTCCAGTTCTTTGAGATTTCTGGGCTGTCTGTCACGCACTGCTCTTTTAAGGTCTATCCATAGATTTTCAATTATGTTGAGGTCAGGAGATTGTGAAGGCCATGGCAAAACCTTCAGTTTACGCCTCTTGATGTAATCCCCCGTGGATTTCGAGGTGTGTTTAGGATCATTATCCATTTGTAGAAGCCATCCTCTCTTTAATTTCAGCTTTTTCACAGATGGCATCAAGTTACCATCCAAAATTTGCTGAAATTTTATTGAATCCATTTTTCCTTCTACTCGTGAGATGTTCACTGTGCCACTGGCTGCAACCCAACCCCAAAGCATGATTGATCCAACCCCATGCTTAACAGTTGGACAGAGGTTCTTTTCATTAAATTCTGTGCCCCTTCTTCTCCAAACGTACCTTTGCTCATTCCGGCCAAAAAGTTCAATTTTAACCTTATCGGTCCACAGAACTTGTTTCCAAAATGCATCAGGCTTGTCTATATGTTCATTTGCAAAGTTCAAACGATGATTTTTGTGGTGAGGACGTAGAAGAGGTTTTCTTCTGATGACTCTTCCATGAAGACCATATTTGTACAAGTATCTCTTTATAGTGGAATAGTGTACCACAACTCCAGTGTCTGCCAGATCTTTCTGGAGGGATCGTGCAGTCAAACGTGGGTTTTGAATTGTTTTTCTCACAATCCTGCGAGCTGTTCTGTCTGATATTTTTCTTGGTCTTCCAGATCTTGCTTTAACTTCCACTGTTCCTGATGACTGCCATTTCTTAATTACATTCCGAACAGAGGATATTGACATCTGAAAACGCTTTGCTATCTTCTTATAGCCTTCTCCAGCTTTGTGAGCGTCAACTATTTTCAGTTTCAGTTTTCTAGACAACTGCTTAGAAGAACCCATGGTGCTGATTGTTGGGGCAAGGTCAGATGAGTCTGGGCATTTAAAACCTTTGAGATTGACATCACCTGGTCTTCCCAGACGATGATTGAGAACAATCCATGACACTGGCAGGTCTCAGCTTGGCAAAGGGGGCAGTGCATGCTATAAATTCTGCAGGGTGCCCAAACTTTTGCAGACGCCATTTTTTTGTTTTCTGTTATTTTGAAAGTGTAAATGATGGAAATAAAATCTAACTTTTGTTGACATATTATAAGAATGTCTAATCTGTAATTTGATGCCTTTTGGAGATTTTTCCATCTTTCCTTGGCTTCTTTATGCACATTAATACAAATTTTTAGCTGGGGTGCCCAAACTTTCGATCCCCACTGTACAAGTACGTGGGGGCCATACAAACTACTGAGTACCATTCTGAGTTGCTGCAATGAAATTTCAGCAAATGGACTCGCCTGCTGCATCATTTTTTCACTTTGATTTTCGGGGTGTCTTTGAATTCAGTCCTCTGTAGGTTGATAATTTTCATTTCCATCAAAGGATGGGGCATCCTTACATTCCTAACACATTACTCAGTCCATATCAGTATAAATATCCAGCATTATAGTTTTCCCCATTGAGATCTGATGTGTTTTCAAAGTGTTCCTTTAATTTTTTTCAACAGTGTATAATAGTGTAGCCTTTATAAAGATGAGTACCATTTAGCAGTGAGCAGCCTTGCGTGTGGCACTGTGTATGTCTTATGGTTTCTTATATCTGTACAGTCACACACATTTCATATGCCCTAGTTAATCAAATTCAGCAATTTATTTATTTTTTTTAAATATGTGTTCCCACCACCCATCCTCTCTTTACTGCAGAACAACTGTTAAGGGTTAAGGGCTAGGGTTAGGGTTAAGGGTTAGCATTAAATGTTAGGGTTAAAATACTAACCCTAACCCTTAACGCTAACATTTAACCCTAACCAAGCATGCGACTTTGGACACACAGGCGCATGAAAGTCACATCGGTGGTGTGCATGCGTGCAATGGACCATGAGAGACGCTTGAGCCGGCCACCCTGCCGCATTCTGGCCATTCGCCGCTGATTCCGAGCACGGACGGGGACCCACGACAGTGTGCGGGAAGCACAGGGAAAGGAGAGCCACGAGGCTGCACAGCAGGAGCTGTCCCCTCAGTAGACCGATGAGCATTCTCCCCTCTCCCCACATCTGGCGACTGGTACCGGGGACACCTCCCCCAGGGGCCCTTCCTTACACTCAGTGGTCTTCTCTATGGACAAAGTTATGGGAGATATTGTCTTGAGTCATGGTAGCCAGGCAACCAGCCCTGAATATCCCTCTCTGTCCTCCCAGCCTCGCCAGCCCGAGTACTTTGGGGACCTGATTATTCTGGCCCCTTTTTCTGCCCTGGGTCTAGAAAAAGCTGGAAGGCGAATCATATCTGAGCTTAAACAGAAATTCAAGGATCTGGGGGATCGCATTAATACCATAGAAACCAAATTGGACTTAACAGTTGTCAGGACAAATCAAAACACAGACCAGATTATCCATTTACATGCTCGCCTGGAAGAGGCCTTGGCCAAGATAGAAGACCTCGAGAACAGGTCGCGCAGATAGAATTTTCGGATCCACGGGCTGCCTGAATCCTGCAGAGATACACATGCTGCTGTTTTGGAACTTTGCACACCTTGCTTCCAGATGAACCAGTTTGACACTTAGAACTGGATAGAGCCCACAAAGCCGTCACAGTTCAATGCCCTAATGGCCCACCTAGGGACATCAACTGCTACAGGCCCAGGGCATCAGATATCGCTGGCAGTTCCCCTTCCGGTTGCAATTTTCACATCGAGGTAAAAATCACACCTTCTCAACTTTCTCTGATGGGGAAGCTCTTCTACAACAGCTGGGCTTAATCACGACCACTCCATCTTCTTCACCTTCCTCCCCACACTCTATGGATAGACACAACACATAGTGCTCTGCTGTACCCCCTGTGGCACTACACCAGGAGTCGCTCCAAGCAATAGCTTTGACCACCGTGAGGAGGACAATCCTTTGTTTGGACACCTCATTCACTCATGCTTATTTTATTGCCCAACGATATCCTTGGGGGTTTCTCCCCCATTGTTTTGGTCCCCTTTTTTCTTTTGCTTGTTTCTTTAATTATAGAATGTTACTAATGAGGATCTTTACTATTGCATTTACCTAGAATCTTATATTATTTTCGTACTCAGCCTGTGGCAAATCCACTTGCTGATCTATTTCCAGAAAAAAGAAAAAAAGGGGAGGTCTTCACCCGCCTCCTTTCACTAAATAAACTAAGAAGCAGGGCCATTTGATGATGTCATTGGGCAACCCTGCATCTTATGACATCATCAACTGAGGCATGCTGAGCCAATCATATCATAAAGGGGTGGGTCACTTAGTTTATGTAGCGGTGGATCTACTTCAGGGGACATTTTTCTTTTTTTTAAATAAAAGACTTGTCAAAAACTGTTTTTGCTCACTTGCCACCCCCCCCCCCCCCCCCTTTACTGGCCTGCTGAGCTGCATGCTCAGATAAGGGTCTGGTATGGATCTTGGGGGAGGACCCCCCATGCAATTTTTTTTTATTATTATTGGTGGCATTTTTTTTACATTCAGTAAGTCACATTCAAGTCATACCTATCCAAAGTCACATCAAAGTCAATACTTTACTACTGGCAAAAAAAAAAAACCCCAAATAATATGTATGTTCAAAAACGCAAAACACACCACAAAAGGCTATGTGAAATCGCACAATCCGCAATCTGCACAGATGTGAAATTATCCTAAAACTAGATAATGAAAGCCTGGTAAACAAAGGAGTCAAAATCATACTTGTTCTTTTATTGGTCAGAAAGATCCAGATATATTGCATAGGTGTGGGTGACATACTGTAAGTATGTGAACGTAGGTTCTTCTGTTCATTTCAAGGGGAAAATAGAGTCAAGTATTTTTCAATCAGTGGGGTGATAACCAGGAGTGGGTAGTCCTGCTACACACAAAACAACAAAAACTGTAGCTGCTGACTTTTAAAAAACAGCCACTTACCTGTCCCACGATCCCGCGGTGTCCTCCCCGCAGCCTGTTTCACTGGCCGTCTGGTGTTCCAGGAGCCGGCGTCTTCAGTTTGGGCACCTGGCTGTGACAGCTTGCGGCTTGGGCCAGCTGCCCTCTACGCATGTGCGAGAAACGCTACGCTTCCTGAATGGCCCCGTAGTCTTCTGGGACCTGTCATGTGTCCCAGAAGACTATGGGGAGGGTAGTAAGACAACTTCTGCTTCTGATTGCCTAGGCTATTGCAGTGGAAGTGGGAGCGGGTACCTGTCAATTTCGGGTACCCGCTCCCCAAAGGTGCTAATCCTTAATGGGGAACGGTGGACCAGTCTTGAGTCCTCATGCGCACTTGACGTTTTTACAGCGGCTGTTTTTGACAGTTTTTTTCTACAGCCAGCAAACCCCCCAGCATGTTATCCTATATCTCCATGCACACATAAACTGTAATCAACATTTGTTGGCAGGGACGTTTTTTGGCTGGAAAAAAAACCATAACTAGTTGGTTTCTAGAGTTTTTTAGCTGTAAAAATGCTCTAATGCTGAAAAACGTGGCAAAACACAGTAAAACGGCGCAAACTGGCGTTTTTGGACTTTTTTTACCATAAAATGTTTTTTTCCTGGTAAAAAAAACCGCAAACGTGGGAAAACCCAGCTAAATGCTAATGCAAAAACGCTAAAAAATGCTGAAAAACTCATGTTTTTATTGTAACTTTACACAGCTAACGTTACCAGCATTATCAAAACGTCCCGTGTGCATGAGGGCTTAAAGCGGAATTTCCCCTTTTGGGTGGAGCTCCGCAGTTACTGTCGCACACCAGGCTGGAAAAGGCTACAAAACTATCTTTCCTGGCAGTACTCCATGGCAGCATACTACCATTTGTGATAGCAGTGGTTGTCTCCTTGCAACCATTGCTCTGTTTCGAGACTCATGACTATGAGTTAACATGACATTTGCCAAAGGACAGCATAGTGGCTAAATGGATAGCACTTCCGCCTGGCAGTACTAGGGTCGTCCATTCAAATACAAACTATGGCACCACCTGCCTGGAGTTTGCATGTTCTCCCCGTGCCTGCGTGGGTTTCCTCCGGATACTCTGGTTTCCTCTCACACTTCAAAGACATGCTGGTAGGTTAATTGGATCCTGTCTAATATATGTATGAATGTAAGTTAGGGACCTTAGATTGTACACCCCTTGAGGGTTAGGGACAGATGTGATTGTACAATATATATGTAAAGCGCTACATAAATTGGTGGCACTATATAACCTCTTCCATACCGGGCACTTTTACCCCCTTCCTGCCCAGGCCATTTTTCAGGTTTCAGCTCTCTCACATTTTGAATGACAATTGCACGGTCATACAACATTGTACCAAAACTAAAATGTTATCATTTTCTTCACACAACTAGAGCTTTCTTTTGGTGGTATTTAATCATAGCTGGGGTTTTTATTTTTTGCTAAATTAACAAAAAAGTCCGAAAATTTTGAAAAAAACCCCATGTTTTTCTTTGTTTCTGTTATAAAAGTTTGCAAATAAATAATTGTTCTTCATAAATTTAGGCCAAGATGTATTCTGCTCCATGTCTTTGGTGAAAATAACCCAAATTAGGATGTATTATTTAGTTTTTAGAAAAGTTATAGAGTTCACAAACTATGGTATAGATCTGATTATTGATCAATCCTGAAGTACTGACGGCCAATCTAATTTCTTGAGGTCCAAAAATGTCAGAACAGTACAGATATCCCCCAAATTACCCCTTTTTGCAAATTAGACAGTCCGATGTATTTCGAGTTTTTTGAAGTTGTAATTTTTTTGTCATAACTTTTCAGAAAATGAAAAAATTAAAAAAATTATTTTCACTATTTTTTTTTTTTTTTTACATACTGTCACCAGTACAGTGTCGTCATATAACTGGCATGGCAGTGATCAGGGACACTGATTGGTTACAGTATGAAAAAAAAATTAGAATTTAAAATTTTTTTTTTGTTTGTTTTAATTTTTTTATTACTTTTTTTTCTTTTTTTTTTAAGATTTGTATTTCATATTTCACTATGACCAAAGTAGTACAATGCTACCATAGTGACATTGTACTAATTTGGGGAAATGATCAGTATTTTTTTTTTTTACACAAATTTGCTTATAGCAAAGAATTACTTTGCTATAACCAAACATTTACCTGAATGACATCGATTCATTCAGGGTTTTTTTTGTGTGGTTAGCTGTGATTTGGCCACGGCTAATCACATGACACAGTTGGGCTGTGATTGGCCCAGCTTTTGCATGTGATCGCTGTGACCATTCACAGCTAGACACACTAGTACACAATGGATAGCATGCAAGTCATGTGACTTGCTCTGATTGGTCACATGGTCCCGGCAACGGGGCCGGTACTCCGATCTGTCATCGGCCGTGTCCGAGGTACACAGCCGGTGACAGATCGCGCCGCTGCACGGCTCTGTGGGCAGGCAAACTGCGCATGCCCGAAAGGATGCCATATGGCGTCCACCCGGAGGGATGAGGGGTTTTGCGGCCGCCATCTGGCTATAGGCTGGGCGGGAACCTGTTAAGTATCTGTAACAAATAAAAAGAAGGCTTTCTATATATATATATATATATATATATATATATATATATATACACACACATACATATATATATATATATATATATATATATATACACATATATACACATATATACACATATACACATATATATATATATACATATATACACACATACACATACACACACATACACACACATATACATATACACACACACATACATACATACATACATACACACACATATACATATATATACATATACACACACTATATTACCAAAAGTATTGGATTGCCTGACTTTAAACACACATGAACTTTAATGGTGTAGAGTTCAACAAAGAGTTGGCCCACCCTTTGCAGCTATAACAGCTTCAACTCTTCTGGGAAGGCCGTCCACAAGGTTTAGGAGAGTGTCTATGGGAAGGTTTGACCATTCTTCCAGAAGCGCATTTGTGAGGCCAGGTACCGATATCAGACGAGAAGGCCTGGATCACAGTCTCCACTCTAATTCATCCCAAAGGTGTTCTATCAGGCTGAGGTCAGGACTCTGTGCAGGCCAGTCAAGTTCCTCCACCCCAAACTCTCATCCATGTCTTTATGGATCTTGCTTTGTGCACTGGTGCGCAGTCATGTTGGAACAGGAAGGGGCCATCCCCAAACTGTTCCCACAAAGGTAGGAGCATGAAATTGTCCAAAATGTCTGCCTATGCTAACGCCGTAAGAGTTCTATTCACTGGAACTAAGGGACCAAGCCCAACCCCTGAAAAACAACCCCACACCATAATCCCCCCTCCACCAAACTTCACACTTGGCACAATACAGTCAAGCAAGTACCAGTCTCCTGGCAACCGCTAAACCCAGACACATCCATTGAATTGCCTGAGAAGCGTAATTGGTCACTCCAGAGAACATGTCTCCACTACTCTAGAGTCCAGTGGCGGCGTGCTTTACACCACAACATCTGATGCTTTGCAATGCACTTGGTGATGTAAGCCTTGGATGCAGCTGCTCGGCCATGGAAACCCATTCCATGAAGCTCTCTACGCACTGTTGTTGCGCTAGTCTGAAGGCCACATGAAGTTTGGAGTTCTGTAGCTATTGACGCTGCAGACAGTTGGCAACTTCTGCACACATGCTCTAACCCTGCTCTTACATTTTACGTGGCCTACCACCTCGTGGCTGAGTTGCTGTTGTTCCCAGTTGCTTCCATTTTGTTATAATACCACTAACAGTTGACCGTGGAATATTTAGTAGCAAGGAAATTTCATGGATGGACTTACCTATCATGGTACTTACCTATCATGGTACCACGTTTGAATTCACTGAGCTCCTGAGAGCACCCCATTCTTTCACAAATGTTTGTAGAAGCAGTCGCATGCCTAGGTGATTGATTTTATATATCTGTGACCATGGAGGCGATTGGAACACCTGAATGCAATGTTTTGGAGGGGTGTCCCAATACTTTTAGCAATATAGTGTATATACTGATGAGAAAAGGCATGTAGCAGTTTATATTTACTAAAATAATTGCATTTCCATGTTCTGTGTACTGTGGGAGACCAGATATAGTGATTGCAGGGACCTGGGTTTAGTAACACTTTAAAGCAGAAGAATGTTAAAAAGCAGCATAGTCAGACTTTAATCCAAAAGAAAGGTTGTGGAAGGACCAGAAACAGGCAGTTTATGTGAGAAAACTGAGCAACATTCCCAGGTGGAGCTGTTCTGCCATGAGGAACAGGCTTACAATTTCAAATGTGCGGGATTGATCAACTGTTACCAAGAACATGTGGCTGCAGTTCTTGCTGCCCTATAGGAACACACCATTTACTGAAAGAAAAAAGAAAAAAGAAAAAAAAAAGATTCATGCCTTCAACATATGTACCGTAACTTTGGATTTCTCATGATCAAGCATTTTCTTTTACACTTTTAATTACTTTCTCAGTATCAGGTTTGGAGACATATTTAGAAGGAATTTTCATTCCTTTGATTTGGGTGGTACAATTCCAAGATGAATAGCTATATTTTTATTTTACAAAGAGCAAATTAATCAAAATAAATAAAAAGTGCCATTGGAAATACTTGGCACATGTAGCTTTTTAAACTGTTGAGGCTTATTCATGTGTACATTTTTTTTTTCTCTTTAGGTCCCAAATACTGGTGCTAGATATTTGGTTAACCCTCCTATTAAAAAGGTTTAACATGTAGGCTCTGGACATGGGGACGTGGATGACTTTTGCAGGAATTGTAAACGCTTCAGTTCTGTAATATTCTGAATGGTTGCAGATGGAAAGTTAACTTTAGTATTATTAAAAATAATCTATCACTTTGCTCTTCCAGGGCAAAGTATTTTTTTAGTTTCCTCCGCACACTACATCACCACTCTGCATCTAGAAATATCTAGTCCCAGCTTGTCCAAAACCAGGACACAAGATAATTGCGTGGTGGAAGAGATGGGTTTTTTTTTTTTTTTTTTTAACTCGAAGTACAAACAGATAAAAATGGAGCTTACACAGGGGTTAGACTCCATACTCCTGCAGACAAGATGTAAGGGAGTACGGCAAGAATCGGGGGGGGGGGAAGTGGCCCATCAAGAGCAGTTGTCACTTTGACCTTAAAAGTCATCAAAATCGCAAATTCTCTTTAGGCGAGGTTCACACTTTGCACATGTCAGGAATGCAGGCAAAAAAAAAACAAAAATACCCCACACACACTTTTCACACATAGGGCAGCCTATTGAAAATGAATGGACTGCCATACATACAACATGCAGAAATGCATGTGCTCCATCAACACCAACAGTGTGAACAGAGTCATTTATTATATATGAGATCCCTGGTTTAATCCCCCCCCTCCATTTAACAAAACCTGTACTATCCCTTTAAACTCTCCTCAGACTTGAAATATTTGCATTTAAAAACCGCTCAGCGAACACAGCTTGTTTGCCAAATTTTCACTCCGCATCCTGGCTCTCACTAACTAAATCACTATACCTGCTAGTATCCACTTGTGCATATAAGGCACAGTGTTCACTGGTGCAGACATGTTCAAAGCAATTATAGAAATATATTATATACATTTTTTTTTAAATTCATGTCCAAGTCTTTCCCCAATTCAGACCACAATGCTGTTCAATAGACAACAGATGCTTTCCAATTTAAAATCACAAAAAATAAGCACAACTAAAAAAAGTCATTTTAGCATAATTCTATTACATGTTATTAAACAGAAGCATGTAATTTTAAAATAAAAATTGAACCATGAAACCCATTAATAGGGCATCCTCCCCATTATGGTAATCCTTTAATACAAGTGATTTTGGCTTGGCATCACCACTGTGTGCAACTTAACTCAATTCACAAACTTAGATGACTGCTGTATAGCACTGCTGCAATAGACAAGTCCAAACCAAAGCAGCAAAAAACAAAATATACATTTGGGGACATTACTACTGCAAGAAAGAAAACATTCAGTGTCCAATTGTCCCATTAGAAGCTTAGTACTCGTCCAAGGTGTCCACTCTGGGAATAGACAGACCCCGTTCCTTCAAGGCCTGTACCTTCACCTTCTCTGCCTCCTGCTTGCTTTGCTGCTCTACGCGCTGCTCCTCTAAGATCTCCTCAATGGAAACTTGAAGTAATGGAGTGTCACTCTCTTTCTCTAGGTCCTGCATGAAAAAGTACAAAAAAACATGATTCGTGTAATCACCTGGAAAATTTAATCTAGCTTAATATGAAAAACCAAAAATTACATTTGATGCAGACTGTCAATAACAAAACCACAGCAATTACCTGTTGATCCTGTCCATTGAATCCTTTTTTTGTATACATTATTAAAAATAAAAAAAAAAAAAAAAGTTTGTTTTATTTTTAAACAAAAAAGGTACACCACAGCTTAGCTGGTGTAAAATCAGAAGCTAGGAGCATGTATGCCAAGTCAAACAACCATTTAGTAGATTCTTTGCATACATTCTGTCGCATGTGCACGCACACACACACACACACACACACACACACACACACACACACACACACACACACACACACACACACACACACACACACACACACACACACACACACACACACACACACACACACACACACACACACACACACACACACACACACACACACACACACACACACACACACACACACACACACACACAGCGCTTTGGCGAGCCAAGGCTGCCCACCCACATGGGTATCGTGGACCACCCAAACACTTCTCCACACAATCATGGCCATCTTGATCTGTAACAGATTTGGCATTTCACAGGAACTTGCCCATTACTTCTCCAGGGCTTGACAAATCCCAGGCACCAGGTCACCATGGCAACTAGAAATTGCGTCCTGGCGCCTGGGCTTTTGTCAGCCCATTCACTGTTGGCCCTAGGCATAATCTGCAATTCCTATTGATCTACTGGTCACCTGGAGAGGAGTCTCCACCCTCCCCAAACTAACGGCCAGCACCCACACTTTCCTCACAGCTTGGGCCAGCTCAGCCTTGCTTTTACTTCAACTGGGCTTGCTGTGCCCGGGACAAGGCCTGCTGGAGGATTCTTGAGTGTGGGGTGGGAGGAAAAGCAGTGTGGTGCGCAGGGCCTGTGCTCATTTCCCACACCGACTCCCTTGTGTGCTCGCCTGGGAGCAGAGTAGGCAGCGAGGCCACCTGTGTGGTGATGGGGGGAGAGAGAGGGATGAAGCTCAGGGATGCCGGGGTGCTGCCACTCTGAACAGAGATGCCAGGGAGTGGAGAGCTCCACCTTGGCCTCTCCCTCCTCATCCACCATTTTAACCAGAAAACCCAGGGAGGCCACTGCATACTATCTGCCTGGTAAGAGCAGGAAGCACGCTGGCTTGGGGAGGGGAGAGACAAGAGGTCAGCCCTTCAGGGGTTAAATCACTTTTGTTGTGGCAGATGACACCTGGGGGTCCAGTGTGGCCCCTGTGTGCCTGTATCCGGGGGCCATGGGTGGGGGAATGGAGCAGACAGACGAAACGTTGTATCTGGGATTATGGCTTTACCCCCCAGACAATGGCAGGTTGAGCCAGGACCTCTATAGGCTCCCAGTCTGCTCTGTTCAGGGGTCCCAGACACTGTCACATCCCAATCCTGCTTTGTCTTCCAGGCAGAGGATGTGAAAGGACTACCCAGCTTCGGTGTTACCATAATCTGCCATGCCACTGGATTGCCTGTCTCGCTGCCACCCCTCAGCTCCTACAGTAAGAAGTGGGGGCCCCGCATTACTCTGGAGCCTGTCTAGCCTCCACACACAGCCAAGGGTGCCCTACTCATAGAAATCAATGCACTGGAGACAGCCAGACAGCTCAGCATCGGAGCAGGTGGCATGAAAAAGCTGGCTCCTAGATGCAAAGCAAATTAGTCAAGCCCTGTCCTCTCCTCTGCAACCATTGTTGTCCACAAAAGTGCTGTAAATGGGGAAAGGACAATCATCAAGTGCAAAAGGTTCAGCTTCAGACCCAAAAAAGTGAAGCTGTCTAATAAGGGCCAAAACAGAAAAGGCTTGTCTAAAAAAGTAATAGCAGGATGATTAAGAGGCTGACAGAAGATTTAAAGTTGAATTCCAGGCAAGTAGACAGTGAAATACTGGCCAAAGGATTTGTATTTCTGTCTATCCAGTTCTTCGATTTAAAAACCACAGTTTGTTATCCTGACTTTTCTCTGGGAGCAGGGAGGTGACCAGGCTGCAGAACCTGATTGGGCATTGGAGGAACAGCAGCAGGTCTATAGATCATGTCTACACTCTAATCCTGTCTTCACCTCTGAATGCAGGACACCCAAATGGTGTCAAGTAAGTTTTAGGGATTTACACTAGATGCTCAACCTTGCATTATGCAAGGCATGTTAAAAACAAACAATTTCCATATAAACTAGACTGTAAAATTATTTAATTAGCCTACTTACAATTTCCCCGAGGAGAACCACATTCTCGCCTCTCACAACAAATATTCCCCTGGGGATATCACCATATTTCTTCCCAACGTGTATCCGCTCTACGGTCTGATGCAGCACAAGATTAGCTAAGGAGAAAAACCACTGACATGAGCGCCTGTAATCATTTCTGAAAAATTACTTCTAATTATACCCAAAATAATTATCCGTGCATACAACTTTTCCAGAACAATGACTGCACAATAAATATTCATATATGGTGTGTAAAAAAAAAAAACAAAAAAAAAAAACAAACAAAAAAAGACCACACACCACACTTATTAGGCTTTAATATAGAACACACACAGTAATTAATTGTATGGCAGGCTAGCATTTACTTCACTTATTTCAGTTTTATTGTGTTGCAGCATGATACTACAGTTGTTTAAATTCATTTTTTTTCCTCTCGGTCTACACAGTACCCCATAGTGATAAAGTGAAAATTTTAGAATTGTCTGAATTTATTAAAAACAAAAAAAAAAAAAAACTGAAATATCACATAGGCGTAAGTATTCAGACCCTTTGCAACAATATTGTAATAGTAATATATACTGATTGGAGTCCACCTGTGGTGATGGATTGGACATGAAATGAAAAGGCACACACCTCTCAGCTTACAATGCAAAACATATTGAAATATTATCTGAAACGGTGATTTTAAATTGTATACGTTACATTGCTGCTCGTCAGATATAAGAACCAACTTGTTATTCTTAACCATAAAAGGATTGTATACTCTATATTGTTATAGTGGGTCATCTAATGCGTGGATCCTGAAGAAGTACAGTGAAATGCGTTGATCCCATATGCTTATTGTGTATTTCTCTGTAATATGAATGCAACCACATGTGGACATCATCTTTAAAGACCATCTGGTTTAATATGTGAAGTGTGACTTAATTTTCTTTTTTAATGATGAACCAATAAAAGCAAATATAGTTTATTACTGCTGTGTAATGTGATATTACAGATTTATCCTTCCAGTGTTTGACACAAAGTCCCATTTTTGCTGGAGATGGAATAGGACCACCCAGTTTTACCGGATGCAACTGTACACTCCAGATACTTGTTCTAGATCTTTGTTGGGATGGTGCCACGCCGGGTGGGGTGGGGGGTGGGGGGTGGGGGTAACATACAATACTAAAATATTCCAGACCCATCCTCTGTTTTATAGATACAAAATTAACTTCTAGTATGTCAGCACATTTTACAAAATGGCTGAATTTGTAGAGTTCAATTCTAAGTATTGTTTCAATTAATGCAAAGCAGTCATTGATTGGATGAGGTGGAGAGTGTGACATCACTACCCTGCATCTCCACTTTGTGCAAACAGAAAATGCAAAGCCATCTCTGAAGGGCACCCATGCCAAGCAGCCTGCCTCCGTGTTCAGAATGTACCAAGGAAGTGGCTCAGCACAGGATCCGGAAGCTAGTGGAGACCACTGGAGTAGTGGAGTCTAATATAGTCATTACCTGCTTCTGCTGTAGATGATCCCATAGGTATGGTATCTATGCATCTTACATTGATTCAGGTTGGACCAATGTAACTACATAAGAAAATCCATACCTGGAATTCCTTTTTAAAAAAAAGGATAAGTTCACCTTTTAGTAAAAAATAATAAAATGCACATTTTATTGCAGGTAAAAATAATGTGCATCTATTATTTTTATCTGCAGGAGCCTGCAAAGCATTACCGATCAGCAGATCACGGACTCCTGCAGACCGGTCTGTATATCTGCTTGTCCGTACGGAATGTATGAGCAGCAGATATACTGACAGGAAGGAGAAGTGAACTACCAACTACCACAGTGTTCCACAACGTCATGGTAGTTCATTGGGGACTACAAGCCGACAGCCGCTCATGCTGTCAGGACTTGTAGTCTCGCATTCACAGAGGACTGTGAATGAGTGATGCGACTGTGATGGAGGCCTGCTCAGCAGTTTGTTTTTATAAATTTGACAGCTAGCGAGGGGGGAGAAGAGTAACATGTTACACCCTGAATATGGAAGATGTTATGAAAGGTGACCTTATCCTTTAAAAGTTAAGAAAGTCGAGAATGGAATGCTTCAAGGCTGACCTTTCACTAAAAATCAAACCAGCATGCAACTCTGTGTGTCAATATGAAAGCTTACATTCATTAAAATATTTTTTGCCTTTACTTACAATTACAGTTTCTTGCTTTCCATTTGAGTGAGGCACTGGTGATGTACCAGGGCCTCACAGATGCTTCCTGGAAAGGCTACATTACCAGTGCCTTGCCCCTCAAATGATGTGCACGGTCGCTTGTTCCAGGAGGCAAAGCTGCAGGCATAGTGCCAGTACATAAAGAGATGGATTCCTCCGCCCTTACTGAAAATAGCCAAAAAAAAAAAAAAATAATGGAGGAGGAAAAGAAATAAGGTATATAAAGAAAAAAAAAAAGCCTGCAATTGTCTATAAGTATCTGTTCATAGAATGTCATTATTAAACATTTCTAAGGGTGCCTTTGTTGTAATTTCTCATATAAGGGTGAAGTTCCTCTTTGGGAAAATTCTGGTTGGGAATCTGAAACTGGGAGTGACAAAGCCCCATTGGCAGCAGTGTGCCCCCCCATGAACTATGAACAGACATTAGGCATTAAAGTGGTAGCAAAGCCTTGTGTGACATTTTTACCTACAGGCAAGATAACAAAAAAACACAAACAAACTACAAAACACACACCTTAGGTAAACTGAATATCTCCTAAATGTGAACCGTTTAGGAGATAATCCAGTGTGCAGCAACCTGTGATGTTACCGACTCATGGGTTCTGAAGGAACGGTATACCTGTGCCATTTCAGTAAGAGCTCTATACCGTCGTACCCAGGGATCCCACGCAGGAGTGCAGTCATCGTGGCGACACTAGTCAGGCAGCCGAAGTCTGCAAACCCCAAAAGAAGACCGGGTGCAGATGGAAGACTTATCAGCGGTGACAGCATGCCACTGGAGGGCTTCGTTTTAAGGAAAGTTTGCATAGCATGCTAGCACATTATGGAATATTAGTATATTATGACTTTACCTTGCAGGGGGGAAACTTTACTACGCTTTAAGAAAAAAATGCACACTTAACCGTGAGCCAATAAAAATTACTGTGGTGGGAACAAAACAAAACAAAAAAAAAAACAAAAAACACAGGATTATAAAATTCAACAGTAGTTGAAACAAATTACTGTAAGGAAAATTGGTATGTAAATTCATCAAGGAACAAAAAGGGCTATTATTCTGTATACACAAACAAAAACTAACCACTTTGCCTATAGAAATCAAAAGGTTATTTGAATGACAAATGTTTAACTTGGAGCTATAACAAGCATTTCCCTATACACATTTGAATGCCACTGATTTCTGTTGAGCGAGTTACACGTAAAGGAAGGACATATTTGTGAGCTCACAAGGTAAATAAAGTACACTATTGTCACAAAGCTGCTAATTCTTTTCTATTCTTATGTTTATATAGTATGGTAGGAGTTTATTAAAACTGGAGCAGACAGAATCTTGAGCAGCTGTGCATGGAAATCAATCAGCTTCAATTTGAAGCTTGTTCAGTTAAAGAAAACTATAGGCAACTCAATATTGGAAAGAGTAAAGGGGGTCATAACCCTATTGGGGAGATTTCCCTTTCACTTCCTGTCCCATAGCCATAAAAGGAAGAGGAAATCCTGGCAAATTAAGGGAATCACTTGGGGTGGGGGACTAGCAGACCCATTGGAAGATTTCCAGTATTACTTTTCTGGGATTTTTTTCACTTTCGACAATTTCACTCTATCCCCATGTTATCCTGGCAAGTAGTAAGGACCAGTTGATGGTCCAATAAAATCATGCTCGCAGTCTAAAAGGAACAACAAAAAAGGAAGGCAGCATGGGAGAGTAAAGGCCTTACCACCAATTTTGAAAATGAAGGAATTTATATTGACAAAATGGCGTTCCAGGTTTTGAGGCTCCAAGATAATGCAAAACATGAGAAGGCACGTCTGGGCAATTACATTTAAAGAATAAGCTCACCTTTGGAAGGTTACATGTTCCAGCGGTTTTTAAATGGCCGCGTCACGCATTCACAGAGTTCAGTAAATGAGTGTCCACAAGTCCCGACAGCCTCAGCGGCTGTGGGCTTGTAGTTTTCAATGAACTACCACAGCGCTGTGGTGCTCCCTGGTAGTTCATTGAAACTTCCTGTCAGTATATCTGCTTGACCATACTTCCTGTACAGCAAGCAGATATTCTGACAGGTCTGCGGGAGACTTGCATGGCATCAGCCATCTACTGATTGTTGTTGCAATGCTTTCCAGGCTCCTTTGGACAAAAATTTTTAAAAAACGCACATTTTTTTCACCTTCTAAATAAATGAGCAATTATTTTTGTCCAAAAGGTGAACTTATCCTTTAAAGTGGTTGTAAAGGCTAAAAAGGTATTTACCTTCATGCATACTTACCAGAGTCTGATCTTGATCCAGCAATGTGTATTAGAGCGGAGGCTCTCCTGAGCCTCTCTCCCCTCATTGGCAGAGATACAGCAGCGGGAGCCACAGCCAGTGAGGAGGGGGGGGCAGGGCTAAGCCACATTCTGTTTGACACACACACCTCAGGAGCAAGTACAATATATGCATGGTGTTTGTTTAGAAAAATGTGTGGATTTTTTTTTTTTTTTAATATAGCCACTTTAGTCAATTAGGTCAGTCACTTTTATTGGGGTATAACGTGTCAAACACAAGGCCCAAGGCTGAATCCAGCCTACTAGGCCATCTCATGTGGCCTTGCACCTCTCCTGCACCAGGGTCTCTGCCTCCACCTTTTCTCACCAGTCCGCAGCAGCAGCAGCACCCCTTCATCTCCATCTCCACTGGTGTCAGCATTCAGCAGACTGGTTCTCCTCCAGACCTTGCACTTTCTACTTCCTAGCTTCACCCCCGGCTTCTTTCTTCCTGGCAGCAGCACAAGGAAAGGGAGGGTACACTGATGTAAGGAATGCTAGGGTACTCGTTACTTCTGATGGTAGGGGGGCTCTTGGCCTTTGATGTAAAAGGGGAGGGCCCTCTGGAAATCTGCTTATAATTAATATGAGAATACTACAGTTCTATGCCAGAAGGGTTGCACACCACTGGTGTCATCCACAAAAAACTTTATTGGAGACTGCTCAGACAGATCACCATGGCAGAATCATGTTCTGTCTGAGCCGTCCTAAATAAAAGGTTCTTGTGGAAGATACCAGTGGTGTGTGCAATCCTTTTCAGACTTTCATTATTTGATACAGGCACGAGTGGGCTTCGTGCCTGTGTGCACCTGCCCCCCTTCACAGCTTAAACCTTTTGGTCTTACTAAAACCAGTAATAATTGAATGCAGAGGCAATTATGCAATAGGATAAAAAGGAGATGAATGTAGTCTTACAGACACAACCGGCCCTTTGAGGACATGATTGCTGATGCAGCCCGCGATGAAACGGAGTGCAACACCCTTGCTCTATAGGAACAAATGGAAGGTGCGCAGTGCACCCAGCGTGTGGACCCAGCGTGTGGACCCAGCGTGTGGACCCAGCGTGTGGACCCAGCGTGTGGACCCAGCGTGTGGACCCAGCGTGTGGACCCAGCGTGTGGACCCAGCGTGTGGACCCAGCGTGTGGACCCAGCGTGTGGACCCAGCGTAGAGAATTTTGACAAGAGGTTGTGCAGTCTCATCTGCAATGTCTTATAGCCAGGTGGTGGGTTTATGTAGGGTGAGAAAAGGCAGCATGAAAAAGTTCTGCTACAGTAAACAGGACAGTAAAATGCTTTATAACTATTATAAATACAGGGAACACCAGAGAGTAATGTCATAGATACTTTATGTGCTGCTGCCACCTTGTGACAGACATGTATTACTGCAGGCCAATTCATGTATAAAAACAGCAATGAATCCGCTAAATATAAAAAAATAAATACATATATATATATATTTATAATTCATTTATTAAACATGTGTATATACACGCACTCACCTGCCATTTTATTGGTTATATCTGTTCAATTACTTGGCAACACAAATTGCTAATCAGCCAATCACACAGCAGCAACTCAATGCATTTAGGCATCTAGACGTAGTGAAGACGTTGTGCTGAATTTCAAACCGAGCATCAGAATGGGGAAGAAAGGGGATTTACAGTCAGGTCCATAAATATTGGGACATTGACACAATTCTAACATTTTTGGCTTATACACCATCATAATGGATTTGAAATGAAACGAACAAGATGTGCTTTAACTGCAGACTGTCAGCTTTAATTTGAGGGTATTTACATCCAAATCAGGTGAACGGTGTAGGAATTATAACAGTTTGCATATGTGCCTCCCACTTGTTAAGGGACCAAAAGTAATGGGACAATTGGCTTCTCAGCTGTTCCATGGCCAGGTGTGTGTTATTCCCTCATTATCCCAATGAGCAGATAAAAGGTCCAGAGTTCATTTCAAGTGTGCTATTTGCATTTGGAATCTGTTGCTGTCAACTCTCAAGATGAGATCCAAAGAGCTGTCACTATCAGTGAAGCAAGCCATCATTAGGCTGAAAAAACAAAACAAACCCAGCAGAGAGATAGCAAAAACATTAGGAGTGGCCAAAACAACTGTTTGGAACATTCTTAAAAAGGAACGCACCGGTGAGCTCAGCAACACCAAAAGACCCGGAACACCACGGAAAACAACTGTGGTGGATGACCGAAGAATTCTTTCCCTGGTGAAGAAAACACCCTTCACAACAGTTGGCCAGATCAAGAACACTCTCCAGGAGGTAGGTGTATGTGTGTCAAAGTCAACAATCAAGAGAAGACTTCACCAGAGTGAATACAGAGGGTTCACCACAAGATGTAACCCATTGGTGAGCCTCAAAAACAGGAAGGCCAGATTAGAGTTTGCCAAACGACATCTAAAAAAGCCTTCACAGTTCTGGAACAACATCCTATGGACAGATGAGACCAAGATCAACTTGTACCAGAGTGATGGGAAGAGAAGAGTATGGAGAAGGAAAGGAACTGCTCATGATCCTAAGCATACCACCTCATCAGTGAAGCATGGTGGTGGTAGTGTCATGGCGTGGGCATGTATGGCTGCCAATGGAACTGGTTCTCTTGTATTTATTGATGATGTGACTGCTGACAAAAGCAGCAGGATAAATTCTGAAGTGTTTCGGGCAATATTATCTGCTCATATTCAGCCAAATGCTTCACAACTCATTGGACGCCGCTTCACAGTGCAGATGGACAATGACCCAAAGCATACTGCAAAAGCAACCAAAGAGTTTATTAAGGTAAAGAAGTGGAATGTTATGCAATGGCCAAGTCAATCACCTGACCTGAATCCGATTGAGCATGCATTTCACTTGCTGAAGACAAAACTGAAGGGAAAATGCCCCAAGAACAAGCAGGAACTGAAGACAGTTGCAGTAGAGGCCTGGCAGAGCATCACCAGGGATGAAACCCAGCGTCTGGTGATGTCTATGCGTTCCAGACTTCAGGCTGTAATTGACTGCAAAGGATTTGCAATCAAGTATTAAAAAGTGAAAGTTTGATTTATGATTATTATTCTGTCCCATTACTTTTGGTCCCTTAACAAGTGGGAGGCACATATGCAAACTGTTGTAATTCCTACACCGTTCACCTGCTTTGGATATAAATACCCTCAAATTAAGCTGACAGTCTGCAATTAAAGCACATCTTGTTCGTTTCATTTCAAATCCATTGTGTTGGTGTATAGAGCCAAAAACGTTAGAATTGTGTCGATGTCCCAATATTTATGGACATGACTAAGCGACTTTGAACGTGGCATGGTTGTTGGTGCCAGAAGGGCAGGTCTGAGTATTTCAAAAACGGCTGATCTACTGGGATTTTCCACGCACAGCAAGCTTCTGTCCTATGCTTATGCCACGAGTCATGTGGCTTCTTCAGTGATCCCTGAAGAAACCGCGTGACTCGCGGCGTAACACAAAGGACAGGAGCTTGTGACATCTTTTCTGGTGTGTGCAGGAGCCGCCATCTGTGTTCCCTTAAATGCTTGCAATAGGTTCTGTGAGCCTTGTATCTATGTGAATGGCATTTTTTATGGCAATAAAGCCTTACTACACTATGAGGAGTTCCTTATCTTTTGAGCACCTATCCATTAGAGTGAGGACGTAAAGGATCCTTCCTGAGAGTGCCTGGAGATTTCTGTGGAAGCAGAGGATCCAGTGGGTTGAGTGCATGTTGACCTATACTTTCTATGGGTCAGCTGTTAAGGGGAGTGTGCATGCCTGAAGGTGGAGGAGCATGATAGATACCCGTTACTTTAAATGTTGGAAGAAAGACTGTTATATCACTTTTGGACTGCTTTTTGCACTTATCTATCATTCACCATTTATCTGTTTTTTTAGTATATTTCAGTAGAGCTTTTTTTTTTTTTCTTAAACCACACACTTTGTGAACATCCAGCCTAGTTGAACATTTACTTGATTCATCACATATTTATTCCACTGGGGGGGCCGATTGCTCAGTCAGGCATTTGTTTTACAACATTTTATACTGTTTTTGTTGATTTTCACACTTTACGCTTTAGGTCAGCCGGGTGTTTACTGCCATTGTGATCGTGTTTTATTTCTGATATACGTTTCACATATTTCACCGTTTTTGTTGTTTATTACACTTTATTCTTCCGCTCAGCCAGGTGTTTATTATAGGCTGGCCAGGTGTATATTGCTACTTGATTTTTCATATATGTGTCACATTTGGATTTAGTGGCTAAGCCAGTTTTTTTTTTTTTTTTTTTTAATTTACTATTGACCTTGTTTCACAAATTTACTCTATTACGCATTGGGTTTGATACTCAGGAGGGAATTTATTATTAGAGTATTTTCTTGAGTCGCTAGGGGGCAGGGCAGCACTATTCTTGGGGAGTTTTATTGATGTGGGAACACATTCGATGCTTGCAGCAGCTTATCGTTTATTTGTGGCAGCACATGAATATTATATCCTTATTAAACAAAGTTTATACTTTTCACAGCCCTCCCCCACCACTCCTTCCCAGATTGGCTCTGTAAAATACCTAAAGGCTTTCAAGTATGGGGACTACCTTCCCTGATGCACATTTCTTAGATCTAGCAGTCACGTGCTATGCCCAAGAATGGTTACATAATTGTGGGGAATAGGGCATTACTGCTTCCTCTAAGTTCCAACACCAGTTGACACGGTATTTGGCAGTGGATGCAACCAGAGGCACTGCTGGAGAAGGAATAGAGAGGTTGTCCGGTCCGGGGTCTTCATTCCCCTGGATCTTGGATCAGGATGACATGCCTCTCCTCTCAACTGGCCACACTCCCAGGATCACTGGGCAGCCTGTCCCTCCCTCTCCAATCTCTGCCTCCTCACTGGTGATTGGCCACCGGATCTGTAGCTCAGAGAAAGCACACAGGCAGAGGAGGAGCCGAGCGGCAGCGCAAAGATCGAAGGAGCCGATTGGAGTGAGAGACTGGCCGAAGCCGGAGGAGAGTGGCCAGAGAAGGAAGACAGCTGATTGGTAAGGCAAGTGTCTGTCGGGCCCTTGCAACCAGGATCTGAGCAAAGCAGGTATGCTGGCTGTGGATGGGAGAGGGAGGGAGCCTGGGCTGGAGCAGGGGTCAGCAATGTAAACATTGTGTCAGTGGGAGGAATAGTGCCCCATCATTGGTGTCATTGACACCAATAAAGGGGCACTATTCCTCCCACTGACACCAATAAAGGGGCACTATTCCTCCCACTGACACCAATAAAGGGGCACTATTCCTCCCACTGACACCAATAAAGGGGCACTATTCCTCCCACTGACACCAATAAAGGGGCACTATTCCTCCCACTGACACCAATAAAGGGGCACTATTCCTCCCACTGACACCAATAAAGGGGCACTATTCCTCCCACTGACACCAATAAAGGGGCACTATTCCTCCCACTGACACCAATAAAGGGGCACTATTCCTCCCACTGACACCAATAAAGGGGCACTATTCCTCCCACTGACACCAATAAAGGGGCACTATTCCTCCCACTGACACCAATAAAGGGGCACTATTCCTCCCACTGACACCAATAAAGGGGCACTATTCCTCCCACTGACACCAATAAAGGGGCACTATTCCTCCCACTGACACCAATAAAGGGGCACTATTCCTCCCACTGACACCAATAAAGGGGCACTATTCCTCCCACTGACACCAATAAAGGGGCACTATTCCTCCCACTGACACCAATAAAGGGGCACTATTCCTCCCACTGACACCAATAAAGGGGCACTATTCCTCCCACTGACACCAATAAAGGGGCACTATTCCTCCCACTGACACCAATAAAGGGGCACTATTCCTCCCACTGACACCAATAAAGGGGCACTATTCCTCCCACTGACACCAATAAAGGGGCACTATTCCTCCCACTGACACCAATAAAGGGGCACTATTCCTCCCACTGACACCAATAAAGGGGCACTATTCCTCCCACTGACACCAATAAAGGGGCACTATTCCTCCCACTGACACCAATAAAGGGGCACTATTCCTCCCACTGACACCAATAAAGGGGCACTATTCCTCCCACTGACACCAATAAAGGGGCACTATTCCTCCCACTGACACCAATAAAGGGGCACTATTCCTCCCACTGACACCGAAAATGGAATAAAAAGAGGTGGAGCCTAAAGATGAAGGTTGGAATTTACAGATGAATAGGTGGGATGAATTTAGATGGGGGGGGGGTGCCCGATTTTAGTCTTGCCTAGGGCAGCACAAAAACAATACACACCACTATGCAACAGAGCAAAAAGATGGGAAATGCCATTTAGGCCAAAATGTATTCTGCTACATAACACACACCCACCTAATGACAATGGGCAGGAAGGGGTTAACATTTGGGGATGATCAAACTAAGCACAATGCTTTGTATGGCTCTGCTATGCAGAGCCATACAAAATAGCATGCAGGAGCTGACAGGGGAGAGATCTGTATTGTTTACATACAGGTCTCTCCCCTATCCGCGATACTCGATCACCAGGTGCCGGCGGGGAATCACCAGGGAGCTCCCGCGCGCCCCTTACCCGAAAATGCGAAATCACGTAGATATACATGTGATTTTGCACACCCCTGCTGCCCTGTAGCATTATCTCTGCTATAGGGTAGCAGGAAAGAGGTTAAAGAGTAACTCCACTTTTGTCGACAAAATAAAAAAAAAAAAAACCACAAACAACCCACAACAACAAAAAAAAATTCCTCTCTGGGTGATCTATGTACATTGCAAGAATTTTAAAGGATAAAAGGTCACCTTTAGGAATTAGGGTGGAACATGTTCCTAATGCTGCAGCCACTGCCCAATCCCTCCCTCTCTGTGACAGCAGTATGGGGAGAAGTTCCCCATACCAGCTGTCATTTTTAAAAAACACAGCAGCCATGCGGGGCCCCACCCACACAGCCACATCATTCTCACAGCTCTGTAAACGAATGAACTACCCGGTCCTGTGGAGCGTTGTGGTAGTTAATTGATTCAGTCAGTGTTATTTGCAAGCCTGTATGGGATGTACAGGCAAGCTGATATACTGGCAGGTCTGCAGGAGGCCTGCATAGCAACAGCTCCTGCAACAAAAAATAATAAAACACTTTTTTTTTTTACCGGCAAGAAAAGTTAAAAAAAAAAAAAAAAAAAAAATGTGCATTTATTAATTTTTGTCAAAAGGTGAACTTAACCTTTAACTTCCCTAGTGGTCTGATTATGTCAGTATTTCTATACTCAAAGTGGTACATTTTTTTGCATGGAAATATGTTTTTTTATTGTAGGCCTGTAATTTTTAGGAATAGCTCACTGAAATCTGTCCGAACAAGAGTCTAGTAAACATGATAAAATTTCAAACACGAAATCATAAAATTACAATATAATAATCAAAAAATATAATAATTCAATAATGTAATCAAACCAAAAACACTGAAATTTGAAATATAGCACCAAGTTCGCACATCGCTGAGCAAAGTCGCAGAATCGTTTTCAGTGTCTGATGACGAATTTCCCTCACGAATCATTATCACTCAATTCTGCAAGTGGTTCTGATTTACTATCGCTGTTCTCTAGCTGGTCTAAAACCGATTTTGACCTAAAGGGACGCTTTTTGGATGCCATGGACGTTTCTCAGTTTCCAGGCAGAAAGAACAGTAAAAATGCAGGCAGGGCACAGGACAAAGCACTAGGGACAAAATGTATGTGAAATGGTTTGATACAGGAATGTTTTACTATGTGATTTTAGTGTATTTAGTGAATGTCACATTTTTGAATTTCCCGCCGGTTCCGTCCCCCGTACGTCCCAACGCTTGCAGGGAACAGAACCCGGATGACGGATGCTGGCATCGGCCGGAGGACATGCCTGGGGACACTGCAGGGGGGACATCGTGGGAGAGCAGGACAAGGCAAGTGCTGGAGGGAATCCCTGAGTGCAGGGAAATCCCGAGTGGAGCTCAGGGTTATCAGTTCCGGTACTGAAAGTTAACCCCGAGCGACACTCAGGAATACCGCGGGGGGGGGGGGGTTAACAAACTTTGTTGCAGATTCTTGCCTTTTGTTATTCTGAAGAAATAGCTGTTTGCTTGTCTTTGTCCATGTGCAAAGTGAATCTGTATGGGAGTGATTTTATAATGATCGATCTGCTGCTGCACCTGCAGGGCTCTAGTGAGGAAAGTGGTGAGCATCCCTTTAGATGCGAATCCACTTTTGGAGTATTTCACCGAAAATGATATTTTTGTTGCACAGGATGTCAAAAATCTGGACACACCTTAGTGCACACTTCTAGGAAATGCAGTGAACCAATCACACAAGCAGGAAATGACATTTCAGGAGGGTGCTCTGTACACCGTGTGTACAGAACGCCTCCAGGCTGCCATACTGCATTGCATTTTGCAGAAAATTTACAGTGGATGCAACTAAAAAAAGAAAGGCAATTTGTTTATTTCAGGTACTTATATAGCACTGTCAATTTACGCAGCACATATATATATTACATTCAAATCAGTCCCTAACCCTCAAAGGGTGTACAATCCAAGGTCCCTAAGGGTGGCCATATCTTATACAATTTTCTAGAGAATTTTGCTTTAGATTTACCAAAAAAACATATAATATGAGGTCCAAGCTAAACAACACTTTCAGTTGTATCCAATTAGGCAGGCCCTTGCACTACATAGTTGAAGGTAAATCTAAAGAAAATTGGGCAGAAAATTGGATAGTGTATGGCCAGCCTAACTCACATTTATACATACTAGGGCTGATTTAGACAGGATCCAATTAACCTACCAGCACATCTTTGGAGTAAAGTTAATTAACATTCAATTACAGTACAGCTTGTGTTGCAGCTGTATACACTATACTCACCACCCCCCTCCTTCCCGAAAGTGGAGTTAGCATTTAAATGGGCAACCTCATGTTGCTGAAAATAGAGCAAAGTACATGGGGACCCTGTCATTTTTTCCTAACATTCTCACAAGAACCTTGTTATAGATGCCCATTCCAAAATAGCAAAACACACACACTCAACATTCATGAAGAGTTCTCACCAAATTGGTCGATGCTCCTCAAGTATCCAATGAGAGTTCTTCCATCTCGAAGAAGGACCAGATGTTTTTCTGTAACAAAGAAATCAAACTTTAGATTTTAAAGCAGAAGTTCAGTCAAATACTATGTAATCATAAGCCTGCTCCCACCCCCATTCCAAGCCCTATTCACACTACCCTGTATGTAAAGACAAGACGTATACTGACTGTACTTATACTGTATACTTACCTATACTGAAAGTACCAATACCATGATCTCCACAGCGGGTGGCTGCAGTGAAGACGAGAGATCAGTGACAACTGCTGCAATGCCTATGTGGAGACATCACCCAAAGGCTTACTATGGGGTACCCATTGTTGGCAGGACCCCCCCCCCCCATGTAATGAAGATTACAAGAGTAGCCATGTTTGACAACCATGGCTTCCTCTATGGATACAAAGGAGAAATTAGTGTAGACAAGAAGGGATAGAAAGCGTGTTATTGGCAAGACTATCTCCTGAATATTAATAAGCCTGGAGAAGCATACACACACCTAATATGTAGCCACCAAATCTAAGGGCTTATAAAACTGAAATTTTTTTATTTCTTGGTTTAGATCCACTTAAAATGTCACACAATTGTCATGTTTATGTTCGGCTCACACTACCAGAGTTCTATATGTATTACACCTGTTAATATCCCAGTTTTTCCACACAGGTAGCACTGACATCCCCAGCGACACCAATACAGTGATCAGCGCTAATAAAAAGCACTGACACTGTACTAATGACACTGGGCAGGAAGGGGTTAACATCTGGGGCAATCAAAGGGTTAACTGTGTGCTGTATTGTGCTTGCACTGTGTGCACTTTTACTAGGGAGACATGCGGCTTTCTCTCTCTCTCCTGTGTAGAAAGAGAACGCAGCATGTCCATGCTGACAGGAGAGAGACCTGTGTTGTTTACAAGAATTACTAGATTATTTTCATGTGATAAATAACAAATAGCAGTTCTTTGGTCCTCATACTCTATAGACCCCCCCCCCCCATTGGCTGCATTTAGTGTGGCCCTTGCTAATGGATGGTTCACTGGGGTGTCCCTGTCTGCCCTCTCCCAAATGTGTAACTCGAAAAGCATCCTCCTCCAATTTCGTACGAACATTTGCTAACTAATGTGGGCAGCACAGTGGCTATATGGTTAGCACTTCCGCCTGGCAGTACTAGGGTCGTAGGTTCGATTCCCAATCATGGCACCACCTGCCTGGAGTTTGCATGTCCTCCCTGTGCCTGCGTGGGTTTCCTCTGGGTACTCCGGTTTCCTCCCACAAGCCAAAGACATGCTGGTAGGTTAATTGGATCCTGTCTAAATTGTCCCTAGTATGTGTATGTATGAATGTGAGTTAGGAACCTTAGATTGTACGCCCCTTGAGGGTTAGGGACTGATGTGAAATATTATATATATATATGCGCTGCGTAAATGGACAGTGCTATACAAGTACCTGAAATAAATAAAATAATGTTCGATGTACTACAATCTGTAAGTGTATGAGTAACCAGCCTCCCCACACGCGCTTTTTAGATGATACTGTGTTCTATGCACTTATTTGATATTTTGCCATGTTCTTGACCTGACATTATTTCTCTGAAGAAGGAAACATGAGTTCTCAAAACGCGTTGGTTTTGTCTGGATTATATAATTGGTTTTTTTTTGTGGGTTGCTAGCCCTCGTCAGTTGATGTAACACAGACGGTCAGGTCCCATGCACATTGTATTTTCTGTTGCATGTGAATTATGAATTATTGTACAGCAGTTCATCTCTATTGAATCTGTTGATTCGTTTTAATCAAAATCTATTTTGTAATAAACATTAATGGTTTATATTTTCGGATGCTCGTTTTTTTTTGCCATACAAAGTCCCAGGAGGATATATATTTTTTTTTTCTTGCATTGGTTGTTAGGAGTCGGCATCCTAACAACCAGTGACTCATCTCTGCTGTCAGTGGGGATTCCCACTGACAGCAGAGGAAAAAAAAAAAAAAAAAAAAAAGAGAGCTAAATGCACATGGGGCCCCATAAAAAGTCAACATTGATGTAGAAAAAAAAAAAGTTACTTTGATTTTTTTTTTTTTTAGTAAAATAATTACAACGCTAGCATCCACCTACAGAAAAAGGGATAATGTAAATTAAACAATGTGCGTTTAGCATCACTTTAAGAGAGACCCAGTCAACTTGCTAATTTGGGGTATGATGCCCTGAAGAAGTCTTTTCTGGTGAAACTTGGGTCAGGATATAGGTGGGATGCTTTCAACCAAAACTTTTAGTTTCTATAACCTTTAGTCTGAACCATTTCATTTGTGTGGATGGAGGAAACTCCCATTTTTTTTTTAGCCTACCAGCTAAAGAAAAAAAAAAAAAAAATAATAATAATGAACCATGTAGCGCCAGCTTGCAAGACATCATCATTGCCTGCATAAAGAGGATTATCTGCTGACCATGGTCTGAGTAAAATCGACATTGCTACAGACTATTTTTGGCTTCTTCCGGTTGGTAGATACTGTTTAATACAGAACAACTTCTATTGTGGTTTATATGATACTATAGTATCAAAGTAACTGTTTGTGGAAAAAAGTTTATACTTTGCAGATAGAACAGTTTGTGCCGAGAAGAGTGAAATATGCTTTATGAAAGGTTCTATGAAGCTCTCAAATCGCAACTTGTCAATTTCAAATCGCATGACAACTCGTACCCTATTGTCGGCAATGGAACTGTTCAAATCTTTCATATGGTTGAACTGGATGGACTTTGTCTATTTTCAGCCAGACCAACTATGTAACTATGGTGCAACTCTGAATTTGCAGTTCCACACCGATTTGAAAAAGGTTACTACACTATTTTTTGGGATTTCAGGCGCGACTTGCATAGACATGTGTACATGAAGTTGCACATATGTCAGGCAAGTCGCACCTGAAATTGCACTGACCTGTGCCTTTTAAATCGTTCGACTTCACTTGAAATCTCACGATTTCAAAGTTGGATTCAATGTGAACTGAAGCATAACGCACATTTGGCTACACTCTACAACTGTTACTAGGCACCAGGGATGCACAGATCATTTATTAAGGAGGGTACGCTTTTTTTTTTTGTACTCGCCAATACTAATTACCGATACCTGCCAGCAATGGTTTTACAGGAACCCCGTAAACAGCTAAATGAGTGATCGGTTGTTAAGAATACAGTTGCTCTGAGCCTTAACCACTTCGGCTCTCACCTGTTCACCCCTTATGGACCAGAGCAATTTTTACATTTCTGCTATGGATGGTTTATTTGGCGATTACTTTATTTAAGAGAACAACGTAATACATATATTGTTTAAGGACAAACAAGGCTCTCTTCATCAATAGTGTTTTGCGTGATATTTTTTTTCCACAATTATTAGACATTTAAAATGTAACAAAACTAATAAAAAGCACTCTTTTTTTTGAGCAGTGTTAATTTAAAAATAAATCGTGTTATTGCACATAAAAAGATCCGCAATTTATTTTGTAATTTGTCCGGTTTAAAATGATACTAAAATGATTCTGGTACAAAGCATTGAAAAGTTATTTGCAAATGAAATATTTTTTTCTTCAATTTTGACCTTTTTTAAAATGTGAAACGTGTAAATAAATATTAACCAGTTCCCGACTGCGCTATAGCCAAAAAGACAGCAACGAAGCGATCGGCTATTTCTGGGAGGGCGTCCATGGACGTCCTCCCAGAATCACGCCCCCTGGGGCAAGCACATGCGTGATCTGTGATTGCCGAGTCCTTCGGACACAGCTGATCATGTGTCCAAATAAAGCACTAATCAGAGCCGCCTTTTACCATGTGACCAGCTGTATCCAATCAGAGCTGATCTCAGTGTAAATAGGAAATGTCAGTTATCGGCAGTCCTCTCCTCACACTGACAGTGCGTGAGGAGAGTGGGTAAGGGGCATTTCTCAGGGGGACATCTACACGGTTTATCAGGGCACTGATGATCAGTGTGGCCAATAGTGCCCATCAGTGCTGGCTTTCAGTGCCACCTGTTAGTGCAGCCTCATCAGCGCACATCAGTGAAGGAGAAAAATCACTTATTTACAAAACTTTGTAACACAAACTAAGAAAAACTTTTAAAATGTTTGGTCTTTTGTTTGTTTAGAAAAAAATAAAACCCCCAGTGGTGATTAAATACTGCCAAAAGAAAGCTATTTGTCTCAAGAAAAAAAAAAAAAAAAAAAAAAAAAAAAAAAAGATAAAAATTTTAGTTTGGGTACAGTGTTGCGTGACCGCACAATTGTCATTCAAAGTGCGACAGAAATGAAAGCTGAAAATGAGCCTGAGCACAAAGGGGGTAAAAGTGTCTGGTAGGCAAGTGGTTAAAGCTATAAATTATTAACGAACAAAGCACCAGAAAAAGTTTTAAATATTATTAGTTTATAAAGTAGAAAAAAAAAAAAAAAAAAAAGGGAAAATTTGTGTACATTAAGGGTTAAACAAAAATGTTTTATTTTTTTATTTTAAATGACAGATCACTTTTAACTGCCTTCATCTGCAGATGAAGTTCATCCCTTTGATCTGTAGGTGAATAAACAAAGATCCAAAATGAAACAATGTTTCTTCTTATCTGCTGAGCAATGTTGATAAACATTGGCAGGCTGGGTTTTTTTACTTTTTGACAGTGGGACAGGTCTACATTTCAGCTGTCAGCATGGGAACTCTGCTGACAGCTGAATAAGTCAGAGCACAGCCAAAGCTCTTTTGACTGTACTTCTGTGGATCACAGGAATGCAGTTTGTTCTGCACTCCTGTGACCCATTTTTAGCTGACCCCTGGTAGTTCATTGAAGCTCCCTGTCAGTATATCTGCTTGGCCGTACTTCCGGCAGATATTCTGATAGGTCTGCAAGCTCATTTGGACAAAAATAATAAATGCACATTTTTTTTACCTGCAAAAAAAAAAACGCATTTATTATTTTGTCCAAAAGGTGAACTTATCCTCTAACTTAAAACTGATAAGGCTTTTAAAAGGTTACTTCTAGAACAGTCTCTCCCCAATTCACAGGCAGGCACATTTTTAAATCTTTGACAAGTTTGGTATCAATTTACTTGATGCATTCTCTTTTATATTTCAGGAAAAAAACAAAAAAGGGGTATTCCATTGTGTTTGCGGACATTACCTGTCCCAAGAGTAAATTTTATTACAATAGGGACTTTTGGTGACAAATTTATATATATATATATATATATTTATTTATTTATTTATTTATTTATTACACACACACACACACACACACACACACACACACACACACACAGAGTAAAAAGCAGAACTAAACCCTCCTATTCCTTTCAGCCAAGGAAGCTGCCATCTCAGCCTCCGTTTGCTCTGCAACTGTCATGGTGCTGCACATGTGATCAGTTATGACACCACCCATTTGATGGTTTGACAGTTTGGTTGAGAGCACAAGTGACAGTTACATTCCCAGCATGCCAGGAATGTAACCATTTTTTAAACCGTTAAACCAATGGGTTAAGTTCCACTTTAAACGAGAACTACACCCATTGATTTACCGGATTCAAAAATACAGTTACATTCCTGGCATGCTGGGAATGTAACTGTCACTTGCACTCTCAACCAAACTGTCAAACCATCAAATGGCTGGTGTCATAACTGATCACATGTGCAGCACCATAGCAGGTGAAGGTCAAACAGACTAATGCTGGTCATACGTACTTAGAAAAGTTTGAATGTGCATGCGATAACGCAGGGCTCGACAAAGCGTCAGGTCGCCGTGGAAACTAGAAATTACATCCTGGCGCCTGGGTTCACACCATGGGTGGACTGACAACTCATGGGGCCCCCAGGCAATAGGGGATCATGGGGCACCTGTGTCCTTGCCCAAACTCAAAAAAACCTATGAAAAAGGTACCAAGGGCATCTCATGGGGCCCCCTACTGACTCCGGGCCCTCGGGCACTGCCCAAGTTTCCAAATGGTCAGTCCGCCCCTGGTTCACACACTGCTTCCCATTGACCACAATGCAAAAACACCTCCCAATAGTTATCCTTGCTCCACCCCCTGGGACATACACATCATATATCTCAGGAGGCATAGCCCTTCAATCACATAGGAGGAGGGGAGGGGTGTGCCTAGCACCTGATCATCGGGAGGTATGCCAGCCAAATCCAGCAGGCCTCCTGATAACATAAACATGGCGGAGTGAGAGCAGGTGGTGGCAGAAGACATGAGGATCTCAGGGGGAGAAAACTGGATCCGCTGGGTGGGCGAGTATCTGAAATGTGTAGAACACACCACCAGGGGATATATAATGGGGGGGGGGGGGTACAAGGATCTCCTTTCAGACCTACATCAACTGAAATGTGTGCAGAAATCAGCTCTGGCCAAAGCTGCCGTGCAATAGAAATTCCAAAATGTCACCATGACACCAAGGGAGGGGAGTCAGCCCCCTGAGGACATCTGTTCCCCTGACAACAGTCTCAGAGAGGCGCCCCTCCCCCCAGTGGAGATTGGCTCCCACTTCCTGTTGTACATTTAGGACAGGAAGTGGAGGGAAGTTTCCCCATGACAGCTTAGAGAAGTGTTTGTCTAGACACACCAAAGGGAGGGGTTGTGGAGGTCTTCACAGACATATCACCTGAGAACTACAAGTCCCAGCAGTCCCTGCGAGCCATACCCTAACACAGACACATAATATGAGGGGGGTGGGGTATACTGACTGTCTATGTCCTCTATGAGGCTGGCTGTCCCCGGCATATAATTCATTCTGCCTCCCGCCCCCCCGAACGGGGCTCCTCTTCATACGGGACGCCGCGCAACACCGGCAACCGGAAGTGCCACCATCCTTCACATGCCACTTCCGGCGGCACGGCAGTCTTTTAGAGGCGTGGGATAAGAAGGAGGGACCTCACGCAGCCGTGGGGGAGCGGCCAAGACCAAGTATCACACCGATTGGACGGAACACCCCAGAGTAACTTGGTTGTTGGTTAGTGACTTTTGAAGTGGGCGGTTCCAGTGCGTTTATGCGTCTTGATTGGCTAAGGAGAGATGTGGGGCTGGCCAAGTGCTAAAGATGATAAGCAGGCATGCGCGAACCGTGGTTTACGACCATTGGAGAAAAGGAATGGTGACGCGACGGGAAAGTTTTACTCATGATTGGACGGGATCATTATAAGGACAAATGAGGGTGGGAACTTCGGAAAAATGACAGCTAATTCTCCTCACTTCTCATTGGTTGTACAAACCTCTAGTGGGCGTGGTCATATTCACGCGCTCATGTCCCATTAGCTGTTTTAGCAGCTCGGGCCCTGTGATTGGCTGGCACCCGGTTGCCGTGGTGGGCTCCGCAGCTGCGCAGTAGGAGTGTGTTTGCGCGGCTGTGTGTCTCCAGTTAGTTCCATGTCTGCCACGCACAGAGCCGGGGATGGCGGCGGATATTACCCGGGAGGGGAGGTGCTGGGCCGCCAGAGGCAGGAAGAGGCGCCGGCGGGCTGGGGAGCCGGCTATTATCCTCCGGAGAATGGAAGAAGCTGGCCGGGAGGCGGGGAGATGGGAGGAGCCGGCGGAGCTCAGGTAAGGGGAGGAGAGGGCTCCGGGCGCGGGGTGTGATTACCGAACTCGGCCACTGACTGAGGGGGGCGCTGTGTGCCTAGGAGCAACACCACCTCTAACTTCATCTCACAGATCGCCTGTCATCTCCATCCTCACCCTGACTAATGTGTCATCTCCATCAGGTATACATTCTCACCCTGACTAATGTGTTATCTCCATCCTCACCCTGACTAATGTGTCATCTTCACGGAGATCTGTCATCGCCATCCTCGTCTGCACCAAGAGCTGTCATCTCCATCCTCACCTTCACTCATGTCTGTCATCTCCATCCTCAGCTTCACTGAGAATTGTCATCTCTGTCATCATCTTCACCAATATCTGCCGTCTCCATCCTCATCCATTTTGCTGCTATGTGACTCCTTCACTGCCTATATTTGTAATTTTTTTATCCTCATCTTAATTCCTGATATGTCAACTCCATCCTCATTGTTATTGGTGTCATCTTCATCCTCCTCTTCACTGCGTACATTTGTGGTTTCCATCCTTTTGTCACTTGTGAGATCTGTCTTCTTCACTGCTTATATCTGTCATCTCCATCCTCTCTGCACCCTTACTCCTTAGAATTGTCATATCCTCCTCTTCTTACATTCACCTCTGATATCTGTCCTATCCTCTTCATTCGTTATCTCCATCCTTCTCATTTTCACTTCTCACACCTATTATGTCTGTCATCTCCATCCCTCCTATCCATCATGCTCCTAATGTCCTCCTCCTCACCTCTGCTACCTGTCATGTCTGTCCTGTGCTCAGCAACACTCCTCCTCTGGGGGGGGGGTGACAACTCCTTTCCTCTGTCCCATGTGATGTGTCATGCTGCTCCCTCATTATGAAGATCTGATTCCTAGGAGGAGAGCTCAGGCCACACCCTGTGTGGAGGGCCATGCTTTCCATAGTGGACTGTCCATGCCGCATGGAGGTCACACGCCGCATGGAGGTCACACGCCGCATGGAGGTCGCTAATTGCACCGCAAAGTATCGGTACTCAAGATCGGCGAGTTCTTGACGGAAAGTATCGGAACTCACTGATAAAGTTCTCTGTGCATCCCTAATATTAATATATACACTTCTCAAATAATAGGAAAGGAACGCTCTGAAAACACATCAGATCTCAATGGGGAACAATCTCCTGCGGGATCTCTATACTGATATGGACGGGGTAATGTGTTAGGGATGTAAGGATGCCCCATCGTTTGTTGGAAATGAAAGTTATCAGCCTACAGAGGACTGAATGCAAAGACACCCTGAAAATCAAAGGGAAAAAATGATGCAGCAGTCTAGTCCATTTTGCTGAGATTTCATTGCAGCAACTCAGAATGGTCCTCAATATTCTGTATGGCCTCCATGTGCTTGTATGTATGCCTGACAATGTTGGAACGTTCTCCACGGCTTCTCCAGACCCTTTCATGTCCGTCACATGTGCTCAGGGTGAACCTGCTCTCATCTGTGAAAAGCACAGGGCGCCAGTGGTGGACCTGCCAATTCTGGTGTTCAATGGCAAATGCCAATTGAGCTCTATGGTGCCAGGCAGTGAGCACAGGGCCCACTAGAGGACGTTGGGTCCTTAGGTCACCCTCATGAAGTCTGTTTCTGATTGTTTGGTCAGAGACATTCACACCAGTGGCCTGCTGGAGGTCATTTTGTAGGGCTCTGGCAGTGCTCATCCTGTTCCTCCTTGCACAAAGGAGCAGATACCACTCCTGCTGATTCTCCTGGAATCTCCTCCATGCTCTTGAGACCTGGCAATGGCACGTATTGATGTGCCATCCTGGAGGAGTTGGACTGCCTGTGCAACCCCTGTAGGGTCCAGGTGTGGCCTCATGCTACCAGTGGTGACACTGACCCTAACCAAATGTAAAACTAGTGAAAAACCATCAGAAAAGATGAGTAGGGAAAAAATGTCCGTGGCATCCTCCTGTAAAACCGTTCCTGTTTTGGGGGTCATCTCATTGTTGCCCATCTAGTGCACCTGTTGTTAATTTCATTAACACCAAAGCAGCTGAAACTGATTAATAACTCCCTCTGCTACTTAACTGACCAGATCAATATCCCAGGAGTTTCACTGACTTTTATAAAGTGTGTGTGTGTGTGTGTGTGTGTGTGTGTGTGTGTGTGTTAATACCTCGGTTTACAAATTTAATTCATTCTGCAGGACTTTTCATATAGAGAAAAATTCGTAAACCGAAACGCCATTTCCCATAGGAATACATTGAAAACCAATTCACCCATTCTGGAGATCAGATCAGAAAAAAAGTAAACTCTACTAAAATCCTGCATGAGTAATTTTATCAAGTCATGTGGTATTTTAGTAGCAACAACCATGTGTTATTGTTTCAGCTGCCAGCGGGGTTCCCCACTGACAGCTGAATGACCTTAACCATACTAGGCCACATGCCTTCAGCATAGGTGGGGGGGGGGGGGTGCCAAAGCACCTTGTCCTTGTGTTGATGAGGACAAGGGCCTCTTCCCCACAACCCTGGCTGGTGGTTATGGGGGTCTGTGGGCAGGGAGCTTATCAAAATCTGGAAGCCCCCTTTAACAAGGGGGCTCCCAGATCTCGGGCCTCTCCCCCATTTTTGTGAATGAGTATGGGGTACATTATACCCCTACTCATTCCCAAAAAACTAAAAGTGTAGTGTGCAAAATAGACAGGACACTGTCTTTGCCAAGTCCTTTAATAAAAGAAAAAACTAAAACAATGTCCCCCGCAGTAGATTCAACGTCAATCACGATGCTCGCCGTCACTACCACCCCCCCCCCCCCACTAAAAGAAAAAATAAAGTTCTTTTCTTTTAGTTTATTTCCCCAAGTTAAGAGAAACAAAGTTTCCTTTTAGTTTCTTAAAAGAAACAATGTATCTTTTAGCTCCGCGGAAAGTGATAGCTAATTCTGTGAGCTATAGTGAAGAAAGAAAAAGCCGGCAATTACATTTAAAAATCGGCACCAACATACACTTCGTACTTTGTAAAAAATTTGTAAACCGAGGCATTATTTTCAATGGATTTTCATTTGTAAACGCACGTGCGCGGCTCCGGGGGCACACAGCATGGCGATCAGTGGTGTGTTGTTTCCCTTGGACACGGGATCACCGATCAATGGAAAGAGCCGAAGATGTTGGCTCGGTCATGTGATCAGCTGTGTGCAATCACAGCTGATCGCATGTAAATGGGGAAATGCCGGTTATCGCCATTCCTCTCCTCACGAGCAGTTGCGCTGACAGAGGAGAGGAGAGCTGGTAATCGGCATTCCTCAGAGGGGACATGTACACTGATCATCAGAGCACTGTTAGGAAGATTCTCCTCTCTGTTTGTCCTGTTAGGAAGATTCCCCTCTCTGTTTGTCCTGTTAGGAAGATTCTCCTCTCTGTTTGTCCTGGTAGGAATATTCTCCTCTCTGTTTGTCCTGTTAGGAAGATTCCCCTCTCTGTTTGTTCTGGTAGGAATATTCTCCTCTCTGTTTGTCCTGTTAGGAAGATTCCCCTCTCTGTTTGTCCTGGTAGGAAGATTCCCCTCTCTGTTTGTCCTGGTAGGAAGATTCTCCTCTCTGTTTGTCCTGGTAGGAAGATTCCCCTCTCTGTTTGTCCTGGTAGGAAGATTCTCCTCTCTGTTTGTCCTGGTAGGAAGATTCCCCTCTCTGTTTGTCCTGGTAGGAAGATTCCCCTCTCTGTTTGTCCTGGTAGGAAGATTCCCCTCTCTGTTTGTCCTGGTAGGAAGATTCCCCTCTCTGTTTGTCCTGGTAGGAAGATTCCCCTCTCTGTTTGTCCTGGTAGGAAGATTCTCCTCTCTGTTTGTCCTGGTAGGAAGATTCCCCTCTCTGTCCTGGTAGGAAGATTCCCCTCTCTGTTTGTCCTGGTAGGAAGATTCCCCTCTCTGTTTGTCCTGGTAGGAAGATTCCCCTCTCTGTTTGTCCTGGTAGGAAGATTCTCCTCTCTGTTTGTCCTGGTAGGAAGATTCTCCTCTCTGTTTGTCCTGGTAGGAAGATTCTCCTCTCTGTTTGTCCTGGTAGGAAGATTCTCCTCTCTGTTTGTCCTGGTAGGAAGATTCTCCTCTCTGTCCTGTTAGGAAGATTCCCCTCTCTGTCCTGGTAGGAAGATTCTCCTCTCTGTTTGTCCTGGTAGGAAGATTCTCCTCTCTGTTTGTCCTGGTAGGAAGATTCTCCTCTCTGTTTGTCCTGGTAGGAAGATTCTCCTCTCTGTTTGTCCTGGTAGGAAGATTCTCCTCTCTGTTTGTCCTGGTAGGAAGATTCCCCTCTCTGTTTATCCTGGTAGGAAGATTCCCCTCTCTGTTTGTCCTGGTAGGAAGATTCCCCTCTCTGTTTGTCCTGGTAGGAAGATTCTCCTCTCTGTTTGTCCTGGTAGGAAGATTCCCCTCTCTGTCCTGTTAGGAAGATTCCCCTCTCTGTTTGTCCTGGTAGGAAGATTCTCCTCTCTGTTTGTCCTGGTAGGAAGATTCTCCTCTCTGTTTGTCCTGGTAGGAAGATTCCCCTCTCTGTCCTGTTAGGAAGATTCCCCTCTTTGATTGTCCTGTTTACCATTATTACAGAGAAGCCATATTTTGCGTTGTCACCAGAAAACGAATAAGGCCCCTTTCACACACGTGGACCGTTCGTTTTGTCAGTTCAGTCACATATTTTTAAAGAAAAAACGGATGAAGTTTACATCAGTATACATCAGTTTTTACATACGTTTCTTACATCCACTACCAATGCAAAAATAGACTGTTTGTCCATTTACATCCATTTTTCGTCCGTTCTGTTTTTTTAATGGAACAAAAAACAGGGCTTTGATCCAGTTAAAAAAAAAAAGATGTTAATGGATGCGGATGTAAACGGATGATCATCCATTTTTCCATAGAGATGCACTGATGTCCCTTTTTCATCTGTCAATGAATGGATGAAAAACGGACAAACAGTCCGCACCTGTGAAAGGGGCCTAAAGGAGAAATATTCTAATTGGGACACTAGGGGGTTGATTTTCTAAAACTTGAGAGTGCAAAATCTGGTGCAGATGTGCTTGGTAGTCAGTCAGCTTCTCACTCCAGTCTGTTCAATTAAGCTTTGGCAAAGAAAAAACCTGGAAGCTGATTGGTTTCTATGCAGAGCTGCACCAGATTCTGCACTTTCCAGTTAAAGCGGAGTTCCACCGAAAATATCACCTTTTGGGGAGTAGGTACCCGAATTTGACAGGTACCCGCTCCCACTTCCGCTGCGATCGCCTAGGCGATTGGAAGCGGAAGTTGTCCTCCCCCCTCCCCAAAGTCTTCTGGGACACGTGACAGGTCCCAGAAGACTACAGAGCCATTCAGAAAGCAGTGGGCACCCTGCTTCTTGCAGTGGGCACCCGGCTGTGATGCCGCAAGCTGTCACAGCCGGGTGCCCACACTAAAGATGCCGGCACCATGGAGAGAAGACGGCTAGTGAGGACACCGCTGGACTGAGCGACAGGTAAATTGCTGTATTTTAAAAGTCAGCAGCTACAGTTTTTGTAGCTGCTGACTTTCATTTTTTATTTTTTCAGGTGGAACTCCGCTTTAAAGTAAATCAACCCCTAGTTCTGGTGACAATCTCTCACTTTGGAGAGATTTTGCTCACTTCCTGTTTTGGATATGGGACCGGAAGTAAAGGAAAATGCCCACCCTGCCATCTCTTGCCCACTGGGACACAGATGGCAAAAAGGAAACTACAAGGGTTATAACCCTCCCTACACTATCCAGAGACAAAAATATTCTTTGGATTTTGCCATATGCTGGCTACATTATCCACAATCATACCTCCCTCCTCCACACCAGGGATCATTGCAGGGCCACACTTGGTAGAGCCTTCACCTCTAAGCTCATTAGACCTGAACTGAAGCCTTCTTCATGATGAAGGTTTTCCCAACCCCTGGAAGTGGGGAACGTCTCCTGACATTTGCTCTTGCTTGGAGTTGTAGTCCTTTATTTCAGTCTGTCTTCCAAGAGATACATAATGAGTCTCTATTGCTGTCCTCTCTGTGTTTTCTACTACCCATCCCTACTTGTTGCCCCATTTCCCTCCCCTTTTAGGAAGAATTACAGGGACTTTCCAAGTCCTGCACATGACCCCTGGTCCATGTATTGACACGGGTTCCATCATACACTTAAAATATCTGTCATAATTACTGCAAGTCACTAGGCTTCTGTATGTTTCCTGTATTGCTGACACACAGGGGGGGATTTACTAAAACTGGTGCAGCTCTGCACAGAAACCAATCAGTTTCCAGGTTTTATTGTCCAAGCTTAATTGAACAAGCTGAAGTTAGAATCTGGTTGGTTACCATGCACAGCTGCACCAGATTTTTGTGCACCAGTTTTAGAAAATCTCCACCTATGTCTGTCATTTGAGAGTTTTCCTCTAGTATTATTAGCAAATACATTGTGACAGGTTATACTTCCTATTTGTTCACATCTCAATGTAGTCCTGATATTGCTGACAAAGTCAACACACTATAGGCTTGATTTACTAAAACTGGAGAGTGCAAAATCTGGTGCAGCTGTGCCTGGTAGCCAATCAGCTTATAGACTCCTCTTATTTGCACCCTTATCATTCACATCCCAAGGTGTCTAGGAGACCTTTTACTGCAAGGTTCCTGAGGCTTATTCTTTGAACCGGTTGCCCAAAGGCTGACGCTTGCCCTCTTGGTTAATCCCACATCCTTCTTGAGCTCCTCCCAGCACTTTGTATGTACTGGAGTACCTAGGTCTATATCCTAATGTCATTCTTATTATTTATTTCAGGTGCTTATATAGCGCCAACAATTTACGCAGGGCTTTACATATATATTGTACATTCACTTCAGTCCCTAACCCTCAAGGGTAGTACAATCTAAGGTATTCTTAATCACATTCTCCCTTTTACAAACCAATATTTAAAAATAGACAGGCACTACGCAAATATAATGTGCATAGATATAGGAGGCTTGTTTCACAACATGCCCCTAGACCAGTGTTTCTCAACTCCAGTCCTCATGGACCCCCAACAGGTCATGTTTTCAGGATTTTCATTATTTTGCACAGGTGATTTGATCAGTTTCACTGCCTTAGTAATTACCACAGCTGTTTCATCTGAGGGAAATCCTGAAAACATGACCTGTTTGGGGGTCCATGAGGACTGGAGTTGAGAAACACTGCCCTAGACCAAGACCAAACAGATACATTTCCCACTGACTATATAAAGGACAATGAAAGTCCAAGAGTGAGTTCATGTTTTGAAAGAAGTGACAGTCCTTTCTATTCCTCTATGCTGTAACCCATATAAGTGAGCGATTTAATATCTTTAGCACATGACGGCAAATTATATATAAATTGCTCACTCACCAGACCTTTTGACCCCAATTAAGGTGGTCAGATGCACATTTTGGTCATGTAGGGAACCATCCTCTCAGGCTTTCCTAGAGTGTTGCTCCCCCGCCAGCAGCTCTCCATTGATGAGGCCAAAAGCTAAGGCAATGGGGTTGTCAGCAAATTCTCCACCCAAAAGGGTAAGTTCTGCTTTAAGGACTGCTCCCCCGCTCCCCATTAAGGATTGGTACCTTTGGGAAGCGGGTACCCAAATTTGACAGGTACCAGCTCCTACTTCCAATCCGATCGCCTAGGCCAAGGGTAGGCAACCTGCAGCCCTCCAGCTGTTGCAGGACTACAAGTTCCATCATGCCTCTGCAAGTCATAGCTGTAACTGTCAGTTTTGTAATGTTGCAATGCCTCATGGGAAATGTAGTTCCACAACAGCTAGAGAGCCGCAGGTTGCCTACCCCTGGCCTAGGCGATCGGAAGCGGAAGGTGTCCTCCCTCCCTGTAGTCTTTTGGGACACATGACAGGTCCCAGAAGACTACAGGACCATTCATGAAGCGCAGCGCTACTCGTGCATGCGCAGTGGGCACCTGGCTGTGAAGCCACAAGCTGTCACAGCTGGGTGCCCACACTGAAGATGCCGGCCTCCTGGAATACAGGACGGCCAGTGAAACAGGCTGCAGGGGACACACCGAGGGACAGGTAAGTGGCTGTTTTTTAAAAGTCAGCAGCTACAGTTTTTGTAGCTACTGACTTATTTTTTGACAGGGTGAGTGGAACTCCGCTTTAAGCAGATGTGGTGCCAGGCCGCTCAGATAAACCAGACAGATCTAAAATCTTTCTAAGTGTAGCATTTGTTAAATAAACATTATGAGCAAAAACAAACAATTCTGCACTCACATGGAGCGGTGCCTGTAGTACCGGCACCAGTATCTGCAGCTTGTGCGCTCCAAGCCTCGCTTTCACTATGGCTGAACGTCCCGTCCCCGGGTCCGGGAGAGGATGGTTCCCTATATGACCAAAATGCGCATCTGACCACCTTAATTGGGGTCAAAAGGTCTGGTGAGTGAGCAATTTATATATAATTTGCCGTCATGTGGTGAAGATATTAAATCACTCACATATATGGGTTATAGCATAGAGGAATAGAAAGGACTGTCACGTCTTTCAAAACATGAACTCACTCTTGGATTTTCATTGTCTTTTATAGTTTTTATATCATCAGTGGGAAATGTAACTGTTTGTTCTAGGCCCTAGGGGCATGTTGTGAAACAAGCCTCCTATATATTTATGCACATTATATTTGCGTAGCGCCTATTTTTAAATATTGGTTATTCACTTAATAGGGGCAGCTGCATCTCTTACACAAATTATTTGTAATTTTTTAACACACTAGGTACAATAATAATAATGTTGTAATGCATTCTCCCTTTTGTCCATGTCAGGTCCCATGTTCAGGAACTTACTCTTATTAGAACCCCTCCTTTGCTCCTTTTATGTGAATGTCTCCCAGGTTCTGCTGGTGGACTCTTTTGAGTCAGTCCATGAACGTTTTGTTTTCCACCACTCAGGGTCACTAGGATTCCCATAAAACATAGCAGCATGACAAGTGCAACACTGCTCACAAAGAGTGGTTATTAGAAGGATTCCCCTCCTTATTACATGTTGGGATTAGCTTCACGACCTATCATTGCCATAACACATGTATCTCCCAGGTATACAGCCCTCAGACATTGCTCCAAGCTCTTTCCCTCTCTGTATCAGGGTTGTGGATTACCAAGATGCCTGTTTTTACAAGCCATTTCTGCTCTTGCCTTCTCAAAACCTGGCCTTTTATACCAGTCGCCTTCCATTAGCCATCTTGGAACTGAAAGTGGTTGCTTTGCCCTTGTTGCCCTTTTTTCCCCCCTTTGCATGTGCCCCAGAATTTGCCTGCCCCCTCGCCAAACAAAATCTTCAGTTGGGTGACCGCATCTCCAATTGACTAAGATCCACCAGTTAGGCACATTCCAAACTTTAAGCCTGGTGCACAGTATGAGTTTGGAGCTCACGAGGAGTTCACTGGACTAACATGTTAGTACAGCTATGTCCATGCTGAACTATTGTGTTTTTACAGAGGGTTTGTTCCCCCCCCCCCCCCCCCCCACCAGAACACACTGGTCAGCTATGCGAAGGCTGATCGGATGCCGATTGGCAGATGTTTTCCCAGCATGCCCGTTCGACAGAAGCTGGATGTTTGGCTGGCTTCTGTTGGACAGGCTGCTGCACACAAGGGCTGAATATTGGCCAGTTTCTGTTCAATCAGCCAATATTTGGCCCATGTGTACCAGGCTTTAGGTTGGGGGCCCCTCTTTCCTTGGGACATGCTGATGACTTTTGTCTACATTCTGCAATCTGTCATGTGGGGTAGTTCTCATCTAGTATGATGATAGGAAACTTCATTTTCATACTTCTTCCCCTTTCTCATCCTGCCAATTCTTCTGTTTGCCGTTACCATACACCCAGCCCTTCGTACCCTGGAGGTACTGGTTTGGCCTTGTTTGTCTTCATGACACCCTGACTCACGCACTCTTCTGCGAGAAGTTGCTCTCTTTATCGCTTCCTGCGACCTTCTATGTTGTGATGTAATCTCTTATTGATCCATGCAGATGGTATCAGGCAGTAAATCTAGAGATGAGGCTTGCTCCTGGGTGGAGGGAGTATAGCAATATGTCTTTGAGATTTACTTTCCTGTTTAATGCTGAGGAAAACTTTGCCCCGTGGGAGATACAATTCTAAATATCTGCATGGGCCTGGCAGTTAATGGTGACAATAAAAAAAATATGGTTCTCTCAGGAAATACTTTTATGGTAATATGGTTGCATTGAAATGATGTAAAATGGCTGTTTTAGATGCCGCAATTTTTTTTTTTTTTTAATATTTCGGATTCTTCTTAAAGTCATTGTAAACCTCAGACATGAAATATGAACAAAGCATATCCCTCTATAGTGTGTATACTTGTCTCAATTAAGAGCACTAAGTGTCATTTCTGTCTGCTGCTTCATTCCTCTGCTATCAGCATGAATCATTCCTGACAAGTTTTCCTGACACCAAGAGAAAAATGGTGACGGGGAGGGACCTCCAGCAGACTGACTGCCTCAGCTCTGTTCCTCTGAGCCTTGTGGAGGGGGGTGTGCCTCTTTCCACCAATCAGCTCTCAGAGCTCTACTCACTGATGTAACTTCAGCTCTCCACCCCCTGCTTTTCAGAGCTGAGAGATACTGTGTAAATTCTGCACTTTGATGGATGTAGGGCAGGGGTGCCCAACCTGTGGGCCACATTTGGCCCTGCAAGCCCTCTGATGTGGCCCTTGACCTCAAACCAGGCAAGCACACTTCTATTATATCCTGTGGGTTTGGTGCAGTTTCTGAAGGTGCACCACACCTGCAACTTATAATAGAAGTCTATGACAAGGCGCAGCTGACTTGCAGGTGCAGCAGTGCGGGTAAACGGCAGTACTTCAGTATGAAAGCAGCCTTATAGGGGGCACAGGACAGTAAAACCATTTATGTAGTGTCAGGGGTCACAAAGGTGACCGCTCCCCATGCTCCAGGGGGCCCATGCAGCCTTCCTGTTGTATTCTGTTTTACAGTTGGAGAGGAAGGGCAACATATACAGGAACCAATCCTATCCATTTTCCTCCTGCAACCACTAAAAGTTTCTCCTCCTCTCCCTCATGCCGGTATTCAACAGCTGCAGGCAGAAATGTTTTTATTATTCTATTAAAAAAAAATATCAAAATTCTGAAGCATTTTATTTCGTTGTGGCCAGTGACTGATTACCAAATCACTTAAGTGGCCCTTGCTCTTCAAAAGTTTGAGTACCGCTCATGTAGGGGAAAGATGGCTGTAGATAACCAGGTACAACGTACGTAGGAGAATTTGTTTTTCCTCTGTGTATCACCTCAGGCCATACACTTCACTGGGTATACGTAAAGGTTTACAACCACTTTTAAAGCTGAACTAAACTCTCTCTATCAACATGAAATAGTTGTAATCTTTTTGCTGCTAGCATTAGTAAATGGATAGGAAGATATATTTGTTTTGAACATTTTTTTTTTTTTTTTACATATTTCCAGTTACTTCCTGGTTTTTGGCCTAGGCCAAAATGCTGTTGTACATCCCAGCAGTCATAATGGGCTTTTTTTTTTTTCTTTTTTTACATATCTTCAATTGCTTCCTGGTTTCTGGCCTAGGTCAAAATTCTGTCATACATCCCAGCAGTTATAATGTTTTTTTTTTCTTTCTGTCATCTTGGAGGAGGGGCTTTCTCAGCTAAACAGACCCTCCTGCTTGAATGCCTGAGCTGAGGGCAGATGGATTCCAGGAAGTAAACATTACATGAATCAAGATGGCTGCAGCTAGAAATGTAAAGCACGGAAACGTGAATGGATGGGGAAGTTTACAAATATACAGTTTAGTTCAACTTTAAAGAGACAAGTGACAGTGTATGTAAAAGCCACCCACCTCCCATTCCTAGAGATCCCTCTCCGCTCACTTTTCCATCGCAGACAGTGACAGTACCCAGTGCTTTCAGTATGGGAGAGCATGCGATCTCCTCTGTGACAGTGCTCAGATCTAGCAGTCTCTTGCTATACATAAGCCCTGTCACATGACCAGGGAGTGACATCCTTGCTCCCCTTAGTGCCTGACACTGGGGTTTTGAGTTCCGGCTACCACGGAGAAGCATAGAGGAGGTGCCTGCAAGGTGAGCATTGGAGGGGGGGGGGGGCTTTACAAAGATGTATCTTTTCCAGGAATTTTCAAAGTCCCAGTGTCCCTTTAAATAATCTATATGCTGTAACAGTTTGCATCCAGAAATGTTCCTATAGATGTCTCTCAGGACATTACACAACCTTGCATGCCGTCATCCTTGGTTGATCCTGGTATCTGTCCAGGACTGTATGTCTATACTTGTACCGAGCATGATGATACAAGCACTCCTCCTCCAGCGGCTCGGCCCGTTCACCCTGTGCATGGTGTCCTCACTCACTGACTCATGCTTGTTTAAATCACGCAACAAGATTTGAATAAGACACTTCCCTGTAATGCACCTCCAAGGTAAGGTCACCAGCCTGTCTGCCCTGTGTATTGAGCAAGGCAAGCTAGTTCTGCTACTTAATTGAATGGTCTGTGGGCTGCTTTGGAGATGAATATGACATTTAAAGTCCGGCATCCTAAAAATGTATCTCTAGCAGGGGCGGACTGACAACTCATGGGGCCCCCGGGCAATAGGGGATCATGGGGCCCCTGTGTCCTTGCCCAAACTCAAAAAAGCCTATGAAAAAGGTACCAGGGGCATCTCATGGGGCCCCCTACTGACCCCGGGCCCTCGTTTCCAAATGGTTAGTCTACCCCTGATCTTTAGCCAAAACTTTTTTTATATTTGGTGGTGGGGGGGGGGGCAGAGGGGTTGGGTAGTTTTGGGGTTTTTTGCTTCTAGTTCAGGTTTATGTTTCTTTGATGTCTGTGTTCCCATTGAGAGATTCCTCTTTACCTTTTGCTGCTGGAATAAAATGTCGCCTTTCCCATCACTTTTTGTCATAGCTACCATGCTTAGAATTTGCTAGTATTGTTGGATTATGTGACAGGTTCAGTTAGTGTTGTTGGATTATGTGACAGGTTCAGTTAGTGTTGTTGGATTATGTGACAGGTTCAGTTAGTATTGTTGGATTATGTGACAGGTTCAGTTAGTATTGCTGGATTATGTGACAGGTTCAGTTAGGATTGTTGGATTATGTGACAGGTTCAGTTAGTGTTGTTGGATTATGTGACAGGTTCAGTTAGGATTGTTGGATTATGTGACAGGTTCCGTTAGGATTGTTGGATTATGTGACAGGTTCAGTTAGGGTTGTTGGATTATGTGACAGGTTCAGTTAGGATTGTTGGATTATGTGACACGTTCAGTTAGGATTGTTGGATTATGTGACGGTTCAGTTAGGATTGTTGGATTATGTGACAGGTTCAGTTAGTGTTGTTGGATTATGTGACAGGTTCAGTTAGGATTGTTGGATTATGTGACGGTTCAGTTAGTATTGTTGGATTATGTGACAGGTTCAGTTAGGATTGTTGGATTATGTGACAGGTTCAGTTAGTATTTGATTATGTGACAGGTTCAGTTAGTATTGTTGGATTATGTGACAGGTTCAGTTAGTATTGTTGGATTATGTGACAGGTTCAGTTAGGATTGTTGGATTATGTGACAGGTTCAGTTAGGATTGTTGGATTATGTGACACGTTCAGTTAGGATTGTTGGATTATGTGACAGGTTCAGTTATTATTTGATTATGTGACAGGTTCAGTTAGTATTGGATTATGTGACAGGTTCAGTTAGTATTGTTGGATTATGTGACAGGTTCAGTTAGTATTGTTGGATTATGTGACAGGTTCAGTTAGGGTTGTTGGATTATGTGACAGGTTCAGTTAGGATTGTTGGATTATGTGACGGTTCAGTTAGGATTGTTGGATTATGTGACGGTTCAGTTAGTATTGTTGGATTATGTGACAGGTTCAGTTAGTGTTGTTGGATTATGTGACAGGTTCAGTTAGGATTGTTGGATTATGTGACAGGTTCAGTTAGTGTTGTTGGATTATGTGACGGTTCAGTTAGGATTGTTGGATTATGTGACAGGTTCCGTTAGTATTTGATTATGTGACAGGTTCAGCTTAATGTCAGATTTGAATATTTCTAACGGGGGGGGGGGGGGGGGTGGAAATCGTGGCCTTTAGAAAAGTGGATTCTTACAGATGAACATTATTTTTCTGTAATTGGAAAATCTTGGCGAATGAGAATATAAGCAAGGTCCCTTTTAGAAGCCTAGAGAGATGTGTATGCACTAGGCCAGGGGTGTCAAACTCCATTTCATCATGGGCCGCATCAGCATTATGGTTGCCCTCAAGGGGGGGTTGCATCTGTAAAACAAGATGTCCAGAGCACCTCACCCCCCACATCAGACTTTAAAAGCACCCTCATCAGTAGAAATCAAGAGTTACCCACCCTCTCTTATGGCACAGTGCACCCCCTTGCCTTGTCCGGGAAGAATCTGAGGGTGGAGCTGGGAAGCAGAAAGTGTCTGGAGGAGGACCAGAGGAGGGCTGGAGTCAGTTGCTGCAGTCTGCAGAATTCTGATACAAGGGGAGGCGTAGATGAGAGGGCGCTGCTGATGCACAGAAAGGTGCAGGATCTGTAGAAGTTCTCTCCTCCTCTCTGCTGCTGAGACAAGGTGGGGGTGCAGCCTGGGGGCGGGTGATGTTGCCGCAACTGGGGGAGAGGTTTGAGGGCCACATGAAATGTGTTTGACACATGTGCACTAGGACATACAGGAATTGCACACCATAAATCATTCACAAGCACTATCCATGCTATGTTAGATGTTGGAATTTATCGTTCGCTTTATTTAAAATTATTAAAGTAGTATTAAGTTAAAAAGCAAACATTTTATTATATTGAAGCTTACCAGCTCAGAGATGTGATGGCTGTATTAGTTTCCTTTTTTAGGCTTTCTTTTTCTATTTTCATCTGGTGATCCAGACAGAATATTTGGTTTGTTGTTTTTCAAAAGCACAGGTTCTCCAGCAGAATATATCAGTTTACATGGCTGAGATAAACCATTTAACACAGACGGGTGATTAAATGATCGGCTTTTATTTATTCATGTAAAACCTTTTATTCCAAAATGAAAAAAAAACCTGTTTGCTGTAACTGATTATAAAGTGTGAGTGGGAGTTTGGCTTCAGTTTTGCTAGTAGGCTCAACAGACAGCAGCATTGTCAGTTGCACACTGTTCTCCTTCATCCAGAGTGGTGTCTTACTAATACAGGAAGTGTATTACTGGGCAAATCACCAGGGGAAAACAAAGGGAAAAAAGCCAAATAAAAGAAAACGGATGCAGCCACCACATCTAATGGTTCGTAAGCTGCAATATATTAAATTTTTGGTTTAATACCATTTTAATTATGTGCATTTTGATGTCCGTTTTCAGCACAAGGAAACCCAGGGAGTTCTACATAAATTTTAACTGGCACATTTGTGTCAGTGGTGACTCCTTCCCTCATGAACTCTCTCTTTAGTTTCAATTAGATAGCTCGTGCCTCAGAGCAGGCAGTTCTGCTGCACTGTTTAGCTAACCAATAGTGCTCTGGGAATCCTTTGTCGGCTGCTAAATGTTTATTTGTAACCAAAAGTTGTGCACATGTAATAGAGTGCAAGCTGTTAGACTTCATGTACACAGCAGTACATTGTGCGGAGCCTGCGTAATGACTTGCAACGTATCTTCCAAATGCAAACGGTGTGTGTTAAGAGCATACATCAGTGTATATATGACTGCTTTACACAAACCCCGACACACAACCGCAGCCTCTTCTACTGCATCTCACTGGCCAGATGTATGTGGCAACAGTGTAACCATGAAACATCTGTGGGGCATACTCAAACGGAAGGTGGAGGAGCGCAAAGGTCTCTGACATCCACCAGCTCCGGGATGTCATCATGGAGGAGTAGAAGAGGATCCAGTGGCAACCTGTGAAGCTCTGGAGAGCTCCATGCCCAAGATGGTTAAGGCAGTGCTGGAAAATAATGGTGGCCACACAAAATATTGACACTTTGGACCCAATTTGGACATTGTCACTTAGGGGTGTGCTCACTTTTGTTGCCAGCAGTTTAGACATTAATGGCTGTGTGTTGAGTTATTTTGAGGGGACAGCAAATTTACATGTTATACAAGATGTACACTGACTACGTCACATTGTAGCAAAGTGTCATTTCTTCAGTGTTGTCACTGAAAAGATATAATATTTACAAATATGTGAGGAGTGGACTCACTTCTGTGAGATACTCTGTATGTGTGTGTGTGTGTGTATAAATATATATATATATATATATATATATATATATATATATATATATATAGATAATGTATTTATTTTTAATATACTAAGTGGTTTCCATCTATTTTTTTAATTGTTGCATCGTATTTACTGTGCTTGCATTACTGTTGCATTTTGTATTTTCAAATGTGAAAGCTCAGCCCTAAAGACATGTCTTTTCTTTTTTAGAACACATCATATTCGGGGTATGATCCAAGTGGCTGGTCTTGTGCAGGTCACTCCAGACCTCCTTATCCCCCCAATTACACAGTTGGAGGACAGGTATGTTCTTACCTGTTATCTGTAGTAGCACAAAGGGGGCCAATCTCTTCTCTATATCGTATATTTGAATGGAGGATCTTTTATACAAGCCATGGGGTAGGGACCCCATTTTTAGTTTATCGGGGTTTGCTTGTAGAAGACAAAATATATGTTGTGGGGTTTTTTAAATATAGATTTAAAATATGATAAGTGTAGTGGTTTGTTTTTGTTTTTTTGTCTTTAACAGGGTATGGAGCACTATGCCAATGGCTCCTATGGACCAGCCTATGGTCAGTCTGCAATGAACCCTCCTTATCCTAGCCTTCACCCACCAAATCCCTATTATCCACCACCACCACCACCACCTCCTCCTCCTCCTCCTCCCTCACAGCCTCATTATACTGTTGATCCTTACAAACAACAAGCTGGTGCACCGCAAGCCCCTCCACATTGGGGTTATGCTCAACAGCCTCCTCAATATCCACAATACTCCGCTCCTCCGGTGAGTAATGATTGCCTTTTTCTAGACTGACATTGGTATGTGTAAGTCATTATGCATGACTGGATAAATCCAGGAAATAAGTTGGCGAATGCATCCAAAATGTTTTGTTCTTTTTCTGTTATGGTCATTAAAACAAGCATTTCTTGGTATCTTGGAAATATCTTTTGCATGAACCAGCTGCTTTGTGAATTCTGTATAGATTTGTTCATCTAAGAAGCAATTAATGCTGAACTCAAGGAAAACCTCTACATACAGATGAACTGTATACATTATTAGAGAGTTTATTCACCTGCACAACCAGGTGGTTTGTACCGCGGTCACTGTTGCAGTTAGTAATATGGCCTGCTGATTGGACAGGAAAGGAGCAGACTGGGTCTTCCTCTACCCCCTGCTCTTGTCACATTGTTCCTTGTCAGCACTTTTGCAAGCAGCACACCTAGTGGTCTCTCTATTTTTATCTCTCAATCTCTGAATGTGACTGCAACTGTACAGGGGATTGCATAAGGCTGATATAAAGTCAACTATACATACATAATATTCAAATATTGGAGCTGTTTTACCTGCTGTAGGATTTGTATTTCTGTCCACCCATTCCTAAGATTTATACAGCTCTGTCATACAGCACAGCCCTTCCTAGAAAGGGAAGGAATCTTTTACCTGTTCTAGCCACCTCCATCTCCTGTCACTGTTCCATCCCTGTCTCAGCTGCAGCACTGCTCCTTTCACTTTCTGCTTTTACTGGAAACTACCGGAGACACTGAAAGCATGTGGGAGCCATAGTCTGCTGTCAGTCAAAGGAGGGAGCAGGAGTGTGGCTTATTGGTGCTGTGTGCGACTATAGATGTACACAGCCTGGCACAGGAGCGTGAACATGGTGGCTCCCACGTCAACACCGGGCCAATTCTGACAATTCTCAGATATATGTAAAAATCAAATTTTTTTTGGTAGAAAATTGATTAGAATTTTTTTTTCCAGTGGCCTTAGAGCAGGGGTCTCCAAACTTTCTAAACAACGGGCCAGTTTACTGTCCTTCAGACTTTAGGAGGACTGGACTGTGGCCATTGGGAGCAGAAAAGGTCCCAACGTCTGATGGCAAAAACAATGCCCCAACATTGGTGTCATTCGGATGAATTGTGCCTCGTCATTGGGAGAAATTGTGCCCCTTGCATTTGTGTCAGTGGGGGGGGGGGGGATTATGCCACATTGTTGGTGTTAGTGGATGAAATAGTCCCCCGAGGGCCTGATGAAAGCAAGCAAAGGGATGCATCTGGCCCCTGGACCACAGTTTGGAGACCACTGCCCTAGAGAATAATATGGTGGGTGTTGCAATTTTTCCTGTCCCACGGTATTTGTGCAGCGGTTTTTCAAATGCATTTTTTGGGGAAAAAATTACACTTTCTTCAATTTTATTGCACACAAGCACTATAGAAACTATTTTTTGGGGAAAATATAAAAGAGGTTACCTATAGATACCTAACATGTCACTCTTTAAAACTGCATACGCCCTTGGAGCGACGTCAAACTACGGTTCCTGAATATCTCCTTTGGTGATGCTTTAAAGGCTCGGGGTTTTTTACCTTCATGCATTCACAGCCAGTGAGCCAATGAGGAGAGAGGGCCGGGCTGAGTTTCGGCTCTGTGTGGGAATGGACATGCAGAGCAGGTTGCCCCCATAGCAAACTGCTTTCTCTGGGGGCACTACGGAGGAGCGAGGGGCCTGGAGTGCCAACAGGGCACCCGAGAAGAGGAGGATTGGGTGTACCCGCTCCCCAAAGGTGCCAATCCTTAATGGGGAGCAGGGGGACCAGTCGTTAAAGCAGAACTTCCCCTTTTGGGTGGAGCTCACCTTTAAGTGACTTTGAATTGAAGCAGATGACCAACCAGACAACCTTGGATGTCGCAGCTGCTGAATATGATAGTTGGCAGCACAGATTCCTCCATCTACACTGTTTAGCATGGCTGGGGCAATCGATTAAATTGAGATAAATCTATGTGTGTATGGCTAGCCTTACCCATACCTCTTGTTTCAGTGATAACTAAACAGCTCATCCACTCCCTCATCATATCACGACTCGACTACTGCAACTTCCTCCTCACTGGCCTGCCTCGCCGCTGGCTATCCCCGCTTCAGTCGATCCTGAATACGGCTGCCAGACTCATTCACCTTTCCAACCGCTCCGTCTCCGCCACCCCTCTCTGCCAATCCCTCCACTGGCTTCCGATTGCGCAACGGATCAAATTCAAAATCCTAACACTAACGTACAAAGCTGTCCACCATACTGCCCCGAACTACATCACTGACCTAATATCCAAGTACCACCCAACATGCACACTCCGCTCCTCACAAGACCTCCTCTCTAGTTCCCTGGTCTCCTCCTCCCATGCCTGCCTCCAGGACTTCTCCAGTGTGTCACCCATCCTCTGGAACTCCCTGCCCCAACCCATCACATTATCACCTACTGTCCTCTCCTTTAGGCGCACCCTGAAAACCCATCTCTTCAGGGAAGCCTACCCCACCCCCTGCTAACCTGCCAACCTCCTCCACTCTTCCTACCACTCCATCCCCCACAGCTATCTCCTCCTGTACCACCATCCCCTCCCTCCTAGATTGTAAGCTCAAAAGAGCAGGGCCCTCAATCCCCTCATGTTTTGCATTGTATCGGTATTGTTCTGTCACATGTTCTGTCCCCCTTTGTAATGTACAGCGCTGAGTGAACTATCGGCGCTTTATAAATACTGTATAATAATAATAACCCTAACATTCCGGGTTTCCTCTCACTTTTCTGTTTCAGTGATGGGGAATTTCTCCAGTGGGGACACACAGTGATAAAAACTTAACAAAGGCTCCAATCCTTCCCAAATAGATCTAAAACTAAAAAAAATATCTTTACCTACAAATCGTGACCTGGGAAAGCCCGAGATCACTAACCAGCTGCATATTAAAAAAACAAAACAAAAACTTTTTTTACTTGTCAAGTTGCTTTACCTGACGTCGTATGCAGATTGAAGCTCATTCTTCTGATCTGCAGATAAATCAAACGCCATGTCAGAAGGTTGTATTTTGACAGTAGCTGCTAGTACAGTCTGAGAATTGCTGGCAAATGCAAGGAGTAGGGGAGCAGCAGTGGGGCAGAAGATCAGAGGGCCACTCTTTCGTTGGAAGTCTCCCTACTGTCAGAATACAATAACTTGGGGAAGGATTCCCCCATCCACAGAGTGTGTGGATGGGATGAATCAGGTAATTTTTTTTTTTTTTCATTCAACCTGATTGAAAGAGAAAAATGACTAATGTATGGGCTGCCTTCATTCCAGTTTGATTTGAACAGACGACTTAATTAAAAGCTTTCTTTCCAACAGGTTCTAGGAAAAACATAAGTGCCATTGACCAGTGCTAACTACTTGTATTGCCAGAGAAAACGCATGCAAGACTGGGCAGAGCTTATCTTGTACTTGATTGTAATGAACATGGAGATGTAACACTGAAGAATTCTACTTATTTATATTGCATTAGTAAATGTGGTAAATTATAGCAAGGCATCGTGTTTTCCAGGGAATGCCTCAACAGAGTCCACAAAATGACAACTGGAACATGTATGGAGCCCACAACCCATACCAGTGGCCCCCGGCAGCCCCTCCTCCACACAACCCAAACAGCGGCCATTATATGGCTGGTGGCAGACCACAATGGACAGGAGGAGATGTACCGCCAGGAGTCTATGATATGAAGGTAAGCAGCCATGTTCAGAAAGCTTTATATGTTTATCTTCACCTGTAGAAAAACTACATGTATCATGTCCTACCAGTCAGCCAGCGATCTTCTCATATTGATGTTCTAAGAATCTGTCTTCTCAAACTATTTGTAGTCTTTTTACTGCATACCATCATCACCCTTTCTTTCCAGAAGGCAAATGCCATTTCTGCTATCTAGACTCAGCATCTGCTTTCTGGATGCTGGTGTTGGTTTAGTGATGACACTGGACACAGCAGATTACTATTACCGGATATCATGTGATCGCTGTGATTGGTCAGAGCGATCACATGATACCTATTATTATTATTATTATTATACAGGATTTATATAGTGCCAACAATTTGTGCAGCGCTTTACAGTATAAAGGGGGCAATACAATTACAATACAGTTCAATACAGAAGGAATGGAAGGGCCCTGCTCCTGGAGCTTACAATCTAAAGGGAAGGGGAGGTGGTACAAAAGGTAATAGCTGCGGGGGATGATCTGATGGAGGTGACTCAAGTACAGCTTGTGGGCGGAGGTGGGGTAGGCTTCACTGAATAAATGCATTTTTCAAGGATCGCCTAAAGGCAGACAGGGTAGGAACTGACCAGACATACTGGGGCGGGCAGTTCTAGAGGATGGGAGAGGCTCTGGAGGCGAGCATGGGAGGAGGTAACAAGGGAACTGGAGAGCAGGATGTAAACAAACTATTCTGAATGGATTTCCATTCATGAACAGCTTGCTGAAGGTTGTGATCTGTAATTGGCCCGCAGCAATCACATGGTACCTGGCTACCACGTACCATGTGATTAGCTGTAGCCAATCACAGATCACAACCATAAGCAAGCTGTTCATGAATGTTAACCCATTCACAACAGCTAAAACTGTTTCTTATAAAGTGATCATCACTGCATAAGCAATAACAGTGTAAAAGGAAAAAAAAGTCCCTGATCACAACCCCTCTCCATTAGTGCAGTGTCACTCTGGTGATGGTGAACTACTCTGACGAAAGTATGTAAAAATAAATAAATTTGTATATATCATTTTTTTTTTTAAATACTGTCACCAGTCAGTATCCCTGATCACTGCCACACTATTCATATGATGACGCTGTACTACACAGGTGACTGTATGTAAACAAAAAAAAAAAACACAATTTATTCATTTTTCCCAAAAATTGTAAAAAAAAAAAAAATTACAACTTAAAAAAAAAACTCACCATGTCTCTTACTAAATACCTTGGGCTGTCTACTTTTCAAAAAGGGGTCATTCGGTGGGTATTTGTACTGCCCTGGCATTTTGGGGCCTAAAGAAATTAGATCAGCCGCCAGTACATCAGGATTGATCAATATATATGTGTGTGTGTGTGTGTGTGTATGTATATATGTATATATATATATATATATATATATATATATATATATATATATATACACACACACCATAGTTTGTAGACATTATAACTTTCACACAAACCTTCATTATACACTTATTGGGATTTTTTTTTTTTTTTTTTACCAAAGACATGTAGCAGAATGCATTTTGGCCTTAATTTTAAAAAGAAATTTGATTTAATTAGATAAGTTTTATAACCGGAAGTAGAAAAATATAGTTTTTCTAAATTTTTGATCTTTTCATTTTATATAGCAAAAAATAAACCACCCAGTAGCTCTATTTTGTGTGAAAAAAAATTATATAAATTTAATTTGCGTACAGTGTTGCATGACGGCACAATTGCCTGTTTAAAGTAGCACAGTGCTGAATAGCAAAAAAATGGCCCGCTCATAAAGGGGGTAAAACCTTCCAGAGCTCGAGTGATTAAAATAAAAATCGAATCTGAAATGGAATGTAACCACCACATCTAAAGACTAAAGAATATTTTTGTTATTAGGGCTAGATTCCCTTTAACACCTACACAGCCATAATTATCATTTCAGCTGAGAGACTAGCACGTGTCAGGAGTTGTCTAGCAACCATTAAACGGTGGATAATCCTTGTGCAGAATGTGATGTTTATTTGCTTAGATGTTCAAAGTATCTGTCTGACCAAACACTTCTCATGGGAGTGACGTAGCCACCCCTCCTACAATGGCCCCGTCCTGCTTTCAGAACTTCCCAAGGAGTGATGACATTGCTCAATGACTCATCTTTATTTCTGTGTATTGCTGACGTAAGCGTTTGGTCAGACATTTATCCGACAATAGATACAGTACACTCTGTATGATCTGGAGCATCAGGATTCTACAAAATGGGTGGATCACGCTATTGCATCCCCCCCCCATATGTCTCATCCTTGGGTTTCAAATAACTTGAGATAATATGGCTAATTACACACATCTCACGAAAGCTCACCGATTGAGTAACATCCTGTAATACCCCTTCATTTCCAGGCAATATTATGTTTTTCACTGCTGTCATAGTCTGACAATTGTCATGTAATGCTATATCCAAATGAATTTTACATTATTTTGCGGATTTCCAGCCGTTTTTGTGTTTATTAAAAGTCTGCAGCTACAAAAACTGTAACTGCTGACTTTGAAGGCTCCATGTACACTGCAGCTGATAAACTCACGTTTAGGAGCTTTTCTGCGTTTTTTTTTTTTTTCCCAGCAGCCCCTGAACTCTCTTTAATGTTTTTCTATGTGTTTATGTACACATCGTCGCTTACAGTCATTTACAGGCAGTTGAGTTTACAGCCGTTTTTTTTTAACACAGAAAACTTGCGTTCAGCAGTCGATTTTATCAGCATTTCAAACGCAAAACGCTTGCAAACGCGGCAAAGCATTTGAAAATTTTTTTTAACGCTTCCAGTTCCCGATGCTGTCCAGAGCCTTTTTTCATCATGAAAAATGCATGCAAAGCATTTTTAAGGTACTCAGATGAACAAAACACTGAACACAGGATGTTCCTACCAAGCTTGTCACACATTGTAATGACCAATTCACACCTCAGACCTCTCCCACCCTTGGAAACAAAAGATGTGTGAATGGTCATTAACATCTCAATTTCCTCATGCAGACCCCCTGCCCGGTGGCCTTAATGACTCACTCCACCACTATGTTGCTTACAGTCATTTACAGGCAGTTGAGTTTACAGTCATTTTTTTTAATGCACCAAACTTGCGTTCAGGAGTAGATTTTATCAGCGTTTCAAACGAATGTAAACACGGCTAACTGCGTTTATAAGCATTTGCATTTGGAAACATTTTTTAACTCTTCCATTTCTAGATGTTATCCAGAGACTTTTTTCATCATGAAAAATGCATGCAAAGCCTTTTCCCGGTACTCAAATGGACCTGGTACACCATACTTTGAGGTTTTGCATGATAGAAAATATGTTAGACACTGCTGCAATAATGTCTGCACAGAAATGAGCTGGAACACATCCAAACACCACAAAAAAAAAAAAGACAGCTAATCTCAGCAAATACTGCTCTTTCTGCTCTCTCTATTTCTCTCAAAATGTCTGAAATAGTTAATTTTTTACTGTTTTTTCAGTGCATTCTGGGCATTTTGGAAGGTCTCCTGAGATTATCTTTAAAAAACGAATCTAAACGCAAATGCTCATAAACACGGTATATAAACGTGGCTTAACCTACGTTTTCCAGAAGTCAGTTTCCATCATTCATAAGTGTCCCGTATACATGGAACCTAATAACCACACACGTACCTGTCCCAGGGTCCAGCGATGTGGTCACCCGCAACATCCCTTCTCTCTCCTCGGCGCTGACTTCTCAACTGTGGGGACCAGGCTGTGACAACTTGCGGCTTCACAGCCGGGCACCCACTGCGCATGCACAAGTTGCGCTGCGCATCCTGATTGGTTTGGCTGTCTTGTGGGACCTGTGAAGGTTCCCAGGAGACTGCGGGAAGAAGGAAGGGGCCAAACTTCTGATTCACTTCACCGTGGAAAACTGAGCCGGAAGTGGGAGCGGGTAGCTGTCAAAACCAGGTAGCCTACTCCCCCCTCCCCCCCCCCAAAAGGTGCCAAATATGGCAGTGGAGGGGGAGGAGGCAAATAAGTGTAGCTTCCACTTTTGGGTGGAACCCCGTTTTAATTGTACACTACAGAACACATGGCTTATATTGATAAACCATAGGTTATATGTAGCCTTTGTGTGATTGGTCACTGGCAAAAAAACTTGTTCAGGTCACCCACAGAGCACACCATGTAGCCCCGGGACTATCTAGCAGGTTCCAGATCAGTTGCTCTCAGCAGGGGTGTGGAATTTTTTGAAAAAACTACTTGTCCAGGGACCCAATCGGGGTCCCAGTCTATTTGCCCCTCATGACAATCTACTTGTCCTGTTAATAAAAAAATAACTTTTAACCAAAACCGTATTTAACCACTTCAATACCGGGCACTTTTACCCCCTTCCTACCCAGACCAATTTTCAGCTTTCAGCACTGTCGCACTTTGAATGATTATTGCGTGGTCATGCAACACTGTCTGTACCCATAAAAAAAATTTATAATTTTTTTCACACAAATAGAGTTTTCGTTTGGTGGTATTTAATCACCACTTTTTTTTTTTTTAAATAAACAAAAAAACCTGACACTTTAAAAAAAAAAAAAAAAAAACTTTCATTTTTCTTCGTTTTTGTTATACCTTTTGCAAATAAATAAAATTTCTTCATAAATTTAGGTCAAAATGTTTTCTGCTACATTTCTTTGGTGAAAATACCCCAAATTTGTGTATATTATTTAGTCTGTAGGAAAGTTAGAGTCCACAAACCATGGTGTATGTATATCTGACAATCGATCAATCAATGTACTAACGGCCAATCTAATTTCTTGAGGCCTGAAAGCGCCAGCATAGTACAAATACAATTACCCGTTTTTGAAAAATACAGTCCAAGGTATTTCGTAAGAGGCATGGTGAGTTTTTTTGGAAGTTGTAATTTTTTTTTTTTGTTACGATTTTTTGGAAAATGTAAAAATTAAAAAAAAAAAATTACATCTTTTTTTTTTTCTTTTTACATATTGTCACCAGTCCAGTACAGAATGATTATATAACTGGTGTGTCGGTGTTCATGGAAACTGACTGGTGACAGTATGTAAAAAAAGAATAATTTTATTTATATATATATATTTTTTTTTTAATTTTTCTATTTTTTTATTACATTATTTTTTCTTTTTTTTACAATTACTGTACTACACTGAATGCAATGCACTGCATTACATTATTTCCCGGCCTCGATAGCTGGGAAATCTGTCAACAGGGACCCGGAAGTGACCTCATAAAGTCACTTCTGGGTCAGGACAAGAAGAGTAGGTCAGGACAAGTTCGCTCCCGTCCCTCCCCTCTACACACTGGCACCTGCTGAACTGGTCCTGGGCCCACAGATGGGCAACCGGAGCCCGGGAGACCTAGTGGGCAGGACGGAGGTACACGGGGGTGTGGAGACTGGCACTATGGGCTGTGTGGCAGTAATCGGTGGCAGCGCTGCCACCTGAATGCTTCCGCCAGACAGGTGAACCCTGCTGTAGGTTTAAAAAAAACTACCTGCTCAGCGCCCAGAACTACATGTCCCGGGCGGCAGGCGATACAAATTAAACATCCCTGTCTCAGTATGTACCTTGAGAATTGTACCCTGACCCCACTCTGTTGGGACAGCCTGTACAGGGCTGTCTTAATGCATGGGCACCTCTGGGCACTGCCCAGGGGCCCCAGGTGCATGGGGGCCCCATGAAAATCTTGTCTTACATCACATTTGCCAACTGTCCCAGATTTGCCAGGACAGTCGCACCTTTTTATTAAGTACTGTCCCTCCTGATCCCAGTACTGTGCCCTCCTGACTCCCCCTGTACTGTGCCTGTCTGCCTCCCCCCACCCCCCATACTGTGCCTTTTGTGTTTGATTAGTCTTCAATTTATGGTATGTTTTCTTATTGTTTAAAATCAATTTTTTTGAAAGTACAAATAAATATACATTTAATTCTATGAACGGTTTATACTTTCTTTAGAGTAGGTGCGTAAATTGGAGCAGGCTGGTAGGGACCCCAGTGCCTTACTTTGCCCAGGGGCCCATGATATTAAGACTGCCCTGAGCATGTTATGTTAATTTTAGGTACTGAATCCTGTGTTAGGTGCTTGAATTGGCACGTGGTGCGACATGTGTAGTTCGGTGTAGGGTGCTATACAGGTCCAAGACCGTGGTCCATCTCTATGGTTCCCAGACCCTGAAGATTCCTTCAGGAATATGCCCACCATGATGGGTGAAGCTGCACTTCTTACAGACCCAGTGTTGGTAATAAGACAGGGTCTACCTGGAGGTTTACATCAGCTTGTGGCTCTTATTAACAGCGCATAGCACACTATGCAGTTTACTGCAGAGGATTGGGGAGTTACCCATTGTGCCATCCCCTGCCATTTTGTCTGTAACGAGTCTTGGGATGAGTACTTTTACATTTTGATGTTTTTTCTCCTCCTATCTAGGCTTAGCCTCGGAAGGAGGTTACTGCTTTACGCATCCTTATTGGCATGTTCACACCTGCTTTTTCCGCCAAAAAAACACACACACAGCATGTTGCTGCATTCCTGCTTCCATCTTCTACAAAGACACTGAATAATGACCAGCACCTGGGTTATAGTGGCTCCATCTTTGTAGACATGCAAAACCCCATTAGGTCTTCACTCCATAACCATGAGTACTCCGTTGGGGATCCCTTCACTTATTTATTTATTACAGGTACTTCTATAGTGCCGTCAATTTACGCAGCACTTTACATATATATTGTACATTCACATCAGTCCCTAACCCTCAAGGGGTGTACAATCTAAAGCCGGGGCGTACAATCTAAAGCAGGGGCATACAACCTAAATCCAACACAACAAACACTTTACTTCTGCGCTAGGAAAGGACTCCGTAGACCCAATAGGAATGTTCTGGGATTTTCTGGAATATGCACTGCTTGCTGCCCTCAAAAGACCGGGGTGGTCCAAATACACTGGATACAAATGGAGAAACAGAAAAATGGCGCACCGACATAGTGCATTATCATTTAAAATAATTTAATTGACACAACCTCTTCCTCAGAGCCTCTGAGAAAGAGGTTGTGTCCTCGAAACGCGTTAGCCAGTTGGTCATCCAGGGTTCCATCGTATGGACTCAGATGTTGTTTGGATCATACATCTTGTTCAGTTTGACATGCCTGTGTTGTTATGTCCATTGTGAGTATGATACCTATTTTGTTTCTTCAATTAAATTATTTTAAACGATAATGCACTAGGTCGGTGCGTACAATCTAAAGCAGGGGCGTACAATCTAAAGCAGGGGCGTACAATCTAAGGCAATGGCAGATCAAAGGCACAAGGGAGCTGGTACAAAAGGGCTAAATAGCATGTGTTTTGCAGACGGCCTACAGGAAACTCAGAACGCCGCTTACAGCGATAGCTGTTTACCATAGTCCTACTATGACTCTGCTTCCCTCATCTGACTCCAGCTCCCTCTCAGGTATGTACCATGTGACCTGTTTGGATAAAGCAGATCTCTGTGCCACTATGTCCAGAAATCTTTGCAACATTTTTGGCACTTCTAGAACCTTCAAGGCTGCACATCTCTATTCCCCCTGAACCACTTCAGGACTCAGAGGTGGAACCTTCCTTTTTTTGATAAATGTTACTAGATGCATGCTGTATGGATCCTGCCTCTCTATCCCCCAATGTGCCTTCGGATGTGCCATAGGGCTTCTCTGAACCTCATTTATGATGAGTAGGACTTTTTGGCCTTGCATACAGGGAACATTTTGGGGTGCTTACATATTTTTTTTACTCATTTTTCCCCTAGGATGTTAATCTACTTGGCTCCAACTGTGACACTCACATATGGCCGGCAGGAGAGCTGCACCAAATGTAAAAGTTAATGCTCAAGTAGCCTTTTACACAGCTGCACGAGCCTTGGGCCTTACTGCTCCTGTGCAAGTCCTCCCTATAGTGGCCAAACTGCGCATGCACGTGCCTTTTTTCTTTTTCTTTTTTGATACAGACGCAGAACTTGCTAACTTCCCTCTATCTCCTCTACACCCACATCAGCTCTATGGCCCTTTTTGTGTTACCTGTGCTCCTTGCTGCCTTACAGTGCTTTGTTTACAGATGGCATTAACCCTTCCTGCCCTGGCAGTGTTTTTTTTTATAACTACCTTTGATGGCAATCCCACGCTCTGTACCTGGTATGGTGGGTCATAAGCACAAGGGCAGCTGTCTATTATTGCCTGGCCAGCTTGTGATCTGCTAACAGTTCTGTGAGGTTTTGCAGTGTTCCATTGAAAGGACTTGAGACAGATCGCCTGTCCCCTGCTTGAGTCAGAGCACTCCTCTGAGTCTTCTTTCACCCGTTCAGTGGTTACTACTTCCTTGATTTTATCTATGTCTGATTATGGGAAAAATGGCAGCCATGCTAGCTGGCTCAGAACACAGGGGCTTCAAGCATGCTTCCATGCCCTCTCCTCTAATGTCCGCCTCTGAATTTTTAGGGGCTGCAGTTGTTTCTGCATAGTCAGCTAAGGATGAGGAGGATTGTACCTTTTTATCTTTATTTTCGGAGTTGGTACAAGAGGTACCTCAGTCTATAGACATAACTTCAAAACTTAAGAATACTATCTTGATCCTCATTGATGCAGTCTGTTCATTTCTAGACCTAAAAGCTAGAATCTTGGTCTCTGCCTCCACCGTACTTTAATGTTTAACGGGGGAACGCTGCCCACAGAAGGTTAGAACTACTTTAACAAACCTCCATGTTGCTTTTGCACAGGTCCTTTGGCAAGTGGTCATAGCCATTGTCCCAGAAAGGAAAAGGTTTCAGGATTTCTTTTCAAACCTTTTTACTGTTTCCAAGGCCAAAGAGGGCATTTTTCATACAATGTGATTATTTCCACTAAAAGTTATTATGTTTGTTGTTATTTTGACGTCTAAATAATAAGAGTATGGTAGTTTCTTTTTTGCCAGGGGAAATTCACTCTTCGGCCACTTTATTTATTTATTTACCTTGCTAGTACCGGGTTGGACCCCTTTTGCCTTCAGAACTCCTTCATTCTTTCTGGCATAGATTCGACAAGGTGTTGGAAACATTCCTCAGAGGTTTTGGTCCACATTGACATGAGATACTGTTGCCTCTCTATCATCTCAAACCAGTCTGCCCATTCTCCTCTAATATCAACAATGCATTTTCATCCACACAACTGCTGCTCACTGGATATTTTCTCTTTTTCGGACCATTCTCTGTAAACCCAAGAGATGGTCGTGCAAGAAAATCCCAGTAGATCAGCAGGTTTTGAAATAGTCCAGCCTGTCTGGTACCAACAACCATGGTATGTTCAAAGTCACTTAAATCCCCTTTCTTCCCCATTCTGATGCTCAGTTTGAACTTCAGCAAGTCGTCTTCACCCCTTCTAGATGCCTAAATGCATTGAGTTGCTGCCATGTGATTGGCTGATTAGCAGTTTGTGTTAACAGGTGTACCTAATAAAGTGGCCGGTGAGTGTATTCTGGGAATATCAAGCAGGCTTTCATTTCTTGTCTTTATGTCTGTCCTTATGACTCGGAAGAACATTAACATTAAACCATGTACAGAGAAGTTTAAACACGAGGGGCGTTCCAAGTCAAACCGGGATTTTAATTTTACTGGTATAAAAAGGGATGTTATCGTGGCGGTACTACAATCAGTAGTAAGTGGCAAGTGTGTCCTATTATTGATAGGTGGCACACATGGCGTGGCCCAGTCCAGAGACCGTTAATTAAGATGGCAGACAGCAGTGTTAGTGCGTGCGTGGAACAGTGTGTGGTGATGATGTTTCTTGTGAAAGAGGGCTTAAAACCTGCAGTTTTCTATTGATGACTTCAAGCACAGTACAGTGATTAGACACTCAGCCGCAGTAAGATATTTGAAAGATGTAAACGTTTCAAAGATGGTCGTACATCCATCAGTGATGATCCAGGCCATGGTGGTTCCCAGCCCACAGCAGTTATTCTTCTGAACACTCATCTTGTGGAATGCCGGATCCTGGATAATCAACACATAACCTGTCATGAAATTGCACAAGAGACAAATCTTTCTTTGGTCATCATTTCAGCACTGATGACGAAGTGAAGCAGGCTGTCCTAGGATGGTTCAGGCATTCTGACAAATATTTCTATGCCCGAACATTCCAGGCATAAGTTAAATGCTGGGATAAGTATATAAATGTAGCAGGGGAGTATGTTGAAAAATAAATGCAGTTTCCACAATTGGTTCTTTTATTATATAAGCTCAAAAGTCCTGGTTTGACTTGAGATCCCCTCATAAATACTAGGGAGTTCCCAAACTTTTTCCCACAAACATAATTGTCATTGCCAGAATTGTCACCCGTGCACATAAAACATAGGCATATTTTTGAGACTTACTCAAGGTTAAAGTGTTTTGTGGTTAGATAATTTGTGATATCTTAGTTTTATCTTCTGTCCAGGGTTAGCTTTATTGCTGATGATGAATGTGAAACAATAATGAGAATGCTTGTGTTAATCTTGGTATTATTCTTTTATTTATCTTCAATTTTGATTTCAGGATCCATCTCAGCCACCCAATTACAACCAGCAAAGACCCTACCCTGGCTACCCCTCCAATATCTCTCAACCAGGGCCAGCACTGGAACCCAAGCCTAACCCACCTGCTCCAACAGCCCCACCTAACCCTCATTACAGCGCCTCTCCTCAAATGTACAACCGGAAGGATCCTTCAAACCAAGAAACCATTCCTAGAGCCAAAGAAGCCAATGCTTCTCCAGCTGATCCTGCAAACGCCCTTCCTGGCATTGTGAAGATCAGTGAAATCTTGGAAAAGGTGGCGGAACTGGAGCAGGAGGTGGACGAGTTTGTAGGTAGAAAGACTGAGATGAGTTTCCGATGTTTAGAAGAGCTATTGACAAAGCAGTTATTAGAACTAGATTCTGTAGAAACTGGTGGTCACGACAGTGTTCGTCAAGCACGGAAAGAAGCTGTGAGGAAGCTACAATCGATTCTGGAGAGGCTAGAGCGGAAGGGTTTGTAATCTCATGCAGCAGAAGTAGAGGATTCTTCATTATAAAGGTTTTTTTTTTTGGATTCCAATAGGTTTCTGGCCAGCCAACATACAAAATGGCATGGTCTTTGGGTACCTAACATGCCAAAAATACGATGAAGGGGTAAACCACCTTATTAAAAAATAGGACATCCTTTCCCCAAAATTTTGGATGCTCCGCTGGAATAATTGGACTTTCAGCACTGATGGACCATCACTAAGTCACCTTGGAGAATATTTACAATGGAAAATCGTTGTAGTTGTAGATGTTTTCATGAAGAACTAAATAATTTAAGAAAAACGCTGTGTTTTTCTGGAAACTATTTTTTTTTAGGTAGAATAAAGCCATTTTGGAATTCACAGGTTTTAATTACTTAAAGCCATTTGAAGATAAACTTTTGCCACTGACTGCAGTCATTACCAAAATCACAAGACTTTATTTGCCATTAATAACCGTTCTACGACTGTGGCTACCTAGCATGATGAGTATTTGTGTTCTCTGCATATTTTTGGATGTTTTTTACATCCATACTTTAGAGTCACATGTAAGTGATTTAATGTCTCATTTTATTTGGGGGACTGTACAATGAAAAGGCCAGTGTGGGTAACTCCCAATTAAGGACTGTCACCAAAAACCAAATAAAAAATTAGATTTGGGTGGAATTAGGTGGATCTAGTGATTGGCCTGGTGCCCTTTATTGACAAGATATTTCTCTCTTCTACTCTGCGTGAAACTTTTTTCAAATAACGTTCCAGTCCGAGGAACTTCACATTCAAATGCCAGTGCTCCTGTAGAGTTTGCCAGTCATGCACCTATCAGATGCACACAATCATTTGAGATTTCCTGTCTCGTAATTTTCAGATTCGCCTTTTGAACCCTCGATGCTGTCCAATTAAAATCATAATTTTTGCTGAATACGTTTTCCATCCATATATTTTATCCTTTGTCTCGTGATTTTCCTGTTGCCTTTGTCACTGTTTTTGAAACATGAAAAAGTCTTCCTGCAAAGCAAACTGTTAATACTTAGCTGTCCTGCTGCCAATGCTGCCGAACTCTGCTTGGCTTACGAGAGAAGCTTGCTCAAACCTGCATTCAGCACTTCTGAGAGTGTTGAATGCTATTGTCCCCAGCTGAGCCCTCTGGTTTCCTCCACTAGACCCAATATCCCCCAGATCAAGGGTCTCCAAACTTTTCAAAGGGCCAGTTTATTGTTCACCAGCCTTTAGGGGGGCCAGATTGTGGCCAGTGGGAATAGAAAATGTTCTAGGCCCAGCATCAGCTAGAATAAACCTAGCCTCAGGTTTGGTGGTCAGGATTAGTATCCCATCCTTTGTATTAGTTGGAGAAATAGTACCCCATTGTTGGTGTCAGTGGGAGGAATAGTGCCCCATCATTGATATTCGTTGGAGGAATAGTGCCCCATCATTGATATTCATGGGAGGAATAGTGCCCCATCATTGATATTCGTGGGAGGAATAGTGCCCCATCATTGATATTCGTGGGAGGAATAGTGCCCCATCATTGATATTCGTGGGAGGAATAGTGCCCCATCATTGGTGTCAGTGGGAGGAATAGCGCCCCATCATTGATATTCGTGGGAGGAATAGTGCCCCATCATTGATATTCATGGGAGGAATAGTGCCCCATCATTGGTATTAGTGGGAGGAATAGTGCCCCATCATTGATATTCATGGGAGGAATAGTGCCCCATCATTGGTATTAGTGGGAGGAATAGTGCCCCATCATTGATATTTGTGGGAGGAATAGTGCCCCATCATTGATATTTGTGGGAGGAATAGTGCCCCATCATTGATATTTGTGGGAGGAATAGTGCCCCATCATTGGTATTAGTGGGAGGAATAGTGCCCCATCGTTGATATTCGTGGGAAGAATAGTGCCCCATCGTTAGTGTCAGTGGGAGGAATTATGTCCCATCATTAGTGTCAGTGGGAGGAATTATGTCCCATCATTCGTGTCAGTGGGAGGAATTATGTCCCATCATTCGTGTCAGTGGGAGGAATTATGTCCCATCATTCGTGTCAGTGGGAGGAATTATGTCCCATCATTCGTGTCAGTGGGAGGAATTATGTCCCATCATTCGTGTCAGTGGGAGGAATTATGTCCCATCATTCGTGTCAGTGGGAGGAATTATGTCCCATCATTCGTGTCAGTGGGAGGAATTATGTCCCATCATTCGTGTCAGTGGGAGGAATTATGTCCCATCATTCGTGTCAGTGGGAGGAATTATGTCCCATCATTCGTGTCATGGGGAATAGTGCCCCAAGGGCTGGATTAAGGCTAGCAAGCTCGGGCTGTAGTTTGGAGACCATTGCCCTAGATCACTATTAGATACATTGTTTTTGAAGCAGCCATAATGCTCAGCGGAGGACCAGACCTCCAACTGATGCTAAATATCTTTCGGCAAGACTATCTCTTCAACTCTGTGGAGTTTGGTGGCATGGGCAGCAGGGCCGGTATTAACTGGTTGCTTTGCAGGGGAACGTTTATTTAGTGCATATTTTAAAAATAGCTTAAGTTGCTATAGGAATCCCATTTATTATTACAATTTTCCTGTTCAAATGCCAAAAAACTCAGTTGCCTTTCATTTTTGTGTCAGAACCCTGTGCATTGTGGGCATCCCAATAGTATCATAAAATTTGTATTCAAAACTGTAGATCTGGTCAAATTTAATATTTTAAAGGGGAGGGTGGGAGGGGGTCACTGGGCAAAATGTGTGTTGCTTTTGGTTGCTTAATAGTATTATTCAGGGCTTGCTTTCTCCAGCATTTACCAGATTTACATCTGATTGAATCTACAATATAAAATATCACCTGCTGGTAAGATCTGGCATTGCAGCGTGACCATTAAAAAAAAATGTTAACTCTATGTGATGATCTCGGCATGCATTATGCAAAAGACGACTAGTACTTGTAAACAGACATCCAAACCTTTTGTCTAATTTTTGTGCAGGAAATCTTTTCAATTTCTCCACAGTTTCCATTGTTTAATATTGTTTCTGTTGGAAGACCTAATTCTACCCAAAGCCAAATCTTGATTTTTTTTGTTTTTGGGATAAATCAGTCTTTGTCGTAGTCTCGGGGAAAAATGCAGACAATCGTAATTATTGATACAGAAGGGTTCTGATTATCTTACCAGGATGATAATAATAATAAAAAAAATCTTATCTCAGGAAAAATGACTGTGTCCAGTTAAAGGATTTGTGAATAGGAAAAAAAAAATCATTATTTACAAAACTGAAGATAATTTTCTTGAAATACCCTTTATGAAGAGGATGAATGTTCCGTAAATCACCATAGCAACAGCAAGGACCTGAAACTCAAACAAATGCAGCTGTCTTGGGAATAACAGGTTTTGTATTTGCACTGAGAGGAATACTGTGTAACTGAATATATATATATATATATATATATATATATATATATATATATATATATATATATATATAAAATAAAAAATATAAAACTCGTTTCATAAATAAAGCCATACAGAGATGACTTGTATTTCTTGTATTCAATTTTCAAGAATTGTCTGTCTTAGCATTCTGCTGTTTGCTATAACACCTTCATCTGCAGCTACTTAAGAACGTGTTTAATTTTCAAATTGTTAATGGGGTCAAATCGACATTCATTTATTCAACCTCAGTGACGGGAACATCCGAAGAGGTGGGATGGAAAATTTTTCTTGGCAATGAATTTCTAACAGTGAATGTGGTTTTTCTTTGGGGAAAGTCCATTCACTCCAAACTCGAATGTCAAGACCTGGTTCACACTGGTGCAACTGCGATTTCATCCGATTTACAATGTATTATGTAGTGCAACTGCAGTGTGGCTTGGAGCTTTTTTTTTTTTCTTTACACGTTTTTGCTGCAATTTTCATAGTGGTGCAATTTTTTAAGGAGAAAAATGAGAATAGTTTGGGGGAAAACCGCACTGGATTTGCATGAAGATTGCATGTACATGCGATTTTGATCTGTTTCCATTGAAGTCTGTGTGGCAAACCATCACACCAAGGTAGCACAGGTATCTTCCCAAAAAGCCACATCGCAGCTGTGTTGCATTGATGTGAACAGGCACCATTGTAATGCGATTTTCTGCAACTCAAGTTGCATCTGAACTTGCACCAGTGTGAACCAGGCCTAAAAGCAAACTTTTTTTTTTTTTTTATATATTTTTTTTTTTTACAGTACTTTTGAACATTTGTGATGTCATGGAATGTACTGATGAGCATTGTTTGTACAAACGTCTACAAGTGTATGACCAGCTTTAGTGAATTGACTACTCCAAGTAGAAGGGATCAATCTTTAGAAACCACTAACATAAAAGCATAACAAGGAGATTTTGGTGTTACATTTAAATTAGATTGCAAAACACTAAGAAAATAGTGGACTGTCAAGGAATGTGCATTCACATCTCTGCATAGATGCTGTTTAGATCAAAGTGATAAATGACCATATTGTGCTTTGAGTTGTACTAACAAGGAAACATTCACATCTGCCGGCTTTGTCCTAAGGCCCAATGTACACGGGACACTTCTGAACGATGGAAACTGACTGCTGGAAAACGTAGGTTAAAAAACATCTGTTTAGCCGTGTTCGCATAATGCGTTTATGCACGTTTGTGTGTTTGCGTTTAGAAGCGTTTTTTAAAGATAAGCACATGAGAAACTCCCAAATGCCCAGAATTCACTGAAAAGTGGTAAATTAATTATTTCAGACCAATACAGAGATTAGAAGCAGAGAGAGCAGTATGTGTTGAGATATTTATTTATTTCAGGTACTTATATATCAATATACGCACCACTTTACATATATTATACATTCACATCAGTCCCTAACTCTCAAGGAGCGTGAAATCTAAAGTCCCTAACTCACATTCATACATATACATGCTAGGGCCAATTGAGACAGGAGCCAATTAACCTACCAGCATGTCTTTGGAGTGTACGAGGAAACCGGAGTCCCTGGAGGAAACCCACGCAGTCACAGGGAGAACATGCAAACTCCAGGCAGGTGGTGCTGGGGTTGGGATTCGAACCAGCAAAACCCTAATACTACCAGGCAGAAGTGCTAACCATTTAGCCACTGTGCTGCCCTAGATTAGCTTAGGTGTGAGTTGTTTCTAAGGGTGGGAGAGGTCTGAGGTGTGACTTGGCCATTACAATGTGTGACTAGCTTTCTAGGAACATCCTGTGTTCAGTGTTTTGTCCATCTGAGTACCTTGAAAATGCTTTGCATATATTTTTCATGATGAAATATGGCTCTGGACAGCATCGGGAACTGGAAGAGTTTAAAAAAAAAATTTCAAATGCTTATAAATGCGTTTTGCGTTTGAAACGCTGATAAAATTGACTGCTGAACGCAAGTTTTCTGCTTTCAAAAAAAAACGACTGTAAGCTTAAATGCCTGTAAACGACTGTAAACAAAGATGTGTACATGGACACATAGGAACACATTAGCTTGAGTTCAGGCGCTGCTGAAAAAAAACGCTGAACAGCTCCTAAATGTGCGTTTATCAGCTGCAGTGTACATGAGCCCTAAGGCTAAAATCTATTGAGGAATGATGTGTTTTGGTTAATTGTTTAAAATTCTTTAAAGTGCAGATGGACCATAAGATTTATTTGCTTTCTCCTTGTTCCTGTCTTTCTTTTATTTTTGCACCACAATATATGAAAGAGTCACATTCTCATTAAGTAAGTCACTTTATACTTGCTAGCATCTTCCTTTTTTTTTTTTTTTTTTTTAAATTTAAAGTATATAGGCACCCAGACAAGCCTGCCCTTCGCTACTGCACCTGTCATTCACATCTGCTATGGCAGAATGCCAGGCCGTTCTGAATGGGAAAAGCCCACTCTCTCCCACCCTCACACATCGTTATTGGCCCACCATGGTGGGTGAGCTCCTTAGCCAAGGAGGGTATGTATGTGAGACGGAGGGGAAGTGCCAAAACCGTTCAAAGCATACAGCATTTGTCCATAATAGATTTGAATGAGTTGCTGCAAGTAACCTTTTTAGGATGTTCTTAGACTATTGGTTATATGTTGCTACCTTCAGGTGAGTGGACACTGGTGAAACAGACTTGCTAAGTCCCCCCTCGGAACACCCGTATAATCCCACCCAGTTTTTACTACTGTTTTTAGGTGATGGACCTGTTCTCTAGAGGATTATTTTTTCTTTTTCACATTCAGCTTTCTTTCTCTAAAACCTCTAACTGCTTACACCCTAGGCCAGGGGTAGGCAACCTTAACACCTTCCCGCCTGGCCTATAGCAGATTGACAGCCAGACAGGACACTCGCCATTGTGATTGGGCGTTATATGACATCCTGTCAAAACGAGCTGCTCGCGGGGACGCGCAACGGCAAGATCCGTCACCGGCTGTGTCCACGGGACACAGCCAATGACGTATCGCTACACCGGCCCGTTGCCAGTGTCATGTAACCGCTGACCAATCACAGCAGATCACATGTCAATTGTATACAATGGATGGTTTCCTGTCATGCCATCCATTGTATACAATTATGTGGTTAGCTGTGACTGGTCAAGGCAGTCACATGATACAGATAGGGCCAATCACAGCCCATCTGTATCATGTGATCAGCTTTGCCCAGTCACAGCTAATCACAAAAATAGACTGAATCAGTTTAATTCCATAACAATGATTGCAAATATCAATGAAATACATTGGTATTAGCAATCATAATGTGTTTAAAAAAATCCTGATCACTTGCCCAGAGTAGTTCAAAGTTACTATGGTAACATTGTATTGCTTTGGTGACAGTGTGCTGAAAAATAAAATAGTAAACAAAAAGTAAAAAAATACTAGAAACATTTGAAAAAAATACAAATTCAATTATTATTATTTTCACCAAAGAAAGATAGCAGAATTTATTTTGACCTAAATTTATGAAGAAATGTTATTTATTTGCAAAATGTTATAACAGAAATTAAGAAAAGTGCAGGTTTTTTTCAAAAGTTTCAGGTGTGTTTTTTTTAGCAAAAAATAAAAAAACTCAGTGGTGATTAAATACCACCAAAAGAAAGCTCTATTTGTGTGAAAAAAATGCAAAAAATGTCATTCAAAGTGCAACAGCGCTGAGAGCTGAAAATTGGTCTGGGAAGGAAGGGGGTATAAGTGCCCGGTATTGAAGAGGTTAATGAGGTGGAGATCTACCTGAAAACCATGGGAGAAGTCAAAGCTCACTGGGCACAGTGTCATCTCACACCTGATTCAATCCTCTAATTGCCGAACTAGCGTCTTGCAACTGCATGGCAAATATGGGTTTAAATTGGGTGGTGAGGCAATATGTTACTTTCTCACCACTTTTCAAACATACTTGGATAGTTTTTGATAGAAACAGCAGTGTCTGCTGCACTTGTGAATGAGCCTTTAGTTGCATTTGGTGGCAGCACCCTTAGGGCGCATTCACATGTAAAGTTGGAGGGTGGTAAAACCCTATGGTGGAGTCACTGATTTACTGCCCATAAAGCCCTAACCCCTTTAGCTACTGAGGCAGCAGCCAAAGGTGTACCCATGCCTCAGCAGGAACTAAACCCCCTGTTGCTTTTGGTGGGTGCTAGCACCTGCTAACTGCGTCCTATTCAAGTAAATGTGGTCACTTTGCAAGCAGCCTGCAAGTGCATGCTTATGTGGGGTCCAAAGGGTTAAAGGAGGTGGTGAGAAAGCAACACGCCGCTGCCTGCTTGAATCCATTGTATGTTGTACTGTACAAGGTTGCAGGGCACTTGCAGAGCGGCCTCATTTACTTGAATGGGTCATGCTTGGCAGGTGCTACACCCACCAACCACGACAGGGCGTATAACTCCTGCAGCTGTGATGTGTACAACCCTGGCAACTGCAGCTAAAGGGGGTCGGGTGGTAAAAACACATCCTAACTATGGGGTTTTTACCACCCCTGAATTACAAATGTAAAGTAACCCTTACTGTTCTGAACCTCCTATAATACTCCTTTCACACTGTTGTGCTATGGTTTACCTGCACTATGGGTGCAGTGCAGTGCATCTGCGACTTTCTTGGGTAAACTGTGCTTTGCCATAGACTTCTATTAAATCCTGCAGGTGTTGTACACTTTATGAAAGCACACAAAAACTCCGATTATATCTTGTGGGTTTGGTGCACTTTCAAAACTCCTGAATGCAGAAGTCTATAGCTATGTGCAGCTAACCCGTAGGAAAGCTGCAGGTACAGTGCACTGCAGCTGTGGTGTGGGTAAACCGCAGCACATCAGTGTGAAAGCAGCCCTATACTATTATACTCAGTGTATTGCTTCACACTGACCTGAAGATCTCTTCTTTCCTGATACTGGCACCACTCTGGAGACTGGTAGCCGGGATAAGGTGTGGAGTGCAGTTAGTATCACTCCGCATGGGACAGGAACTACCACTATAGAGGAGGCATCAGCTTATGCGGCTCTTGCTCCCTACTGCAGCTCCAACTTTACAAGTATTCCCTTTGCATTGCACTCTGTGTGATGCTCTGGGATGGCGGGTCAGCAAGCCCAGACCTCAATCTACCAGTCATCTGGCCATGATCTACTGGTTGCTGGCCCCTGCCCTAGGCTATCTAGCAGTTTTCCGGTTTGGTTGTCCTTTGCGTGTGCACTACATTGACAAAAGTATTGGGACACCTGCCTTTACACGCACATGAACTTTAATGGCCCCCCAGTCTTAGTCCGTAGGGTTCAATATTGAGTTGGCCCACCCTTTGCAGTTATAACAGCTTCAACTCTTCTGGGAAGGCTGTCCACAAGGTTTAGGAGGGAATGTTTGACCATTCTTCCAGAAATGCATTTGTGAGGCCAGGCACTGATGTCGGAGGAGAGGGCCTGGATCACAGTCTCTACTGTAATTCATCTCAAAGGTGTTCTGTAGGATTTAGGTCAGGATTCTGTGCAGGCAAGTCAAGTTTCTTCCACCCCAAACTCACTTATCCATGTCTTTATGGACCGTGCTTTGTGCACTGGTGCGCAGTCATGTTGGAACAGGAAGGGGCCATCCCCAAACCGTTTCCACAAAGTTGGGAGCATGAAATTGTCCAAAATGTCTTGGTATGCTGATACCTTAAAAGTTCCCATCACTGGAACTAAGGGGCCAAGCCCAACTCTGAAAAGCAACCCCACACCATAATCCCCCCTCCACCAAACTTTACACTTGGGACAATGCTGTCAGGCAAGTACTGTTCTGGCAACCACCAAACCCAGACACATCCATCAGATTGGCAGACAGAGAAGCGCGATTTGTCACACCAGAGAATACATCTCCACTGCTGAGGAGGAGGATGGCATGGGGCAGGCTTGCAGAGCTGGGTTTCATCTCTCACAAACCTCAGGAGTTCTATGTGGTTGGGGATAAATAGCTCCATTTCCAGTAAGTTGTGTTGCATGAGTACCTTCATGCTTCAGAACATGCAAAAGAACCCTAGGAATTATGGCTGTAAGGTTAGAACCATTACTGCTTGGCAACCATCCTTAATCCACATTACAAAGGTCAAGTTGCCGAACTCATCCTGCCCTCTAAGAGTGCAGAAGATAAAACACGTGGAAGAACTACCGCAGAGGAACTTGTTAACCACCTTTCCAAAGGCTGGTAGTATACCGTCTCACAAACAATGTGGCCAAGAGCTTCTTGGTGAAAAGTGCAGCGCTGGTGGTTGTGGCTGCATAAGTGATGGGTTCAAAAAATGTGCAGTCCTCAGCACCCATGGATGTTTGCTGCCAGCAGCTATTGCCAGCAGTTGCATCACATGGTGAGTGATTATATGGGGTCAAGGAAGGATGTTGACATTATTCATATGAATGACCCCCTTGACTACTGGGTCACGAAGATAGACAAGTAGCCAGAGCTTGCTTAGTATACAATTGAGCTGCTGGACTTGTTGGTTATGTGTTAAAGAAGACACTGGTAGCTTGTGATGAGGCAGAACACTGTTTTACTTGTGTGGCTTAAGTTGCAAACATACAGAGTACATTTCAGCAGACATCTTGGTTTTGAAGAGAGAGAACCAACAAGTTTTACACATATGCACAGCTAGTAACCTTACTGTACAGTGCCATCTACTGGTCAAGTGATATCAACACACAATACTATATAGTACATGCTGTTGTATCTCCAACAGGACTATGCTGCAGCCAGCATGCTCTCTGAACATACACTTACTGCTGCTGGGGGCTTGATGACATACAAAAGAATCCTATGTCCCCAGACACAATTGACTGGCTGACATTTGTTAAAATGAACAGCAACAACCACCAAGCCCTTTCTGCAGATGATGCTAAATACATTTTGGGGGATTCTTTCACCAAAATATTTTTTTTTCTGTACAGCCCAAACTTCACCACCGCAGACCTGAAGTAGATCACACATACTGCCACGATTGTCATCTCCTGTCTATATGTGCACACCGGGCCACCATTCATTCCTTCTTTTACAGTCATGGCCAAAAAATATTGGCATTCCTGTATTTTTGTCAGACAAGGCACCACTTCGGGCAGAATATTGTTGCAATTACAAATGTTTAGGCATTCTCATGTTTTTATTTGTTTTGCTTGTATTGGTATGACACAAAAAAGTGGAGAAACAAAAAAACAAATCTGGCACATTCCACGCACAACCCCAAAAATGGACTGGACAAAATTATTGACACCCTCAGTTTAATATTTGGTAGAACACTCCTTGGAATAAATAACTGAAATCAGTCACTTCCTATAACCATCAATTTGAGTTTCTTACACCTCTCTACTGGAATTTTGGAGCGCTCTTCTTTCGCCAACTGCTCCAGGTCTCTCAGATTGGAAGGGTTCCTTTTCCCAACTTCTGTTTTGATATGTCTCCACTGGTGCTCTATGGGATTTAGATCTGTACCCATTGCTGGCCAGTTCAATACTCTCCAGCGCTTTGTATTAAACCATTTCTGGGTGCTTTTTGACATGTGCATTGGGTCATTTTCCTGCTGTAAGACTCATGCCCTCTGATGGACACCCAATTTTCTGACACTGGGCCCTACTTTGTACCCCAGAATTCTTTGGTAGTCTTCAGATTTCATAATTGCATGTACACGGTCAAGACATCTAGCGCCTGCAGCAGCAAAGCAACCCCTAAAATTGAGTAACTTTTGTCATGGTGGCAGAAAATTTAAAATTTTTTGCCAAGATTGATACTCCACTTTCTCCTCTACTGTACCAATAATTGTGTTGGGTTAAAGTGTACTGGCACCAGCAGTACCCAAAACCTTGATTTTAAGCAGCTTTGTTACACATTGATCATGTTTTTGGCAGGGGAAATACTGTGATGGCCATGAATGATTGTTTTGAATAGCAGTGCACTGTCTTTAAAAATGGACAACATTTTATGGTACTCAGTTTGATACATTTATTATTTTATGGCTGAAAGAAGCTAACTGCCTCCAAATTTGCCTTTACTAAAAATGTATGAAATCCTGTCCAACAAATTTGTACAATTTCTATAATCTGTGTACAGAAAAATACAGTTTATTTTACAATTTCTAGCTGAAATAAGCTAACTTATTGCCCTGCAGTTAATAAGGATAAGATTCTGTGCTGGAAATCTGTACAATGTTTATATAATGTCTCCACCAGTATACAATTTTATTTTTATTTCTACAAATATGTCATCCCTACATGAAAATGGAATGTCTTTATTCAGACATAAAAAAAATCATCAATTATGCTGAGACCTTGTAGGGCCCCTTACTTTGCCTTGAGAAAGAGGCCCTACAAGTTGCTGAAACCTTGGTTGGTGATAATGTGTTTGCACGCTATATGTATATACAGACAAAGGTGCAAAAAATTCTCCTATATTAAAAAATAACTACAGTTCAGCCACTAGATGGTAGTGTTTAATGCTTGCATTATGTATTGTTCTTCATAGTAGAAGTACATGGATATGATCTCATTTCCAGTTTCTGTGTTCCTGTTGTTTTCTTTGTTTCTCTGATGGTGCTTTGTCCTGGGAGCAATTCTGTTTAACTTGTTCATAAATGACATAGAGGTTGGAATAAATAGTACAATCTCATTGTTCACTGACGATCCAAAACTAAACAGGACAATGACTTCACAATAGGATATAGAAACTTTGCAAGAAGTCCTCGATAAGAGGAGTGAGCATCTAAATGGCAAATGAGGTTCAGTGTAGGAAAACGTAATTTGATGCACTCAGGGCCTAAAAATATGAATGCAACCTACACACTAAGGGGAGAACCTCTGGGGGAATCAAGGATTGAAAAGGAGCTGGAGGTCCTGGTAGATGACAGACTCAGCAAATGCATGCAAAGCCAATGATTTGTGCATTAATAGGGGTATTTACTCAAGAGATAAAACTATAATTCCACCACTTTATAAAACACTGGTTCGGCCACATCTTGAGTATACCATCCAGTCTTCAGGAAGGGTGTGCTGGAACTGGAGAGAGTCCAGAGAAGGGCAACAAAGCTAATAAAGGGGACTGCAGGACCTAAGTTATAAGGACCGATTACAAAGACTAAACTTTTTCTCCCTGGAGAAGACATGCTTTAGAGGAGATATGATAGCGATCAGTGGCGGACTGACAACTCATGGGGCCCCCGGGCAATAAGGGATCAAGGGGCCCCTGTGTCCTTGCCCAAACTCAAAAAAGCCTATGAAAAAGGTACCAGGGGCATCTCATGGGGGCCCCCTACTGACCCCGGGCCCTCAGGCAGTGACCGAGTTTCCAAATGGTCAGTCCACCCCTGATAGCGATATACAGATCCTTGAATGGTGACTCTAGCTGTGAGAGAGGAAACATTTTGACCTTAGGTCTCTAAAAAAGCCATAAGGCCACACAAAGAATCTAGGTGAGAATTGGTTCAGTCTTGTGCTGTGTAAGTGGTTACAGTGATAAGGATATAGAACTTCCTTCCACAGTGGGTGGTGTCAGTGGAAAGTGGAGACAAATTCAAAGAACTTTTAGATGTGATGCTTAGCAAACACAATACAGTAGTCTCACACACACTCTCCGGTTGAAATGGATGGACCAATGTCTTTATTCAGTCTTACCAATTTTATGACTATGTAAATGAAGTCATTCTATTTTCCTCTGAAGCTGGTGAGGGTCTTGTGGTACATACACTGTATTGTAAAAAGTATTGGTCAGCCTGCCTTTACATGCACAAGATCTTTAATGGCATCCCAGTCTTAGTCCGTAGGATTCAATATTGAGTTGGCCCACCCTTTACAGCTATAACAGCTTCAACTCTTCTGGATAGGCTGTCCACAAGGTTTAGGAGTGTGTCTATGGCAATGTTTGACCATTCTTCCAGAAGCGCATTTGTGAGGTCAGGCACTGATGTCGGACGAGAAGGCCTGGCTCACAGTCTCCGCTCTAGTTCTTCCCAAAGGTGTTCTATCGGGTTGAGGTCAGGACTCAAGTTCCTCCACCTCAAACTCGCTCATCCATGTCTTTATGGAGCTTGCTTTGTGCACTGGTGCACAGTCATGTTAGAACAGGAAGGGCCATCCCCAAACTGTTCTTACAAAGTTGGGAGCATGAAATTGTCCAAAATGTCTTGGTATGGTGATGCCTTAAGACTTCCCTTACCCCTGAAGCCCAAGCCCAACCCCTGAAAACTAACCCCACACCGTTGATCTCCTCTCCACCAAAATTTACACTTGGCACAATGCAGTGAGGCAAGTACTGTTCTCCTGGCAACCGCAAACCCAGAAATGTCCATCAGATTACCAGAGAACATCTCCACTGCTCTAGAGTCCAGTGGCGGCATGCTTTACACCACTGCATCTGACGTTCTGCATTGCACTTTGTTATGTAAGGCTTGGATGCAGCTGCTCGGCCATGGAAACCCATTCCATGAAGCTCTCTATGCACTGTTGTTGTGCTAATCTGAAGGCCACACGAAGTTTGGAGGTCGTTAGCTATTGACTCCTGCGCAGCATGCGCTGACCCCGCTGTCATGTTACATGGCCTACCACTTCGTGGCTGAGTTGCTGTTATTCCCAGTTGCTTCCACTTTGTTATAATTCCACTAACAGTTGACCGTGGAATATCTAGCAGCAAGGAAATGTCATGGATGGACTTATTGCACAGGTGGCAACCTATTCACTGAGCTCCTGAGAGCAACCCATTCTTTCACAAATGTTTGTAGAAGCAGTCTGCATGCCTAAGTGCTTGATTTTATACAACTGCGGCCATGGAGATGATTGAAACACCTGAATTCAATGATATGAAGGCGTGTCCCAATACTTTTGGTAATATAGTGTATCTGTTAATGTTTTGTTCTTTGTATATTGATAGACAATGGTGTCATCACCACCACCTCTCAGGACTGCTAAGTGTCCTTTCTGCTTTATATAAAGTTGAACAAGATATGACTACTGCAAAAAGAGATCTGCTTTTCATAATCCCTGAGACCACTAAAGTGTATGTAAACCCTAACTTCTCATATTTACTCCCTTTTGGTCTGTTAAAGGAGAAGTAGGACCAAACCTCTCTTGGCCCTACTTCTCCTGTAGGTCACAGCAATGCACTTAGTTCTGCATTTCCATGACCTGTTTTCAGTGACAATGGACTAAAGTCCGCTGTTGCTTGACATCACTTAGCCGGTCCAGGCTCTGGAGGGATCCCGACTTTAATGACCTGATCCACCCAGATGCCTGACCGGCAGCTGGCTCAACCTCTCAGTGAATTGATGAGAGCCTATGATAGCCGCTCCCTCCACAGTCTGGTACTCCAGTGAGCGCTGGAGTGGCAGGGAAGAGAGCCAGTGACTGACAGTCTCTGCTCACTGAAGACCAAGAGCTGAGCCATCAGTAGTCTTTGATCTCTCAATCTCAGACTGATGCTGCATCTACCCAGGTGAGTATAATTGTTTTGTTTTTTTTTTAATCATACACTTCTCTATTTTGAAAATATAATTGAAAAGGTTTTGTTATATCTGTTCAGTAGATGGAAAAATACCTATTGGTTTACAGTTATCTCTGTGGCCTGCAAAACTCCTCCCCATATATGTTATCGGGAAGAAGAGAGGGGTTCTGAAGCCCTCTACTAGGGTGACAATGCTGCTTCTCCATACATTACAGTGAGTGAGTTTTATCATAAAGGAAAATTACGGCAAGTATTGAGCATCAAATTTCTGGCTTTCATTACAGTTCAATGTCAGCATATGAGTGGGAAATAAGCAGAAAACATATACAGCACAATACAGTAGACCTAACTTTCTGTCTGAACTTGCCAATCATTAGTGTTCTCGGCTCCACACAATACTGTAATATAAAGTTGAGCATTGATGACCATGTGGCTGCTTTACAAATCATCTCTGGAGAAACTCTGCTGGCAGCTGCCCACAAAGTGGAAGGCTTCATGCAGACCATGCTGTTACTTGCTCAGGAAAAGGCAAGCCCTTTGCCCTGTGAGGGACAAATATCTATGAGCATTCAAGAAGTAATGAATTGACTGACACCTGGTTAACTTTGTTATTGCCCGAGGGGACAATAAACAAGCGATCTGAAGACCTGAAAGATGAAGTTGCATTGGTATACACTTTCAGTGTTTTCCTGACAAACTATTAGTTAGTTGATATGGAAGGCTGAAGAAATTTTTGGGTAAACCCCAGCACTGCCAGTAACATTACTCAATCAGGGAAAAATTATATCAATATATGAATGGTTCTTTTGCTCCCCTAATGCTGCAATTTCTAAGCCTCTCTTTGCTGAGTTGACTGCCACCAGGAAGGCTTTTTTCAAACTTGTTGCCAGACAAAGAAGTGGTGATCTGGGCTGAATTGTTTTGTGGCCAAGAAACCCAGTCCTGGTGGAAGATCCAAACTGGGAAGAGTAGTCTTATCAGTGACACTTGCACTTTCAGTGAACTGTAACTTATCCTAGGTCGGGGGTCTTTCTGCAAAAAGTCCAGCACACTGCCTTCTTGAAGGCTTCCCATCATGTGGAACCGGAAATAATTGCAAGGCAGCGATTTTGTCCTCAACTAATACCTTTATGGCTCACTATGGCATGAAGCCAGCATCTTTATCCTGCTAAGCAGCCATAGCTGATGCAATTTTCTTTTCTGAAGGCTCAGGTTGCAGTAAAGAAAATTGCTCAATTCCCCCACGAACACAGTCAGTGTTGATGGAGGAATCTCTCCCGTGAAGCTATTGTGTTCTCTCAGCGGGGAGGCAGGAGGTAGTTGTCCCTGCCAGGAGAACACAGTGATTTTTTCTAGCGGTTATGGCCACTGGAGATAATCGCATGAAAAATCCAACCGGCTGGTACTCAGTCATACAATATTCGATTTGGATACAATTAGCCTGTCAATAGATGGTTCAAATCTCGGCTGGTCCCTACTGAACTGGCCGAGATTCGAACCATCTATGGCCAGCTTTAGTTTTGGCCTCAAAATTCCATCAATAAAGAGCTGTGATTAAAAAATTTCTAGTTCTGCATGGTACTCTTGTTTGTGGTGAGTTATTTCCCAATCATATGCTGCCATTGTGTTAGGAAATGTAAAATTCCCTGTCAAATACTTACCATAATTTCCCTTTCATTATTAATTCTAATGCTAGGTACACACAAGAAGTTTCTATTTCGTTCAATCCAGTGGGCTGAATGAAAAAAAAAATGGAGAGGTTGCCGTACTAACTAAGCAATAATGCGGTGATCTCCCCCCCCCCCCCCCTTGAGCTATTTGTGTTCTGAAAGCCCCCCCCCCACACACCAGAACACACTGATCAGCGTTTACAGCTATTGGCTGCTGGGTCTGATTTGATGTTGGTTTTCCAGCATGCTCGTTTGACAGAAGCTGGAAAGGCTGCATACACACAGGCCGAATGTCGGGCAATCCCTTTTGGACCGGCCAATACAGACCGATATTTGGCTTGTGTGTACCAGCCTTAAGGCAGCAAAGGATCCCTCCCAGTTTGCTCAGAAGACTAGTTATGGAGTGCACAGCCTAGATAGGCCTTACATTTATAGGGGTGGGGTCCTATGAGGTAGAAGTAAGGGCAGAGACATGCAATCATATGCTGCCTGGCTATCTCTTGACTCAACTATTGCAACTCCCTGCTCCTTGGCAAGCCTTTACATAAGCTATCTCCTCCCCCCCCCCCCCCCCAATTCCCAGAGTCCATCATGAATGCTCACACCAGACTCAACCATCCTACCAACCATTTAGTGTTCACTACCCTTCTCTGCCAATTCCTCCACAAAACCATCCACAACTCAACATCACCAACCTCATCTCAGAATTGCAACCAAACCATTCTCTATGCCCCTTCAAAAACCTCCCGCTCTCTAGCTACCTGGCAGAAGCATGTAACGCTCCCATTCCATGGCAGCTGCTGGTCTCATTCTAGCATCTTGGTTTTAGCTGAGCTGCACTCTCCTGACTGTCTACCTGCAGCATGATTGATGTAGGCACCCTCTGGGTGGAGTCCAAACTTGTTCTAAGCCAGCCAAGCCCTTAGTGTCATGCTTGTGATAGTGTTTGCAACATGTGCTTCAAACTCCCTGTTTACCTTCCTTGTTCCTTTGCCTTGACCTCTGCCTTTGCTCGATCCCTGTCCTACCAGCTAGTTTGGATTTCCTTGTTATCAACCTTGGATTGAACTTTGGACTACTCACTTAGCCTGCCTTTTGACCACAGATTTGACCCTGACTACTCTCTTAATGCTGCTTGCCCTGAACCTGGACTGCCACTGGACCACTCTGCCTGTCTGCCAACCACAAGTACTTGTTTGCTGTGCTTAGCTTGCACCTGCCCCAGCGAGGTAGCCAGGCACTATAGCATTGTGTATAAGACCTGGAGGTAACCAAGCAGTGGTAGGCCTGCTTGTGAAGTGGGAAAGGGAGCTGCTATAGGTGAATAATACAGAGCCAACTATAGTGCCTGACCACCAATGCTAGGGGTAGGTGTGACACTCCCTCGTCACCTCCTCCCATACTTGCCTCCAGGACTTCTCTACCACAATCTTGACATCAAGAAAAGGAATTTAGTACACATCTGCACACATGGTATAAATTAAGGTCATCATTACTTTAAAATGAGCAGAAATTCCTTAAGCTCAACGTACTGAATAATGAACAAATTAAGGGCTCATTCACAAGAAATTTTTGGGCCATACAGTGTGAATGAGAGGTTTGTTTGTGCGGTCGGAGATGCCTGTTACTCTATGGGGAGGCAGTAGCTGTACAGACAGCCACAAGTCCTAATTTGACAGGTGTGCAAGTGCAGGTAAGTGGTCCTGAATGTACATTGTCTCTTTTCAGGGCCACACACCTACACCCACATGAATGTCAAATTAGGACTTATGGCTGTGTAACATCAGCCACGTAAAAAAAAAAATGTTAATGAGCCCTAAGACCTCACTTCCACACAGAGCTTTATTTATTCAATACAGTTTCATCGTTTAGCTTTAGCGTGAATTGTGTACGTTATATTGTGTTTGTGTCTGCTAATGATGATTTTAGTGTATGCCCACAGGTACTAACATTGCAGCGTTTCTCTTCTTCCTCAGTTTCCCTCCCTCAATCAGCTAACATGAACTCAGTGCTAATAGAGAGGTCAAAGAAGGACACTCTCAGCTACCAAAGTCCTCCTTACCAACCTATGATACCATCAGTTGTTAGGATGCCAGCCACTGGCCTGCACAGAGGTTGTAATCCTGCACAATAAAAACCTGTGGCTTTGTGTAACAGAAAAAAGCAAGCTTCATACTTCCATTGGCTTGTTGACAATTTTTTTGCAATTTTGGGCAATTTTGTAGACATTTTGCCAAGGCACCCCTGAAGAGCCCAAAAGGGTGCTACGTCACTTTGGTTGAAAAGGTTGATATAGGGCCTGATTATAAAGGTGGACAGACAATACAGAAAAGAAGAACACATGACAATGAGTGCAGAGCAGTGTCAGTGAAATGTATGGAAATAATATAGACACAAAAGCCTTTAGCAAGAGTCAGGCTTTCCTATGCACTCTGCAGCATCAGATTACAAACTATACAATGTACAATTCTCCCGTGATCTCAGTTTAAATGTGACTGTCACGTAAAGGCAAGACAAGGAGAATCAGAGCTACTGGTGAGTATTATTATTTTTATTATTATTATTATTATTATTAATAATCTAGAATGACATTTTCTCCTAGTAAGGTGGAGGAACCTTTTTTGTTACCATTATATGGTTACTGTCCTCATATTAATTACCAGTTTTCTGTTCATTCTTGGCCATGGCCATTTGGTAAGCGATTGTTTATATAGGGAGTTTACTCCATCAACAAGCTTACACATCACCTTTTTAGTGTGCTGGGGGATGGGGCATATATAGAAAAGGGATATATACTGTATATGTATGTGTGTGTGTGTGTATGTATATATATATATATATATATATATATATATATATATATATATATATATTGTGGGAACTTGCATCAAATGGTAGAGCACACAGCAACTCGCTTCTTCTTTTTAAGACCCTTTTTGCCCAATTTTATTTAAAAGAAAGTTCCGTAACATTAGTTTCCCATGCAGGGGTATCCACCATCAAAACAAATGCAACAAATGTTCAGCCTCCTGGCTTGTACACAGTTTTATGTCTGTCTCCTGCAGACTCTTTCCATAAATGGCTGTTTCGTACACAGCTAGCCACTAGCACACAGCTACTCTGGCTACTCTCTTAGGTGAAGCCCACCTGACTCCAAGGCAGTGACCTCCTGTCTGCCAGGGTGGTGCCCTCCAACGCACACAGCCGTGGAGTCCTTGGTCCACACACAACCATGAAGTCCTTGAACCGCACCCAGCATCAGTCTCACACAGAGACACTCATTTAAAGCCCTGCACACACCTGTACTATTAGTGTGCTGGCTGCTTCCAAACTCTGGACACTGGATTGGAGATTTCTTCCCTCCCAACGCACTTTGAAATCTCCAAACTACGGAGCCCCATCTAGAAATACCAAAATCTGGAGAAACCTGCAACAGAAGTTTTCTCCTCTTAAAATCTATGCTCTGCAGTTCTGCACTCCTCACATGTGCAGACCCTGTGTCCATTACCTGACCACTTCCACCTGCATTTATCCTGTGACAGGGCCCTGCACTGTTACTATATATATATATATATATATATATATATATATACATACTACTGGGCAAAAGTGTTAAGCAGGTGTGAAAAAATGCAGTAAATGAAGAATACTTTCAGAAATAGAAGTGTTCATAGTTTATTTTTAGCAATTAACAAAGTGGAGAATAAATGAACAGAGGAGAAATCCAAATCAAATCAATATCTGGTATGATCACACTTTGCCTTCAAAATAGCATCAATTCTTCATTTCTTCTAGGTACACTTGCACACAGTTTTTGAAGGAACTCAGCAGGTAGGTTGTTCCAAATATCTTGGAGAACTAACCACAGATCATCTGTGGACGTAGGCTGCCTCAAATACTTCTGTCTCTTTATGTAATCCCAGACAGACTCCATGATGTTGAGATCAGGTCTTTGTGGGGTCCAAACCATCACTTTCTGGACACCTTGTTCTTCTTTACACTGACGGTAGTTCCATAGACACACATAGCGGGACTTAGCCCCCCCCTCCCCCCCAATAGCTCCTGATGCAGCTGTGCACAGTGATGATCTTCCATCTCTTTCCCTTCACGCAGTGAAGGGGGAGCACAAGAAATCTAAAAATGTTTGTGAACAACCCGGCTACATCCCAACTCTTCAACCTAACCTCATCTTTTGCCTTAACACAATGTATACAGTCCTCCACTCACTCTCATGAGAATACATTAGACCTTGTTTTCTCCCGTCTTTGCACTTCCGACAACCTCACAAACACCCCCTTTCCTCTCTCTGATCACAATCTCATCACCTTCACAGTGTCCTCGTCTTCAAACACTTATCCCTCCAAGCAGCAAACAATTATCCGCAGAAACCTTCACAACATAAACCCTTCTCTTTTCCACTCTGCAACTGACTGCCTCTATGACAGAATCTCTCCCCTGTCCTGCCCTGACCTGGCCACTCCTGTCTACAATAGTTCGCTCTCATCCACACTAGGCTCACTTGCTCTTCTAACTACACAAAGCATCAGGCCCCGACTGTTACAACCTTGGCAGACTGACGACACCAGAAATCATAAGCGACATAGTCGTGCACTGGAGCGATTCTGGCATAAAACCAAATCTCAGCAAGCATTCACCCTATATAAATCTTTCTTAACATACAATTCCTCCCTTCATGCTGCCAAACAAGCCTACTTTGTCACTCTTATTAATACCCTGTCATCCAGTCCTCATTGTCTCTTTTCTACTTTTAACGCTCTACTTTCTCCACCTAAACCCAGTAACTCACTCACTGCTTTACGAGATTGCAAATCATTTCAAAAACATGATTGATGCAATTCGTAGGGGCATCGCCCCTGCACAGACATCTATCCCACTTAGCATATGTTATACTAAACCTCCCTCAACACTTTCTTCTTTTGACCTTGCTACTACTGAAGAGGTTAGCAAACGTTTCTCAGAAGCCCATCTCACCACCTGCCTCCTGGATCCTGTCTCTTCTCAACTACTACGGTCACCTTCTTCTGTCCTATGCTGCCTCACTCACATCTTCAATCTCTCCCTCTCTAATGGTGCCTTCCCCTCCCCTCTAAAGCATGCGCACATCACTCCCATACTTAAAAAAAACCCTCGCTGGACCCCACCAACCTGGACAACTTAAGACCCATCTCCCTGCTGCCATTTACCTCTAAACTCTTAAAACGCTTAGTCTACAATAGCCTGAGCTCCTACCTCACTGGCAACAACCTTCTTGACCCTTTACAGTCTGGCTTTCGCTCACTACACTCCACTGGAACTGCCCTACTAAAACTCACTAATGATTTACTAACTGTTAAAACCAATGCCCACTACTCCGTACTCTTACTACTTGACCTCTCTGAAGATTTTGATACTGTTGACCATCCCCTCCTCCTCAAAAAACTCCACTCTCTTGGCCTGCAAGACTCTGCTCTCTCCTGGTTCTCCTCCTATCTATCGCAGCACTCTTTCAGCGTTATATATATATAAGTAAAATGCAGCGCTATTAATATATCATAAATGGTTGTGGTGGTATTAATAAATGGATAATAATAAGACACAGTCCAGTAAAAGGTGCTCGTTGATTCCCGGAGCAAATGGTAGAAATGCGCACTAACCAGAAGCGTATGGGTAATACGCATGTGAATAAATATCCTGAAGATTCCCCTCTCCTTTCTGGTATGATCACAGGAATAGCTGGAAAGAATGAAGATCAAGCGCCCTCGTGTGGTGAAGATGTGGTCCAGCAGGTCAGAGAAATCTTTTCCAAGATGTAGTTCCCGCTCTCAGGAGCTGACACAGGAATCACTCAGGGCTGTAAAGGTTGAAGAAGCTCCTGTGCCCTGAGCAGACATCTCCGCACCTCTTCCTGGAGAACTGATACTGAGCCCTGCTGTCTGTCAACCTCTGATCCTGACCAGTCCTGACCTCAACCCGATAGAACACCTTTGGGATGAATTAGAGCACAGACTGTGAGCCAGGCCTTCTTGTCCAACATCAGTGCCTGACCTCACAAAAGCTCTTTAGGAAGAATGGTCAAACCTTCCCATAGACACAATCCTAAACCTTGTGGATGGCCTTCCCAGAAGAGTTGAAGCTGTTATAGCTGCAAAGGGTGGGGCCAACTCAATATTGAACCGTACAGACTAAGACAGATGCTATTAAAATTAATGTGCGTGTAAAGGCCAATACTTTTTAATATAGTGCATATATATTATTATTATACAGTATTTATAAAGCGCCAACAGTTCGCTCAGCGCTGTATATTACAAAGGGAGACAGAACATGCGACAGTACAATAACAATACAATGTGGTACACGAGGGGTTCGAGGGTCCTACTCTTTCGAGCTTACAATCTAGAATGCTTTCAGAGATACATATTTTAATTGTTCTTATCAATTTACAAAATGCAAAGTGAATGAACAGAAGAAAATTTTAAATCATATCAATATTTGTTGTGCCTATTCTTTGGCTCCAAACCAAAATTAATTTTTACACTTGCACAAAGTCAAGGATCTTTTAGGATTAGATTCAGGTGCATGATTAACCAATTATACCAAACAATGATCATCAATTTCATATGTAGGCTGAAATACAGTCATGAACAGAAACAGCTGTGTAGGAGGCTTAAAACTGGGTGAGGAACAGCCAAACTCCGATACTAAGGTGAGGTTGTGGAAGACAGTTTCATGTCACAGATCATACACAATGGCAAAAAGACTGGGGTTTCAAGATGTGCACAAGAAGCACAAAGAATCGGGCAATGTTGAAGACTGCAGAAGCGGTGGTTGGCCAAGGAAACTTAATGCGGCAGATGAAAGACACATCATGCTCACTTCCCTTCAACATCGGACGATGACCAGCAGTGCCATCAGCACAGAACTGGAGGAAACTGGTGGGACCCAGGTACACCCATCTACTGTCCGGGAAAGTCTGTCCAGCAGTGGTATTCATGGAAGAATTGTGGCCAAAGAGCCATACCTCCAACGTAGAAACATGGCTAAGTGACTCCACTATGCAAGAAAACAGGAAATGGGGTGCAGAAAAATGGCAGCAAGTATTCTAGACTGAAGAGGCAAAATCTGAAATATTTGGCTGTTGCAGGAGAAGTTTGTATGCTGAAATGGCTGGAGATTGATATAATAATGAGTGTTTGTGGGCAACAGTGAAGCATGGTGGAGGTTCCTTGCAAGTTTGGGGCTGCACTTCTGCAAATGGAGGTGGAGATTGGGTCAGGACCAATGGTGTCCTCAATGCTGAGAGATACAGGCAGATATTTATCCATCATGCCATACCATCAAGGAGGTGTGTGACTGCCCCCAAATTGACTCTGGAGCAAGACGATGGCCCCAAACATACAGCCAATGTCAGTAAGAACTATCCTCAGTGTAAAGAACAAGGAGTACTGGAAGTGATGGTTTGGCCCCACAGAGCCCTGATCTCAACATCATGAAGACTGTCTGGGATTGCATGAAGAGACAGAAGGATTTCAGGCAGCCTACATCCACAAATCTGTGGTTAGCTCTCCAAGATGTATGGAACAACCTACCTGTCGAGTTCATTCAAAAACTGAGTGCAAGTGTACCTAGAACAGTGTTTCTCAACTCCAGTCCTCATGGACCCCCAACAGGTCATGTTTTCAGGATTTCCCTCAGATGAAACAGCTGTGGTAATTACTAAGGCAGTGAAACTGATCAAATCACCTGTGCAAAATAATGGAAATCCTGAAAACATGACCTGTTGGGGGTCCATGAGGACTGGAGTTGAGAAACACTGACCTAGAAGAATTGAAGAACTGATTAATTGATTTGATTAGGATTTTCTTCTGTTCGTTTACTTTTTGTTAATTGATAATGTTACACTAATCTGTGATGTGATCTTTCTTCAATAAAAACAGTTTGGACTTAATTGAAGATCCATTGTGTGTTGATGAATATTTGTGTTGTCATGTATGCTCCAGTATCCAGCTGGTGGTCGTTGTAGTGCCCGGTATTTTGAGAGCCCATTCCAGAAACATGTGCAATGGGAATATGGACTGTTGTCTGTGCATATAGTTACAGTAGCTCTTCTATTGGATTGGACTACACAGACCAGCCTTTGCTCCCCACTTGCATCAATGAGCCTTGGCTGCCCATGTATCAGGTTTGCTGGTTTTCTTTCTTGAACCACTTTTGGTCGGTCCTGACCACTGCAGACCAGGAACATCTCACAAGAGCAGCAGGTTTGGAGATGCTCTGACCCAGTCATCTAGCCATTACAATTTGGCCCTTGTCAAAGTCATTTACACTTGCCCATACTTTCTGCTTTCAACACATCAGCTTCACGGGCAACATATTTACTTACTGCCTAATATTTCCCACCCACTTTCAGATGCCGTTGTTATTCGCTTTATCAGTCAGTAGTCATATTTTTATGGCTGATTGGTGTAAATCATCATTTTAACCACTTGCCGTCCGCCTACTGTTTTTAAACGTCAGGACGGTGGCACTCCAGGGGCGGGTTGCAGTTCATAAACGGCACCCACTATTTCTAGTTGTGCGCACTCCCTGGGAGCGCGCAGCACCGTGATCCGGTGCCCGCTGTGTCCTCCTCCACAGTGAAACACCGATCGTCGGACGGGACCTCTGTATGAGGTCCCAATCATGTGATCACTGATTGGCCAATCAGTGATCACATGCAAAGTAGTAAGCAAGATGTCACTTGTGACATCATTGCTTACTACGTGTGAAATCTGTGAATGATCACAGAGGTCACATGGTACAAGGCTATTCACAACAGTCTTGTACCATGTGACAAGCTCTGAACAATCACAGCTCACGCAGTATTTCTCAATGGCTGCAAGAATGCAGACAGAGAGAAAGAGAAATGATTGTTTTTACATCCTATATGGGTGTAAAAGCAATCACTGTAGAAAAAAAAAAACTTCATCAACCCCCACAAGTAGTACAGTGTCACCATGGTGACACTGTATTGCTAGGGTGACAGTATGTAAAAAAAAACCCATAAATAATAATATAAAAAAATAAAATAAAAATGTTTAAAAATTATAATTTTGGGTTATAAACTAATTTGGCGTTTTTTTTTTTTTTACTAAAAAGATAACGGAATAAATTTTGGCCAAGATTTATGATGGAATATTATTTATTTGCAAAAGTTTATAAGAAAAACACTTTTTTCTAAATTTTTGGATTTTTTCATTTACATAGCAAAAAAAATTAAAATCCCAGCGGTGAATAAATACCACCAAAATAAAGCTTTATCTGTCTCAAAAAAATGGAAAAAAATTCATATGGGTGCAGTGTTGCATGACCGCGCAATTGTCATTCAAAGTGTGATAGCGCTGAAAGCTGAAAATTGCCCTGGACAGGAAGGGGTAAAAGTGTCCGGAACAGGAAGTGGTTAATGATTGTCTAAAACAGTGATCATCAAACTGCAGCCCTGGGACCAGATGTGGCCCTTCGCTTGCCTTTTTCCGGCCCTTGAGGCATTATTCCTGCTACCAACACCAGCAATGGGGGATAATTCCTTCCACTGACAGCAAAAATAGGGTACTATTCCCACCACTGACACCAACAACGGGGTACAATTCCTCACACTGACACCAGCGATGGGGCATAATTCCTTCCACTGACACCAGCTATTTAACCACCAATATCAAAGATGGGCCATTGTTTACTCCCACTGGGCACAGTCCGGCCCCCCTAAAGTCTGGAGGACAGTAAAGTGGCGCTTTGTTTAGACAGTTTGGAGACCCCTGGTCTAAAGTATTAATGATAAAATGAGCTGCAAAATTGTAAAGTGCAATTTCTCATCACACTAATTTGGAAGCTATAGGAAATGTAGTCATACTTATCTATTTATGACTTGTCTATGTACAATGTTTAACTTTATTTGTGTTCTATCACCTTTGCATTTATGTTGACATTTGCAGGTTTAAAAGGCTGACGCAACACTGACCCTTTCTAGATTCATTAAAAAAAAGAATATCTTGTTCATTTGTTTGACATGATCTACTAGAAAATAAAGATTAAAGCAGGAAAAACTGGGAGAATTATATCCAGAGAACACTGCAGATTTGCACAGATTCTTAGTAAGAACGAACAGAGCAAAAAGAGTACAGCTTATGGAGATCGATCCTGCTACTTCAGGTAATACAATCCAATGAGCCCACCCTGATCAGTGAGTTTGCCTCTCACAGCTTTGCCAACCTCACATCAATATTTCTCATATTTGCTTACAGGCAGTCTCCAGGTTATGAACAAGATGGGTTCTGTAGGTTTGATGTTAAGTTGAATTTGTATGTAAGTTGGAACAGGTAAATCTTTTAATTGTAACTCTAGACAAAAAATGATTTTTACATTTTGAATAGCATAGGGAAGAGTTAACTGGCTATGCAGTAATATGGGATTGCTGACAGGTCCACCGGACAGTAGGTGGCAGCATGCATTGAGCAGCAAGATGGCCACCTGGCGGTTTTCTGGGACCAGCATGACCTCACACTGTCTCCATTCTTAAAGCGGAGCTCCACCCAAAAGGGGAAGTTCCGCTTTAAGGACTACTCCCCATTAAGGATTGGCACCTTTGGGGAATGGGGGAGCGGGTACCCGAATTTGACAGGTACCCGCTTCCAATTCCGGTCCGATCGCCTAGGCAATCGGAAGCAGAAGGTGTCCTCCCTCCTTGTAGTATTTTGGGACACGTAACAGGTCCCAGAAGACTACAGCACTACTAGCGCATGCGCAGTGGGTACCCGGCTGTGAAGCCGCAAGCTATCACAGCCGGGTGCCCACACTAAAGATGCCGGCCTCCTGGAATACAGGACAGCTGGTGAAACGGGCTGCAGGGGACACACAACGGGACCGAGGGACAGGTAAGTGGCTGTTTTTTAAAAGTCAGCAGCTACAGTTTTTGTAGCTGCTGACTTTTATTTTTTGACAGAGTGAGTGGAACTCCGCTATAAGTATGAGATGAGTCAGATGTAAGGCGGATGATTGTAACTCGGGGACTGCCTGTATAGATATATACTGTATATATTCATTTCCATATAGGCTAGAAATCTCCTTCTGTAAGTGAGACTAACACAAAAGATGACACAATTTAACTGTATTATTGTTTTTATCTTATACTGTCCAGATGTAAATCAACAGGCTGTGGTTCAGCAGCCAGGTAGGTGATGAGAATCGGTAGATAAGAACACATGCATGTATTGTATGTATTGTGAATGACTATATATGTATCAAACATAATGTATGATGTCATTATGATTTGCGTTGTATGCATGCATGTAGGAAGACAAATTTATATTAAATGTTCAGCTTAAACTGTATTATATATAATTCAGTCCTATAATTGTCAGCTTTATATCTCAAATATTAATAATACATACATACATCCAATGTACAAACAGCTAATATTAGCCCAACAAGAGTCCTGGTGATGTTGTGCACATATACCCGAGCATATATAGTTATTCATAAAGATACCTCCAGATGAAAGTTGCAGCAAATGCCCTTGAGAATGATCACAATGCTGCATCTGTCGTGGTGTCAGACACCTAAAGACAAGGTCAGCAGTGATCCTGACAAAATTCTCCATCTGTTGTCCAGCCAGCCTGAAAGGCAGCTTCTCACCAGCAGGAACATTGGTGTGGCATTGGTACTCAGCCTATCTACTGTCCTTAGTCCCTAGTAGCTTCTAATCTGTCATGCAACCAGACCACTAACTACCAAGTGGCCATCAGATGCCTAACCTGACTCTAGGCTAAGCTGGTTATCAAGCCCTAGGCTAAAACTAGCTATATAATCCCAAACCAGAAGGGACAGGATTAAAATGTTACTAAAGGCTTTTTATTAATTAAAATAACAAACATGTTATACTTACCTGTGTTAATGGTGTTGCACAGAGCAGCCCAGAACCTCCTCTTCTCGGGTTGCCCACCGTCCCTGTCCCCGTCCACTCCTCCTCTTCAGTGTCTGCCCCCATAGCAAGTGCTTGCTATGGGAGCAGATGTGTAGGCTCGCTTCCAAGCCAGGCTCTGTGTGTCTATAGACACAGAGCACAGCTCGACCCCGTCCCCCACTCCCTCCTCACTGGATGATTTGATTGACAGCAGCAGGAGACAATGGCTCCTGCTGCTGCCACCTCCATGTCTAGTGAGGAGAGAGACGCTGCTCTTGGGTGCAGACCTGGATCGATTTCGGGTTCATGTACATATTTAAAGGGGGCAGGGGACACAGGGAGCTAATCTTGGAAGGTCTTTTACCTTAATACAGAGAATGCAAGGTAAAAAACCACTTTAACTAAAATTACAAGATCTGCATATAAACTCTGTTGCAATAGACAGGTGCACCTACTAATATACTGGAAGATGCACTGGATGAACACTACACATATAAAGTAACACAAACCTAGCTATGTTGGCACTGTGCATGTGAGATAATAACAATAGGACAGAGACGCAACTGTGACTAGGATTCAGATCAAGAAGTTATGGGCAGTTGCAGTTAAACTATTAAGACATAGGGGTACATACCTAATAGTCTTTGCTTGTGGTCTGGGTGAAATACACCAACAGCAGCTCCTGTGTGGAAGGTCATGAGGCTCACTTCTGTGTCTACTTCCTGATACCTCCCCTTTGTATAAAATATAACTGTCCTCTAATCTGGGTTTGTGACCAAGATAGCAAGGACAGGAAGTACCCATCTACAACCAAATGACTCTGTGGTAATTAATAAACAAAAGCTATTTACAAATTTAGACAGAGGAGGGCAGCAGATCCCTAAACACACTTTACATTACTGTACTTTGTATTTATTTTGCAGAAGCACAAACACCAGTGTCAGCAGTACCAATAGGCGGAGTGACAACAACAGGATCAGAAGGTAAAGAATATTGTTTCACAGATAAAATTTAATTTAAATTGTAAATAATTGTGGGTTTTTAAGTATAAGAGTGGCCATAAATGGACATGTTTTATATATAGACAGGGTAGACCAGTGACTAGGGGGGCCAATGTATGATGGAGAACTATTTCTGAGGCCCCATACCTGTCCCTTCACTGCCCCCAATACACCATTTTGGATTTTCCATCTTCAGTAGAGGAGAGATCTTTTTCACAGCAGAGCATTCGACCCTGCTAGACTGCAGATTGGTCATCCCTATCAGCTCCTGACTGACCATTGTAGCTGCCTGTAAGAAGATGGGGGAGTGCGGGGTGAACAGTTGGGTAACTGCAAGAAGGAAAGCCAGTCATTTACATTTCTAAGTAACTGATGGGCTAAATTAGGAAAAACTAGATTAATACAGCTAGATTTCTGATGGGCTAAACAAGAAAAATCTAGATTTGTATGGCCAGTTTTAGAAAGTCGGGAACATACCCCAGAATTTAGAGCCCCATGGGTAATTCAGTCACCTTAATCCAATCCCCATGAAATGTGTCAAGCAATTGTTGATTGTTCAAAAACAAAAATGGAGATGTAAACATCTTTAAAAACCTCTTGTCCTAATTGCATAAACCAATCACCATGCTGCCATTAAGTGTGGGACTGATGCTAATAGTTTGAGTCCCATAGATGCAATTGTGGTCAGGTCACCAGAGGCAAGATGGTGTCAATGGCCTGTTTATGTATGATTGTAAACCAAACCAACTATGTCACTGGAACAAACATCCTTAAAATGGTATCTGTTATGCACATATAATACCATTTTAACTAAACACTATGCCAAGGGCACAAATGAGTTTAGAAATGTAAAACAGAGCCAAACATATATTCTTCTGGACAGAAATCAAGGCTCACATGTAAAATAAAATGGCATTTGAATGTCTACTTTGCTTGCAGCCACATGTTTTTCACCAAAGGGACCTATTATCCTGTGACAGAAATATTTATCAACAATTTCCCTCAAGGAATCTATGAAGATAGATTAATTCCAATTTTTTGGCCCCTGAACCCAATGAAGGTGAACTTGGGCAGTGGGGACCAGCATAACATTTCCCCTGGCCACTCGCACAGCGACACACCATCCCATCTGCTCTGCCAGGGTTATCATCTGGGGCTGCATCAGGGTAATAGTAGGCCCCGTGTCCCACAGTCCCTGGGCAGCCCAACCATTAATCCACACAGCTTGTTGATGGTGCAAATGATTATCCGCAGCGGCAGCTTGCACAGGGTCTTCCTCATGTAAAATTCCAATATTCTCCTCGCTTGGGTAAGTCACATCACCTCTTTCCAGACAGTGTGTAGTAGCCCGGGCCAATCCAAGGGGCTTGCGGTTCCCAGTGTCCTGGGAAGAATTCTGTGGACAATATCTCCTATCATGGCCCACTTGGTTGTATCTGTAGCAGCAGTCCCCCGGCCTCCGTGAAGATGGTAGCTGAGCAGGGCAGCAGATCAATGGCTGGTGAGGAGGGGCAGCGCTCCAATGAAAGTTGGGGACAGGCCAAGATGGGACCTTAGACTCAGGTTGAACAGTCCCAGACTGCCTTGAGTATTGGTCAGCTAGGGTGGCAGCTTCATCTACTGTGAGCAGCCTCCGGTCTTTAACTGCAATTGGGGCATGATTGTAGAATTGTTCCAGGAGGATTAGCTGGAGCACATCTGCCATAGTAACAGCTTTGCTCCTGGTCATCCAACTCTCTGCTGCTCGGGTCATTTGTTGAGCCCACTCCGTGTACGATTGTTCCCCCTTTTGACAAAGGTTGCGAAACCTCGAACGGTGAGCCTCTGGAGTAATGCCGAAGCGAGCTAACAATCTTTCACCCAGTTATAGTCCTGGCTGATCTCGTCAGGGAGGAGATTTTTTTCCAAATAGAACCTGCAATTTGTGATGATACTCTCAAAACACCACAGAAAACTTTGTACTCTGCCATTTAGCTTCCATGCAGAGCTTTCAAAGCAGACGGGGGCTTCAAGATGTGCTAATCAAGCTTTTTTGAAGAAGCACAAAGAAATGGGAAACTTTGAGGACTGTAGACACAGTGATCAGCCAAGGAAACGTAATGCAGCAGATGAAAGACACTTCATGCTTACTTCCCCTGGACATCAGCACATAACTGGTGGAAACCAGTGGAGCCCAGATACACCCATCTACTGTATGGAGAGGTCTGACCAGAGATGGTCTTCCTGGAAGAATTGTGTCCAAAAAGCCATACCTCCAAAGTGGAAACAAGGCTAAGCGACTCAACTATACATGAAAACATAGGAACTGGGGTGCAGGAAAATGGCAGCAGGTGCTCTGGACTGATGATTCAAAATTTGAAATATTTGGCTGTAGCAGTTCACCAAACAGCTGGAGAACGGCACAATAATGAATGCCTGCGGGCAACGTGTAGCATGGTGGAGGTTCCTTGCAAGTTTGGGGCTGCATTTCTGCAAATGGAGTTGGAGATTTGGTCAGGATCAATGGTGTCCTCAATGCTGAGAAAAACAGGCAGATACTTATCCATCATGCCATATCAGGGAGACGTGTGATTGGCCCCAAAAGTTTTCTGCAGCAGAACAACCCCAAAAGATGCAGCCAATGTCATTAAGAGCTTTCTTCAGCATAAAGAAAAACAAAAAGTCCAGGAAGTTATGGTTTGGCCCCCACAGAGCCCTGATCTCAACATCGAGTCTGTCTGTAATCACATGACGACAAAGAAGGATTTGAGGCAGTGCCAGGACCTAATTCACTTGCTGGGGGCACTGTGGGTCCCTGGGTGGAAAGCTGTAGCTCCTGTGTGCCCAAGCAGGTGTCTCCCAGCAGCTAACAGGTTCCAGCAATCAGCTCCACCTGGCCCAGCTGCTGGGAGGGTACGTAAAATGATTCTAAAGGTTGCAATTTTTCTTTTTAATAACAAACATGTCACACTTACCTGCTCTATGCAATGGATTTGCACAGAGCAGCCCTGGTCCTCTTCTTGGGTCTCCCGCCGGCGCTACTGATCCCTCCCCCTTGCCAAGTGCCCCCAGAGCAAGCTGTTTGCTCTGAGGACAATAGTGCGTGCTCACTTCAAAGCAGCCTCTATGTGTTTTATGGGACACACAGAATAAGTCCTGCCCCCTGCTCCATCCCCTCTGGCTGTGATTGACAGCAGCCGGAGCCAATGGCTCCCACTTTTGTGTCTCAGCCAATGAAGAAGGAGAGACACGGAAGAGCCGTGGCTCCCGTGCACAGCGCAGGATTGTGATGGGGCTCAGGTTAGTATTAGTGGGGGCTGAGGGGGGAGCTGGCCCATAGAATGCATGAAGGTAAAAAACCTGCAACCTACAGAACCACTCTAAGCCTCTTTCTGTTAGTTCATCTCACACCAGTGTTTTGATTGCTTTGCTTGCTACCAGATACTGAATGCTGGTTTATCTCCTGCTCCTGATCTAGCCTTGCATGCTGTATACTGCGCCCTGCTGCCTTACTTCTGCTCCCCTTGTTCCTGTACCCAGTCCTGTTCCCTTTGTATCCCTGGTATTACCCATGTCCCTATATATTGTATATATATATATATTTGTTAGGTTTCTGTTACTTTGTTAGGCATTTTGGTTAGGTTGGGTTGTGGTTCACTTTTTTTTATGTTTGCTGACCTGTGCATGTCTTTTTCTTTACTATTATTAAACTTACTTTACTATATTTATTTCAGGTACTTATATAGCGCCATCAATTTACGCAGTGCTTTATATATATATTGTACATTCACATCAGTCCCTGACCCTCAAGGGGCGTACAATCTAAGGTCCCTAACTCACATTCATACATACACATACTAGGGCCAATTTAGACAGGAACCAATTCACCTACCAGCATGTCTTTGGAGTGTGGGAGGAAACCGGAGTACCCGGAGGAACCCCACACAGGCACAGGGAGAACATGCAAACTCCAGGCAGGAGGTGCTGTGGTTGGGATTTGAACCGACGACCCTAGTACTGCCAGGCGGAAGTGCTAACCACTTAGCCACTGTGCTGCCCGATATTATTATTATTATAATACAGGATTTATATAGCACCAGGAGTTTGCTCAGCACTTTACAAGATAAGGGAGACAGTACAATTACAATACATTTCAGTATAGAAGGAATATGAGGGCCCTGCTTGTGAAGCTTACAATCTAAAGGAAGGGGGAGGTGGTACAAAAAGTAATAGCTGCAGGGGATGATCTGACGGAGGTGATTCAAGTACAGTTCTTAGGTGGAGGTGGGGTAGGCTTCCCTGAATAAGTGAGTTTTCAAAGATCGCCTAAAGGCAGACAGGGTGGGGGCTGACCTGATATACTGTGGTAGGGAGTTCCAGAGGATGGGAGAGGCTCGTGAGAAGACCTAAATATACAGTCAGGTCCATAAATATTGGGACATCGACACAATTCTAACATTTTTGGCTCTATACACCACCACAATGGATTTGAAATGAAACGAACAAGATGTGCTTTAACTGCAGACTGTCAGCTTTAATTTGAGGGTATTTACATCCAAATCAGGTGAACGGTGTAGGAATTGCAACAGTTTGCATATGTGCCTCCCACTTGTTAAGGGACCAAAAGTAATGGGACAATTGGCTTCTCAGCTGTTCCATGGCCAGGTGTGTGTTATTCCCTCATTATCCCAATTACAATGAGCAGATAAAAGGTCCAGAGTTCATTTCAAGTGTGCTATTTGCATTCAGAATCTGTTGCTCTCAACTCTCAAGATGAGTTCCAAAGAGCTGTCACTATCAGTGAAGCAAGCCATCATTAGGCTGAAAAAACAAACCCAGCAGAGAGATAGCAAAAACATTAGGAGTGGCCAAAACAACTGTTTGGAACATTCTTAAAAAGAAGGAACGCACCGGTGAGCTCAGCAACACCAAAAGACCCGGAAGACCACGGAAAACAACTGTGGTGGATGACCAAAGAATTCTTTCCCTGGTGAAGAAAACACCCTTCACAACAGTTGGCCAGATCAAGAACACTCTCCAGGAGGTAGGTGTATGTGTGTCAAAGTCAACAATCAAGAGAAGACTTCACCAGAGTGAATACAGAGGGTTCACTGCAAAAATAGGAAGGCCAGATTAGAGTTTGCCATACCACATCTAAAAAAGCCTTCACAGTTCTGGAACAACATCCTATGGACAGATGAGACCAAGATCAACTTGTACCAGAGTGATGGGAAGAGAAGAGTATGGAGAAGGAAAGGAACTGCTCATGATCCTAAGCATACCACCTCATCAGTGAAGCATGGCGGTGGTAGTGTCATGGCGTGGGCATGTATGGCTGCCAATGAAACTGGTTCTCTTGTATTTATTGATGATGTGACTGCTGACAAAAGCAGCCCGATGAATTCTGAAGTGTTTCGGGACTATTATCTGCTCATATTCAGCCAAATGCTTCAGAACTCATTGGACGCTTCACAGTGCAGATGGACAATGACCCAAAGCATACTGCAAAAGCAACCAAAGAGTTTTTTAAGGGAAAGAAGTGGAATGTTATGCAATGGCCAAGTTAATCACCTGACCTGAATCCGATTGAGCATGCATTTCACTTGCTGAAGACAAAACTGAAGGGAAAATGCCCCATGAACAAGCAGGAACTGAAGACAGTTGCAATAGAGGCCTGGCAGAGCATCACCAGGGATGAAACCCAGCGTCTGGTGATGTCTATGCGTTCCAGACTTCAGGCTGTAATTGACTGCAAAGGATTTGCAACCAAATATTAAAAAGTGAAAGTTTGATTTATTATTATTATGTCCCATTACTTTTGGTCCCTTAACAAGTGGGAGGCACATATGCAAACTGTTGTAATTCCTACACCGTTCACCTGATTTGGATGTAAATACCCTCAAACTAAACCTGACAGTCTCCAGTTAAAGCACATCTTGTTTGTTTCATTTCAAATCCATTGTGGTGGTGTATAGAGTTAAAAATGTTAGAATTGTGTCGATGTCCCAATATTTATGGACCTGACTGTATATCATTTGGACTCAGTTTCCTTGTGTAGCTACATAGACCTGGCCATCTCTGCCGCAGAATCCTGACAGGCAACCTACATCTACAGAAGATCTGTGGTTAGTTCTCCAAATGTTTGTAACAACCTACCTGCCGAGTTCCTTCAAAAACTGTGTGCAAGTGTACCTAGAAGAAATGATGCTGTTTTGAGGGCAAATGGTGGTCCCACCATATATTGATTTGATTTGGATTTCTCCCCTGTTTATTTACTTTCTATGTATTTAGTAAATTATGATTAATATGGTGTAGTTGGGAAGGGAAGGACTCAATAGATAGCACCAGAAACTTAATTGAAAATGCGTGCTCTGGACAAGTTCTTAGAATGTAAAGCATTGTCTAAAATAGCAATCAAACACAGTAGAGTGTGCAGACTAAGTGTAGTAGATGTTAAACAATGGATTAAAACAGCGACAATTAGCAACTAGCATAAAGATGAATGTAAAATTCTTGTCATCACAGTCAGGAAGGGGTCTTGTCCAGATGAGGCATCAGTGAATAGGTGGAGTAGGAACACTGGCAGGAGAGTCACCTGTGGCAACTGGGAAGACAGCAAGAGGGCGCCAAATCAAGAGCAGTGTTTAAGGAAAGTAAATTCACACAAAGCAATTGGCAACTGACTCTGATAGTGTAAAGATCACTTGTATGTAATCCTATGAGGGTTTTGTCCTGGGTCAATCTGCCGCTGTATTTTCTGGAATTATGTATTAATTTAAAACAACCACATAAATTTGCGTCTTTTAAGTCAGCCTAAAGTTTAGCTTTACCGTTAAAAATAGCGGTTCTTTAACAAGTGATCTGTTTCTCAGGACTAAATGCCATTTTGCTCTGATTTTCCAGCTCTCGGTAACTTTATGTGTTGTGAAATATGTTGCTGCTGCCCACATTGCTTACAAGTGTAAGTATATTTCTACTCTAATTATTGGCTATCAATATGTTTGTGAGAATGAACTTTAGAATGACATTTAATAGGAGTGTCAGTTTTGAAGCTGGCCTCATATTATTTGGTCAAGTATAGTATTTCACTAAATTGATCGGGGGGAGAGACCGTGTCAGCTGATGAGAGAGGGAGGTGCTCTTGCAATCTGCGTGCAGGTGCCAATGTATTGTTAATTGCACCCCATAGGCAGATCGCAGATGTAGTGTGTACTGTAGTACCAGGTTCCTGTGCGATCGCGGTGTGAACCAGCCCTAATTGTCCCATAAATAAAAATATTGGCTGACTGTACAAGAAAAAAATCCACTTTTTTGCATACAAGATATATACTGTATATAGTAGGGATGCACTGAAATTTCGGTGGCCGAAACGTCTCGGCCGAAAACACCCCTTTTGGCCGTTGGCCAAAATGAAAAAAAAACCCAATACAGGTGCCAAAAAAACCCCGCCCCTCGCTGCTGCACACCCACTGTCGCCCCCTGCCGCTGCCCGCCGCTGCCGTTGTTCGGTAGTTCTCAGCCTTGCCTGAGAAACCATCGAACGATCCCGGCGCTGGGCATAGAGGTGAAGGAAAGATGGCCTCCACTCATCTGTATGCCCTTGGAGGACCGGAGCGATGTCACTTCCCGTTCCGGATATTTTTTTTTTTTTTAAAGCACTAGATCAATGCTTTTTTTTGATCCAATGCTTTACATTGCAGAGGAGAGATGTGGGGTCTTATTGACCCCATATCTCTGCATAAAGAGGACCTGTCACTAATTATTTCTATCACAAGGGATGCATGCATTTCTTGTGATAAGAATAAAAGTGATTACATTTTTTTTTTAAAGGGACAGTGAAATAAACGTCAGAGCAAGAGCAATAATTCTTGCACTAGACCTCCTCTGTAACTTTACACTGCTAACCCACAGAAATTTTTAAAGCATCATCCATGGAGATTTTTAAATACTGCAGTTTCACGCCATTCCACGAGTGTGCACAATCTTAAAGCGTAACATGTTGGGTATCTATTTGCTCGCCGTAATATCCTCTTTCATATTTTAAAACAAAATTGGAGTATATATAGTTTTTGTTTTTTTTTTAATCAAAGTGTATTTTTTTCCAAAAAATATATATTTATTTTTAAAAACTGCGCATTCGGTTTCGGTTTTCAGCCAAGTGCATTTTGAATTTTTGGTTTGCGGCACCAGAATTTTCATTTCAGTGCACCATTAACATATAGCAGTGGTGCCCATGAGACTCGTCCAAGTTCAACGTGTTTCAAAAAGATCTTCAACAGGGGAAGGAGGACATTCATATCTATATGTGCATACATGGAAGGTGCGCCAGACCAAAAGATAAAAGTCCAAAGTCACTTAATGGCAATGTGCTAACAGACAGCCAATGCGTTTTTGTTCTAGTAACCTGCTCTGGTACCCACTGGAGGGTAGGCTTGTCTGCTGTGAGCAGCCTAACCTGAAGCCAGTGGGCTCTTCAAATGTTTTTGCCTCTCACCACTTTGCGTAAACTCATATCAAAGTCCCAGCCCTTCTTGGATGTTTATTTTTTCATTAGATTCATATCTTTATGATACACAATGGAGAGCATGAATAAACTCCGCATTAGCTATATTATATATAACAACCTGGTGTCATTCTGTGAAAGACTTACATAGCTTATGGGAGTTCTATACGTATCAGCCAAGGATAAATTAAGTCTTTCCAGCCTGTGGACCCAAAAGATGCTCAGAGAGATGTGTGAGAGCTGAAACTCTTGAAGGGACTTGGAGACATGCACATGCAAATGTGATTGCTGCGAAATAATATATATAATAATAGTAACACATGTTAGGGAACCCCCCAGAAAAAGTACACAACCACCTATTCCATGGTGCTGTATAACTCACCTTCTATAGTGGAAAATATAATGAATGCTACTAAAACCACAGTGCATTGCTGGTCAGTCAGCTGTGTATGTGCAATATGGGAGAAAACAGATAAGTGAAGAAAGGGAATACCACCCCTAAATAATAATGAAATAAAAGAAATATCAATTTTAAAAAAATCAAAAACGTTCACAGCGAAGCTTATTGGCGATTTGGAAGAGGTGGTCCGGAATTCCAACTGACCATACTGGTTCCTCTGGGAACAATGTTGGTGGCTGGAGTCTAGTGCCCACCTCTTAAATACTGAAAGGGAAATGGGGCGGGGGAGACCTCTGCATGTCATCCAAGGGGGAGATAAAGATTCCCCAACCTCATGGCATGTATGTGATCATACATTGTAATCCAGATCTCTCTCCTCTTGTCTTCATAGAAGCAACCTCACTAAGGAGTCATCAATAAATGACACCCATGGTGTTGCAGTTTGTGAAGTAGTTTAACCACTTCGCCTCTCACACCTGTCCACCCCCAATGGCCCAGAGCAATTTTTTACATTTCTGCTATAGACCTCTTTATTCGGCCTTAACGTTGTCATTACTAAAGATAACAAAGTAATAAATATATTATTTTTTTAAGGACAAACAAGGTTTTCTTTTTATGGTATTGTCTTACATCAATTATTTTTTTTCGCAATTCTTAGACAATAAAACACAACAAAACTAAACACAACACACTTTAACTTTTTTTTTTTTCTGAGCAGTGTTTAAAAAGAAAAAGAGTTACTGCAGATAAAAACTGCAGATTTTATTCTGTAATTTATCCTGTTTAAAATTACAATAACATTATGATTCTGGTACAAAGCATTGCAAAGTTACAAATGAAATTAAGTGTATTTTTCTCTTTTTTAAATGGGAAATGTGTAAACATATTAACAAACAAAACAAAAACAAAAAAGTTTAAATGTTAATAAAATAGAAACAAACATTTTGTAGGAAAATAATAGCTGAAGAGAAAGGGAGACTAAGGAATTATTTAGGGCCGATTAGAGTAAACTAAGTGATACTAAGAGGTTACATAGCAGGGGCGGACTGACCATTTGGAAACTCGGGCACTGCCCGAGGGCCCGGGATCAGTAGGGGGCCCCATGAGATGCCCCTGGTGCCTTTTTCATTGGCTTTTTTGAGTATGGGAAGGACACAGGGGCCCCATGATCCCCTATTGCCCGGGGGCCCCATGAGTTGTCAGTCTCTCCCTGTTACATAGAGGAACATTTTATTTAAAAACAAAATGTTTTTTTTTTTACTTGCTTTAACTGACATCATCTGCAGAGGAATGAACAGAAAGATACAAAAGTAACAATATGTTACATTGTATCTTTGCTGGAGCAGTGTTGTTCAGTACTGTATATAAACACTTATACAGACTGTTTGTTTTTTGACATTTCCTCTGAGTATTCTGTAATGCCAGCAGGGCAGAGAGACTGGACATGCTGCACATGCCCTGTGTGCAATCATGAAGGTTTTTTTGGGCATGTGTAGCACACCCAAATTCTGCAACCAGTTGAAGAGTTCCCCATTAGGTAGTATGATTTGCTTTTGTGTATTGATAAATTCACAGAAGTTGCATCCTCCACATTGGAACGTTCCCACTAGAGTACAGGGATTACCCATCATACAAACAAAATACCTTCCCAGATGCGGAAGTTAATTTGAAAAATAATGGGTATTTAGGCAGAAATTTATACCAAAAGAAACCACCTGGAACAATGTCTTACACTTTGTTTTCATCCAATCCCCGATAGCCTTGATCCCCTACAGTCAATACCTGAGACTCAGGTGCAGGGCCAGGACAAGGGGTGGGCAGGAAGGGTGGCTGCCCTGGGCGCAGTGGGGATTTTGGTGGGTTGTGCTAGAATGCAAAATTTGGAGGGAGGATCTGTGCTAATAGATTGCATTTCTGCTAGGAAGGGGGATTTGAGGGGAGGGGGAAATTGTGCTAGTAGGGATGATGGGGGATTTGTGCTAAGAGGAGAAATTTGAATAAGTCCTATGAGAGGCCAGGGACCACAGCTCACCAGAAAGGGACGTCACACCACCGGAGGGGAAGCAGAAGTCAGGCACTGGACGTGGACCCCAAGCTGGATCTGGTAACTAGGACGTGTTTCACGCGCATGTGCTTTGTCAAGTCTCTTACTAAATACTTTCGAATGTCTACGTTCTTCCAAAAAGGACTCATTTGGGGGTATTTGTACTGTCCTGGCTTGTTAATGTCCAGGTCCACGTCCAGTGCTTGACTTCCACTTCCCCTCCGGTGGTGTGACATCCCTTCGGCTGCGCCGTGGTCCCTGGCTGGGTTAGCCATCTGAGTCCACACCGCTCCCAGGCCTGGGGACGCAGGTGAGCGGACATTCTTCCAGTCGTGCCTGGCCCACACCGCAGCATCCAGAACTATTCTGGTTACATTGTACCCAATTTGCACGCAATAAAGCATACCTTTTTATGGAATTGAAGTAGGGTTATTATTAAGCATACCCTTTATGGAATTGAATTATGGTTACTATTCATCATCATTCCAAGCCACAGTCACCCTAGTGCTGGTTGTCTGGCATTCCATTATCACTTTTTACAGTGTGACTTTAGCAGCTGTGAGCAAGTGCCCCCTCAATCCTGATGTTCAGCATTCGGATCTTGTATGTCATATCTGTCCTGGACAGGGACCATCAAGTAGACCACAACAAGAGAAAGTCCCACAGAGCATGATCTAAACTGGATGTTCCTTAGAGGTGGAGGAGAGAGAGAATGGTCAGCTGAACATGTTCCACGGGGAGAGGAAGCCCTGATCATGGACAAGAGAGTGAAGAGATAAAGCAGTAAAAAGTCTGATTGGCAGGAGGGGTCATGTATACATGTATACATTCCTAGAAGAAGAGGGGTCATGGTGCAACAGTTTGCACCAGCCACGATACACATACAATAAGGACTCAGAATTGGTTAAATGGTTTTGACTTACAGGAAAGAGGCAGGACTGTAGAACCCCTGAATGTTCATGAAATGTCAAGTGGCATTTAACATCTGCTTGGGGGTTTGTCTCCACTATCAGTCAGGAAGACATTTGTGACAGTGTTTATAAACTACATTACACAGAAAGGATAGTACTGTGGAAATTGGAGAGAATAGGCTGCCCAAGACACTGTACTAATGTTCAGAAATATATACAAGAATTCAGTATCCAAAATAAAATAATGAAAAGGAAAGCAGAGCCAGACCTTGAAAGAGGAGGAGAAAGAACCCAACGTTTCGGGGATGTATAAACCCCTTTCCCAAGGACCTTCATCCTAACTCACCATCTGAACACAGGCTCCTTAAATGCAATGGCTGCTGCTAGCAGCTACTTCCCCCAGTTGGCCAATGTTCAGAAATAGAACCTAACGTTGGACTCTAATATTTCAGTGTGGCACTTTGATTTCCATTCAGATATTGTCGTTTCGTCCAGAGGTTATTGTGGTAGTTCCTTGGTGCTCAGAACCTGCTAGCATATCACTCAAATGCCCCACAGGGACACCCAGAGCACAACTTGAATAAATGATTTTTCAGCACTAAAGTATCACCTACCATTACCTTAAGGTTCCAGTGTTATCAATCTACTACTTCAAAAAACAAAGTGTAGACAGGGAAAGTGGGAAGCTGCCAAAAAATACAAGTCCTACTTCCCCTACCCTCTTCCTTTACAGCATTATATTATATAGATGTGTGCTATTATGTCGTTTTAAATTATCTGTATACAAAAACAATTCCCGCAAACAGAGGGTTTCTGAGAATATTCCTTAATTATCTTATCTCTCTTTTTGTTCCTTTACAGAGTGCTTCAATGTTTTTCACAATGAAACAAAAACTATGTTTCAGCTGCTTCATTATATGGAGTTTCTTTCTCTGAGATCTCACGCAGTGATTGGCAAAACTGTACTGAGATTTAAGAGGAAATGAAATCATTAAAGACTGACGGAAAGTAGAAAATTTGTCCAAGACTCAAGAATGGCAAAGTACCCCCTTGCTTAGAATGGGTGCTGATCGTTTTTATTTTTTACCAGTGCTGACATGCAGCCTCAATACCACTACTTCTTGGACCTCCTTGGCCTTCTAAACCACAATGCAGTCCATCCTTGGAAATCCCTGAATTTTAAAGCAATAAACTAACATAGCTGAGCAGTGTCGCACCCAAGAAACGCGAGTGCTGGTAATAATACAAGCCTGTGTCCACGTGGGTGTTTTCCATTCCCTGCCATCCCCTTTTAAGGGACATATTCCCCCCAACCACTGATTAGTCTCAACTTAAATCTTGACTTGTGCAGAAGACATGGGATAGCTGGTAAATTTAAATTAGACAAAGAACAATAGGTTTTTAGCACTTATCAAACAGACATACAAAATGCATGAAACTGTACATTTAATGGACCAAAATAGAGCAAATACCAGGAGTTCATTTGTAGGGTTTGCATACAATTTAAAGTGTTACTAAACCCCGGACCCTGCATTCACTATATGTGGTCTCCCCGGACCCTGCATTCACTATATCTGGTCTCCCCGGACCCTGCATTCACTATATCTGCTCTCCCTGGACCCTGCATTCACTATATCTGGTCTCCCCGGGCTTCTAGTCTTTCCAGTCTTGCCTTAAACTACTCGGGCTGTAGAAGCATCTGACAATTGTGCGGTCACATAGTCTGGCTGAAAAAAGTCCATCCAGTTCAACCATTAAAAAAAAAAAAAAAAAAAAAAGTTATAATCCAACACCCACACTTGATCCAGAGGAAGGCATAAAAACCCAGCAAAGCATGATCCAGTTTGCTCCTGCAGGGGAAAAAAATTCCTTCCTAAACCCCCGAGAGGAAATCGAATATTCCCTGGATCAACTTTACCTATAAATGTTAGTATCCAGTTATATTCTGTGTATCTAAGAAAGAATCCAGGAATTTTTTAAAGCAATCCACTGATTTGGCCAGAACCAACTCTTGAGGGAATCTATTCCATATTTTCACAGCTCTTACTATGAAGAAACCTTTCCGTGTTTGGAGATAAAATTTATTTTCCTCCAGATGTAAAGAGTGCCCCCTTGTTCTCTGTGATGACCTCAGGGTGAATAACCCTATACCGAGTTCACTATATGAACCACTGATGTATTTATATATTGTTGATCATATCCCCCCTTATGTATTATACATGGAGATCATATCCCCCTTATGTATTATACATGGAGATCATATCCCCCCTTATGTATTATACATGGAGATCATATCCCCCCTTATGTATTATACATGGAGATCATATCCCCCCTTATGTATTATACATAAAGATCATATCCCCCTTATGTATTATACATGGTGATCATATCCCCCCTTATGTATTATACATGGAGATCATATCCCCCCTTATGTATTATACATGGTGATCATATCCCCCCTTATGTATTATACATGGAGATCATATCCCCCCTTATGTATTATACATGGAGATCATATCCCCCTTATGTATTATACATGGTGATCATATCCCCCTTATGTATTATACATGGAGATCATATCCCTCCTTATGTATTATACATGGTGACCATATCCCCCCTTATGTATTATACATGGAGATCATATCCCCCCTTATGTATTATACATGGAGATCATATCCCCCTTATGTATTATACATGGTGATCATATCCCCCCTTATGTATTATACATGGTGATCATATCCCCCCTTATGTATTATACATGTTGATCATATCCCCTCTTAATCTCCCCTTCTCAAGAGAGAATAAATTCAGTTCCTCTAATCTTTCCTCATAGCTGAGCTCCTCCATGCCTCTTATCAGTTTGGTTGCCCTTCTCTGTACTTTCTCCAGTTCCCCAATGTTCGTTTTGAGAATTGGTGCCCAAAACTGAACTGCATATTCCAGATGAGGTCTTACTAATGATTTGTACCGGGTAATATGATATCTCTCTCCCTGGAGTCTATACCTCTTTTAATACAAGAGAGTATTTTGCTCGCTTTAGAAACCGCAGCTTGGCATTGCATAATATTATTAAGCTTGTGATCTACCAGAACCCCCAGATCCTTCTCCACCATTGATTCCCCCAGTTGTACCCCCCCTAGTATGTATGATGCATGCATATTCTTAGCCCCCCAGTGCATAACCTTACATTTATCAACATTAAACCTCATTTGCCACATAGTTGCCCAATCAACTACTTGCCGACTGCAGATAGCCGAATGACGGCTACACTGCGGCCTGCCAGTTCTGGGTGGGCAACATATGACGTCCTCCCAGAACGCGCTGGCGCGCACCTGGCGATCTCCGTGATCACTGTGTCCTCCAATGACACGGTGATCACCGGGAAATGTAATTGCCGGTTCTCAGCTGCACTTTCCTCATGCTGTCAGTTCGTGAGGAAAGTACTGCCGAGAACGGGCAGTTGTTAGAGCAGAGATCGGCACCGATTATCAGGGCACTGATGATCAGTGCCCTGATGATCGGTGCCCAGCAGTGCCACCCACAAGTTCCGCCCACCTGTGCCCAGCAGTGCACCCACCTGGTCCACCCAGCTGTGTCACACACCTGTGCCCAGAAGTGCCACCTACCTGTGCCCAGCAGTGCACCCACCTGGTCCACCCAGCTGTGTCACACACCTGTGCCCAGAAGTGCCACCTACCTGTGCCCAGCAGTGCCACCCACCTGTGCCCACCCACCTGTGCCCATCAGTGCAGCCCAGCAGTGCTGCCAGTCAGTGCCACCAGTCAGTGCCCAGTGGTTGTGCCAGTCAGTGCCAAGCAGTGCGCCAGTCAGTGCCCAACAGTGATGCCAGTCAGTGCCACCTATCAGTGCTGTATATCAGTACTCATCATCAGTGTTGCCTATCAGTGCCGCCTATCCGTGACACCTCATTAGTGCTGCCTATCAGTGCCGCCTATCCGTGCCACCTCATTAGTGCTGCCTATCAGTGCCCATCAGTGCCGCCTATCAGTGCCCATCAGTGCTGCCTCATCAACGCACATCAGTGAAGGAGAAAAATTACCTGTTTGAAAAATTTTATAATAGAAACAAAGAAACTTTTTTTTTGTTTTTCAAATTTTTTGCACTTTTTTTGTTTATAGCGCAAAAAGTAAAACGCCCAGCGGCGATTACCACCAAAGGAAATCTCTATTTGTGAGAAAAAAATGATAAAAATTTCATATGGGTACAATCTTGCATGACCGCGCAATTGTCAATCAAACTGCGACAGCGCTGAAGACTGAAAATTGGCCTGGTAAGAAGGGGGTATAAGTGCCCGGTAGGCAAGTGGTTAAACAGTGCATTGAGGTCGGCTTGTAAGTTGGAGACATCCTGTAAGGACGTTATTCCACTGCATAGCTTGGTGTCATCTGCAAAGACTGAAATTGAATGTTTAATCCCAGACCCTATATCTTTAATAATTAGATTAAAAAGTAAGGGTCCCAACACTGAACCTTGGGGTACACCACTGACGACCCCAGACCATTCAGAGTATGAATCATTAACTACTACTCCTCTGAATACAATCGTTTAGCCAGTTTTCTATCCATTTACATCTACATTTCTATAAACTCTCCAACAGGGCAGAAAGTATGTTCTCCAGCTTGCATATTGCGTATGATGTGGCATTGACCCTAGCCAGATACGGTCAGGAACTGCTGCCTCAGCACAGCATACCAATTTTTTGTACACTTAGGGTATCAGTTCTACCCACACAATTTGGAAACCAAAAGTTTACACTGAGGGCAATAGCTTCACAACTGCCATGTTACATAGACTGGTGTAGATTTTCAACCATTCTTAGTGTACAGTGACGTAGCCAAATATCACTGAGATCCTGTCACCTTGGATGGTTCCATTTCTGTCTAACAAAAAAGGGAAATTCACAACGTACCACCATATAGACATGAATAATTACCTGGAGGAGTCACCGGTACAAATAATACAACACAACATATAATACCACAAATTACCATAAATGACCATAAAACCCTGGTTTAGATTGTACTCTCCAGTATACATGTAAAAGAAAAGTCTCATAAAGAATAAATAGTCTAACAATTCCACTTCTCTAAACCAAATTATGTATATTGTATTGAAAAACTATAAACTTTAAAATCTTTTGGCCAACTATGTCACTAAGGGAGAGGTGATATGAGGAACAAGCCAGGGGCGGACTGACCATGTGGGAACTCAGTCACTGCCCGAGGTCAGAAGAGGGCCCCATGAGATGCCTCTGGTATCTTTTTCATAGGCTTTTTTAGGTGTGGTTTGAGTGTGGGCAAGGACACAGGGGCCCCATGGTCCCCTATTGCCCAGGGGGCCCCATGAGTCGTCAGTCCGCCCCTGGAACAAGCCATATTTGCCTTTCACATGAAGCACTTTTTTTGTTTGTTTGCTTCATTTTAACACCACATATTTGTATTTTTCATCATTTAACATGGCATTGTAAGGAGCTAAAATCATGTTTATATATTAAATTTATATACTTAATATTATGTTAATATTATGATTAAAAAATGTCTCTTGTGTTTATTGTCATGATTTTCCATTTCAAAACTGTACTTAAAGCGGAACTGCACTGCATATGAGCACTACAAACCAAAAATGCTATTTAATTAATTTTTAATATTTAAGCAAAGTCACCCATCAATCCATGTCTACATGCTTTTTTGCTGAGAAATAATTTTGAAAAACACCCCCTGGCATTTCTGGCAGTGGCCATCTTGAGTAAGGGCAGATGATTATGTATCACTTACTTGCTGGAATCCATCTGCCTTTAGCTCAGGCATAGCCTGAGCTGAGAACCTTCTCTCCCCTCCTGAAGACTGCTTGGATGTATAACATAATTTGCCTGGGCACGAAAACCAGGAGGTAACTGAAGAAATATATATATATATATAAAGTTTAAAACAAGTAAATATGATATACATTCCTATCTATTTACTAGTGCTAGCAGCATAAGGATTAAATATAGTCCATGTTGATTGAGAGAGTGAAGATACACTTTATACTTTCAAAATTATTTAAAGATTAAACTATGTGATAATAATAATAATAATAATAATAATAATAATAATAATGTGTGAATAAAATGGAATTAAAACATTCATTTTTGTTTGTTTATTTTCTTTCTTAATTTTTTCCTTTTCAACCATAAAAACACTCACAGACCATGAACAATAAGATTTGTCTCACAGGGTGCTGAAATCACAAGTACCACCTGCTTCTCCTCAGCATCTGTCACTTAAAGAGGAGTTCCAGCCCCCCCCCTCCCAAAAAATTTAAAGTCAGCAGCTGCAAATACTGTGGCTGCTGACTTTTAATATTAGGGCACTTACCTGTCCAGGGATCCAACGGTGTCCACACCCCTAGCCGATTCGGGTTCTTCAATCGACTACTGGATTCTTTAATCGACTACCGGGTTCTGGCGCTACCATCATGATTAAGGGAAACTGTCAGGGAAGCCTTGTGGCTTCACATCCAGTTTCCTACTGCCCTATAGCAGATATACTGCTACAGGGCGGCATGGGTGCGCAAAATCACGTATATATAACCCATTCATGGCCGCAACAGTCAATCACCGGGTCCCAGCCGGTGATTACTGGCTGGTGCCCGGTTATTGCCGAGCATCTCCGACGGAGGGGGGGAGAACTGTATATAAACAAAGCAGTTCTCCCTGTCAGCTCGTGCGCACTACTCTGGATGGTTGTGCACAGCCATGCAAAGCAGTGTGATTACAGTGAAGCACATGGACACAGCACATTTACACAGTTAACTCTTTGATCGCCCCTCATGTTAACCCCTTCCTGCCCAGTGCCATTAGTACAGCGTCAGTGCTTTTTTTTTTTTAGCTTTGATCACTGTATTGGTGTCACTGGGGATGTCAGTGACACCAAGCCAGTTCCCCCCAGTGTCAGAATGTCCGTCACAGTCCCGCTATAAGTTGTTGATCTCCGTCATTACTAGTAACAATAAAAAAACGTTTTTAAATTCCAGTATATATACCGCCATTTGCAAAATACTATAACTTTCACGTAAACCAATTAATTTGCACGTATTGGGATTTTTTTTTAGCAAGGACATGTGGCAGAGTACATTTTGGCCTAAATTTATGACAAAATTAGATTTTTTTAAACTTTTTTACTGGACCTGTTTAAAAGCAAAAAGTCAAAGATATTGTTTTTTTTTCTCAAAATTGTCAGTCTTTTTTTTTTTTATAGCGCAAAAAATAAAAACTGCCCAGGTGATCAAATACCACCAAAAGAAAGCTCTATTCGTGGGGAAAAAAAGGACATAAATTTCATTTGGGTGCAGCATTGCATGATCGCGCAATTGTCAGTTAAAATAACGCAGCACCGTAACACAAATAATGGCCTGGTCAGGAAGGGGGGGAAATCCTCAGGAGGGCAAGTGGTTAAACTGTGCATTTATCCACAGCTGAAAAACCAGTTTTACCTTAGTAACTGTCAGTACCAGGGGCGGACTGACAACTCATGGGGCCCCCGGGCAATAGGGGATCATGGGGCCCCTGTGTCCTTGCCCAAACTCAAAAAAGCCTATGAAAAAGGCACCAGGGGCATCTCATGGGGCCCCCTACTGACCCCAGGCCCTCAGGCAGTGCCCGAGTTTCCAAATGGTCAGTCCGCCCCTGGTCAGTACATATAGTTGTATTGTTTAAAAGGTTGAAAGAAGCAGGGGCGTCCCTAGGGTAGGTGTCACCCGGTGCGGTAACACTTGGTGACACCCCCTCCAACGATCCCCGCAGAATGGATTGGATCTGTGGATTGAGCATAATGGATCGGACTCCGTACCATTACAGAATGTTCAATCTGCAGATCCAATCCATCCTGCGGGGATCGTTGGCATGCAACCTATACGGGGTGACACCGGACCTGCTCCATGAAAAGGTAAGTTGTAAAGCAAGCTGACGATCCCCGCAGGATGGATCGGATTTGTGGATTGGGAAGCATAATGGATCAGACTCCAAAAAAAATTTCCTTTGTTTCTATTATACATTTTTTCAAACAGGTAATTTTTCACTTCACTGATGTGCGTTGATGAGGCTGCACTAATATGCAGCACTGATAGGCACTGATAGGCAGCACTGATGAGGTGGCACGGATAGGCAGCACTGGTGGGCACTGACAGGCTGCACTGATGAGGTGATACTGATGAGGCAACACTGTTGGGCATTGAGGCACTAGTGATGCTGCACTGATAGGCGGCACTGACAGGTGGCACGAATAGGCACTGACAGGCGGCACTGACTGGCGGCATTGACTGGCAGCACTGATGAGCACTGATGGGCGCAATTGCTGGGTGGCACTGCTAGGCAGCACTGATTGGTGGCACTGCTGGGCACTGATGGGCACTGGTGGGTGGAACTGGTGGGCACAGGTGGGCGGCACAGCTGGGCACTGATGGACGGCACTACTGGGCATTGATGGGTGACACTGATGGGCACTGGTGGGTGGAACTGTTGGGCACAGGTGGGCAGCACTGCTGGGTGGCACTGATCATCAGTGCCCTGATTATCGGTGCAGATGTCCTCTGTGACATTTGCCAGTTATCGGCAGTACTGTCAGTGCTGCCACAGAGTGAAGAAAGTGCTCCCGATAACCAGCAACTGTATTTACTTTGTGATCTGCTTTGTCATTGGACACAGCTAATCACGTGGTAAAAGCCCGCTGTGATTGGCCTTTTAACTAGTCATGTGATCAGCTGTGTCCTTAGGACACTGCGATTACTGACAGCACCGGCTGCCCGCTGCTATGGGGGGGCGCAGGGGACGCGTTCTGGGAGGACATCATATGACACCTTCCCAGTACTGGACAACCGTATTGTGGCCATCATTCGGCTATAATGTGGTTGTAAAGTGGTTAAACCAGTGGTCTCCAAACTGTAGCCCAGGGGCCAGATGTGGCCCTTTGCTTGCTTTTATCTGGCCCATGGAGCACTATTCCATCTTCTGACAAAAGCATTGGGCATGTGTTCTCCTATTGACACCAACAATTGGCCATATGTTCTGCCAATGACACCAATGAAGGGGCAGAATTCCTCCCAATGATAATAACAATGGGGCACTATTTCTCCCACTGACACCAACAATTGGGCATATGTTCTCCTAATGACACCAACAATTGGGTACTATTCCTGCCACCGACACAAACAATTGGTCCTATGTCCTCATAATGTCACCAGCAATAGGGCACTATTCCTACCACTGACAACAGCAATGGAGTATTGTTTGCTCCCACTGACACCAGGACATTTTCTACTCCCACAGTATAGCCCCCCCCCCCCCCCAAAGTCTGAAACCCGGTATTCTGGACCTTTGTTTAGAAAGTTTGGGGACAGACTACAACATTTAATGTGAAAATGGCTTAATGTAGCTTAACGTGTAATAAACTGCCTAAATCTCAAATCAATTGACTTAAAACTTTGCACAGCCCAAGTTCTCAACACACCAAACATGTCCTAGAAGTTTAATAGATTTTGACCTTCCACAAAGAAAATGAGGGACATTAAGCTTGTTTTTTAGGGAGCTTAATGTGGCTTAACGTACAAAAAAGAGTTTAGATGTTTACCAATTTCCCCCAAACGTCACACAATACAAGACTCTACATCACGGGTACTGAATTAAAATTCATGGAGGTCCGGTTTTTAATACTTTCTTTCTGCAGAGGTCCGAATCTCATTTTTCTTCTATGACTCAGGTCTTTTACGTCACAGTCCCTTTTCAATTATTGCCCTTTTCCAATCACAGCCCTCCTTACATCACAACCCCCTTTCACATCAGAGCCCCCCAACATTACAGCCCCGCTCACATCACACCCCCCTTGAAATCATAGACCCCTCCCTCACATCACAGTCGCCCTTGCAATCACAACCCCCCACATCACAGCTCACCCCCTCTTGACATCACAGCCCTCCTCCTCACATCACAAACCCTTCATATCAGAGCCCCCCTCTCACATTACAGCCCCCCATATCATAGCTCCCCCCTCACATCACAGCCACCCATATCACATCACAGCCCACCCATATCACAGCTCCCCCATTTTACATCACAGCCCAACCATATCACAGCTCCCCCATCTCGCATCACAGCCCGCCATATCACAGCTCCCCCTCCCACATCACAGCTCCCCCATCTTACATCACAGCCCGCCATATCACAGCTCCACATCTCATATCACAGCTCCCCCTTCTCACATCACAGCTCCCCATCTCACATCACAGCCCGCCATATCACAGCTCCCCATCTCACATCACAGCCCACCCATATCACAGCTCCCCCATCTTACATCACAGCCCGCCTTATCACAGCTCCCCCATCTCACATCACAGCTCCCCCTTCTCACATCACAGCCTGGCATATCACAGCTCCCCCATCTTACATCACAGCCCGCCATATATCACAGCTCCCCATCTCACATCACAGCCCACCCATATCTCAGCTCCCCCATCTTACATCACAGCCCACCTTATCACAGCTCCCCCATCTCACATCACAGCTCCCCCTTCTCACATCACCGCCCGGCATATCACAGCTCCCCCATCTTACATCACAGCCCGCCATATATCACAGCTCCCCATCTCACATCACAGCCCGACATATCACAGCTCCCCCTCCCACATCACAGCTCCCCCTTCTCACATCACAGCCAAGCATATCACAGATCCCCATCTCACATCACAGGCCGACATATCACAGCTCCCCTTCCCGCATCACAGCTCCCCCTTCTCACATCACGGCCCCCCATACCACAGCTTCTCCTTCTCACATTATTGCCTCCCCTCTCACAAACCTTCATCACAGCACCTCCCCATTCTCATCACAGCCCCTTCTATCATGGCTCCCCATTCTCACATCACACCCCCCCCATATCACAGCCCCCATATCACAGATTCTCCCAATCACACCACGGCTCCCCAAGTATTACAATTCCCCTCTCTCACAGCCACTCATATCACAGCTCACCCCTCACAGCTCCCCCTCTCACTTCCCAGCCCCCCATATCACAGCTCCCTCTCTGACATCACAGCCCCCCCCATAATCTCCTCCTTAACTCAGTGTTGTGGAGGGTGGGGAGAGTGGCAGGGTAGACTCCTCTTCTGGGTGCGCACACCTGCTGCTGCCATTAGGCTCTATGCCTCCCATCCTCCTCCTTACTGTGGGTTCAGTGGTGGATGAGTGCATTGGGGGGAAGAGGTTGGGCATATTCCTGTATTTCCTCCAGCCCACTCTGCTGTGACTTCAACAGCGTTGGCAGGTGGGTGATTGTGGGGGGGAGGGGATTCGAGTCCTCCTTGCTGTGGGTTCAGTGGCGACGAGTGTATTCAGGGGGAGGGGGAGGGAAGCTGTTGCTCCCCCTGTAGACCCTCCATTCCTTCCGCCCGCTCTGCTGCCGTGAGCAGGTGCATGGGGGGGTCCAGGTCCCTGTCCTCCTTGCCATTTCTCCCACCCTCTGGAGGGCAGTAATCCGTAACATCTGCAGTGGTGGGAGGAGAGGAGTCCGCTTAGGCTGCTGGGTGGTGCAGCCGAGGTCAAGATTGAACTACCACTTGGTCCATGTACGGACCGCAGTCCGCCATTTAGTGAAGACTGCTCAACATGTACCAACCAATTGTGAAAATTTCAAGTTGTTTCATAAAACATGCCAAAAGTTGTTCAGACGTAATAATTTTTTTTCCTAATGAATGTAAACAGCTTATTGTAAATATAGCTTTATGTGCCATAATGTTTCTAGACCTTTATCAATTGACTGGAAACTTTGCACAACTTGAAGCTGAGTTGCACCCAAAAGAGGACTTTAAGGGCCTGTCCCCCACTCCTGTTGGCACTTTTCACAAGTGGGGGGAGCAGGTACCCAATTTTGACAGATAACTGCTCACACTTCCACTCCGACTGCCTAGGCAATCGAAAGCGGAAGTTCTCCTTCCCTCCCCCCCTGCAGTCTTCAGGGAAACACATGACAGGTCCCAGAAGACTGCTTGACCATTCACGATGCGCAGCACTCCTCACGCATGCACACTGGGCACCAGGCTATGAAGCCGCAAGCTGTCACAGCCAGGTGCTCTTGGTTAAGATGCCAGCACTGATGAAAGAAGACTGTGGGTGAAACCGGCTAGGGTGAGGACACCGCTGGATCATGGGTCACTGATATAACATTTATAGGTAAAGTTGATCCAGGGAATATCCAATTGCCTCTCTGGGGATCAGGAAGGAATTTTTATCCAGCAGGAGCAAATTGGATCACGCTTTGCTGGGGGGTTTTTTGCCTTCCTCTGGATCAACTGTGGGTATAGGATTATAACTTTTTTTTTTTTTTCCTATGGTTGAACTGGATGGACTTTTGTCTTTTTTCAGCCAGACTAACTATGTAATTATGGGACAGGTGAGCGGTTGTTTTTTTGAAAGTCAGCAACTAAAGTTTTTGCAGCAGCTGTCTTTTATTTTTTTCACAGGAGACTGAAACTTCTTTGTAAGCTTTCAGTTTTCCAAAAGTATTCTGTAAGTTTCATGGATTTTGGTTTCCCTCAAGGAAAATGAATGGCATTAAGCTTGCTTTTTGGGGAGCTTAACATTAAGCTCCCCAAAAACAAGCTTAATGTCCCCCATTTTCTTTGTGGCAGGCCAAAATCTATGAAACTTCTAGGACATGTTTGGGATGTTGAGAACTTGCGCTGTGCAATGTTTCAAGTCAATTGATTGAGATTTAGGCAGTTTATTACATGTTAAGCTACATAAAGCCATTTTCGCATTAAATGTTTTAGTCTCTCCCGAATTACACTTTGAGACTGGATTTCACTTAGGGCTCTTTCACACGGGCGTTCCATATGTCTGTTTTTCATCTATCCATTTACGGATGAAAAACAGACACCAACGTATTTCTATGAACTAGCGGATATACACGGTTGATCATCCGTTTACATCCGTTAATGTCCACATCTGTTAACATTCGTTTTTTTGAACTGAAGAAAACCCAATGTTTCTTTTGTAAAAAAACTGGAACGGACGAAAAACGGATGTAAACGGACATATGGTCCATTTTGCATCTGTTTTTGCATTGGTAAAGGATGTAAAAAACTGATGTAAAAACTGACGAGAAAATGACGAGAAACTGATGAAAAAACAGATGTAAGCGGATCAAAAATGAAAATGAAAACGGAAGTAAAAAGTGGAGTCTTGATCTGTTTAGCTCCAATTTAGAAAAAAAAAAAAAAACGCAACTGGACTGATGAAAAAAATGGAACACCCGTGTGAAAGGACCCTAAGGAGTGGAATGATCATTGTACTTGGGAAACATGCTGTACTTAGCTATGCATGTCATCACTTGTCTTTTGCATATATATATGGGTGTTGCTCTACCACCCAATTACATCAGATTGATTGACCCTTGATGGGGTGTAAAAAAAGAGGTGGTGATGTGTTGTTCATTGTATTAAAGTGTATCTAAACCAAAAAACACATATAAAATACATTGCGGCTTATCAGTCCTTAAATGTGGTGATTGCATTTGTTTTCTTTTTTTCCCACCTGGTGATCCTGCCATTAACCTACTTCCTGTACTAGGGTGATCACTGTACTGTATGCATGGAAGCTCAACGCTGTTTCTCTAGATCAGGAAGTATGCTAAGAACTTAGCATACCGCTCCTTGCCTTTATAACATTGGTGGGAGGTGTTCTGTAGATCACAGAGAGAGCTGGGAACAATGTAACTGAGAACAGTCTTCTGAGACAGATAGCGCAGAGAATGATCAGCTGCTGAGATTTCTGGTTGGATCAAGAGGTTTTTTTTTTTTTTATACTTGTACAGATATAACAAAACACTGTCAACGGTTTATTTAGCAGAACAAATGGGACCAAACAAGAGAAGCCTTGACTTGGCACCTGAAGAAGGTGCATCTGTATTCTTGTATTCATCATGGCTGTGGTAAACGAATTTTGGACTGATACTAATGCAGTAGACGGGTTTAAAACTGTCCGTTTTTTTTTTAAAAAAAAGAAAAATCGGTTGTTCAATAGGCCGACGTTACCAACGGTAAAAAAAATCGGCCGATTTTCATCCCGTCTACGGCCGGCATTTAATTACTTCTGTCCCTTACAGAGAGCTCCGCTGTTATACTTGACATGAAAAAGTATTGTGGTTGCAACAATGTATCTATTTGTATCCATTTCAGATACAGATGGCTTTATTCGGATACAAACAGATACATTGTTGCAACCGCAATACTTTTTCATGTCAAATATAATAGCAGACTGGAATTCTTCTTCTTTTTCTTCTTCTTGCAGGTCACGGCTCATGCGCAGATTTTTTATCGGTAAAACGATTGGCAGATTTGCCCATCATTGCTGGGAAAATCGGTCAATCGGCAAAATTGGCCAATTTTTTTCCAAATTTACAGATAAAAAAAATGTGGCAAACCCCTGAAAAACGGACCAATTAACCCATTAACGGTGCGAAAATTGGCCGATTTTTTTTTCCGGCCGATTTTCGACCCGTCTATGGCCTGCATAAGTTGATGTGAGAGGAATGTGGCAAGCAGTCATACTTAGGGCTCCTTCACACATGCGTCAATACCATGTATTTAAGCATTTATTCAGAATTTTTAAAGCCTAATAACTGCCCTTCAATGCCTGCTATGAATATTACAATGGGCGCCACACAGTGCTGTACACACAGAAGTGGTAGCGTGGTGTTAAAAATTAATCAGCACGTCACTTAAATGAGGCATCAATGCTTGTCAGCCACCTCCATTGATTTCAGTGGTAATGCTCTGTAACAGCACCTATAGTATTTATGACGTATTAGTGACTCATTTATAAAGTGTTAGCTGGATGCTGGAGGAGAGGCACTGGAAGTTCCTGTATCCCAGAAAGCACTGGGAAACAATAGAGAACTGGGACAGAGCAGCTCCAGGCTTTTCCTGCTTGTACAGTGCAACCATGTGGTGACACCAATTGCTTCTGTGTGCGGGCAAAAGCATCAACCAACCAGAAATACTGACAGTGCCAGGCAGGAGCAGAGGCATTGACAGTTATTACCAGTGGCAAAGCTTTTTGTTTCAGCAAAGCTGTGCTGAACCAAGCCATGTGTTAAAGAAATCAAAGTATATGAATCCATCTTGCAGAGAATTCACAAAAATGTCTGCTATAACAAGTTGCATTACTAGAACCTTCAGGGCCCTGGTGCAATAAACCATGAAGGGCCCCCCTGACCCCTAGCCGGGGTCCTTGCCTCCGAGCCCAGTGGTGGAATGCCAGGGCCCAGTCGCAAGTGAACCTTTGTGACCCTGGTAGTTTTGCCACTGGTTTTTATTTTTGTTTTATGTTTATTTTTTTTCCATATTATTTTTTTTAATATTTTAAAAAAAAATGTTAAGGAGCCCTATTGAGGGCCTTTGGTGAAATATCAGGGGTCTAAACAGACCTCTGATGTTCCAACTTTGAGACAGAGAAAGGAGATTAAGGACACAGCCCTCAAGCTCCATCTCTGCAACCTCAGCTGCACCAAATAAATGGACAGGAATAGCTGTGTACAGAGCTTCCTATCTATTCATAAACTGGAGCACCATTGTGACAGGAGTCACTTTCGGTGGGGGGCCCATGGAACCCAGCTCACTTTGGAGAGGCGGGGAGACCCCTGTCTCAGCTCCCCATATCCCTATTATGTGTAAGTCACCCTGTGCCTGTTAAGGGTACAGGGTGATCGGTTCTAATATTGGGGTGGGGGTTGTTGATTGTTTAATGCCATCTGGTTGCATCCCATTGTTCTATTGTGTGTCTTGCTTGAGAGCAAATAATTATGGGATGGATGTGTTTACGTGTGTTAGCTTGGGGGGGGGGGGTGTCTCCAGCAGCCCTCCCTCCTGATGGGACTGTCCGCTGTTGTGAAGTTTGAATAACTGTGTGCCTCTTGTTGCTAAGTGTAGATTTCCCCACCCTGTGTCATTATACAGGGAGGGGGGATTGCCCCCTGAGTGTATAAAAAGCCAGTTTGAGGTTCAAATAAAGAGTTCCATGTTCAGACAGACTAGTCTTGTTTGGTTGGCTGTGGTGCCTGTGGTCGGTGTTTGGACTGGGAAGCGGTATTATAACGGAAGTACCCAAGCGCAGACTGGGTCGGTTCTGTTACAACCATAAACACAGTTTACTATGCCTCCATTATGAATGTACAGTCAGTGATTGGTAGGGATCACTAAATCTATTCATTAAGACAAGGAACAGGCAGATAAATGACACATTTAATGGCCCTTTCCCTGCTCTCCATCCTGACTGCATTTCCCACAGCAGTCGGCGGGAGAGAGGGGGGGGGGAAGCTGGAAGAGCTGCCAGAAACGAGGGGGGCCAAGAGAGATCACAGAAGGGTGGGGAAAGAGCACAGGGGGGTAGGGGGGAATACAGGTGGGCAGTAGAAAGAAACTGGATATGAGGAGTGGCAGGGCAGCTGCATACAAAGAAACTGATCTCTCCATTTTCCTTATGCAGCTGATGAATGGCCGCTTTTCCTCCTTTCCTTTCTGCAGGCATTCAGTGGCTGCAGGAGGAAAACGGGGAGGTCGGTTCCTCTGTATGCAGTCTTCCTACTGCTCCTCCAATTCAGGTGTACAGGGCGGGCCGCAGTGGCCCCTTGGAGAATTGGGCTGAGTCGCAATTGCAACCCCTGTAGGTATGCCCCTGACTATAACACCACAACCTAAGCATGCCTCAAAGTAGATCATTTCCTTTACAGCACTTTCCACTAGAAATGCAACACTTTCATGGGCTTGTATCAAGCATTATTGAAGCTTTTTTTTAACATTTCAAAAACATGTAATAAATGCTATTGGTGCATTAATGAGCATTGCTTCATTCTTCACAATCAACACAAGTGTTAGAAGCTCACCAGAGACACTCTCAGGAGGAAAAATATTTTCATGTTACAAATGTGGAAAAATTTTCCAAAAAGTTTAACATGGCAGTATCACCAAGGAGTCCACAGGGGACAAGACAAGATCTTTTTCACTGCTAAAAGTTTGTCAGAGAAGGAAAAGGAAGCCATTGAAAGTCTGTGGAGTAATATGAAGGTAAACTATCTTGGCCACTGTGTTTTCAGTTTTTGTTCTCTTCCACAGCTAAACCAGCTAAAGAATTTTCAGCATTTGGCACACTTCAAGGTGCATCAGATACTTACATCAGCCGCTACTTGGATAATACGTCACTACTGTGTCCTTGCAAAGCTGTAACGGTGTAACAACCAGTGGATAGAACCACAGATCGTAGAGGGGGACCAGGCATCTGACAGTCCCAAATGTATATTAGATACAAAAGATTCTTTTTAGGCTTAGCTCTGCAAGAGAACAATGACTGCACTTGTACTTGAACCACTGCCTGATAGTTAAATTGAGTATTGTTGTGTAATTACAAAAGTACTATGATTCTGTTTAGGAACCACTATACATATACTTAGGGTAGGTCTTCAGACCTTTCAATTGTTTCCAGAAAGAGAGATGGGAGACCTTCTCAGAAGGCGGCTCTGGAAATATGATCCATTTTACGACATGGAAGGGTCTAGATCAAATAGGAAATCTCCACATTTCTTGTAAACTACCTTTAAAAAAAAGGTTTTGCATAGATACTGGCAATTAAAATAAAGGTTCTGATTGCTATTAGTAGCTTTAACTTTTTTATGTATTGTTTTTTGTAATCAAGAGAGTTTGTTTTCAAATGAAAATTGGCTTGTCTTCTAAAAACTGGAGAAAAGGATAAGCGAAAGTGCTACCTACTGAATCTGTTCCAATGTTAGCCTTTACATTTGGGAAATTGTGATTAGCCAGTCTTGAAAATAAAAAGCTGACTTGCTCTCTACCCTAACTCCTATATTGGTTCTTCAAATGAACTGCAGCAACTCCAGTAGGGATTTTGAAAAATGAAAAAGTTGGACAAACCACCAATTTTCTCATTAGAATCCAAGATTTGCCTTGGCTGCTGGAGGGGGCTGAAGACCCTCTACAGAGATATGTGCACCCACCCATGGGTGCACACCTTTGACACAATGGCCCAGTTTAGCAGCTTTAACATGATGATAGTTGTACTTAAAGTGGTTGTAAACCTTAGACATGAAATATGAAGAAAGCATATCTCTCTATAGTGTGTACTTGTTGTAGCAATCATGCCACAGAGATGGATGCAGTTCAACCATTTTGGCTCCAACCTCCCTCTTGGCAAAGGATCATCCATCTTGTACAAACATATCTCCCCTCATTCTCCCCCTCCCTCTCTGAGAGTCACAGTGACATTTGGTCGGTGTGTGTGTGTTGGAAGTGTCACAGGCTGGCCAGGAGGGATATATGTTAGCATATGACACCCGTGACAACTCACTTGATTGGCACAGCAGTGTTGCTGGGGAGAACAGCTTCCTTCTCAGAAGGAACCTGGTTCTCCCGCTGTGCATATGACCCCAAGGTGAACCCCTGGGTACAGTGGCTCTGTGCCCTGGTAAGGCAAACCCGCTGCAGCAGTCGGTTGCGTCAGGAGGGAAATTGCAGTCCCCTCCCATGCAACCACCTGAGGGGGGAGGTGTAGCAATCATGCCACAGAGATGGACGCGGTTCAACCATTTTGGCTCCAACCTCCCTCTTGGCAAAGGATCATCCATCTTGTACAAACATATCTCCCCTCATTCTCCCCCTCCCTCTCTGAGAGTCACAGTGACATTTGGTCGGTGTGTGTGTGTTGGAAGTGTCACAGGCTGGCCAGGAGGGATATATGTTAGCATATGACACCCGTGACAACTCACTTGATTGGCACAGCAGTGTTGCTGGGGAGAACAGCTTCCTTCTCAGAAGGAACCTGGTTCTCCCGCTGTGCATATGACCCCAAGGTGAACCCCTGGGTACAGTGGCTCTGTGCCCTGGTAAGGCAAACCCGCTGCAGCAGTCGGTTGCGTCAGGAGGGAAATTGCAGTCCCCTCCCATGCAACCACCTGAGGGGGGAGGTGTAGCAATCATGCCACAGAGATGGACGCGGTTCAACCATTTTGGCTCCAACCTCCCTCTTGGCAAAGGATCATCCATCTTGTACAAACATATCTCCCCTCATTCTCCCCCTCCCTCTCTGAGAGTCACAGTGACATTTGGTCGGTGTGTGTGTGTTGGAAGTGTCACAGGCTGGCCAGGAGGGATATATGTTAGCATATGACACCCGTGACAACTCACTTGATTGGCACAGCAGTGTTGCTGGGGAGAACAGCTTCCTTCTCAGAAGGAACCTGGTTCTCCCGCTGTGCATATGACCCCAAGGTGAACCCCTGGGTACAGTGGCTCTGTGCCCTGGTAAGGCAAACCCGCTGCAGCAGTCGGTTGCGTCAGGAGGGAAATTGCAGTCCCCTCCCATGCAACCACCTGAGGGGGGAGGTGTAGCAATCATGCCACAGAGATGGACGCGGTTCAACCATTTTGGCTCCAACCTCCCTCTTGGCAAAGGATCATCCATCTTGTACAAACATATCTCCCCTCATTCTCCCCCACCCTCTCTGAGAGTCAGAGTGACATTTGGTTGGTGTGTGTGTGTTGGAAGTGTCACAGGTCAGCCAGGGCACAGCAGGCAGCTCCGAGTTTTAAACCATATCTGAGCTGGGTGCCGAGTTGGCTGGGAAGCTGAGCAATCTGGAACCTCGTAAAAAAAATAACCCAAGCTTTCCCCTGAGTTCAAAGACATTCCAGAGAAGTAAGGAACTAGATAACACTTTTAAAATCCATTTTTCCCCTATGTCTCATATCTTGGAATATGAGAGACTTACATAAAAACCAGGCCTTCAGATTGCTCACGATCAGACAAATCGTTTGATAGGTCACACTCCCTGACAGGAATACCTAGGAAAGCAGAAAATTACATCTCTGGAACCCTTCAAGTATGTATTTCATATTTCATATCTAACCGTTGCTCAGATATTAATGCATATTAATCTACCCGCGGGTGGAATGGTACTTGTGCCTAGGAAAAGTTATGAGCCAAAATATGAGCTAGGAGAGATTTTGGTTCTAGTTTGGGTCTCCGCCCAGACAATCCCTCCCCAAATGAGGCATTGGTCCTTGGCTTCAGAGACACCCCCTGCTGGGGGACTACAAAATAGCCTGTCAGGCCTAAGAGGAGTTGAAGAATTCTCCCGTTTAACAGCAGAACCAACTTGGGAGACATGTCCTTTTGCTCTGAAACTTGATCTGCTTAACCCAAGGCTGATTGGCAAGTACTTTAACCATTTAAACCTCCTTTTAGTTACCGCTTTACTGTGCTATTGTTCTCTGTATTTATATATATATTGGTTACATCTTTTCTCTGTAAATATTTTTATTGCACCCTTTTGACCTTTTAGTAATAAATCTTTCTTTCTGAAAATGTTGAACTGTTTCTATAGCTTCGTTAATGCAACTTACGAATTCCTGCCTCTAAAATAGCGCTACTCTGTTTGTTTAACCCTCTGTATAACCTGTCTGTGGTGACAGTGCTATACAGATGATTATCTCAATCTTCATAGTGTTATTGCCGATATTGCCGAGTTTCCTCTTTCTCTGTACAAAAAAGGAGGTGGTGGCAGTGTAAAGAGTTAATTGCATAATTAACCTGACCCAGTAAGAATCGCATTCAGGATGCCGGTACATCAATTTGTGGTCCATTAGCTGGAAAATCGTTGTGCAGGGTTTCATTGTTACGCACGTGACATTGCGGTTTCAGATTGGCTAGTCCTTCGGTCATGAGTTTGGTGAGAAGGTCAGGGGTCTGACGCGCGATCGTCACACTTGTCTCAATCAAGAGCAAGTGTTATATCTGTCTGTTGCTTTGTTCCCCTGCTATCAGCATGAGTCACTTCTAACAAGTATTCCTGACACCAAGAGAAAAATGGTGATGGGGAGGGCACAGCCTGTGATTGACAGTCTCAGCTCTGTTTCTATCTGCTGTGTAGAGGAAGATGTGTCCCTTCCCTCCAATCAGCTCTCCTCATTGAGCTCTGCACTGTGTAATTTCAGCTATCTGTCCCCTGCTTTCTGGAAGCTCCCACAAGCTGTAGAAATTCTGTAATTTGAATGGCTGTGGAGAAGAGAGGGCTACAGATAAACGCGTACAAATCACGTAGGAGGATTTGTTTTATCTCTGTTTATTGCCTGAGGCTAGTCACTTCACTGAGTATATGTAAAGGTTTACAGCCACTTTAAATCGGTCCAACTGCCTAAGTCTAAGTTCACACCCATGCAGGTTGCATTTGAGGCATTTCTGCATTGCGTTTTGCGTTGTGTTTTACATTTTTGCACTTGCTTTTTTGACACGTTTTTGATGTGTTTTTGATGCGTTTTGCATTTTTTTTTCATATTTCTTGTTGCTAGGCAGATTTAAAATGCAAAATGCATCAAAAATGCAACAGCATTCCCATTGAAGTCTATAGAACTAAAAATCCAATGTTTTGTTTTCAAAAAAGTCCCTGAACCTCTCCAAAAAATGCACCAGGTGAAAACGTGGAGATGTGAACCTGTCCCATAGGAAATCATGTTAAATGGACTGTAGTGCATTTTTTCAAAACGGAAAACGTGGCAGAAAACGCTTAGGTGTGAACCTAGGGTAACAGTTAATCAGCTCATTTGTTTTAGGTTGTCCTATATTTTGCTGTCAAAACGGTAGTATGTTTTGTTCTATCAATCATATGCATTCATACCATACAGTTATTACATAAAATATTTTTAATGATCTGCTCAGAAATAAAGGAGCAAATGAAGAGATATGAAGATGGAGTGCTACTGTGTAGCATAGACGATCTTGCAGCAGCGGGCTAAGGCCCAGTCTGTTTCCAAGCATTCACATTTGCAGGTATCCGTACCCGGAAACGTAGTTGTACCACAGCTGTTTGCGCATGAGCATGAAAGAGCTGTATAGCCTGGAAAAAAAAGAGAAGAGCATCATCTCCTGCCTGGGGAAGCACCACGCCAACTTGAAGTTTAAGGAAAATGGTCGGATGCACTAAATAGCAATAATTTTATATATTTTTAAGCCAATCTATAGTTAAATAAGACAGACCTCGATCTGGCAATGTGGCTGAGCTTGGTCATTGGCCACATGATGAAACGGCTTTTATATTCCCCTTTATCTGAGACTATGGGGGAGATTTACTAAAAGTGCTGCACACAGAAACTGGTGCAACTCTGCAAAGTAACCAATCAGGATTTATTATAAAAGAAGTGAATTGGTGCTGCGCTACTCAGTGCATGAACAATAAAACATACATAAATAAATAAATCAGAAAATGAATGCACATATGACCCTCATCCAAGTGTGAAAACAACAAATGCAAAAAAAACATGAATTAGTGAAGTCATTGACTTCCTTGCTGAGCATACCTCTGCTGTGACTGCTATTCTGCTATGACCCAATTGGCTTTTCCTTCAGGTGATGCCCCACTGGGATCCTTGCAGTAACCCCTTCAGAGCTGGGGATGTGAATTTAACCACTTCAAGTCCGGACACTTTCACCCCCTTCCAGTTCAGGCCAATTTTCAGCTTTCAGCGCTATCACACTTTGAATGATAATTGCGCGGTCATGCAACACTGTACCCATATGAATTTTTTAGCATTTTTTTGAGATGGATAAAACTTTGTTTTGGTGGTATTTATTCACCACTGGGATTTTATATTTTTTTGCTATATAAATGAAAAAGTCCAAAAATTTTTTTTTTAAAAAGTGTTTTTCTTATAACATTTTGTAAATAAATAATCTTCCTTCATAAATCTTGGCCAAAATCTCTCTTTTTAGTAAAGAAAAAAAAATAACCCAAATTAGTTTATAACCAAAAATTATAATTTTTCAAAACAGTTTTTTACATTTTTATATTATTACTGATGAGGTTTTTTTTTAACATACCATCACCCTAGCAGTACAGTGTCACCATAGTGATACTGTACTACTTGTGGGGGGTGTTGAAGATTTTTTTTTACTTTTTTTACACTGATTGCTTTTACACCCATAAAGGCTGTAAAAGCAATCATTTCTCCTGCTCTCTGGTTGCATTCTTGCAGCCATTGAGAAATACTGTCTGAGCTGTGATTGGTCACAGCTTGTCACATGGTACAAGACTGTTGTGAATAGCCTTGTACCATGTGACCTCGGTGATCATTCACAGATTTCACAACTATTAAACAATGATGTCAGGAAGTGACATCTTGTTTACTATTATTTATGTGATCACTGACTGGCCAATCAGTGATCACATGAATCGAGACCTCACACAGAGGTCCCGTACAGCGATCTGTCCTCCGGACACAGCAGCCACGATCGTGCTGCTGAGCGCTCCCAGTGAGCGCGCACAGACAATGGATGCGGGGACACGTTTAGCAACGTCCACCTGCATCGGCAGCGCTCCCGTCCATCCGTTTATCGACATGGCCTGGACGCGAAGAGGTTAAAGATCTTACGCTGATTTTGGCTAGACTGCCTCTGCTTTGTGGATGTCTATTTTTGAATCAAGTTACACAGAAACACCTACTAATTGAGGTGATAGAGGTCTGTGGCCATACCTGGAGCATGTCTGTGAGTGTTTGCCATCGTCAATGGAGAGGACCCATTTTTCTTTGATTGCTATCAAGGACCATCTATTTGGGATCATTATTTGAGGTTTCTTTATGCTTTATGACTCCTTGGGGGTCACATTTTGAAGGTGGGCGCGCATGCTAGCTGGTGGAGAATTGATTTTATATATATATATATATATAGATATATATATATATATATATCATAACTGGATGTCTCATGGCTTGTGTTGAACATTCTTTTTTGTTCCTGTGTTTTTTGGGACTGCTATTATCCTTTTTGGGACTTACTTTATCACATCAATTTTATTATCATTATTTCCTTGTGTTCACGTCAGTCACTGGCACAGTATTAGCACACTGTGCTGTCTTTATTGATATTTGGTATTGTCTGCACTTATTCGTGTTTTTTGCATTTGTTGTTTTCACACTTGGATGAGGGTCATATGTGCATTAAGTTTCTGATTTATTTGTTATATTGTTCATGCACTGAGTAGCGCAGCACCACTTCACTTCTTTTATAATAAATCCTGATTGGTTACTTTGCAGAACTGCACCAGCTTCTGTGTGCAGTACTTTTAGTAAATCTCCCTCGTTTTCTCAGCTAAAGGAGAATATAAAAGCCGTTTCATCACGTGGCCACTATTTTGGAATATAGTTAGCAGGGGCGAACTGACAACTCATGGGGCCCCCGGGCAATAGGGGATCATGGGGCCCCTATGTCCTTGCCCACATTCGAAACCACACCCCAAAAAAGCCTATAAAAGGTACCAGGGGCATTTCATGGGGCCCCCTACTGACCCTGGGCACTCGGGCAGTGCCCCACTGCTCGAATGGTCAGTCCACCCCTGATAGGTGTCTGCGGCCACTCGGGGGTCATTGCAGTTAGGTTGGTAGCGCAGGAGGACTGTTCTTACCAGGGGCGGACTGACCATTTGGAAACTCGGGCACTGCCCGAGAGCCCGGGGTCAGTAGGGGGTCCCATGAGATGCCCCTGGTACCTTTTTCATAGGCTTTTTTGAGTTTGGGCAAGGACACAGGGGCCCCATGATCCCCTATTGCTCGGGGGCCCCATGAGTTGTCAGTCCGCCCCTGGTTCTTACACAATCAGGATTTATTGTCAAAGCTTAATGGAACAAGCTGAAGTTAGAAGCTGATTGGTTACTATGCAATACGTTTGGATGTTTGCCCAGTTCCCAAAGACTCCTGACTACTATAGCAAAAGTATTTCATTTATTTATAGCAAAAACTTTCTTTTCTTTTTTTTTCATTTTGATGAAGGGTTTTTTTTCTTTGTTTGCCATTTGTCACATGGAAAAGATTTCTCTTTGGTTCCTGTTCTAGAGACACAACAGGAAATAGGAACAAATCTCTGCAAAGTAAGGGGAGTTTTCCCTTTTAGACAGTTGTCACCAGAACAGGTGTGCCCGCTGGAAGATTTATTCCCACCTCTTGTTTTGGTGACAGCTATAAAATTTGGGATTTCCCATCACTTTCCATCTCTGTAATGATGGTCATCAGGACAAATAGAAAGGCTGAGTCTTCCTTACTTGGGCGCAGACAGAAATAAGAACCTGACAAGAGGTTTCAACCTCTCATCATTCTCAACAGCCATGGCTGTAAATACACTTTAAGGGAATGGAATATTATATGACTTTAGATCGCCTTTAGAGGAAAACACTAAATTCCAAACATTAGCAAGTAATGGTGTGAATGTTAAAGTGGATCTAAACTCTCCTATCCTTTACGAGGCAAAGATGGTGCCATCTTAGCCCATAGTTAGACCTACAGTTGCAATGGTGCGATCAATTATTTGAGGGCTTGAAATTTTTCTTGAGTACTGACAGAAACACACAGACAACTGTAACAGTTATCATCAGAGGCATGCCTTGAATGTACTGTAGATCAGTTGGTTTAGTTCTGCTTCAAAGCTTAACTCCGCATTTAACGTCCCTTTAAACAGTTTGTTTGGGGCAAGCTGGCCCACACTAACTATTTACTACATTAACTGGTGTGCTTGCTGGAAATGCTGTGTTAAAGTGGTTGCAAACCTCAGAAATGGAATATGAACAAAGCATAATCCTCCGTAGTGTGTTCTTGTCTCAATCCAGAGCACTAAGTGTCTTTTCTGTCTACTGCCTCATTTCCCTGTTATCAGCATGAGTCACTTCTGACAGGTTTTCCTGGCACCAAGAGAAAAATGGTGATGGAGAGGCAGGGGCGGACTGACAACTCATGGGGCCCCCAGGCAATAGGGGATCATGGGGCCCCTGTGTCCTTGCCCAAACTCAAAAAATCCTATGAAAAAGGTACCAGGGGCATCTCATGGGGCCCCCTACTGGCCCCAGGCCCTCGGACAGTGCCCGAGTTTCCAAATGGTCAGTCCGCCCCTGAGTGGGACTAAACCCTCCAATTCACCAAGGACAGTGCCATCTTTTTAGATCTGCAGTTGCCATGGTGGTGCATAATAGAACAGCTATGAATCTTGAGGGCTTGAAAGATAAGTTTAGATATGGCATAATAACTGATATAGCCCCACTGGCAACTGTGACAATTATAGCTATACCTTAAATGCAGCATCCACTGTGGATATGTGCAATTCGCTTCGGTCCGATTCTAAATCCAACAAATTCTTGGTTATTCGGAGATTCGGATGTATCCGAATTTTTGAATAACAATAGTAATGAATTTTGTTCAAATTTGTTTTGTTTCGTTTATTCAGTTTCTAACAAATTCCAAATTTTCAGAACAATTCAAATTCGAATCGGTTGAAAATTTATTGACTGATCCAGATTCTGTGTGAAAAATAGCTGGTCATTAAGGAGAGGTCTGGGAAGCTGGACAGTGCATCTTTAACATCTGATGACTTATCAGCTGTCAGTGGTTTCCCCAATGACAGCTGAATGTAAAAAAAAGAATTTCCTGCAATGAAAAATAAAATGGCATGGGGTCTCCCCCTATCCATACCAGACCCTTATCTGAGCATTCAGTCCAGCAGGTCATCAAAGGTGGGTGGATGAGCGAGCGCCCCCCCTCCCCCTTCGAACAATACTAGACCACATGCCCTCAACATGGGGGGGGAGTGTTTTGGGCCCCCCAAAGTGCCTTGACCCCATGGTGATGGGGCAATGGTCTCTTCCCGACAACCCTGGGCGGTGGTTGTGTGGGTCTGTGGGCGAGGAGCTTATCAGAATCTTAAAACCCTCTTTATCAAGGGGGCCCCCAGATCCCGCCATCCCCATGTGAATATGAGTATGGGGTACATAGTATCTCTACTCATTCACCAAAAAAAGATTAAAAAGTGAGAAAAAATACACCGTTTTTTACAAATCTTTTATGAAAAAAACAAAAAATAAAAAATAAATGTCCTCCGAAGTAGATCAACTTGAGATTCATCATGACTGATATTGGATTCACTACGGGGGACATTTATTTTTATTTTTTGTTTTGTAATAAAGGACTTGCAAGCACATACAGAGACAGGGCTGCTGATAATGGGGTGACACCAGTCCTCCTGTACGTGGGCCCAGGCAACAAAAGAATCAGATATGGGCAGGAGAGGGGGTGATCGGTGCAGGGGCAGGGGGGGTAATTAGAAGAACTTATCCCCTGGGTGTCTCTCCCTGCGGCAGCTAAAATCTAGCTTCTCCTTCTTTCCCTCCCATCGGCTTTCAGCTGCTGCAGTGAGAGACACATATGGGATCGGTTCCTGTAATTGCACCCCCTCTTCCCAGATTACCTTTCCTGTCCAGGATTCAATTCTCCATGCTTCCCGCTAATAGGAGGTGCTCAGTCAGAAGTCCTAATTTGCATATTTGTTCCCAATCACACAGTGACTCAGTTTAATACAAGATGGCCAAGATGCAGCCAGGCAACATGGTCAGAATGACAAGAATAATAGCCAGGGAACTAGATTTTTCAGGACACCTCAACACATTGCAACATCTATTGTTTCTCTTGAGATTAGGTTTACTTTAAAACAGTATAATCTACCATGAAAAAAATATCTTACCTGCAGGGCATTTTGCAATCATTCCATTGGCTATACTATCTACGCATTTCATATCTGGAACTGGACATTTACACTGAGATCCTCCTGTAGTGGTAGATCCACCACCTCCACCAGTGCTGGGTTGTTCTCCACCATATCCTCCACCTCCTGTTGTGCCTGGACGTCCTCCATTGTATCCGCCACTTCCTCCTGAGCTGGGATAACCTCCACCATATCCTCCACTTCCTCCTGGGCTGGGATACCCTCCACCATTTCCTCCATTTCCTACTGTGCTTGGACGTCCTCCACTGTTTCCTCCACTTCCTCCTGAGTTGGGATACCCTCCACCGTATCCTCCATTTCCTACTGTGCTTGGACGTCCTCCACTGTTTCCTCCACTTCCTCCTGAATTGGGATACCCTCCACCGTATCCTCCATTTCCTCCTCCATATCCGCCAGGTAATAATAAGTTAAAATTAGGCCAAGCTGGCTGTGAAACTGCAGAAATATAAACACAAGCCAAGTTATTTTCACATATGTTACATACGTCATTTAATATCTTTTTGATGGAGCTCGTGCAGAGTTAACCCTGTATAGGTTGCAAGCTGACTATCCCTGCAGGATGGATCGGATCTGTGGATTGGGGAGGATAATGGATCGGACTCCGATCCATTATGCTCAATCTGCAGATCCGATCCATCCTGCGGGGATCGTCGGAGGGGGTGTCACTAAGTGTTATCACACTGTGTGACACCAACTCTAGGGATGCCCCTGCCTATAGTACACACAATCAGAAAATCGTACAAAAAATACTGCTTTCACAGCGACTCTATGATAATCCGAAATTCTATGATAGGACAAGCACAAACATTTTTCTTGTACGATTCCAGATTGTACAATTTTTGAAAATATAATACAAATACATTATTATTATTATTATACAGTATTTATAAAGCGCCAACAGTTCGCTCAGCGCTGTACATTACAAAGGGGGACAGAACATGCGACAGAACAATACCAATACAATGCGATACACGAGGGGTTCGAAGGCCCTGCTCTTTCAAGCTTACAATCTAGGAGGGAGGGGATAGTGGTACAGGAGGAGATAGCTGTGGGGGATGGAGTGGTAGGAAGAGTGGAGGAGGTCGGCAAATTAGCAGGGGGTGGGGTAGGCTTCCCTGAAGAGGTGGGTTTTCAGGGTGCGCCTAAAGGAGAGGAGAGTAGGTGATAATCTGATGGGTTGGGGCAGGAAGTTCCAGAGGATGGGTGACACCCTGGAGAAGTCCTGGAGGCGGGCATGGGAGGAGGAGACCAGGGAACTAGAGAGAATGAGGTCTTGTGAGGAGCGGAGTGTGCGTGTTGGGTGGTACTTGGATATTAGGTCAGTGATGTAATTTGGGGCAGTGTGGTGGACGGCTTTGTACGTCAGTGTTAGAATTTTGAATTTGATCCGTTGCACAATCGGAAGCCAGTGAAGGGATTGGCAGAGGGGGGTGGGAGCAATATGAGAGCAAAAGAAATGAACCACAAGCCGCAAACCAAGCAATCCCATACATCAAGGAGATAGTGGCAGCCTCAGTTTATCTCTGTCCTGGACATACCCAGACATGTTTTGCACCGCCCATGGGGCTTAGTCATGGAATTTAACTGCTTATGCGCAACCCCATAGCAGAAATACTGCTACAGGGCAGCATGGGTGCACAAAATCATGTGTATATATATATGTGATTTTGCAGTTCTGGGAGGGTGCACTACCCATCCAGCTATTCGTGGCCTTGGCTGTCAATCACCGGATCCCGACCGGTGATTACTCACCGACACCCATTGATCGCCAAGTATCTCCAATGGGGGAAAGACCTGTGTATAAACAACGCAGATCTCTCCCCTGTCAGCTCCTACACACTGCTTCGTACGGCTCCACATAGCAGAGCCATACAGTGGGGCAAAAAAGTATCTAGTCAGCCACCAATTGTGCAAGTTCTCCCACCCAAAAAGATGAGAGAGGCCTGCAACGGGCACATCACTTCCGAATTTTCTTTCTGTCATACAACAATTTTCCGAACTTTAGTAACCTCTTCACTTTTGATATGAGACTAGCATGCAAAAAAAAAATGGATGGATCATTCGTCCAATATTCTCATCATGTGTTTGGGGCTTTATGCAGTGAAATGTAGGATGCAAAAGATTCTTTGGCCATTGTTTCTAGAAAAGAAGATCGGATTTGGGACAGTGGGACAGATAAGTATTAACAGGCAGCCCATTGTCAAAAACTATTATCTATCATGTAAGGTAAAAGTAGTATATGCTATGCAATATTCCTGGTACTTACATGTGGATGCCACTAACAGGCAACAAACGAACAGTGTTAACGATGCCATGTTTCTGCAAGAGTGAAAAAAAAAAAAATCGATGAATCCCATTTCCATTTGAAATATACAGTTATCTGCAGTAATACTGATGAGCAGAAAGAAATCATACAGAGCCCCTGTGCACTAGTGACTTGAACCTCCTTGGATACTTGAAACCTTAACAGCATTTTCTGAGGATCTGGAGTGCCTTTTTTAAGGCAGTTTCTCACCAATGCGTGCATTAGTACCTCTTTTGCCCCAATGCACTTCAGCATATGTCCCCATTCATTTCTTGGTTTTTGGTACATAGAAGCCTGTTAAAGACCCATAGGAGAAAAATGGGCGCATGTGAGCCATTGCTTCAAATATCACATACACATAGCTGTAAATGCAACCAAAATGATGAATGATTTCATATGGAGTCATGTCTCCTGGTACCTTTGCCATGCAGCACCTTGCCATTTGTTTTTTTTTTGTAAACAGAGTATGTCTTTTGACAGCCGAATCTGACTTTTCAGACGGCAAATACCAAGGGTGCAACCAAAACATCTGATTTTCATCTAATGTGTACAGTAATCGTATGGAAATCGAACAGAGAAAAAACGTGTATGAGCAGAAGTATAGAACGAGCCTACACTTCCTCTTCTACTATGCATGTACGCTACATAGAAGTAGGTCTTACACTTTTTCTTTTACTTTTTCCTTTGTTGGCCTTAGTCAATACCATTCCAACTACATCATGATATGCAGTTTCGTGGAAAATCAGATGATTGTTCGTCCAATTTTCTCATAGTGTGTACTAGACTTCAGTGTGATACTTGTGCAGAGCTGTTACCTTGCAGCATTCACCAGCCTGAGTGTTCTATACTGAGTTCCTATTACCTAGCTCAGGGGTGTCAAACTGGCCGCCCTCCAGCTGTTGCGAAACTACAAGTCCCATCATGCCTCTGCCTTTGGGAGTCATGCTTGTAACTGTCAATCTTGCAATGCTTCATGGGACTTGTAGTTTGTCAACAGTAGGAGGGCCGCCAGTTTGACACCCGTGAAGCTTGTTCCATATTCCTCTTGTATCTTAAAAACCTTCTTCACCTTCAAGACTTTTACAAACCTTATTTATTTCCGGTACTTATATACTGTTGTCAATTTACACAGCGCTTTACATATATATATTGTACATTCACATCAGTCCCTAACCCTCAAGGAGCATACAATCTAATGTCCCTAACTCACATTCATACATACACATACTAGGGCCAATTTAGAAAGGAGCCAATGAACCTTCCAGCATGTCTTTGGAGAGTGGGAGGAAACCCACGCAGGCACAGGGAGAATATGCAAACTCTAGGCAGGTGGTGCTGGGGTTGGGATTTGAACCAGCGACCCTAGTACTGCCAGGCGGAAGTGCTAATCATTTAGCCACTGTGCTGACCTTTCCACTGTGCTGACCTTTATTCGTGTTGAGCTGTTCTGCCACCCTGCCTACAGGCATCTTGTCCCAAAACACCAGGTTTAGCATTTGCAATAAATAATTGATAGACGTCTTGTCAAAAATAAAAAAAGGACTCTCTGGACAAAATGTGGTCCTAAATTTATTGAGTGACATAGAATATCAGCCAAGGCAAAGATCATTATTTAACTCATATGGTGCAATGTTATTGTAATTAAACAGTAATTGAGGGTTATAACCCCTGCCATTAGTTATGCTAAAAATCAAACTTGTAATTAAATTTGTATGCAAAGATGTGCCTTTTGCTGGAATAATCAACATTCTTGGAATTTAACCTCTTCACGCCGGCCACACACAAATGTGCGGCCTCCCAGCGTCTGGGCTTAGACACCGAGTGGCCGCACATTTGTTTGCAATTAAGAAAAACATATGTACTGAGATCGCGCGCCCTGCGTGCTCCCAGCACGCATGTCCGATACTCACGGAAAGGTCCCGATCTTCTCTTTCGATTGGGACCTTTCCCGACCATGTGACCGCCCTGACGGCGAATCACGGCGGTAACATGACCCTAAAACCCCGCCCCGCTTCCTGGCTTCTGAAACCCTTAAAGGGCCGGGAGGCACCGGCGCCAAGGGGTTAAAGAATGCTGGTGGTTTCATATAAATGTCGGATTTAAAAGAGAAGTATGGTTATCTAAGCGTTACTGCAGCTCTCTACTGAAAAAAGAAAATTTCAAGAATAGATGGAAGGGTATTCCATATAAAACAATTTATACATTGTGGTACTCAGATTGTGGTGGTGTACAGATTGAGGTGTCCTTGTGGGCTGTACTATGTGGGATGGATGGTGCGCACTATGCACATAAAATTTGTGGAGCACCGGGATAAACATAGGATAGACATAGTGTTCCCCGACACTTTTCTCAGGTACATGGTGGAAGTATAGAGGGCTTAGAGCTTTTTTGGTATCGAAGCTATACCAATGTCTGTTCCAGGGGAGAGGTCTTCCAGATTGTGTGCACGGGAGACATTATAGGTCCCTGATTAATCAAACGAGGAACTGGAAATTAATACTTTAATTTAATAAATATATTTCCCTTCTATTAGGGTGTTTTATTATTTTTCGGTAACTTATTGGCTACTGTACTTCAATCAGTATGTTATGATCTTACATTTCAATGAAAAAAGCAATATCTTATATAAAAATTTTTAACAATTTTTTTGTAGGAGATTGATCTTCATCTCCATTAATTGCACAGCGGATGACAATAATGTCAGCTTGGCTGTCCCCATTTTGATTTTATTCAATTTAATTTTAATTCCATTTACTGATTATTATTATTAATCTTATTATGCAGTGAAAACAGATTTTGTAACTATTATCATGTAGCATTTGCTATTATTATTAATCATAATAATAATCTGAATGAAATTCCTAATGATATATTGTAACAATGAGAATGATAATGTTACTGTTGTCCCACTATCTATATTTTGTATCAGTTAGCTTCTCCTGGTGCGGTCCCTTTAAGATCTGGTTAACACATGATACATGAGGAGTGGGAGTGACTTGATAAAGGAGGCCATGCCTCCAAAACACATAATCATAGCAACCTTGATGTGTGTCTTCATCTCCCTGTTCTTCTCTGTGTTGCAGGTCTCTCTCAATGGAGCGTGGCGCTGGCTGGATCGAGCGCATGCGCAGTAGCAAGGGCATGCTAGCATCTAATCACGGTGGTTCCTGTCATTTCAGGCTGACAGCTAGCCTCTTGGAGGTGTCTCCCGTTTGAGTGTATTGGGTAAAGGTTTTATAGTTGCTCTTAATAAAAATGTATTGCACTAGGGCACTAGGGTTTTGGGTTGTTCCAAAAAACCAAACATACATACTTACCTAGGTGGATGAACACCGAGAACTGAGTGATCACATGACCTCTGTTTGCCGAGTTCTCAGTCTTCAGTGAGCAGAGATTGGTGACTGTCTGTGCTCCACCCCTCTAGTGCTCGCTGGAGTGCCAGACTATCGAGAGAGCAGGAGCGGCTGGCTCTCAACGGCACTCTAAAAGGCTGAGCCAGCTGCCAGTCAGGCATCTGAGCAGATCCCGATATTATTGTTACAATGCCTGCAGAGCCTGGACCAGCTATGTGATATCAACCAACAGCGGGCTTTAGCGAGCTGGGTCACAGAAGTGCAGAACTAAGTGCACTCCAATGACCCACCGGAGAAGTATGGCCAAAATAGCTTTGGCCATATTTTGCCTTTAATTTAACCATCATATCTTCATATGGTCAAATATGAGTAATGGAAAAATTAGAGTAGGTTCAAGGGCTGTCTGTGTCCCCAAATACTGATGGCAATGAGAAAATCCAACATTTTCTGATAATTAATTGAACAGGAATAAAGGTGAAATCTATCAATTGGGGACACTTGTTCCAGAGACAGCTAAGAGCGGATTCATCCCTTTTCTTCCTGTTTTGTCTATGGCACAGAAAGTGAAGGGAAATCTGACACATACAGAAAATAAAATTTGAAATGGCTTTTAACCATTCCCATTGTCCATTTTTTATCTTCTAATTGAAGATAAACATTTATTTTTCTCATAAATACTGTACACAAACACATCTTACTGACAGTGCTTTTTTTGCTAATGCAAATTGTAGACTTAAAGCGGAGCGCCACCCAAAAGGGGAAGTTCCGCTTTAAGCCTTTGTCCACTGCTCCCCGTTAAGGATTAGCACCTTTGGGGAGCGGGTACCAGAATTTGATAGGTACCCGCTCCCACTTCCGCTGCAATCGCCTAGGCGATCAGATGCAGACGTTGTCCTCCCCCCTCCCTCCCCATAGTCTTCTGGGACACGTGACAGGTCCCAGAAGACTACGGGACCATTCACAAAGCACAGCGCTTCTCACGCATGCGCAGTGGGCACCCGGCTGAAGATGCCGGCGCCAGGGAGAGAAGATAGCAGGTGAAACCAGCCATGGTGAGAACAGCGCTGGACCGAGGCCACATTTATAGCCATGTATGGGCACCTTGGTTGTACAGAAGTCGATCTACTGATTGACTTCTGTACAACCAGCCTGTCGGATTTTTCCTGATCGATAGCCAGCAGCACTGATATGTGTGTTCTGACAGTGGGGAAGGCTGTTTCTGCTGTCAGAACACAATAGCACAGCGGTTGGATTCCCCCATCCACCTCAAATATGTGGATGGGGGAACTGGATACTTATTTTCGTTCAACCCGCTAGTTGAATGAAAAAAAAAGATGAATGTATGGGTTGCCATGCAGTAGCTCTGCAATCATAAGAATTCAGTTCAACAGCAACCATTGCCATATATTATTGAATGGAACTATACACATCTTAAACTGGAAATTTGGCTTTAAAAAGTTGCTAGCAGTGAGGGTTTTTTTTTATTGAAGAAGGGACTGACTATTGCTGGCCATACATTATACAATTATCTGCAGATTTTTGGCTTAGATTTACCAAAAACCATATAATAGGAGGACAAACCTAAACAACACTTTCAGTTGTATCCAATTAGGCAGGCCCTTGCACTACACAGTTGAAGGTAAATCTAAAGGAAATTGGGCAGAAAATTGGAAGATAATTGTATAATGTATGGCCAGCCTAAGTCTCCTCAGCAATAAAGGTTTGTACCTGCCTGCTTGCAAACTTCCTTAGAATGTGCACTGAGTTGTGCATGCAGATATGTCATCCCACCTGCTCCATCAAGATGGCCTAGGATACCGAACCCTGAGAAGCAGAGATGTGCACAACTGAAAAATTTGTTTCAATTTGGATTCGTTCATTAGGTTAATAATATTGTTTTGTCATATTCGATATGTTAGAATGATTTGTTTTCAGAATTTGTTTGTATATTTGTTATTTTTTAATCAATTCAAATTTGCATTTATTTGAAGTTTAAATTTCGGAATTTGAATATTCTATTAACTTCTATTCTGTTCTTCTATTTTATTCTATTTTATCTTCTATTCTATTCTAGTTTTTCTATTCTATTCTTTTATAAGCTATTCTTTTTTATTCTGTTTTAATCTATTCTATTTTATTCTATTCTAGTCTATTCTATTCTTTTCTATTCTATTTTATTAAGCAGCCTAAGTAGGAATCATCTTATTTCACTTTTTTTCCTTGCTGTATTTATTGCAATGTGTTTCCATTTCGAATTCAAATTTATTTTGGAATTCAACATAATTTTAGAATTCGGATAATTTGTTTAGTTATAATTTTATTTGCTTTGGATTTGTTAAAGTTCGTTACTATTGTGATTCAGAAATTTGGGTACATCCAAATCTCTGAATAATGAAAATGTAGTCCTAATTTTGATTTGCAACAAAACGAATTGCACGTCTAGTAAGAAGACTGTGTAAGTGCTTGTGTACACAAGCGTTGTCTTCCTGCATTTTGCATTCAAACGTATGAGTCTGGGCGGCTCTTCATGAAAAGGCTCTGACTGATGGTGTATGCAAGCCTTTAAACTGATTTTAATTTTGGGGACTGTTTCTGTCTAAGCTCATTAGAAAAAGAAATATCAAGGGAATATAATATAACATAACATAAAACAAATATCTATATTTTCCCTCATCCCTTTTGCTTACCTCCCACAGCAGAGAGCAATCCGTACAGCTACGGAGACAAGTCCTTTTTTATAGTAACCGCCACCATGAAATTTACACCCTGTAACCTGGCGAGGACATTCCCTGGGCTAACCTATAATTTAGGCTATAGGCGTGTATAGCTATACAACCTGTTCAGGGACAACACCCAATAAAAAATTATGGAGATAATTCATATATTGGTTTTCCTTGTGCATTCATATATAATTAATTTGGGAGAGAAAAAATCAAAGAACATTGCACCAGACATTTTAACTTCTTGCCTACCAGGCACTTATACCCCTTTCGTGCCCAGGCCAATTTTCAGCTTTCAGCGCTTTCCTTATTTGAATGACAATCACACGGTTATGCAATATTGTACCTATATGAAATTTTTATAATTTTTTTTCACACAAATAGAGCTTTCTTTTGGTGGTATTTAATCGCCGCTGGGTGTTTTATTTTTTGCGCTATAAACAAAAAAAGAGGAAAAAAAAGAAACGTTTTTCTTTGTTTCTATTATAAAATGTTGCAATTGGGTAATTTTTCTCCTTCACTGATGTGCGTTGATGAGGCTGCAATGATAGGCAGCACTAATGGGCACTGATAGGCAGCACTGATGGGCACTGATGAGGCGGCACGGATAGGCGGCACTGACTGGTGGCACTGATGGGCGGCACTAGTGGGTGGCACTAGTGGGCGGCACTAGTGGGCGGCACTGCTGGGCACTGGTGGGCGGCACTGCTGGACAGCACTGATGGGTGGCACTTCTGAGCACTGATCATCAGTGCCCTGATCATCAGTGCCGATCTGCTCTGTGACAATTGCCAGCTATCCACAGTACTTTACTCACACTGTGACAGTGTGAGGAAAGTGCAGCCGATAACCAGCAACTGTATTTACCCGGTGATCAGCTGTGTCATTGGACACAGCTGATCACTTGGTAAAAGGCCGCTTCGCCGGATATAAACAGTGCCATTTTAAAATTGGGAAAGCTTCTGATCACACTCTTCTTGGTGTGATCAGATGCTTTAAGGGCAGAGGAGAGATCTAGAGTCTAATAGACCCCAGATTTTTTAGAAAAGAGTACCTGTCACTGCCTATTGCTATCGCAGGGGATATTTACATTCCTTGTAATAACAATAAAAGTGATCAAAAATAAAATGAAAGGGACAGTGTAGAAATAATAAAAAAGCAAAATAAATAATAATAAAAAGAAATTCACCCCTACCCCCATCCCCATGCTCGTGTGCAAAGGCAAACACAAGCAGCAGCCCCATGGCGGTATGTAAACACAGATGCGTGTGAGGTATCACATGAGCGTCAGATTGAGGGCAGTAACTCTAGCACTGGACCTCCTGTGTAAATCCAAAGTGGTGACCTCTAAAGGCTTTTAAAGCATCACCTATGGATATTAAAAATGTACGTACTTTGTCGCCATTGCACGGGTGTGCGCAATTTTAAAGCATGTTATGTTTGGTATCCATTTGCTCGGCATAATATCATCTTTTATACCTTATCAAACAATTGGGCAATATATTGTGTTTTTCTGCATTAAAATTCTAAAAAGTTTTTATTCCGAAATATTTGCGTTTTGAAAATCGCTGCGCAAATACTGTGTGACATAAAATTTCAACATCCACCATTTTATTGTCTAGGCTCTCTGCTTTAAAAAAAAATATATAATGTTTGGGGGTTCAAAAGCTTAAACACTGTTTTTTTCAAGTAATTAAAAAGTGTCAGAAAAGGCTTGGTCTTCAAGTGGTGAGAAAAGTGGGTAATGTGTGGCATAAGCTTCTAATGTTGGTCCTGAAATGCCAGGATAGTAGAAGAACCCTTGCCCCCCCCTTCCCCCCATGACCCCTTTTTGAAAAGTAGACAGGTATCTGCTAAGAGGCATGGTGAGTATTTTGCAATGTATATTTTTCAAAACCCTGTGACAAAAATGGTATCTGCAAAATACTTGCCATACCTCTTATCAAATTCCTTGGGGTGTCTACTTTCCAAAATGGGGTAATTTGGGGGGGGGGGGTTGTTTGTACTATCCTGGCATTTTAGGGCCTCCGAAACTGTGATAGGTAGTGAGGAAGTGATATGAGGAAATATGCCCTTTAAAAGCCTGGAGGTGGTCATTGGATTTTGGGGGTGTGTATGTGGCTAGACTGCCAAAAAGTCTCGCACATGTGGTATCCCCATACTTGGGAGAAGTAGCAGAATGTGCTTTGGGGTTTTATTCTACCTATGGCATGCGTGAGCAATTTATCATTTAACTGACAACTTTGTGTAAAAAAACAAAATTGTCATTTTCCAAAAATTTGTGGCAAAAATAAAATGTTCCATGGACTCAAGATGCCTCTCAGCAAATTCCTTGGGATGTCTACTTTCCAAAGAAGGGTCATTTGGGGTTTTGTTTGTACTGCCCTGGCATTTTAGCACCTCAAGAAATGTGATAGGCAGTCACAAAGTAACAGCTGCGTAAATTCCAGTATATATGCCATAGTTTGTAGATGCTATAACTTTCACACAAACCAAGTCATATATATGTATTGGGATTTTTTTTTACCAAAGACATGTAGCAGAATACATTTTGGCCTACAATTTTGACTACCTTTGAGTTTACTATATACTTTTATAACCGAAAGTAAAAAATATCAGGGAATACTTCCCAGTAGGGACACAGACAGCAATAAAAATATGACAGGGGCCATGTAAATGACTTGTCTCTATTTACAGATATGTTTTCCAATGTACGACCGCCATTGACTGTCACCATTTGTTACTTCATTATTTATATACATGACAGCGGTTGCATCTGTATCTTTTAAACTTAAAACTATTCAAGAAAAATTTATTGAAAGGAAAAATATGACAGGGGCACTTAACCACTCTATGCAATGCTAATAAAATGTTTTAGCTATAGACACACTTTAACTTTGAAATGGTAATTTGTCTCTGTCAAAAGTATGAAACCTGGGAAAACAATAGTTTATTAATTAGGTCAGGATGAATATAGAAAAATGATAAATGAAGGGTGTGTTAGAGAGGACACCTTTCCATTGTGCTAAATAGATGTAAATGTCGTGACACGTCTTTGGGAGTCTATTGGGTGTGGGCAATGCTTTAGCACTGCTTCTACTGGTATTACATAAGACAATGAAGTGACTGGCATCATCGACACTCATTAATGGGGCCCAGGTACAATGCAATTAATGAAATATTGCAGAATATCACAAAGAGAACCTGTAACCAGGCCTCACTTTGTGTTTTAAACATTTGCAACACTGGAAAATACTTACAGTTTACCCTACAACACTTTTGGGTGTGTCAGATCGCTGTATGTGTCAACTCCAGGTTCTGGTCTCTTCCCTTCCTCTTTTTCCTTATCATTTGAGTCTGGAATATATGTGTAGCCCTCTTCTGGCAAGTTATGAAAAATGTCTCTCCCCAAACAGCTTTAATTGCTTTAAACCTGGGGGTAGATAAGAGAACCTTCACTAAGTGAAAGAATGGGTTTGATAATAAAGTTGGCAGTGCCTTCACCCAGGACAGAGGGGATTCCCTTTCTGGAAAATGAATCAGTAATCTAATCACAGTAATTGGGAGCTGAGGAACTACTGCTACCAGCATATAACATTAACAATAAGCATTGTATATAGATGCACACCAATATGGGAAGAATGAGTGGAGAGAATGATGCAGTGTCTGTCTTGTTGTCAAAGACCTGAAGAGTTATTGGTGATGGGGAGATCCTCCAACCTTTGCTCAACCTGTCTGAAATGTAGCTTTTCAACAGTAGAAACTGTGGTGTGATACTGCATACAGCCTATCTACTTTGCTTCTTAGTCCATAGTAGTTTCTAATCTGCCATGCAATAGGACCTCTAACTACCTACTGGGCCATTGGATGCCTAACCTGGCTCTAGTCTCTGCTTTTTATTGAGCCTTGAGATAAAACTAGCTATAGAATTTCAGACTAGATAGGACAGGGTTAATTAAAACAACAGGAGATGCATCTAAACTCTATTGAAATAAACAGGTTTACCTACTGTAACAGAACCGACCCAGACTGCACTTGAGTACTTCCGTTTGACTACCACTTCCCCATCCAAACACCGACAAGAGACACCACAGCCGACCATACAAAACTAGACAATACCAGTCTTGAAGTAAACCAAGAGGTAGACTAGTTTATTTGAACACAGATACAAGATATATACACTCAGGGGGCAATCCCCCCCCTCCCTGCATAATGACACAAGGTGGGGCAATCTACATTTAGTAACAAGAGACACACAGGTATTCAAACTTCACACCAGCAGACAGTCCCATCAGAAAGAAGGGCTGCTGGAGACACCCCCCCACTAAGCTAATACACATAAACACATACATCCCATAATAGTTTGCTCCCAAGCCAGACACACAATAGAACAATGGGATGCAACCACATGACATTAAACAATCAACAACCCCCACACAATATTAGGACATATCACCCTGTACACCTAAGAAGCACAGGGTGATTTACACATAAGAGGGATATGAGGAGCTGAGACAGGGGTCTCCCTACCTCTCCAAAGTGAGCTGGGTTTCATGGGCCCCCCACCCAAAGTGACTCCCGTCACACGTACTAATATACTGGAAAGTGACCACTACATACATAGAGTAGCACAGACTTAGCTATATGGCACTTTGCCAGTATCAGATCAAAAAGTTATGAGCAGCTGCAGTTAAACAGCCAGAACATAGGAACAATTATTCCTAATAAACCTCTCTATCTCCTCTCAAAAACCTCTCTATCTACTTCCTTCCTCTGGGTTTTTAACCCAGCCTCCCAGAGACAGGAAGTGCATACATAATTAACTGTGTCATATTAAGAACACATGTTCACAAATACGAACAGTAGAGGGTAGCAGATTCTTACATATGGGATGATTTTTTCCTACTGCAACAATTACTGTAACCCAGTGCTTCTCAATTATTTTCTGTCATGCCCCCCCTAGGAAGAAGAAAACATTTTGCGCCCCCCCCCCACGCGACTGTAAATAGTATTTTTGCAGCAGCACTTCTGCACTGCACACTTACCAGCTTTTCCCTCACTCAATTTTCGCGGGTCCGCTCGGCTCCGCCTCCTCGCCCGTGATTGGCCGCCTGTGTACCTTTCCTGAGCTACAGTTCTGGCGGCCAATCACCGGTGAGGAGGCGGAGCCGAGCGGCAGGAGTGAGGGAGTGGCCAGAGTGACGGAAGGAGCAGCGCTTCCTGGATGGATCATCGTGGGAGCCAGGTAAGAGACAGCAGCCCTCTGCCCACCCCTGTACTTAGTGTCCCTTCTGTCGGAAGGGGGGGGACGCTGGCGGCACCGCGCCGCGCCCCCCTTGACGGAGCCGGGCGCGCCCCACTATTTGAGAAGCACTGCTGTAACCAGAGAAATCCTAGATTATGGCAAGTGTGAAGGCTGAGAAGAGGGGCACGGTTTGTTAGAGATGAATTTCAGGCATGGTATATTTTTACATAGTTACATTGGTCCAGCTTAATTGTTTTTCATAAATTTAGGCCGAGATGTATTCTGCTACATGTCTTTGGTGAAAATAACCCAAATTAGGATGTATTTTTTAGTTTGTAGGAAAGTTATAGAGTTCACAAACTATGGTATAGATCTGAATATTGATCAATCCTGAAGTACTGACAGCCAATCTAATTTCTTGAGGTCCAAGAATGTCAGAACAGTACAGATATCCCCCAAATGACCCCTTTTTGCAAAGTAGACAGTCCGACGTACTTCATAAGAGGCATGGCGAGTTTTTTGAAGTTGTATTTTTTTTGTCATCAAAAAATGAAAAAATGAAAAAAATTAGTTTCACTATTTTTTTTTTACATATTGTCACCAGTGTAGTACAGCGTCATCATATAACTGGCATGGCGGTGATCAGGCACACTGACTGGTGACAGTATGAAAAAAAAATATATTTTTTTTAAATTTGTTTTTATTATTTTTTATTTTTTATTAATTTTTTTCTTTTTTTAAGATTTGTTTTTCATATTTCACTATTACCAAAGTAGTACAATGTTACCATAGTAACATTGTACTACTTTGGGGAAGTGATCAATATTTTTTTTTTTTTTACACAATTTGCTTATAGCAAAGAATTACTTTGCTATAAGCAAGCATTTACCTGAATGACATCGATTCATTCAGGGTTTTTTGTTGTTTTTTTTTTGTGCTTAGCTGTGATTTGGCCACAGCTAATCACATGACATGACAGCTAGTCACATGGTACCGGCAACGGGGGCCGATACTCAGATCTGTCATCGGCCATGTCCGAGGTACACGGCCGGTGACAGATCGCGCCGCTGCGCGGCTCTGCAGGAGCGCGATCTGCGCATGTGCAGGAGGACGCCATATGGCGTCCACCCGGAACGCTGATGACATTTGCCGGCCATTCGGCCATAGGGCGGGCGGCAAATGGTTAAAGTGTATATAACTCTCAGTAATAAACTTCTCTAATCCAGTCATTTTGGTCTGTTAAACATATCATTGAAAGTGCTATGCTGCATTTGTTTGTTATGTTCATGTAGCGCTACCCTTACGAGGGCCACTGGTATGTTTGTCCTGGTTTCCCCTTACTTCGCCCCACAGCCAGGGACAATGTATTTCTTCAGCCAAATACACACACACTTCCTCTTGTTGTCTTCAATGACCAGTCTAGGGGATGTTTGTTTTTTCAGTTTTATTGTAGCACTGGGGATAGGGATAGCGGATTGCAGTAGGATACTCCAATATTAGAACTATTCATACTGAGGACGTCTAAACTTATCTGTTAGTTGAGCAGTATTGAAGTCCTGACTGAAAGCAGATAGCAGACTTCTCTTTAAGGTGTAGCAACAAGTAGTCTAGGAATGAGCTAAGTCCCCTTTTTCAGTAGTAGTTATAGGGCTGAGCTCCTCAGGTAGAGGCCTGTTACGGCAGACTGTAGCAGTCCTGGAGTAACAGAACTGAGCAAAGTCCTTTGCAGTGGCACACGTTGGACAAGCTCTTCAGAACACTAATCCAGTGTCCCCAGGATCTCTCAGTGCCTGTACTCACCAAGTCCAAGAACAAAATGGTTGCCTCCTTCCAATCAAAACCCTCCAGTGATACCAGACATATCTTTGGCAGACAGCTCCCTTCTGTCAGCTTACTGTTGAACCAGGGTCACTCTCTCTAACTTCAGGCCTTCAGGTTGACCCACCTGAGGCCACATGGCAGCAAGTGCCAGGCGAGGCAACCTGTCTCCAGCCCGGCTTGGTGCAATCCACTCCTGGGAAAGATGCTGAACCCATGTGCTCACAGAATATAAATACTACTCCCAGCATGCAATGGGGCCACCCTCCCCTGCAATTGGCTAGGACTGTATCAATATTCATGCAGTTCATTTGCCTAGCCCCTACCCATGTTCTGAAGGCTCTCATAGCTTCCCGAAGGCAGGCAGAAATCAGACAAACCCAAACAACACCAGAGCATCATCAGCAGACCTGATTAATCAATCACAGCACTCTGTTAAGTAGAATACCACAGTAAATTTACCTGACAGCCTCTCTGGTAAGCGGAGAAACACAATTAACAGTATAAATCCTAGCACCTGACTAGAATAATATAATACATGTTGACCTTGCTGGAAATCTTGTGAGTTGATAACTTCCTGTGTGCTCTGCTCAAGCTGACTGTTTTCTACATCAGAGGTTCTCAATCACTGGGCCATGACTCAGTGCCGGGCTGCAGCCTTCTGACTGTTGGGCTCTGGTTTTCTGTCTGCTCTGACAACTAGCTTTGTTGTTAACTTTGTGCCGTCATGCACTCCCACCAGCTCCTGGGGTATGGGTTGAGATATGGGGGTCCTTCTGGCCAGCTCTGGTTGCCCTGGGTGCCAGACAGTCCCAGCAGAGTGATGCACATCAAACTCCAGCTTCCATACTAGAACAGAGCAGTAGCCAGAGCTGGCTGAAGGAAGTCTTGAGGCTTTGCGCTCATTCCAAGGGCCAGCAGGAGTGCAGGACAGCAAAGATATTGGTGTCATGGAGGATCTTGGCATATGTGCTACTGATGCCTGTCTACTCAAGCCCAAGCCTGTGACACTGCAGTGGAGTCTCTTTTAAAGGCAGGTGTCCTGTCTGGAGCTGGAGGGGAAGAGGAGATTGTTGATCAGAAAGGAGCTGCACTGAAAATAAACAGAAGCCTCCTGGGGCCACTAGGTTTGGCTGAACTAAAGCTCACATGGTAAGTTGTAGGAAAGCTTGCAATCTACTTCTGGGTTGCTTTGTGTGTGCAGAGAGGTAGCCAGTTTAGGGTATGCACTCCCTTTATTTTTCTTCTCTTGGGTTCCTGTTATCATTTGCGCGAGCTGCACACTGTCTTGACCTGAAATTTTTTCTCTGCTGTCTGCCAGGCTCAGTGCTGCCCCACTGATCACTCTTCGTTCATTGATGCCTAGTTTGAAATGGCTTGTTCCAAGTTTGTATCCATTGTAATAGATGTGCATTCATCTTAGGAGCCAATGTGCAAAAATAGCTTCAGGGCCTTAACATTATATTAAAACATGAGAATTGAAACTACAAAGAAACGTTGTAGCTAATAGGAACCAATCAGATTTCACAGTTATTGTTTGGAAATATTAAAAAAGAATTTGGTTTCAAACATTTTCAGTCATATCCTAATTTTCTTCTCTTTGTGTTTTATTGATCAGCCCTAAAGTTTCCTAAGATTATACATTATGAGTTTAAAATGTATGGACCAAGTAAAATAGGTTTAGAATGGGAGTCAGCAAGAGGTTGATTGAAAACAATTCCTTGCTCATTGCCATGTTAGGGCAGGTTTTGAAAGAATTTTCAGGGCCATTGTCTCCCTAAGGTTGAGAACCACTGATCTATGTTATAGACAATAGTTGATGAGTTGGGTTCCATAGTCATATTTCAGTTCATTTATTATGTGAAATAGCCGACTGGTAACTCTTCTCCTCTGTGTATAAAAAATGTACGACGTTATTTACCATTCAACAGAACAAAAGACCAAATCCCAGCTCAGGATGAGCAAAGTTAATTTGTAGGAGGTTTGACAAGCACAGGCAAAATGATGGGCACTGATAGCCAGCATTGATGGGCACTGATAGCCAGCACTGATTGGCACTGATGGGTGCTAATAGACTGCATTGATGTGGAAGCACTGATAGGCGGCACTGATGGGCATTGACAGGCATCACTGATGAGCACTGAGAGGCAGAATTGATGGACACTGAGAGGCATCACTGATAGGTACTGAAAGGCAGCACTGATGGGACTGCATTGATAATTAGGGGCACTGATGATCAGTGTAGTTGTCCCCTATTGGGATTACCGCTTATCAGCTCTGCTCTGCCAATAATGGGCATTTCCTTTTTATAGCTGATCACATTATTATTATTATTATTATTATACAGGATTTGAATAGTGCTAACAGTTTGCTCAGCACTTTACAATATAAAGGCAGACAATACAGCAACGATACAGTTTAATAGAAGAGGGTGAGGAGGGTCCTGCTCCTTGGAGCTTACAATCTAAGAGGGAGGGGCTGGTGGTACAAAAGGTAATAACTGTGGGGAATGAACTGCTAGGAGGAATAGAAGATTCCATTGTTAGCTGAAGGCAGGATAGGCTTCTCTGAAGAGATAGGTTTCAGAGGTTGCCTAAAAGTGGGCAGAGTAGGCGATAGTCAGATAAATTAGGGTAGAGAGTTCCAGAGGATGGGGGAGGCTCTGGAGAAGTCCTGGAGATGAGCATGGGAGGAGGAGACAAGGGAGTTATAGAGCAGGAGGTCGTGGAAGGAACTGAGAGGATGGCTTGGGTGGTATTTGGAGACAAGATTGGTGATGTATTTTGGGGCAGAGTTATAAATGGCTTGATATGTTATTGTTAATGTTTTGAATTGTATTCATTGGGCAATGGGAAGCCAGTGGATGGATTGGCAGGGAGGGATGGCACATATGAAGCGGTTGGTAAGGTGGATGAGTCTGGCAGCAGCATTCATGATAGACTGAAGAGGGGATAGCCTGCGATTAGGTAAGCCAATGAGGAGGGAGTTACAATAGTCAAGGCGAGATATAACAAGGCAGTGAAAAAGTTGCTAAGTAGTTTCCGAGGTTAAGAATGGGCATATCTTGGAGATGTTGCGGAGGTGAAGTCTACAAGATTTGGACAGTGATTGGATTTGGGGCTGAAAGGACAGATGGGAGTTTAGGATTACACCTAGTACCCTGGCATGAGGGGAGGGACTGATGGTTGTATTATTGATCTTGATGGAGAAATCAGGGGAGGGGGCACGGGCTGGAGGGAATAGTATGAGCTCTGTTTTGGAAAGATTTAATTTGGGAAAGTGGAGTGACATCCATGCCGATATGTCACTTACGTTAGTAATGCGAGAGGAGACTGAAGGGGCGAGGTGAGGAGTAGAGAGATAGATTTGGGTTTCATCAGCATAGAGATGGTACTGAAAGCCATGGGATTTTTCAAGTGACCAAGGGAGGAGGTGTAGGTGGAGAAGAGAAAGGGGTCCAAGGACAGAACCTTGAGGGACAGCTACAGAAAGTGGAGAGGAGGAGACAGAGTTATAGGTAACGCTGAAGGAGCGCTGCGATAGGTAGGAGGAGAACCAGGAGAGAGCAGAGTCCCGGAGGCCAAGAGAGTGGAGTTTTTTGAGGAGGAGGGGATGGTCAACAGTATCAAAATCTGCAGAGAGGTCAAGTAGTAAGAGTATGGAGTAATGGCCATTGGTTTGAGCAGTTAGTAAATCAGTAGTGAGTAGTTTTAGTAGTGTGGTTTCAGTGGAGTGCAGTGAGCGAAATCCAGACTGTAAAGGGTCAAGAAGGTTGTTTTCAGTGAGGTAGAAGCTCAGGGGATTGTAGACTAAGCGTTCTAAGAGGTTAGAGGTAAACGGGAGCAGGGAGATGGGTCTTAAGTTGTTCAGGTTGGTGGGGTCCAGCGAGGGCTCTTTAAGTATGGGAGTGATCTGTGCATGCTTTAGAGGGGAGGGGAGGGGAAGGTGCCAGTAGAGAGGGATAGATTGAAGATGTGAGTGAGGGAGCATAGCACAGAAGAAGAGGGTGACCATAGTAGTTGAGAGGGGACAGGATCCAGGGGGCACGTGGTGAGACGGGCTTCTCAGAAAACTTTAGTGACCTCTTCAATAGTAGCAAGGTCAAAAGAGGCAAGTGTTGAGAGAGGTTTAGTATAAGGTATGCTAAGTGGGATAGATGTCTGTGTAGCGGAGATGCCCCTACGAATTGCATAAATCTTGTTTTTGAAATGATTTGCAATCTCCTAAGCAATGAGAGAGTTTTTAGGTGGAGGTGGAGAAAGTAGAGAGTTAAAAGTAGAGAAGAGACTATGAGGACTGGATGACAGGGTATTATTAAGAGTGACAAGGTCTAATGTATTCCCATCAGAGTGAGTGGAGGACTGTATCCATTGTGTTAAGGCAAAAGATGAGGTTAGGTTGAAGAGTTGGGATGTGGCCGGGTTGTTCACATTAATTGGGATATTAAACTCACCAAGAATGATAGTGGGTATTTCAGAGGAGAAAAACTAGGGTAGCCAAGCACAGAAGTCATCAAGAAAGCGCAACACTGGTCCAGGAGGCTGGTAGATTACTGCAATCCTCAAAGAAATGGGAGAAAACAGCTGAATGCAGTGAGTCTCGGATGAAGAGATGGGTAGAGAGGGAGGGTTAGGGAGGACATGAAAGGTGCTCAGTGGGGATAGAAGCAAACCAACTCCACCACCTTTCCGACTACTGGGTCTGGGTGAGTGAGTCCAGAGAAGGCCTCCATAGGAGAGAGCTGTGGGAGAAGCAGAATCTGATGCTTGAAGCCTGGTTTCTGTAATTGCTAGTAGGTTAAGGGAGTGGGAGACAAAAAGGTCATGGACAGAGGTGAGCTTATTAGAGACACAGTGGGCATTCCAGAGTGTACATGAAAAAGGAAGGGTGGTTTTTAGGAGCATGGGGATTGAGATTAAATTGAGTGGATTGCAGCTATTCTTGGGGGAAGGAGGGTGCCTGGTGTGGGGGTGACATACTGGAGGACCAGGGTTTGGGGAGATATCCCCAGAAGTTAGGAGAAGAAGGAGGGTGAGAAAAGTAAGATGGGAGCGGGATGTATATGAGTGCACATGCCTTCTAGTCCTGGTGTTTGGGTCAGCAGGTGAGTAAAGTATCAGCAGGAGGTGATGAGAGCAGTAGTAGGGAGATGATAGAAGTGAGGGTGAGATGTATAAGCTTTGGCGTGGAGCAGAGGGGTAAAGAAATGAGATTTTGAGAACAGAGGATAGTAATATGAAAAGGAGGAGTAGAGGGGGCATATTTAAAGGTAGATGGAGTGGGAATCAGACTTGTAGGAGATGTTACCAGAGTGTTTGCTTGCAGTCCATCCAGTGTGCAGTAGAGTTCTTTGTTGTATCTTCCTGTTGCTTAAGTTATCCTGCTTTAGTTAAACTGCTGTGTTCAACTTCTGTTTTGCACTCCAGCAGAAAATGCACACATACAGGAAAATTCAACGTCTGCGACTGTACCCCCCATCTGTGACCTCCCCCATAAGCTGGTCTAAATTTATAGGGAGATGATCAAATGAGCAATTCTTCTCCGCCCCAATTAGGAACTGATAAGGATCACATGAATTTGGGGGGAGGTTGGTCAAAACCACACCAGCCACAAACACAGGCCAAAGTCATAAAAGATTATTGATTCACTGATCACAAAAAGGCAAAAGGAGGAGGTGAGAATCAATCACCACAAACAGGCAAAAAGATATAGGACTAATTATCCTGAGTTCTGCAGAAAGTCAGTGCGTAACAGGGAGACAGTTTAAGGTGGAGATCACACAGCAGCATTTACCCTAAATTTGCAGAAAGTCAGTGCATAGCAGGGATATAGGGAGACAGTTTAAGGTGGAGATCACACAGCAGCATTTACCCTAAATTTGCAGAAAATCAGTGCATAGCAGAGATATAGGGAGACAGTTTAAGGTGGAGATCACACAGCAGCATTTAACTGTGAAAAAGCAGAGAGGACATGATCAGAGGGCTGTGTTCAACTGCTGTTTTGCAATCCAACAGAAAATGTACTCACGCAGGACAATGCCCCCATCTGCGACTGTACCCCCCGTTTGGTAAAGAGCCTACTTCATCGGCTCTTTACTGCAATCAGTGATCCGCTATGTCCTAGAGACACCATGCACCACCGATCGCCGTGTCACGCCCGCTTGTCATTTTCCAATATGGTGGGCAGAAGGCGGATAAATAACATGCTTTGGAGTTGCCTCATAGGATGTACTCCTTTAAATCTGACTTTTCTTTGTGCAAATAAATAGACACTTTATAAAGCAAACCGGAGTAGCATAGTAATAAAGCATTATAAAACAAATCCATCGAATCCTGATTATGAACTGTAATTTTCCTGCAGAGTTACTTTTGCCAAGAACTGTAGAGGGGAACTGAGTGTATCATTTAACACCTGCCAGCTTCTGGTGATTGTACTGTGTCATGCAAAGTTATGAGTTGAGTCAGCGTTTCGGATGCCACCTTTCTGGCAAAATGGGTGATGGGTGTGGCAGGCAATCTATAATTTTAATAAAAACACCTAAAAAATTGATTACAAGTTTTAATTTATCTTGTTAATACTTCCCAGCCCTCTCCCTGAGTACTGAATGAACAGCAAATCTCACAGAACTGGCCAATGTGGAGCAATGAACATACAGCACAGCATGCAGAATGGGGCAATGTGGAACACTGAACATATAGCATAGCATGCAGAATAGGCCAATGTAGAGCATGAAACATACAGCACAGCATGCAGAATAGGCCAATATGGAGCATAAAACATACAGCACAGCATGCAGAATAGACCAATGTGGAGCATGAAACATACAGCACAGCATGCAGAATAGGCCAATATGGAGCATGAAACATACAGCACAGCATGTAGAATAGGCCGATATGGGGCATGTAACATACAGCACAGCATGTAGAATAGGCCAATATGGAGCATGACACATACAGCACAGCATGTAGAATAGGCCAATATGGAGCATGAAACATACAGCACAGCATGCAGAATAGGCCAATATGGAGCATGAAACATACAGCACAGCATGCAGAATAGCCAAATATGGAGCATGAAACATACAGCCCAGTATGCAAAACGGGGCAATGTAGAGCATTGAACATATAGCATAGCATGCAGAATAGGCCAATGTAAAACACTGAACATACAGCACAATGAACAGCCACAAAGAACCATGGCCACTATTATTGATTCAATAACAGACCTGATCAGACACACTCCTCTCTTGCTCTGCAATACTGTTTAATGACATTTGTAATGAGGAGTGTGACTGTTGCGCAGCTATGTCAGCATTGAGCACTGGAGTGGGATGTCAGGAAGCAGCATTCTCACTAATAAATGTGATTTAAAGCGGAGCTCCACCCAAAAGGGGAAGTTCTGCTTTATGGACTGCTCCCCCGCTCCCCATTAAGGATTGGCACCTTTGGGGGATGGGGGGGAGTGGGTACCCGAATTTGACAGGTACCCGCTCCCACTTCCGGTCCGATCGCCTAGGCAACTGGAAGGTGTCCTCCCTCCCTGTAGTCTTTTGGGACACGTGACAGTTCCCAGAAGACTACAGGACTATTCATGAGGCGCAGCGCAACTTGCGCATGCGCAGTGGGTACCCGGCTGTGAAGCCGCAAGCTGTCACAGCCGGGTGCCCACACTGAAGATGCCGGCCTCCTGGAATACAGGACAGCCGGTGAAACAGGCTGTGGGGGACACAACGCGTGACCGAGGGACAGGTAAGTGGCTGTTTTTTAAAAGTCAGCAGCTACAGTTTTGGTAGCTGCTGATTTTTATTTTTTGACAAGGTGAGCGGAACTCCGCTTTAAGGTATTTCCAGGCAAAAGTCATTGGTAAATAATAATGTATTGCAGGAACAGTAATATAAAGAAATAAAATGGTTTGAGTTTGGACTTTCACACATAACAAACACACACACCTAAACCACAAGAAAATGGGTGGAGTCTGAGCAAACTATATCACCTGCTGGTCCAGGACCAGCAAATGTACGACCTATTTGTATGGTTATTTATGTTACATTGTTCATGCACTGAGCAGCGCAGCACCAATTCACTTCTTTTATAATAAATCCTGATTGGTTACTTTGCAGAACTGCACCAGCTTCTGTGTGCAGCACTTTTAATAAATCTCCCCCGTTGTTTCAGCTAAAGGAGAATATAAAAGCCGTTTCATCAAGTGGCCACTATTTTGGAATATAGTTAGCAGGGGCGGACTGACAACTCATGGGGCCCCTGGGCAATAGGGGATCATGGGGCCCCTGTGTCCTTGCCCAAACTCAAAAAAGCCTATGAAAAAAGGTACCAGGGGCATCTCATGGGGCCCCCTACTGACCCCGGGCCCTCGGGCAGTGCCCGAGTTTCCAAATGGTCAGTCTGCCCCTGGCCCAAGGATACTCTTGTAGTTCTAATTGCATAGCTTTTTAAATTTCTTGGATTCTGTATACATTATGCTTTGATATGTCTTTACTCTATACATGATCTTTCGATGTATGTTGACAATATACTGAATGGACATTCTGCTTCTGTATTATACACCATTTATTTGTGAGCACTGTTTGCTCTTGTTTGTACCTCTTTCTTTTGAAAACAATAAAGCTACCTTAAAAAAAAGAAAAAAAAACTCAAGACAAACATAAGCCTCAAAACTAAGAGTCATGTTTCAAGCTCACATTTGGGATATTGGGCTTGTTTGTCTCTGATTTTGGTCTGTGTCATTAAAGGGTAAGTACGCTTTAACATAACATGCAGTTCTCCTCCCTGCCTACCCCCTCCAACCTAAAGCACCCCCCTGGCCTAAATAGAAATAAGGCTCTGCTGGACCTACTAATTACAAACAATGCAGAGCTGATTGCAGACATGGAAATAGAGGAGAACGTAGGAAACAGTGATTACACAGTAATTATGTTCACTGCAAATCAAGAAAAAGAAAAGGAGACCTGAGGGCAGGACAAGAACATTCAATTTTCAAGAGAACCAACTTTACCAAACTGTGCTCCATACACAACATTAAATGGGAGGATATTCTAGACACAAAAACCGCGGAGGAAAAGTGGGAGTGCTGTAAGAACATATTAATTAATAGCATCAGCCAGTGTATTCCAATGGGCAACCAATATAAAAGAAAAAAAGTCAAACAAGGGTGGCTAAATGTTAGTATAAAAAGGCATATTATAGAGAAAAAATTATCACCATCAGCATTCCTACACTACAGGGAATGCAATAAGAAATGTAAGAGCGTAATTTGGGCAGCGACAACAGACCACAGGAGACATATAGCAGAGAACACTATAAAGAATTCCAAAAATTTGTTTGGATATATTAATAGCAAAAAGGCAAAGCCGGAGCATATTGGCCCCATAAAGGATAGTCAGGGGAATTTGGTTACAAGTGACAGGGAGAAGGCAACTATGTTAAATATGTTTTTACTAAGGAAAAGGATGGGCATAATAGACAAGACAGTATTGTTTTGAACACTGCACAGAATGTTCCATTATGGCTAACAGAAGCCAGTGTTAAAAAAGACTGGAGAAATGTAATGTGAATAAATCACTAGGACCAGATGGCCTCAAAGAACTTAGCCAGGTCTTTGCTAGACTGTTATTCCAAATCTATAAGGTCAGCTTGCTGACCAAATGGTACCAACTGACTGGTGAAAAACTAACACGGTACTGTCACGGATCGCACGATCGCCACCCTGAACATGCGACAATCGCACGATCGCGACCAACAATAGGGCACGACCGCGGCGTCAGACCCCAGACCTTCTCACCAAACTCGTGACCAAAGGACCGGCCGATTTAAAATCGCTATGTGACGTGCGTAACAATGCCACACTCAGCTTCGCCCTGCACAACGATTGTCCAGCTAATGGAACGCAATCGACGCACCGGCAGCCTGAATGCGCTTTTTACTGGGTTGGGTTAATTACGCAACTAACCCTTCACACTTCCACCAACCCTTTTTGTACAGAGAAAGGGGAAACTCTCTTTATCAAATATACACTGTAGTGGTTGAAAAGTCGCCTGTCCAATACGGTCACCGCAGGCCGATTGGTCAGAGGATTAAACAAACACAGTAGCGTCTCTTCAGAAGGCAGGGATTCGTAAATTGCAATTAAGCGCTTTAGAAACAGTTTAACACTTTCAGAAAGAAAGATTTATTACTAAAAGAGTCAAACAGGTGCAATAAAATATTTACAGAGAAAAGATGTAACTAACTAAGATATATATATATATATATATATATATATATATATACACATAGAAAACAGCACAGCACAGAGATAACAGGGAGAAGTTAAAAGGTTAAGTTACTTGCCATGTTCAGCCTTAAGGTAAGCAGATCCAAGTTGCAGAGCAAAAGGGTCTTTGATCTCCTGCTGTTACGATGTTAAAATTGGGAGATGTCTTTAGCTTCACTTTTTAGGCTTGCCAGTCTGTCTTTTAAAGTCCCCCAGCAGGGGGGGTGGCTCTGAGTAACTGGCCAATACCCTGTTTTGGGCGGGATCATCGGATGGACTCTGCATTAAAACTGACAGCTTCATAATCCATGATATGAAACATAGGTGACAGCTGACTGGAGGAATGTTCATTTAACTTCTGTCACCTGGCTGGTAGGGTTTATGAGGTTCCAACTTCTTTCAAGTCAGGGGGGAAAAACTACCTTATCTTGGTTAGGAGGTGTGAGTTTACACGGGCCTTGGGACAAGCAGGCTCTGCTCCATGGGGGGGCTTTGTAGCTCTGGGCCTTATGCTGTTCTAGTCTGCCAGCCACTTTTAACACACACACATCTGTCCCTGTGCCTCTCAGGAAGGGAGGGGGTAGGGAATAAAGGATTGAGGAATACTCCTAATAAAAAAGGGGAACTCCGCGTCCATCTCTGATGAGCAAGTTTGCTACAGTACCACTATTCAAAAAAGGGCTGAGATATATACCTGGAAACTACAGACCAGTCAGCCTAATACCTGAAAACTACAGACCAGGCAGCCTAACATCAATAGGGTGTAAACTATTGGAGGGAATGAAAAGGGACTATATCCACAAATTTGCTGATAAAAATGGAATCATTACTAATAACTATAATGGATTTATGAAGGATCATTCTTGCCAGACCAACCTTTTAACACTCTATGAGGCGGTAAACTGTAATTTGGATAGAGGAATGCATATGGATGTTGTGTATTTGGACTTTGCCAAACTATGTGATACAATTCCCTTATTAACTTAATTTACAAATTGAGAGCTGTTGGCAGTGACCAATTGGTGATGTCAGCTGTGGTGTCAATAATGTAAAAAAACTCTTAGATGGGTAGCTTAGCAAAAACGAAAAAAAAACAGAGATATGGGAAATGGCAGAGACATAAATACATACACCCACACCTACACAGGATGAACTGGATGGACTGATGTCTTTATTCAGCCTTACTAATTTATGTAACCCTTTCCCATCCTTTATGTATACATACCTGCTTCTCATGGCCTACAGCAATCTTTACATCCTGCAACCAAAATCTTCTTTCCCCCTGCCATGGCTGTGCAGTACCTCTTCATAGAGATTTTGAAGACAGGAAAAATAGAGAAAAAAAAAACACAACTGGAGATATTGCCCATAATGATCCGAATTCTTGTTAAAGAGAAACTATATTGCTTCTGAGCACCACAAACCAAAAACATTTTTAATATTAAAAGCAAACGTAATCATCCATCCATGTCTCCATGCTTTATTTTGCTGAGAGGTCACTTTGAAGAACACCACCCCTAGCATTTCTGATTGTGGCCATCTTGAGTAAGGAAAGATGATTCATGTAGCATTTACTGCCTTGAATCCATCTGCCCATAGCTCAGGCTGTACCTAGAAAACCCCTCCTTCCCTCCTGAGGACTTCTAGGATGTATGACATCATTTTGGCCTAGGCCTGGAAACCAGGAAGTAACTGAGGCAACGTAAAAAAAAAGGTTTAAAACAAGTAAATACAATGTACCTTCCTATCTATTTAACCTCCCACCTGCCATATAGGGATATGACGGGCGCAAGGTGGTTCTTTCATTCTGGGAGGACGTCACATGACGTCCACCCACTCTAACCGTGCATGCGGGACACAGCGGATCACCGATCAACGGAAAGAGCCGAAGATGTCGGCTCTGTCATGTGATCTGTTATGTCCAATCACAGCTGATCATATGTAAATAAGGAAATATCGGTTATCAGCATTTCTCTCCTCACGAGCTGTCATGCTGACAGCTCTTGAGGAGAGGAGAGCCGGTAATTGGCATTACTCAGAGGGAACATGTACATTGATCATCAGGGCACTGATGATCAGTGTGCCCTGATGATCAGTGTAGCCCCAGCAGTGCCACCTGTCAGTGCCCATCAATGCCACCTGCCAGTGTCCATCAGTGCCACATCAATGTCACATATCAGTGCCTACCAGTCCCCATCAATGCCACCTGCCAGTGTCCATCAGTGCCACATCAATGCCACATATCAGTGCCCATCTGAGCTGCTTTCAGTGCCAGTCAGTGCCATCTATCAATGTCAGTCAGTTCCACCTATTAGTGCTGCCAATCAGTGCCACCTATCAATGCCAGTCAGTGCCGCCTATCAGTGCGCGTCAGTGTCGCCTATCAGTGCGCGTCAGTGCCGCCTATCAGTGCGCGTCAGTGCCGCCTATCAGTGTGCGTCAGTGCTGCCTATCAGTGCCGCCTAACAGTGCCAGCCAGTGCCGCCTAACAGTGCCAGCCAGTGCCGCCTAACAGTGCCATATATGAGTGCCGCCTATCAGTGTCCATCACTGCAGCCTCATTGGTGCACATCAGTGAAGGAGAAAAATCACTTATTTACAAACCAGAAACAAAGAAATAACTTTTTTTTTCAAAATTTTCAGTTGTTTTTGGTTTGTTTAGCAAAAAATAAACCCAGAGGTGACTAAATACCACCAAAAGAAAGCTCTATCTGTCTAAAAAAAAATTATAAAAATGTCATATGGGTACAGTGTTGCATGACCGCGCAATTGTCATTCAAAGTGCAACAGCGCTGAAAGCTGCAAATTGGCCTGGGAAGGAAGGGGGTATAAGTGCCCTGTAGGCTAGTGGTTAATAATGCTTAGCAGCATAAGGATTAAAAATGGTCAATGTTGATTGAGAGAGTGAAGTTCTGCTTTAAAATGAAAGGTGAAATACTACTGGCTGCTGCTACTGACAACTCCAATTTTGTCCCAGTTTTCAAACCTGAATGATAATGAAACCTTTTAGTGTTAAAGTGGATCTCCAGCCTCAAAAACTTTAACCCTTTGCTCCACCCCTCATTTGGTCCTCTACATTAGCAAGCATGTTTTTCTTTATTTAGTCTTTTGTTAGATGTCTGAATGTGCCCCCCCTTCCCCGCACGTCATTCGCCTAGGCTGAACAACTAGTAGCCTATCGATGACGTCACAGAAAAACATGGCAGTACGGGAACAAGCACTCCCAGAAGAGAAGGATCTCAACTGGACAATGCTGGATCTGCTGGGTAGGTGAATATCTAAAATGTGCTGATCTCACCACCAGGTAAGCAGCGCTTTAAAAAAAAAGAAAAAAAAAAAAGAAGACATAGTGAGGAGGTTGAAATGATAGCCCTGGATCAGCAATTGAAGTATATTTACTTGCAGGGGCGGACTGACCATTTGGAAACTCGGGCACTGCCCGAGGGTCCGCGGTCAGTAGGGGGCCCCATGAGATGCCCCGGGTACCTTTTTCATAGGCTTTTTTGAATTTGGGCAAGGACACAGGGGCCCCATGATCCTCTATTGCCCGGGGGCCCCATGAGTTGTCAGTCCGCCCCTGTTTACGTGGTTGCAATTGTGATGCCATGTCAGTGAACAGCACAAGTATGCATTCAACATGTAATTCTGCAGTGTTGATAACAATGCTATGGGTATAATTTCTATGTATCTGTATTACATTTCTGTCAATATCAATTGCATTTCATCTATTCATTATGAGAATAATAAGTGACTAATTATGTAGGTTGATAACTGATACCTCCTGTGACAACCTGTCCTACTATCTCTTGGTGTAGTTGTTTTTCCTGATTTCTACTTATTGAGATTTGTTTTAAAGGTAACTTGTATTGAAACACCAAATTACATTAAAGTGATTGTAAACCCTCACCTTGTAAAACAGCCCATTCAGTTTAAAATAGAAATGAAAGGCAAAACATGTGTATAGATATAAAAAAAATAATAAATATCTTTTTTCATCTTTTTTTATAAGTGATCGCATTCCCTCTGTTCTCAGCTGCATAAGAGCTAGGGGAGGAGCAACAGCAGGACACTGATCCTCCGAGTGGAAGGCTGTGCGGAGGGAGGGGGATCAGGACAAGTCTGATCATTGGAGGAGAGCAGGCTGAGTTTCCAGCACAGCTAGAGAACTGGTCACGGTGTGCTTTCATGCCTAGAGTGGGCCGTTTTTAATAGGAAAGAAGAGGGACTGGCAGGGACACCAGTTATTTCACACAAAGAAAACAATACAAAGAGAATAGGATACTTTTCATACAAGTACAGGCACATATCAGGATAATTATTATTATACAGTATTTATATAGCACCAAAAGGGTTTGCTCGGCACTGTACAGTAGCAAGGGGGACAGAACATGAGACAAGACGGTAACAATACAATACACGAGGGGTTCAAGGGCCCTGCTCTTTCCAGCTTACAATCTAAGGGGAAAGTGGTACAGGAGGAAGTGGCTGTGGGGGATGGAGTGGTGGGAGAAGTGGAGATCAGTTGTTAGGTGAGGGTGGGGTAGGCTTCCCTGAAGAGGAGGGTTTTCAGGGTGCGCCTGAATGTGAGGAGGGTAGGTGACAGTCTGATGGACTGGGGTAGGGAGTTCCAGAGGATGGGGGAAGTCCTGGAGAAGTCCTGCAGTCGGGCGAGGAGACCAGGGAGCTAGAGAGTAGGAGGTCCTGTGAGGAGCGAAGGGCATGAGTAGGGTAGTATTTGGGTATCAGGTCGATTAGGTAGTTTGGGGCGGCGTTGTGAATGGCTTTGTAGGTCAGAGTTAGCAGTTTGAATTTGATGCGTTGGGCAATCGGGAGCCAGTGAAGGGATTGGCAGAGGGGGGAGGCAAATGTGGAGCGGTTGGTGAGGTGGACGAGTCTCACTGCTGAGTTCAGGATAGACTGGAATGGGGATAGCGTTTGTTTGGGTAGGCAAGTGAGAAGGGAGTTGCAGTAGTCCAGACGTGAGATGATGAGGGAGTGTACGAGTTGTTTAGTAGTGTCTGGGGTGAGGAATGTACGTATCTTGGAGATGTTGCGGAGGTGGAGCCTGCATGACCTTGATAGTGATTGGACATGAGGTTGGAAGGAAAGGTTTGAGTCCAGGGTGACACCCAGGACTTTGGCATGTGGGGTGGGAGTGATGGTGGCGTTGCTAGTAGTGATGGAGAGGATGGGGGGGGGCACGAGCTGGGGGGAAGACCAGGAGCTCGGTTTTGGACAGGTTTAATTTGAGGAAATGGAGTGACATCCAGTCTGATATGTCGTTCAGGAGGTGGGCGATGCAGGCGGAGAGTGAGGGGGTGAGGAGTGGAGAGGTAAATTTGTGTGTCGTCGGCATAGAGGTGGTAATTGAAGTCATGGGAGTGTATTAGTTTGCCAAGGGAGGAGGTGTAGATGGAGAAGAGGAGGGGTCTGAGGACAGAGCCTTGGGGGACTCCAACAGAGAGGGGGAGAGAGGGGGAGGTGGCAGTGTTATAGGTGACGCTGAAGGAGCGTTGGGATAGGTAGGAGGAGAACCAGGATAGAGCAGCGTCCCTGATGCCAAGGGAGTGCAGTTTAGTAGGGAGGAGAGGGTGGTCGACTGTGTCGAAGGCCGCGGAGAGGTCAAGGAGCAGGAGGACTGAGTAATGGCCATTAGCTTTAGTGGTTAGCAGGTCGTTAGTGATTTTAAGTAGGGCGGTTTCGGTGGAGTGTAGAGGACGGAAGCCAGACTGTAGTGGATCAAGGAGGTTGTTATCAGTGAGGTGGGCGCTTAGGCAATTGTAGTCCAGGCGCTCAAGGAGCTTGGAAGTGAATGGTAGCAGGGAGATGGGTCTAAGGTTGTTTAGGTCAGTGGGGTCAAGGGAGGGTTTTTTGAGTATGGGGGTGATGTGTGCGTGCTTTAGAGGGGAGGGGAAAGTGCCAGTGGAGAGGTAGAGATTGAAGATGTGGGTGAGGGAGCGAATGATGGAGGGGGGGGGTGACTGGAGGAGCTGTGAGGGGATAGGGTCCAGGGGGCAAGTGGTGAGGCAGGCTTCAGTGAAGACCTTAGAGACCTCCTCAGTGGTAGCAGGGCTGAAGGAGCGGAGCGTTGGGGAGGTGATAGTGTGCGGGGCGTTAGGTATAGTGGGGGGTAGTGCGGCTATGAGGTCGGAGGAGAGGAGAGTTGAGGGGGTGATGGAGGGAGGGGGGCTAGGTGGAGAGGTAGATTGTGAGTTGACAATGTCCTTACGGATTGCGTATATAAATGTTGGGTTTACATATTCTATAAAACACCTGCAAACAAGATGATAAGATATTCTGGTTCTAGTTAAAAAGGTATTGGAGTCAAAATAGATTGATTGCTCAGTATTAATTGTTCTTAAATCTGAACTCCAATCAGAGAGTAGGCAGGTACAGTCTACATTCTTCACTGCAGATGACGCTTGACCGTAGCCGCAACGCAGTTGGGAGAGGAAGTCAAGAAAAACTTGGTTTGTCTGGTTTCTCAGTGACTTGCAGCAGTGATCTGGTTGGATGTGTTGAACCCAGGTGACCCTGGTGGCCATCTTGGATCAAGCAGAGTCTTTTTAAGTCCTTGCCCCAAGTTTTGGCAAGCTTTATGCGAGTGGCTAGTATCAGGACCGGTCACCTGTCTGACAGGGACAGCACTAGTAGTAGGGAAAGGTTCTGGTGGAGTAGGGAAAAAGCAGGGACTATGTCTACCCTCTCAAGAAACTTCCCCAGTGGGCAGACCGGTACGGCTGCACTCCGCTCCTCATGGCAGATACTGTCAGCAGCTCGGAATCTACACAGTCAACACATTTTTCTGAAGGAGATGAACAGAGTTGCTATCTGTCATTTGGTCAATGTGGTGGTTCAGTGATTGTTTTGGTGCAGCTGTAGGCTAGATCATCAGTAGAAAGGCTAGAAGAGCCTGTAAAATACAGTAGTTTCTTAGTAGGTCACTGCTACACACAGAAGAGGGGGGGGGTCATTTTTCCAGCACGTGTAAACCCATACATGGCTGCCTTTGCAGCTTACAGGGGTTGTTGGAGGATAGGGGGGTGTTAAAAATGTTAAAACTACAACTCAACCCCCAGTTTCTACTGCCTTCTCGAATTCTGAAGTATAAACTACGCCTTATAGGTTTTACAGGTCTCCAGAAGAAGTCAATGATGAGCTGATTTCTTCGTAACTGCTCTCTTCCTATCAGCATGTCCTTTTTTAACACATGATGGCTAAAGCACAAACTATTTGGCTGCTTTTGCTGCTTCTTCGCCAAATGTGTGCTCCGCTATACAGGGAATTACAACACGGTGATATCAGGATAAGTTCAGGTGCTTACACTGCTTGAATTTAAAAGCACATTGAATAATGTATTCATGAATACAGAGCTGCATTAATTGTGTCTTTTACATCTGCCTGGATTTCAGATTTAACACAATGACAAATGCAAATTATCATCTGAATGTCTTCAATTGCTCAACAAAGGCAGAGACCAGTATTCCCTGGATAGGCTGGAATTTGTTTGTTTCTATATTTACTGTTTCTATTTACAGGCCTACACACACTAGAGTGATATACAATCATAGAAAAAAGGGGAAAAAAACCTGAGCTACATCCCAGACAATACAATATGTGAATAAATGTGTGGAAAAAAATATATATTCTGAAACAATAGTGAAACAATTAGAGAAATGCTGCTACTCTTTCCCTGAAAACCAGAAAATACAAAACATAGAAAAAATGAGTGCGTTGTACACTAAATAATCATAAACAATAATCAAATAAATACTGCTACATAAAAAATGTGCATAAATGAATTGAAATGATATAAGTCCACATTCATATATTAAATAATTAAAAGTCCCAAAATCCAATAACACAGTGTTGTGTGCTAAAGAAATCCTCCAACGGAAAGTGCATAGGTGTCCACAAATGCTTGACACAAAAGAAAAAAAATCAACCTCTTACTAGACACTTTGATCTCCAATCTAGAGATCAAACGAGCAGATGATGTTCAGATCCCACACTGACACCCTAGTTAGCCTTATCTAGGAGATGAATAGGAGATGAATGGACAACTGCAGGTTCACTTGAACAAATCCATCACATCAGACAGCTCTCCACATCATGCAGGGAAAGCTTTAAAACAGAAGAAGAAAACTTCATAGTGCAAGCCAATAAACCAGCAAAGAATTTATCAAAGTATTGCACATACATAGATAAGGTGCATAAAGGCAGTGTAAACATTTAAAATTCACACTGTGTCAAACCACCAGCCGGAACGAGGTGACATCACAGAAAGCGGAGCTTCATCTTCTATCATCGCCCTATCATTGGAGACATAGGGAGCAATAGGACCCAATGTTGGTGTAATTGGGAAGAATTGTGCCTTTTTGTTGGTGTCATTGGGGAAAATCATGACTCATAGTTGGTATCAGTGGATGGAATATTACCCCAAGAGCCGAAAAATGCAAGCAGGGCTGAAGTTTGGAGACCCCTGTTTTAGAGCATGCAGTATTTGTGTAAACACCATACAGTGCCATGATCCCACCACCAGCAGTGAGAGCTTCTATTTTTTCAACAGCAAGACCCATTTTGCCAGTGGCTTGGCGGGGTGCTGAGCTGAATTACATTCATCACTGGGACAAACAAACCATAGTTAAGAAAACTGCATGCATAATGTGAATTCACCTAAGGCGTTTTTTTTTTCACACCCACATGTATGACTTAAGCTGGCTATAAACCACACCAATAATTAGGGAATTGAATAAATGTTCTTAAAACGGAGCTATAGTCCCCAGAAGTTTTTTTTAAAGCAGTCCCAGGATTGCCTTTCCGTTAATATTAACAATTGGATATAGTTATTAGTTATAGCCTTGTGATTACTTTTAAATATGTTAAACTTTACCTGGATCTCGGAAGCAGGCAAGCGCCATGATGGCTGTGGGCATCCGAAGCCCGCTGGTCTTTACTTCCTGGAGTTGGTGCTGCTATATACACACTCTGCATATCCAGCTAACATAGAACAGCACAGTCCGCAGCACACAACTTACACTTCTTCCCCACACAGGACTCCGGTAAAATGGCGCCAAACTCCTCCCATTCGTGTAATTTCCTGTTTCGAAGTACCGCGATAGTCAGTCACTGGGAACCCAAAGGACTCCTGGAATAAAGGACCCAACATCCCAGGAGACTTTGCGATTTGCCTTAACACATCATCACCTAGGCAGCCGGGACCGAAACTGCAGTCCGGAAATTTGATTTAACCTCCCTGGCGGTATTCCCGAGTGTAGCTCGGGGTAAGGTTTCAGTACCACAAGCGGTAACCCCAAGCTACACTCGGGCTTACCATGTGGCGCTTCTCCGGGATCCCTCGATCACTTACCTTGTCCTGCGCTCCCGCGATGTCCCTCCTGCAGTGTCCCCTGTAATGTCCTCCGGCGGATGCCGGCATCTGTCATCTGGGCTCCGTCCCCTGCGAGCGTTGGGACGTACGGGGACGGAACGGCGGGAAATTTGAAAATGACAAAAAGTGACATTCACTAAATTCACTAAAATAACATAGTAAAACATTACTGTATCAAACCATTTCACATACATTTTGTCCCAAGTGCTTTGTCCTGTGCCCTGCCTGCATTTTTACTGTTCTTTCTGCCTGGAAGCTGAGAAATGTCCATGGCATCCAAAAAGCGTCCCTTTAGGTCAAAATCGGTTTTAGACCAGCTAGAGAACAGCGATAGTAAATTAGAACCACTTGCAGAATTGAGTGATAATGATTCGTGGGGAAAATCATCATCAGACACTGAAAACTATTCTGCGACTTCGCTCAGTGATGTGCAAACTTGGCGCTCTATTTCAAATTTCAGTGTTTTGGTTTGATTATATTATTGAATTAAAATTATTATTATATTATTATTTTTTATGATTATTTATTATATTATAATTTATGATTTTGTGTTTCAAATTTTAACATACCCGGGATGTTTACTAGACTCTTGTTCGGACAAATTTCAGTGAGTTATTCCTAAAAATTACAGGCCTACAATAAAAATAATACATATTTCCATGCAAAAAAATGTACCGCTTTAGGCACAGAAATCAGACCGCTAGGGAGGTTAAAGATATTTATAATACGAAAAAAAAAGTTTATCCAAATCATGCTTTACAACACAGGTACAATGTAAATAGAGACACTTTAAAAAATGGGTGGAATTCCGCTTTAACATGACAAATTTAGAACAAAATTCTGCAAGTGAATGGCCAGCAAGGGCATTTGGCCATTATTACACCAACACCTTTTGATAGAGATTTGTAGCTACAAATTAATTTTCTAGCAATTTAATTACATGGTTGCTGCTTTAGAAGGATACAATGTATATGTTTTACAGCTACAAATTCTTCATTATCACCAACTACAAACACAAACCCTAAGACTCAGTTCACACTACTGCAATCTGAAAGTCGCACAACTTACCATGCAACTTTGCCAGGTGACTTCCTGGTGATTTGCTGGAAACTTGAGTACGACTTTGATGCCACTTGATGCACAACTTTCATGCCATGCGACTTTACCCGGGTAATCTTCCATGGCAGGTGCAAATTACATCAATATAAATGAGGATCCGACTTGGAGACGACTTTCATTAAAGTCTATGGGCACAAGTCGGATAGAAGTCGCCTATAGGAACTTTTTCTACAGTTGGAGTGACTTCAATAGTGCTAATTAAGACAACTCTCATTGACTAACATGGGATTTCACATGTCATGAGACTTCGGGTCTCACAAGTTGGATCCCAAGTTGTGGCAGTGTAAACTGAGCCTAAAGCCCCGTACACATGGGCCGAATAGCGGCCTGTATCAGCTGGTTGAACAGAATCCGGCCAAGATTTGTATGACAGCCGGTCCGCCTTCTATCGAAGTGGGAATGACTGAAAAATTTCTGCAGAACGGCTTCTGATCAGTGCTCTTAGCCAATGGCTGAGAGCGCTGACCAGGGTGTTCTAGTGGGGGGCAGCCCCCCTGTCAGAACATAACACAGCGGGGGAGATCACTGTACTAACACCCCTTGTGTTGGTACAGCGATGTGTCAGATTTTTTTCCTTTCAGCCCTCTGAGTTGAATTAAAAAAACTATTAGTGTGTATGGGGCATTAGGCTGGTGTCTAATGGACAATTTTGTAAAAGAAATGTATCAGCACTCTGCGGGTAGTGAACTAATTACTAGTGTTGATGGCAATTTGTCACTGCTATAAGATAAACTGGTAGAAATTTGTAGCTAAGCCCACAGCGGTGAATGAAGAGCAATTGTCGCTAGCACCAGTAGTTCATTAGAACTTTCCTTTGAAATTCTGAAAACTGCACAGAGTCTGAAGCCCTATCACATCATATCTTCTGCTTGCGATCTGTTGAATTTTCTCCAAATTTTTGGTATATGTTGCTTATGTTTTATAATCCACTGTCCATCAAGACAGGACGACCTGGCGCGATAAGAAACAAATGGAGTGGAAGGCCTGCATGACGGGGTGGAAGGGGAACCAGATAGAATAGAGTTAACATTTTCAAAGTGAGATGCATGAGATATATGTACGTGATTGGCTGACGGTGATGGGGAGGAGCATAGGAATTTAGACTGCAGGTAGGGGTTGGACTGTAACAGTCGGAGTCTGGAAGCCATTGGATGAACATCTCTCCCTCCTTCCCTGGTACTAGAGCTGTAGTTGGGAGTTGGATAGGTTTTACAGTGTTACAGTGACAGGGACCCCTTGAATGGAATTAAAATCTGTTGTTGTGGGATGCAAGTCTCTACAAGACCCATCTGTTGGTATGGTGTCCTCTGGTTGGGTGTGCTCCAATACTAGGGACCAGGTAGTGGTAGACTTTTAAGGACTGTGGGCAAGTGGTAATGCCTCCAAGGCGGTGTCTTGTGGCAGGGGGCATATATATATATATATATATTATTATTATTATTATACAGGATTTATATAGCGCCAACAGTTTGCTCAGCATATATATATATACAGTATATATAGACACAAAACTGTTGGTTAATGTTTTTTTCAAGGAATTACTCCTTAACCGTGACTGTGATGTTAAATTGTTATTTATTTGTTATGTTTGTTTAATAAAAGACCTTATGACCATTTAACTTTGTGTGTATTATTGGGGGTTAAGTGGGGGTGAAGTTTTTCTGGTTGGTAGGTTAGGAGTTGGTGACATCTGATCTACCTTAGTCATGTTCATCACTGAATCACAAATGCTTGTATGTCTTTTCTTTAATTTGCGAAACAATAAAATATTGCAATTGTAATTCTGAAAAATCGATTATTGGGGCGGTCAATCCTGCCATCATTATTTCAACCAATTTTGTACAAAAGACCTTAAAATTTCATTTGGACCCACTATTTGAATGGAATCCTAGACTTCTATAAAAGGCTTCCTTTGTGCCTAGCACATGTGCATTACAATATGTAAATTTTTCCCCAAATGCAAATCACCTTTGTCCAGAAAAGAAACAATAAACAGTTTTCATCCTGCTTCTTTGAATTTTCCCTTCACTACAGACTAAAGCGATTGTTGATCTGAATAACATCCTCCACAATGCAGCGCAATCCCATTAAATAATGTGACAGTCCTTAATTCAAAACAATATAATGGTCCTTCAATATCCAATAAAGTTGTATTTTCTCCACCACCGTGATGTGATTTATCTCTTCCTTCTTCTTTTCTCAAGCTCTGTGACACATGCAAAACACCCAATGATAAGATGTGCTCACCTTGCAATGGACCTCAATACAGATCAAGGTCATACCACACTTATTGCTCTACCTTGGGCATTCCTCTCACTCCTGCCTCCTCAGTATTTATCACCACAGAAACATCCCATACAAAAATAGAATGGGACCATAATATTGCTTTCTGAATAGTAACAATTTATTAAAAACTCCTAAAATCAATCAACATTTACAGTTAACCACTTCCGTGCCGCCCTATAGCAGAAATTCTGCTACAGGACGGGACACAGTATATATATATATATATATATATATATAAATAAAAAAAACACACAGCGCCCAGGACCAATCTACTAACAAACAATTTTAAGTGAAATACTGCTGTGCATAGGTATATAAACCAAAACAAATTTTCCAATATAAACCAGCGCAAAACACAAATGTTAAAATAATAAGTGAATATAAAATTATTATTTTATAAATAATCTTTAAAGTCCAGTGATAAATGTAAGTGACCACAAACCCGTGACATTAAATCAAAAGTCCAGTGATCCCTAAGAAAACTTTCTAAAAAATAAACTTCAGTGCTTCAAATAATTCTTCCACCATCCACCAGTGCCGAAACCAACATAAACCGCACTCACCAGATAATGGTGAGTAAAACACCTTTCAGGATTATTTAGGGCTCCTGGACCCCCTTTTGAGGACTCCTCTATTTTCCACCTCAGATCAATGGGTATTTCTCCACTCGTCTCCTCGCTAAATCACCAAGTTCCAAAAAGGAGAAAAAGACTAATAGTGTAATACTGTTATACCCCTTCTTAATTAATTCAAGCCAAACCACTCACATTTCATAGGATAAAAACCAGCATTTATTTAAGGACATCAATCGAATTTTCAAACAGCAAAACGAATTTCCACAGCTCCTAGGAACTCACAGCCTTGTATACAGCAGGATGACAGCCTCCATAAAGAACCCAGCGTCTGGTGATGTCTATGCGTTCCAGACTTCAGGCTGTAATTGATTGCAAAGGATTTGCAACCAAGTATTAAAAAGTGAAAGTTTGATTTATGATTATTATTCTGTCCCATTACTTTTGGTCCCTTAACAAGTGGGAGGCACATATGCAAACTGTTGTAATTCCTACACCGTTCACCTGATTTGGATGTAAATACCCTCAAATTAAAGCTGACAGTCTGCAGTTAAAGCACATCTTGCTCGTTTCATTTCAAATCCATTGTGGTGGTGTATAGAGCCAAAAATGTTAGAATTGTGTCGATGTCCCAATATTTATGGACCTGACTGTATATATATTGTACATTCACATCAGTCCCTAACCCTCAAGGGGTGTACAATCTAAGTCCCTAACTCACATTCATACATACACATAATAGAGACAATTTAGACAGGAGCTAATTAATCTTCCAGCATGTCTTTGGAGTGTGGGAGGAAACCAGAGTACCCGGAGGAAACCCACACAAGCACAGGGAGAACATGCAAACTCCAGGCGGTGCTGGGGTTGGGATTCGAACCAGCGACCCTAGTACTGCCAGGCGGAAATGCTAACCATTTAGCCACTGTGTCGCCCACACATCTTCACCCTGGCCCACTGCACTTCCATTGCGGCGTAAAAAATCCTGCTTGACACATTTTTGAGGCATATTTGGTCATAAAAAAAATGCCTAAAAAATGCAGCTCCCCATTGAAATGAATGTGAAGCACATCAAAAAGGCGACAAAAGCGCATCAAAAATGAACCAGGGCTCTGGAAAGACTAAGTGATGTGAAAGGGGGGAGAGCTTAAACCTAATGCAAACGTTTCAAAAATGCACTAATTATAGCGCAATGCGCCATTAACGCATAGGTATTTTTATGCAGTTTTGATGCCCTTAGGTTGCTTTCACACTCAGAAGTTTTTGAAGTGCTTTTGTGTTAACTGCTTTACCGCCACCCTATAGCAGATATACTGCTACAGGGCAGCAGGGGTGCGCAAAATCACATATATACATGTGATTTCGCATTTCTGGGTAGGGGGTGTGAGCGTTCCCTACCTGCGCCGCTATTCGTGGCCTCTGCTGTCGATCACCAGGTCCCGGCCAGTGATTACTCACCGGCGCTTGGTGATCGCTAAGTATTCCCAATGGGGGGGGGACCTGTATGCAAACAATACAGATCTCTCCCGTCAGCTCCTGCACACTGCTTTGTATGGCTCTGAATAGCAGAGCCATACAAAGCAGTGTGTTTACAGTGTAAAGCACAGCACATGGTAAAACAGCACACAGTTAACCCTTTGACAGCCCCAGATGTTAATCCCTTCCTGCCCAGTGCCATTAGTACAGTGTCAGTGCTTTTTATTAGCACTGATCACTGTATTGGTGTCACTGGGGATGTCAGTGACACCAAGTTAGTTCCCCCCAGTGTCAGAATGCCCGCCACAGTCCCAGTATAAGTCGCTGATCGCCGCCATTACTAGTTTAAAAAAAAATCCCAGTATATATACCGCCATTTGTAAACGCTATAACTTTCATGTAAACCAATAAATTTACACGTATTGAGATTTTTGTTTTAGCAAACACATGGAGCAGAATACATTTTGACCTAAATTTATGATGAAATTTGTTTTAGTTTTTTTGTTTTTTACTGGACATGTTTAATAGCAAAAAGTCCAAAATGTTTTTTTCCCCAAAATTGTCGGACTTTTTTTTTTTTGTAGAGCAAAAAATAAAACCTGCACAGGCGATCAAATACAACCGAAAGAAAGCTCTATTCGTGGGGGAAAAAAGTACGTAAATTTCATTTGAGTGCAGCATTGCATGACCGTGCAATTGTCAGTTAAAGTAACACAGCACCTTATTGCAAAAACTGGCCTGGTCAGGAAGGGGGGGAAATCCTCAGGAGAGCAAGTGGGTAAAAAAAAGCACAAGAAAAGCTGACGAAAAATTCTTCCCTTTAAATTCTATGTATGTCTTCACACTGGTCCTGCTTGCTGCATTTTTGGTCAGTTAAAAATAAAACGCACCTACCCCAATGAAATGAATGGGAACCGCATCAAAAATGCATTTAAAATGCATCAAAAACATGACACACCTGTGGGAAGTGCTAGTTCAGTTGGTAAAAAACGCAATGCAAACGCATCAAAATTGGAACGCACCACTGCAAAGACGCAGAACGCATGAGTTTTTGATGCGTTTCTTCAACAGAGCAGTGTGAAAGTAGCCTGATAGCAAAAAGATGGCCTGGTCCTGAAGGAGGTTAAACCTTTCAAAGCTGGATAAAATGTGAATAAACACCTGGTGACCCCGGCGGTTTCATGACCGACACCACTACCCAAAGGTGGTAATAATATTGGCGACGTTGTCACCCTTGATATACTTGGCTATGTGGGTAGACAAGGCATTTGCTTTGTCATCTTCATCATGTTTCGCACGACATTGTAGAAAAGAAAAGCAAGCAATGAGCTTACAGCTCTGCAAAGTTCCACAAACTTCGCGGCTATTCCGCGCATGCGTATTACTATCAGGCCCCGTGACCGCGCACATGCAAGTTAATGGCACGCGCACGTACAGCCAGGAAGCAAGGCAGAGCTCGACACGCCGCAACCAATGAAGAGTTCGGAGGCGTGGCCGGGCCCTAAAGGCAGTTGCAGAAATGGGGGTCAATCTGGAGGTTTTCAGGGTAACTATGAGAAAGCGAGGGGGTGGTGACGTCACTCCCAGTAATTGAGGGAAGGGGGGTTTAGTTTCTGGGTTGTGTCGGTGACCTTGGGTAACCTTTCTCGTGTCACGTGTGCCGCTGAGTCCTTTATGATAACACGGTGTGTATGGTGTGTATGCCCAGCAGCCGGCCATTGTTATTATACACATTCACTGCTGCTTGTGGAGACTTGTTGGGGGTGCCATTGCTGACTCATGTTTAATGAGGTTTTCATTTCACTTTAAAAATCAGTATTGAGCTCCGGTAGTGGCTTTGCCTGGGCTGAGGTGATGATGTCATCAGTCTGCTGCAGGCAGAAGGGGGCATTTCCACAGTCTTCTCTCCTGTAATCACAATGTGTTTGTCATTTCTGAACTGTACATGTCACGTGTCCCAGAAGACTACAGGGAGGGATGACAGCTTCCGCTTCCGATCGCCTAGGCCAGGGGTGTCCAAACTTTTTTCAAAGAGGGCCAGATTGGATGAAGTGAACATGGTGGAGGGCCGAACATTTTTCCGAACATTCTTTGAACCATTACAATTAAATACAAATAAATTATTTTATGCCAAGTTAATTGCAAACGACATACTTTTCATTTCATAACATTAAGATCAACTGACAGCTGAGTTTTCACAATGTATTGAAAATAAATTTAAAAAAAACTTACCTGCACTGATGTGAAGGGTGAAAAAGGTAGCTGGAGCTGAAGTCTCTGCTCGGCAGCCGGGAGGGGAAGAGAAACACACTTCACGCTGGAAGCCCGGCCCTGACGTCACCGCCCTCTGTCGCTCCCAGCGCGGCGCAGTCACGCATGCGCACTGCTCTCAAGCAGAAGACTGTCTGCCACAGAAGGGAGGGCCGTGCGACAGCCGCATTTACACAGACCAGGGAGAACGAGCCGCAGTCAGGCATGCGCACTGCTCTCAAGCAGAAGACTGTCTGCCATAGAAGGGAGGGCCACATTACACAGAGCAGGGAGGGCTGTTGGAGGGCCGTATTAAACCGACCCCCGGGCCGTAAATGACCCGCGGGCCGGACTTTGGACATGCCTGGCCTAGGCGATTGCAGCGTAACTGGGAGATGGTACCTAAGGTGCCAATCCTTAATGGGGAGTGGGGGACAAAAGCTTAAAGCAGAACTTCCCCTTTTGGGTGGAGCTCTGCTTTAAGAGTTCCCTTCACTGGAACTAAGGGGCCAAGCCCAACCCCTGAAGAACAACCCCACACCATAATCCCCCCTCCACCAAACTTTACACTTGGCACAATGTAGTCAGGCAAGTACTGTTCTCCTGGCAACCACCAAACCCAGACATGTCCATCGGATTGCCAGACAAACGTGATTGCTCACTCCAGAGAACACTACTCCACTGCTCTAGGGTCCAGTGGTGGCGTGCTTTACACCACTGCCCCTAACACTTTGCATTGCACTTGGTGATGGAAGGCTTGGATGCAGCTGCTCAGACATGGAATCCCATTCCATGAAGCTCTCTACACACTGTTGTTGTGTTAATCTGAAGGCCACATGAAGTTTGGAGATCTTTAGCTATTGACACTGCAGACAGTTGGTGACTTTTGCGCTCTGTGCGCTTCAGCATGCACTGACCCTGCTCTGTCATTTTACGTGGCCTACTACTTCATGGTTGAGTTGCTGTTGTTCCCAGTTGTTTCCACTTTGTTATAATACCACTAACATTTGACCGTGGAATTTAGTAGCAAGGAAATGTCACGGATGGACTTATTGCACTGGTGGCAACCTATCACTGTACCACGCTTGAAGACACTGAGCTCCTGAGAGTGACCCATTCTTTCACAAATGTTTTTAGAAGCAGTCTGCATGCCTAGGTGTTGATTTTATACACCTGTGGCCATGTAGGTGATTGGAACACCTGAATCCAATGATTTGGAGGGCTGTCCCAATACGTTTGGCAATATAGTGTATATGTGATTTTGTGCAGCTGGCCTGCACTGTAGCAGTGAAGCTACAGTGTGCGGTCAGCAAGCAGTTAAAAATGGTGCATGAAACCTTTTTCCTGCATGAAAAGCAGACACGGCAGCCCAAGGAAACGTAGCTCTCAGAGATGCCATCATGTGACCATAGCCTTGATGTTAGTTTTCAGTCATGTGACTTTGTTGTATCTGGACTTGGCAGTGTGCACCTTGGTGGTGGATGTGGTTGAAGCCGCAGCATCTGGATAGTGACAGTGACGTTGGCTCTAGGTCAAAAGAATTGCAAGCCTGCCATGCACAACGTCCTATGGTTTCCAGTGACATGGCATCTTATGGTTCCTAGTGGCATGGTGACAATACTACCACTATTATTGCCACCTTTGGGTAGTGCTCTCAGTCATGAAACGGTCGGCGTCACCAGGTATTTGTTCACATTCTAACCACTTTTCATAACCAGGAAATTTTTTGCTATTTGGCACTGTGCTACTTTAACTGGTAATTGCGCGGTCATGCAACGCTGTACCCAAATTACATTTATATTTTTTTTTCACATAAACAGCTTTCCTTTGGTGGTATTTGATTACCACTTGGGTTTTTATTTTTTATTAAATAAACAAAAAAAATACAAATATTTGGAAAAAACAATATATTTTACTTTCTGCTATAAAACATATCAAATTAAAAAAAAATAACATTTCTTCATAAATTTAGGCTGAAATGTATTCAGCTATATGTTTTTGGTAAAAAAAAAAAAAGTCCCAATAAGTGTATATTGGTTTGTGTAAAAGTTATAGCGTCTACAAACTATGGTATATATAATAGAATTTTTTTTTACTTTTTTTTTTTTTATACTAGTAATGGCGGTGGTCAGTGATTTATAATGGGACTGTGATAGTGAGGCGGGCAATCTGACACTAACTGACACGGGGGGGGGGGGGGGCGGCGACTGAGTAACTGACACCCCCTGCCCGGAAGATTCAGATCACCATGTACGTGATCCGGTGCAGCGGGGCCGCTCTGCCGCAGTAAATCTGTGTTAGGTGGTCCCTAACTGGTTAAATTGAATGAAGGGAATTTGAGATTTAAAGCCATACTGCAGGCAAGCAGCTACATACACAGATTAAATAAATATAAGGGATTTATATTTTTGTCCAATTCATTCTTAAATTTACACTTCTCTGCACCCGCAGCCTGTGACATGTTAGTGAAAGAGGTAACCGCACATTGATTGGCTTATATTCTGTCACTTTGCCTTCTTCCCCTCTCAGCATACTCCTTGTTAGATATGAGCATCGTAGTACAATTGACTTGCAACTTGTGTTGCTTTTCCCTATCAGATCCTAATGCAAGTGTTGATTGTCACTTTAAACAAGCTGCTAGCAGGCTTCAGAACGTCTTGAAGCTTGTTGAAAGCCTTCTGAAGCCTGCTAGCAGCCTACTTAAAGTAGCAATCAACACTTCCATTAGGATCTGTGTTCAACATTTATAAACTGGAGATGAATGATACGTTAAAAACTTCAACAAAGCTTACTGAAAGCTCCCCAATTGCTCTATCAAAGTTTGCTGTTCACACTGCTCTTATACAAACTGAAGCCCATGTAATATAGGCCTAACAGTGCTTGTATTAAAATAAAATACATTTGAGGAGATTTTATACCTCCCTGGAGTTCAGCTTTATAGGTAGTAAAGCACACTTGCATGAAAATGCGGACCAACATGCCTATAACAATAACGCGCATTATTGCCGCACTAACAACGCACCCCATGATGTTCTCTAATTTTTTTTTTCCATCTCGTTCTATTCTCACTCTCATCTCACTACTATCTCATAATTGATAAATGCTTATCAACGTGCTGTAAATGCCACAGGAACGTTTACGGCACCTTATCATAGACTTGAATAAGTTGACAAGCTTCAGCTTCTCCCAGACTCGACATGTAGCTTTGTATCTGCCTGCACAGCAACATGAAATTACACAAATGCTACATGTTTTTTAAATTTGAACAGCTCTGTCCACATACATACACTCTGCAAGGGTTAAATTTAAGTCTAGAGCAGTGGTCTCCAAACTGCTGCCCGTTGGCCGGATGCAGCCCTTTGCTTGTATTTATCCGGCCCATGGAGTACTATTTCTCCCACTGACACCAATGACGGGGTACTATTCCTCCCCTGACACCAATGACGGGGTACTATTCCTCCCCTGACACCAATGACGGGGCACTGTTCCTCCCCTGACGCCAATGACGGGGCACTATTCCTCCCCTGACGCCAATGACGGGGCACTATTCCTCCCCCGACGCCAATGACGGGGCACTATTCCTCCCCCGACGCCAATGACGGGGCACTATTCCTCCCCCGACGCCAATGACGGGGCACTATTCCTCCCCCGACGCCAATGACGGGGCACTATTCCTCCCCCGACGCCAATGACGGGGCACTATTCCTCCCCCGACGCCAATGACGGGGCACTGTTCTTCCCGTCAGTAATGATAGGCTACTATTCCTCATTTGACACCAATGATGGAGCACTAGTCCTCCCACTAATACCAATGATGAGGTGCCATTCCTTCTTTGACACCAATGATGGGGCACTATTCCTCTCCCTAATACTAAAGATTGGGCAAGCTTTACTCCCAGTGACCCCAGGACATTTTCTACTCCCACTGCCCACAGTCTGTCCCCCCCCCAAAGTGTGAAGAACAGTAAACTGGCCCTTTGTTTAGAAAGTTTGGCGATCCCTTTCTTAGAGGACGAGCCTTGCTCCAGCAGGCTTCCTCCACCTGTGCGATGGCTCCCCTGAAGGAAGGGGGTATAAGTGCCCGGTAGGCAAGTGGTTAAAGAGCTGCCTGCTTATAGTTTTTTTTTATTTGGTACCTTTAGTTCCACTTTAAGCACTACACCAGTAGAATTTTGATTTGAAATTTTTAGTTTTAACAATGTTTGTTGGATTTTCTCATTATTTATGTGGTCATATCAGTGTTTGTTTTCAACCGCAGTGACAAGAAAATTCGAAGGAGCAGGATGGAAAATATTTCTCTAACCTACTCCTAACAGTGTATGTTTTTGTTCAGGAGATTTTCTTCACTGATAAATTCAAATGTTAAAAATGTTTAAGTACTTTCAAACAACATTTGTCTAATCATCAGATGTACTGAGAATTTTTGTACGAATGTTGTTTGGAAATCTACTAGCATATGGCCAGCCTAAGGCACTATGCCCATCGGCAAGAAGTGCAGTGCAGGGCCAATAGTAATGGGAGAGAGGAGGAGAGCGCTTGCTATAAGGAGTCATATTACAGGTGAAACTCGAAAAATTAGAATATCGTGCAAAAGTTCATTTATTTCAGTAATGCAACTTAAAAGGTGAAACTAATACATGAGATAGACTCATTACATGCAAAGCAAGATAGTTCAAGCCATGGTTTGTCATAATTGTGATGATTATGGCTTACAGCTCATGAAAACCCCAAATCCACAATCTCAGAAAATTAGAATATTGTGAAAAGGTGCAATATTCTTGGAAGGTAGCATGAAGTGCTCCAAAATCTCCTGGTAGACGGCTGCGTTGACCCTGGACTTAATGAAGCACAGTGGACCAACACCAGCAGATGACATGGCTCCCCAAATCAACACAGACTGTGGAAACTTCACACTGGACTTCAAGCATCTTGCAGTGTGTGCCTCTCCATTCTTCCTCCATACTCTGGGTCCTTGGTTTCCAAATGAGATGCAAAAGTTGATCTCATCAGAAAAGAGGACTTTGGACCACTGAGCAACAGACCAGGTTTGTTTTTCTTTAGCCCAGGTAAGACGCTTCTGACATTGTTTGTTGTTGTTCAGGAGCAGCTTGACAAGAGGAAAACGACATTTGAAGCCCATGTCCAGGATCCGTCTGTGTGTTGTGGCTCTTGATGCACTGACTCCAGCCTCAGTCCACTCCTTGTGAAAGTCCCCACTTGCACGATATTCTAATTTTTCGAGTTTCACCTGTATATGCCAAACATTCTTCCTTTTGATTCTTGACTTTCTCATATCTTACCTCTAGATGATGCTCTACCTGTCATTTCCAGTGGCAATGTTTTGGATCTCAAATCAACCAGAATATTTTGAAGAGTACATTGTGAAGCGGAAGGTATGCATTATACAATCTATTTTTGGTACATTTTAAAGTAGAACTTTAGTCAGAACATTAAGTCCTGCTAGGTCACTTCAGGTTGGCCCTTTTTGCAGGTATACAGTTCCTTGAAAAAGTATTCATACCCTTTGAAATTGTCCACATTTTGTCATGCTACAACCAAAAACGTAAATGTATTTTATTGAGATTTTATGTTCTAAACCAATACAAAGTGGCACATAATTGTAAAGTGGAAGGAAAATAATGATAAATGGTTTTCAAAATCGTTTACAATTAAATATCTGAAAAGTGTGGTGTGCATTTGTATTCAGCCTCCTTTATTCTGATACCCCTAACTAAAATCTAGAGGAACCAATTGCCTTCAGAAGCTACCTAATTAGTAAATAGAGTCCACCTGTGTGTAATTTAATCTCAGTATAAATACAGCTGTTCTGTGAAGCCCTCAGAGGTTTGTTAGAGAACATTAGTGAACAAACAGCATCATGAAGGCCAAGGAACACTCCAGACAGGTCAGGGATAAAGTTGTGGATAAGTTTAAAGCAGGGTTAGGTTATAAAAAAATATCCCAAACTTTGAACATCTCATGGAGCACTGTTCAATCCATTATCCGAAAATGGACAGAGTATGGCACAACTACAAACCTACCAAGACATGACTGTCCACCTACACTAACAGGCCGGCCAAGGAGAGCATTCATTTAGAGAAGCAGCCAAGAGGCCCATGGTAACTCTGGAGGAGCTGCAGAGATCCACAGCTCAGGTTGGAGAATCTGTCCACAGGAAAACTATTAGTCATGCACTCCACAAATCTGGCCTTTATGGGAGAGGTGCAAGAAGAAAGCCATAGGAAGTCCCATTTGCAGTTTGCGAAAAGCTATGTGAGGGACACCGCAAACATGTGGAAGAAGGTGCTCTGGTCAGATGAGACCAAAATGGAACTTTTTGGCCTAAAATCAAAATGCTATGTGTGGCGGAAAATTAACACTGCACATCACCCGGAATACACCATCCCCACCGTGAAACATGGTGGTGGCAGCATCATGTTGTGGAGATGCTTTTCTTCAGCAGGACAGGGAAGCTGGTCAGAGTTGATGGGAATATAGATGGAGCCAAATGCAAGGCAATCTTAGAAAAAAACCTGTTAGAGTCGGCAAAAGACTTGAGACGGGCAGAGGTTCACCTTCCAGCAGGACAATGACCCGAAACATCCAGCCAGAGCCACAATGGAATGGTTTAGATCAAAGTATATTCATGTGTTAGAATGGCCCAGTCACAGTCCAGACCAAAATCCAATTGAGAATATGTGGCAAGACTTGAAAATTGCTGTTCACAGACGCTCTCCATTCAATCTGACAGAGCTTGAGCTATTTTGCAAAGAAGAATGGGCAGAAATGTCCCTCTCTAGATGTGCAAAGCTGGTAGAGACATCCCCAAAAAGACTTGCAGCTGTAATTGCAGTGAAAGGTAGTTCTACAACGTATTGACTTTCGGGGGGCTGAATACAAATGCACCCCACACTTTTCACATATTTATTGTAAAAAGAATTTGAAAACCATTTATCATTTTCCTTTCACTTCACAATTATGTGCCACTTTGTGTTGGTCTATCACATAAAATTCCAATAAAATACATTTATGTTTTTGATTGTAACATGACAAAATGTGGAAAATTTCAAGGGGTATGAATGCTTTTTCAAGGCACTGTAACTGTAAAATATTAAATAAGTGCCTATACTGTTTAAAATTCAGTAATACACCATCTCACCCTGCTCTGCACATGCTCATTTGCACTCTATTTTTGGGCACTGTGCCGAAAATGTGGAGGCTGATCAACCGATGGCCTAAAGATTTACTGCTGCTCAGGGGCTCTTGGCTTCAACAAAATGGCAGCCTCCAGGAAACAGGACTATGCTGGAGGCAGTTTACAGCACACATTAATTTTGATAGCATATTTAATAATTTGGAATGTATTTTCCTTGCTGAAGAACATTATTTTTTTGTCAAGTTGCTCTGGGCAAAGTTCCTTTTTAACCAATTGCCCTCCAGAAGATTTACCCCCCTTCCTGACCAGGCCGTTTTGTGCGATACGGCGCTGCATTACTTTAACTGATAATTGCGCAGTCATGCAATGCTGCACCCAAATAAAATTCATATCCTTTTTTTCCCTCAAATATAGCTTTCTTTTTGTGGTAATTGATCACCTCTGCGTTTTTTTATTTTTTGTACTATCAACAAAAAATACTGACAATTTTGAAAAAAATACAGTATTTTTTACTTTTAGCTATACAACATATCCAGTAAAAAAATTAAAAAAATTCAAATTTCGTCATAAATTTAGGCCAAAATGTATTCTGCTACATGTCTTTGCTAAAAAAAAATTCCAATAAGTGTATAGCATTTGGTTTACGTGAACGTTATAGCGTCTACAAATGGCGGTGTGTATATATACTGGAATTTTTTTTTTTTTTATACTAGTAATGGTGGCATTCAGCAACTTGTAGCGGGACTGCGGCAGGCATTCTGACACTGGGTGTGAACTAACTGCTACTGACATCTTCATTGACACTAATACAGTAAAATGCACTGACACTTTACTAATGATACTGGGCAGGAAGGGGTTAACATCTGGTGTGATCAAAGGGTTAACAGTGTGTTGTGTGTGTGTGAATGTGTTACTATGTGTGCTGTGTTGTGTTTTACTTGGGAGACATGCTGCTTTGTATCTCTCTGCTGTGCAGAGATACAAAGCAGCATATCCATGCTGACATGAGAGAGATCTGTGTTGTTTACACACAGATCTCTCCCCTCTCCGCCTTGCCAACATGCACTGAGTCTGCCGCGGCCCGGTGATTGACATATTCAGCAACCAATAGCGGTGCAGGCAGGGCGGTGTGTGCGCCCCTAGCCAGAAATGTAAGATCACGTATATTTACATGATTTTGTGCTGTGGAGCTGCCCTGCAGCAGTTTATCTGCTATGGGGTGGCTTTTAAGTGGTTAAGGTAAGGAAAAAAGGGTGGGGGGTGGGTGGTGACCTGTATAACTAGGAAACTGTGGATGTTGTCATATGGGGGTTACTTAGCTCATGTGGTAAATGTATTTTATCAATGAGTTGTGCCAGTCTGAACTGTATTAGGGCATGGCAGCCCACCTTTATTTTACAGGAAAAGCAAAGTCTAACACAGAGTTGCTCATGCTAGGGTCTTTCCACCTGCATCTCCCAGCTCCCTGTGTTTTTTGGCTCACTCAGTCTTGATTACAGTACCTTCCTACAAAGGCCCACTCCCAGCCTCTAGATAGGGATCTCCGAGACCCACGTGCTCCCTCCCTTTTCCAGAGACTTAGTCCTGGTTCACACTGATGCGGTGCGGGGAACTGCATGTGATTTGGACGGGAATAGCACCGCATTCCTGTTCAGCAAACAAGAGATCCCTGTGCTCAAATCCATAATGGATTTGAGCACAGGGATCTCTTGTTTGTTGTATTGTTGGGTCAGTAGCCAGACCTGAACCTTGTAGCTCTCCCCATTGTGTCTTTTCCCCTATGCTAGCATTGTGTCCACAGTAGCACTTGCGTAGGCAGGGCAGAGTAGGACTGGCCATAGAGGGATTACTTTGACGCAGTTGGCCAGCTTAAACATGTATTGCAATATGTGTGAACCAAATATCCCTATTTGTTGCATAGTTTGCTTGAAAGGGTATATACCAGTGTGCAGAGGGTCCTTCAGAATTTCTAGCATTCCTGTTCAGATCGCATGCAATTCTTTGCAGTGTGATTTGAGCCCATTCATTTTGTATGGCACAAATCGTATGGCACCCGCACAAAAAAGGTGATTGCGCCTTTTTTTTGTTTTTTTGCCACACTGTAATAAGATTGCATGGATGGTCACACCCATGCTATCTGATTTAGCCTATCACACTGCGTTTTGCGACCTGTTTTTGGGGTGTCGTTAACCAGGAATGTGATTGTGATGCTGTGTGGGAAATGCACAGGAATAGCTGCCAATCCCGCACAGCATCACTGTGAACCAGGACCTAATGCGAATCTTGTGTATTTTCTATATCCATTTCCTGAACTCACTCTGTGGCAGCACCTAGCACTTTTGTCTTTTGAATGGGAACTGAATTGGACACAGATATAAAAAAGAAAACATGGCAGGAGTTTTACCCCTTTCCTTCGTCCACCAATAGAAAAAAAAGGTTTTGGCTTTAGAAGTACTTATAACAATAACCATGTGTATATTATCCCAGTTATTGGTAGTGGAAATTGCTGGAAAAGTTGACTATTCTAGGAAGAGCCCATTGCCTAGCACAGCTGCCTTCCTTCTTTCACATCATAGCCCTTTCCTCTTCTAGAAGTGTCTATTTACTCTCTGGGCTGGCCCTCCTCCTCTCTCCCTCACCTTACATTACTTTTTAGAATGTCAGTTGAGTGACAGCTAGGACTACTGACATCAAGGTTGGTGGCCCCCAGCAGGTAGATTCCGGACTTTAAGATGTCTACACAAGGGGAGCTTTTACAGTTAAATGCTATGCATAAAATGCGTTAAAGTTAAATTCCAGGTATGGTTATTATTTCCATTTTAATGTCCATGGTTTTCAGAATACCATGTCCAACAATCTCATACAGATGTTATGGTCAGATGTCCACAAACTTTTGGCCATATAGGGGCAGATGTGCTAAAACTGGACAATGCAAAATCTGGTGCAGCTCTGCATGGTAGCCAATCAGCTTCTACCTTCAGCTTGTTCAGTTAATGTTGGACAAAAAAAAACCTGGAAGCAGCTTGGTTTCTATGCAGAGCTGCACCAAATTTTGCATTCTACAGTTTTAATAAATCAACTCAATAGTGTATTTATGTCCTTTACTTTGTGCAGGTCTGAACCTTCAGCCTAATAGTCCAGCCATAGAAGGTTCGAATCGCAGCTGGTTCAGCAGGGTACAACTGATCAACTTGGGTACAACCAGCCTGCCAGATTTTACATATGATTATCCATGGTAGAATACAATGGCTTGGCAGGAGGGATTCCCTTGTCAACATGGTATGTGTTGATGGAGGAATTGAGCAAATTTCTTACCGTTTTGCAGAAAATAAATTTGTTCAGTTTCTGGTTTGCCTTAGGCTCCATGCACACTAGCATTTTTTTAAGATAAAAAAACACTGGATAAAAACGGTGGTAATAGTGTTCTTAGTAGTGGTTTAGTAGCGTTCAGTAATATTTAGGGGCGTTATAGTTTTTACAGTATATGTAGAGGAAAAGAACCTAGAAAAAAGCCATTAGGAGTGTTTTAGAAATGTCTAGGAGTGTTTACAAAAAATTCCAAAAACAACCTCCTGCGCTTAAATGGAATCCTATCCTTCAAAAGCTGCCGACACCAAACTTATACCCAAGTAAGTGAATGATCAATTAAAATGAATAGTGTAGCGCTAATAATACTAACAATTACGTGTTAAAATGCACAAACTCTATATACATCCCCTACATATATATATCCAAGGTGATAAATCAATACATAAATAATAAAACGGTTGTGTCATACGTGAATTCCCTCACGGGGAATATTTAGTGAAAAAAGTGACAAACACACTCCTATTTGCAGATTGTGAAACAATATGTATACTGGTACACAAAATTAGTGAACAAATAATCAATTCAAAAAGTCCAAAATTATATAATAATAGTAATACGATAGTTTGTGGTGATCCTCACACTTCACTCTTCATGCAGGAATATATAATGTGCCGTATACGTGATACACACGTGCCAATCCTTTACCAGCCAAAAACGTCTAGGAGTGTTTAGCTTTTTTTTTTTCTGCTGGAAAAGCGCTTCAAAAAACTCTACAAAAGCTAATTTTTTTCTGCTTCTAGATGCCAAAGCTCAAAAAATGCTAATAGCCTAAAGTAGTGTGCATAGACACACAGGATAACATTATTTAGCTTCTAGGAGCAGAAAAAAGGCTAATAACAGCTTCTAGGAGCTTAAAAAACCACTGGTGTGCATGGAGACTTAGTTGTTCACATATCAGTTGCCTGACCTCACATTTTCTCAGCCTCTGGGTGTGTATGATAGCATTACATGACTGAGATCTGTCATTGTCTAGATTCCCCAAATCTCTTCCTCATCTTTTGTAAATACTCAAGGAAACGGTATTAAGGCCAATTCTTTTTTCACTGATAAACTTTGTTAGTCTGAAGACAGACGCACATGGAATCAAGATTATTTGCAGTCACCCACATAATGCAGGTTGTCACAGAGGAACAAACTGGAAGTTCTGCAATCTGTTAAATGTAATCCTATTAAACAGTGGGGCACAAAGCCAACCATACTGCTCCACCTGGAGGATACACAACCGCACCCTGACACTTCCTACATAACTATATAGAGCATACAGGTTGGTTTCACCTACCTGGGGAATTTTGCTAAATAAACAATAGCCTTCTGTACCTGAATGGAAAAACATTTCTGGAACTGTTGTACAAAAGACCTTTGGAGGATCCTTTTTGCAATATTTGGGGAATTGTTTTATCTTCATCGTATAATTCAGAACACAGGCTGAGTATTCATAGACCCTTGGTTATAGGATCGTACCTTCAGGTGATTAGACACTAAAGAGCTTTTGAGGAAGCCCCCCCCCCCCCCGTGTGCTTCTCCTTTAACCCTACTCCACTCCACGTGTCCCCAGTTTTTTTACTGGTGTCTTAAGACTGGTGCACACTTTGTTTTTTTTTGTTCAACCCAGCAGGCTGAATAAAAAAAAGGCTACGAGGTCACCATACTAATGCAGGCCATAGATTTGTGAAACATCTTGCGATTTTTTTAAACTCTATTCTGATATTCTTGTCGTGTATGGGTAATTTTGTCTGCAGATTTTCGTTTTTGTTTTTTTTTTTTTTGTCTTTTTGATTATCGGTCCTGCTGGTAAATTTTATAAAAACTACTGAATTTCATCCCATTGATGGTAATATTCCCCGAATTTCTAAACGACAAATTAATGTGCATGTTTGATGACCTGGAAGTTTGTCAAGGAACGAAATTTCTTTTCCGGGAGAAAGGTCAAAAGTTTTAGTATGTAAACAGAACATTATGTCATGTATTTCTGTGTTGTAACCTTTGTGTTTGATGTACAGAAATAACATGCATCCACTATGCTTATTGTGTTTTGCTTAAGTAGCCCATAATTAAAAGAATTTATGGCACAATTAACACCTATAACACTTTATGTATGTGTATGTATATATATATATATATATATATATATATATATATATATATATACAGTCAGGTCCATAAATATTGGGACAGCGACACAATTCTAACATTTTTGGCTCTATACACCACCACAATGGATTTGAAATGAAATGAACAAGATGTGCTTTAACTGCAGACTGTCAGCTTAATTTGAGGGTATTTATATCCAAAGCAGGTGAACGGTGTAGGAATTACAACAGTTTGCATATGTGCCTCCCACTTGTTAAGGGACCAAAAGTAATGGGACAGAATAATAATCATAAATCAAACTTTCACTTTTTAATACTTGGTTGCAAATCCTTTGCAGTCAATTACAGCCTGAAGTCTGGAACGCATAGACATCACAAGACGCTGGGTTTCATCCCTGGTGATGCTCTGCCAGGCCTCTACTGCAACTGTCTTCAGTTCCTGCTTGTTCTTGGGGCATTTTCCCCTCAGTTTTTTCTTCAGCAAGTGAAATGCATGCTTAATCGGATTCAGGTCAGGTGATTGACTTGGCCATTGCATAACATTTCACTTCTTTCCCTAAAAAAAACTCTTTGGTTGCTTTTGCAGTCTGCTTTGGGTCATTGTCCATCTGCACTGTGAAGCGTCGTCCAATGAGTTCTGAAGCATTTGGCTGAATATGAGCAGATAATATTGCCCGAAACACTTCAGAATTCATCCTGCTGCTTTTGTCAGCAGTCACATCATCAATAAATACAAGAGAACCAGTTCCATTGGCAGCCATACATGTCCACGCCATGACACTACCACCACCATGCTTCACTGATGAGATGGTATGCTTAGGATCATGAGCAGTTCCTTTCCTTCTCCATACTCTTCTCTTCCCATCACTCTGGTACAAGTTGATCTTGGTCTCATCTGTCCATAGGATGTTGTTCCAGAACTGTGAAGGCTTTTTAGATGTCGTTTGGCAAACTCTAATCTGGCCTTCCTGTTTTTGAGGCTCACCAATGGTTTACATCTTGTAGTGAACCCTCTGTATTCACTCTGGTGAAGTCTTCTCTTGATTGTTGACTTTGACACACATACACCTACCTCCTGGAGAGTGTTCTTGTTCTGGCCAACTGTTGTGAAGGGTGTTTTCTTCACTAGGAAAGAATTCTTCACTCATCCGCCACAGTTGTTTTCCGTGGTCTTCTGGGTCTTTTGGTGTTGCTGAGCTCACCGGTGCGTTCCTTCTTTTTAAGAATGTTCCAAACAGTTGTTTTGGCCACGCCTAATGTTTTTGCTATCTTTCTGATGGGTTTGGTTTGTTTTTTCAGCCTAATGATGGCTTGCTTCACTGATAGTGACAGCTCTTTGGATCTCATCTTGAGAGTTGACAGCAACAGATTCCAAATGCAAATACCACACTTGAAATGAACTCTAGACCTTTTATCTGCTCATTGTAATTGGGATAATGAGGGAATAACACACACCTGGCCATGGAACAGCTGCGAAGCCAATTGTCCCATTACTTTTGGTCCCTTAACAAGTGGGAGGCACATATGCAAACTGTTGTAATTCCTACACCGTTCACCTGATTTGGATGTAAATACCCTCAAATTAAAGCTGACAGTCTGCAGTTAAACCACATCTTGTTCGTTTCATTTCAAATCCATTGTGGTGGTGTATAGAGCCAAAAATGTTAGAATTTTGTCGATGTCCCAATATTTATGAACCTGACTGTACATCAGTGCGGTGCCATTAGTTTTCAGTGGATAAGCACTGCAGCACACTGCTACACACAGTAAAACACTACCATATGTTACGATGTGCATTCAGGGGCGGACTGACCATTTGAAAACTCAGGCACTGCCCGAGGGCCCAGGGTCAGTAGGGGGCCCCATGAGATGCCCCTGGTACCTTTTTCATAGGCTTTATTGAGTTTGGGCAAGGACACAGGGGCTCCATGATCCCCTATTGCCCGGGGGCCCCATGAGTTGTCAGTCCTCCCCTGCGTGCATTACAAAAAATGATGTCCAATTTTCTTAGACGTTTAGGTACGGTAATTTGAATGCAGTGCTCATTAACATACACAATATGCCTGTTAATGCAGCGCACCAGAATGCTAAGGTGTGGATGAGCCCAAGGTCTTCCCCATTCTGTCCTAAATTAAAACAAAAAATTGGGTTGGGATACCTGGCAAACCTAATTCCTAAAATCTAAGCTTTTCATTTAGCCTAGGTTCACACTATGAACCGCTGAACTGCACTATGAACTGTGAATCGCACAGGAATCAAACCGCGTTCCTGTGCAATTCTGTATGGTGCAATTTGAGCCCATTCGTTTTGCATGGGCTCAGATCGCACCTCATCACACCAAAGAAGTGCAGGCACCTTTCTTGGAGCTGGACCGCAATTGCATTGCAAGGTCATTATGTTCCATACGATTAGATGCTGGAAAACCGCACTGTGAATGCGATGCGTTTGGGGTGTTACTTTATAGTGACAATTCCAGCCAAAAGCAAAGCTGGAGTTGGGAGAAAGTGACAGGGACAGAGGAGGAATGCAGGTCTGCAGACTCAGAATAACAATCTTACTCCATAATAGAAGTAAAAGATAAGTGCCTGAGTGTATTTACAAATATTTTGGCATATAAAAACATTCACATACAATACATGCATTTAAACTGTGTATCCATGTTTGTCGATTTTTTGTATAGTATCTAATCAGCTAATTATTATCTCAACATATATTTTTCTTGTTTCAGAGGGAGATTTATCCTCCAGAACAGGATAGCGTGGTAAGTAAATCACTCCTGTCAATGTGTATATTGACTATGCAGTGTTATGAACCAGAAACTGACGTACAGGATTTATGTTTATTTATTTCAGGTACTTATATAGTGCTGTCAATTTTACGCAGCACTTTACATATATATTGTGCATTTAAATCAGTCCCTAAGCCTCAAGGAGCGTACAATCTAAGGTCCCTAACTCACATTCATACATACACATACTAGGGACAATTTAGGCAGGAACCAATTAACCTACCAGCATGTCTTTGGAGTGTGGGAGGAAACCGGAATACCCGGAGCAAACCCACGCAGTCACAGGGAGAACGTGCAAACTCCAGGCAGGTGGTGCCGTGGTTGGGATTCGAACCAGCGACCCTGGTACTGCCAGGTGGAAGTGCTAACCATTTAGCCACTGTGCTGACCATTATATGGCATTATATGTACTGTATGTAGTTGCCGCTTCACAAATCCATGAAAGACTGACATTTTAAGAGAATTCAACTGTTTGGACATATAAAGTTTTTTTTTCCATGGAAAACTGCAGGTGTTTGCAGGCAGTTAGAGTCACTATATGTACATCACTTTTTGAAGTGGGAGGAAGATCACTGGATTCATTTGATGCAGCCAGTTTACAGAAAATCACAAACCTATTTGCACATTTCAGCTCCTATGCTAGAAATTACTATTGGACCAACAGTGGGCCTGACAAAAAAGTGTAAGAAGTAATAGGGTTCTTCATACTCTAATTTATTATGGTCACGTTTGGTTTTTAGGGTTGTATTTGATATTTGTAAAGAGAGATCACACAAATACTTATACAGTGGGGATCGAAAGTTTGGGCACCCCAGCTAAAAATTTGTATTAATGTGCATAAAGAAGCCAAGGAAAGATGGAAAAATCTCCAAAAGACATCAAATTACAGATTAGACATTCTTATAATATGTCAACAAAAGTTAGATTTTATTTCTATCATTTACACTTTCAAAATAACAAACAAAAAAATGGCGTCTTCAAAAGTTTGGGCACCCTGCAGAATTTATAGCATGCACTGCCCCCTTTGCAAAGCTGAGACCTGCCAGTGTCATGGATTGTTCTCAATCATCGTCTGGGAAGACCAGGTGATGTCAATCTCAAAGGTTTAAAATGCCCAGACTCATCTGACCTTGCCCCAACAATCAGCACCATGGGTTCTTCTAAGCAGTTGTCTAGAAAACTGAAACTGAAAATAGTTGACGCTCACAAAGCTGGAGAAGGCTATAAGAAGATAGCAAAGCATTTTCAGATGTCAATATCCTCTGTTCGGAATGTAATTAAGAAATGGCAGTCATCAGGAACAGTGGAAGTTAAAGCAAGATCTGGAAGACCAAGAAAAATATCAGACAGAACAGCTCGCAGGATTGTGAGAAAAACAATTCAAAACCCACGTTTGACTGCACGATCCCTCCAGAAAGATCTGGCAGACACTGGAGTTGTGGTACACTATTCCACTATAAAGAGATACTTGTACAAATATGGTCTTCATGGAAGAGTCATCAGAAGAAAACCTCTTCTACGTCCTCACCACAAAAATCATCGTTTGAACTTTGCAAATGAACATATAGACAAGCCTGATGCATTTTGGAAACAAGTTCTGTGGACCGATGAGGTTAAAATTGAACTTTTTGGCCGGAATGAGCAAAGGTACGTTTGGAGAAGAAGGGGCACAGAATTTAATGAAAAGAACCTCTGTCCAACTGTTAAGCATGGGGTTGGATCAATCATGCTTTGGGGTTGTGTTGCAGCCAGTGGCACAGGGAACATCTCACGAGTAGAAGGAAAAATGGATTCAATAACTTCAGCTTTTTCACAGATGGCATTAAGTTACCATCCAAAATTTGCTGAAATTTTAAAGAGAGGATGGCTTCTACAAATGGATAATGATCCTAAACACACCTCAAAATCCACGGGGGATTACATCAAGAGGCGTAAACTGAAGGTTTTGCCATGTCCTTCACAATCTCCTGACCTCAACATAATTGAAAATCTATGGATAGACCTTAAAAGAGCAGTGCGTGACAGACAGCCCAGAAATCTCAAAGAACTGGAAGACTTTTGTAAGGAAGAATGGGCAAAGATACCTCAAACAAGAATTGAAAGACTCTTGGCTGGCTACAAAAAGCGTTTACAAGCTGTGATACTTGCCAAAGGGGGCAGTACAAGATATTAACTCTGCAGGGTGCCCAAACTTTTGCAGATGCCATTTTTTTGTTTTCTGTTATTTTGAAAGTGTAAATGATGGAAATAAAATCTAACTTTTGTTGACATAAGAATGTCTAATCTGTAATTTGATGCCTTTTGGAGATTTTTCCATCTTTCCTTGGCTTCTTTATGCACATTAATACAAATTTTTAGCTGGGGTGCCCAAACTTTTGATCCCCACTGTAAGTATAAAATTTAATAAAGGTAATAACAGAAATATATGACAATATTATTAGAAAATATAACAAGGATTCTTAACAGAAGACGCTGTTTTACATCATGGGTTCCGTCCTCTTTCATGGCTTGGCACAGACAATCAGAACAGATGCATGCATGATTCAGCTCTGAAATGAGACTGAGCTCTTCCTAAGTTTTTGCTGTGGTAACATAGGACTTGAATGTAAGGAAATGGTCAACTCCCACTGCAAGCAGCAATATGACCTTTTAAGGACCTGATCAGTTTGCAGTGACATTCCTTTGGTATGAGTCAGCTAAGGTAAAGCCATACTTATGTCCTTGTATGGCCCCTTAACTACTTGCTACCCCCAGCCGCGCGCACCTGACGATCTCCGTGATCGCTGTGTACTATGGACACAGCTGATCACGTGATGAAGTAAAAGGCCAATCACAGCGGCCTTTTACCACGTGATCAGCTGTGTCCAATGACATAGCAGATCACGGAGTAAATACAGTTGCTGGTTATCGACAGCAGTTTTCTCTCGCTGTCACAGCGTGAGGAAAGTACTGTCGATAACTGGCAGCTGACACAGAGCAGATCGGCACTGATCATCAGGGCACATCGCGGTTGTCCAGTTTTGGGAGGGCGTCATATGACATCCTTCCAGAACGCGCCCTCCCGCATGCCCCCTGCCGCGCGCACCCGGTGATCAGTTGATCAGTGCCCAGCAGTGCCACCCATCAGTGCTGCCCAGCAGTGTCACCAGTCAGTGCTGCCAGTCAGTATCGCCTGTCAGTGTTGCCCATCAGTGACCATCATTGCTGCATATCAGTGCAGCATCATCAGTGCCTCCTCATCAATGCCCACCAGTGCTGCCTCATAAATGCCCACCAGTGCTGCCTCATCAGTGCAGCCCATCAGTGCTGCCTATCCGTGCCACCTCATCAGTGCCGCCTCATCAACGCACATCAGTGAAGGAGAAAAATTACCTGTTTGTAAAATGTTATAATAGAAACAAAGAAAAACTTTACATTTTTTTCTCAAATTTTTTGCTCTTTTTTTGTTTATAGTGCAAAAAATAAAAACCCCAGTGGTGATTAAATACCACCAAAAGAAAGCTCTATTTGTGTGATAAAAAATTCTATGGGTACAGTGCTGCATGATCGCGCAATTGCCATTAAAAGTGTGACAGCGCTGAAAGCTGAAAATTGGCCTGGGCAGGAAGGGGGTATAAGTGCCCTGTGGTTAACCACAATTTGGAGGCTTAGAATTCATTAGTGAACCACAATATTATTAAGGAAATATGACATTTCCCTATCATACTCCCATAGTGCACTGGAAATGTGAAATGGGTGAATTTGGCTGCTGTGGGCAACAGCTGTTCTTTTTTAATGGGATGTGCAATGTACACTCAAACAATATAATTGAATTACATAGGGCATATGTTGCACACCTCTCACCTCGCCATTATTGATGGCAATTTCTTGCTGTCAAAATTATATCTGGGATTTGCTTTGTATTCGAGCAGTGGCTGTTTTCACTGCTATGTAACACAAAGCTTCAGAATTAGAGCTGTTCAGAAATTATTTTTAAAAATACAATGTAGAAATAATGATGAATTAGAAAATACAAGACATTCTCTGAATAGCAGAGTTGCAGAGCGAGCGAAGCCCTGTGTTCAGTATACAGACAGCAAGTTGCTGAAGCAGGGCCTGGAAAAAACCAGCGCTGACTGTATGTAGCACAGGCTACTACAATGAATTTCTGCATCCTCAACATTCCACTGTAAGCTGGACCAATGTAACTTTAACCCCTTGACGCCAACTGCACGCAAATTAGCGGCCTCACAGAACAGGGCTTTTTTCTACGGGTCCGCTAATTTGCATACCTGTTTTTACACTGGGAGCGTGCCACATGGCGCACTCCCAGCACAAAGACTAGGGTGTCACGGAGAGCCCCGGGTTCTGTCCTATTGATCAGGACCTGAAACTCCTGATTCCGGGTCATCTGATCGCTGTGATAGCCTCTGATTGGCTATCACAGTGATGAGTCACTGTGAAGCCCGCTTCCCCTTGTTTTCTCTCGCTGAGTGGAGGAGAGAGATACATTGTATCTCTCTGTCCTTTCAGAGGAAAAAATAAAGGTGTGGTAAATATAAATAAAAGTAATAAATAAACAAAAATACCTAGATCAAAGTTTGATCTAGGTCTGTGCCAGAGTTAGTGCTTGGGTCAAGTTCAGGGTCAAGGGTCAGGGTTAGTTTTGTTTTTTTTGGTGAGGGTTTTTTTCATTTTTTTTCAGCGCCATAATGCAAAAAATGGCTTGGACGGGAAAGGGTAAATCCTAAGGAGGCAAGGGGTTAAGTAACAACGGCTGTTGTTTCCCGCAACAACCGAAAAACACTTTTTTCACGCATCTGCTAATTCTTCTTTGATTCACTTCTCTGCCTATCTGTTTGGCCTACAGGAGGAAGAAAACGGAACTGTGTAGGGGCTGAGGACTCCCTCCCTGTTCTCATGTGTCTGAACTGCCAACTATCAAGCACCATTCCGGTCACCTACAGGAGTTGGGAGTGTCACATGCTGTCCCATAATGCAAGTACTGGGTATGTCAATTTGCTTCTGAAAAGCAAGGAAAGCAGTAGATAAATATAGCTGTAAGGGCTGGTATGCCCTAAATGAGCAAAGTGAAGGTTCATTTTAAAGCATTTTATATGCCTTTTGGATTTTTACATGCATGTTTTCTCATATCTTTGATATTTTTTGAATATAGTGCGAGCAATCATTTAATCTGCAATTTCTTTCCATTTTTAAAATACACCTGGCATGAGAGAAATGTGGAGGTTGTCTTTGTTGGCCTCCTTCTGAAAATATTTGTCTGGCCTTCGTGCTTTTGGGGACACCTGTTATGGTGACAACTATCTAAGCCAGCCATACAAATTCAGATTTTTTTTTTCCTTTCCATGGGCTGAATAAAACAATTACCAGCAGATTCCTCCATCCACATTTTAGAGTGTGAATCTCCCACTGTAGCTATTGTATTTTAGCCAGCTGTCAAAATACACGGACAACAACTGCATCTGATTGGATGCAGCCACTGTTCAGCTGATAATTTTCTGCCTGACTCCTTTGATTTTTCAGTCGAAGTATCTTTGGTGGGAGGGTAACCCCATGAGCAAATTTCAGCTGGTTCATCAAAAACTGGCTAAAATTCTCAGTGTATGAGCCAGTTTAAGATGATTATAAAGTGGGTTTTTTTTGTTTTTTAAATATGTTATACTTACCTGCTCTGTGTAATGGTTTTGCTCAGAGCAGCACTGATCCTCCTTTTCTGTGGTCCCCTCCTGACTCCTCTTTCATGAGTTCCCACATAGGAATCGGCTTGGCCCTGGCCCCTACTCCTTCGTCACAGGATTTGATTGTCAGCAGCAGGAGCCAATGGCTCCTGCTGCTGCCTCTCTATCCTCTGAGGAGAGAGAGAGAGCAGAGATCAGACTCATGTAAGCATTTGGGGGGGGGGAGCCTGGAGGGGATCCTGTGCACAGGGTTTTTACCTTAATGCAGAGAATACATTAAGGTAGAAACGTTTAAGCCTTTAGGACTGCAATTAAGTTCACTTTTAATATTAAAAGCAAACTCACCCATCCACCTATGTCTCCATGCTTAATTTTATTGAGGAATCCTTTTAAAAATATCCCCTTTGCATTTCTAGCTGTGGCCATCTTGAGTAAAGGAAAATGAGTGAGATACTTCTTGAAATCCATCTGCCTTTGGTTCAGGCATGTATGCTGGATGGTGTGCTTAAAGTGTTACTAAACCCCGGACCCTGCATTCACTATATCTGGTCTCCCACAGTACACAGAACATGGAAATGCCATTATTTTAGTAAATATAAACTAAGTACCTTTTCTTATCATCAGCTATAGCAGTCTTGTGAATGCTATCAGTGTTCAGCAGAGCACTGGTTACAGTTTGTAGGAGGAGTTTTCTTTCTGCTCTAGGAGGATGCAGAACCCCTGACCTCTGTCTGGACTGTGCTGATTAGCCCTGTGCTGATCACATGCACTCTCCCAAGACAAAAAAAACCTTTCTAGCAATACACACCAAACTGAACATGTGCAGAGTGTCTCCACACCATATGTCTTATCAGGAGATAAGAGGGGGACACTGGAAGAAGGGGAGGATTAGGATCAAACATCCTTTTTACACAATGCAGAGGATTAACCCCTTAGGTTTCACAGTAAGTTTAACAAGCATGCTTTACTGCATATACAGACTGATTTTACTGTTGTGGGTTTAGTAACACTTTACCTGAGAAAAGCGACTCCCCCCTCCCCCCTAGATGAAAGAAAAAAAATGTTCATGAAGACTCCTGGGATGTATGACATCATTTTGGCCTAGGCCAGAAATCAGGATGTAACTGAATAAAAAAAAAAAAAAAAGTTCAAAACAAGTAAATGTCATATCACTGACTATTTACTAGTGCTAGCAGCATAATGATTAAAATTAGGTCATGTTAATTCAGAGTTTAGTTCTGCTTTAAGAGAGGATTCTCCTTCACCTTGTGGAGACTTCCTGTTGCATCTCCAGGACAGGAAGTTAAGGGAAATCTCCTCAACATGACAGACAGCAAGATAAAATGTCATCTGTATAGGAAGTGAAATGTTTTCAGTGAGTCTTCTGGCTCCCACTGGTGGCTAAACTATATATCTACAAATTTTATACATTTCAATACACTAACAAAAAAATGAGAGCATGCATATAATGATTCAAGTCATATAAAACAAATACCTAAAAATGAAACTTTTCTTTGTCCATTTAGAGAAAAGCAACAACTGAACTGTACACCATTCCCCACAGCTGTTTATACTTACTGTTTTCTTTTCTTTTCATGATCTGTTTCATACGCACTACTTCAAAGTATGGGACGCACTGTCATTCCTCCAGGTAACAGCAACGGGGCTTGTTGTTTGGCTGCTCAGACATCCAGCATCGTCATATGGGAACAAGGAAATATAGTGGGTATAGAAAAGAATCGCCCCCCTTTTAAATAATTACATGTTGTGGCTTTGCTGCCTGAAATCAAGTCTGACACAGTTTTTGTTTTATCCAGCTGTATTTATTCAGTGCAATGTATAACATCCAAGTGAAAAATATAACACCAACATGTCAGAAATGTAAAAAAAAAATGTAAAAACAGAATCATGTGTCAGTATTTTGTTGAACCACCTTTTGCTCTAATTCCGGTCTTTAGTCTGTTGGGATATGTCTATACAAGCTTTGCACATCTACACTTTACAATATTTGCCGACTCTTCTCTGAAGAACTGCTCAAGTTCATTTAAATTTGATGGTGACCGTTTGTGGACTGCAGTCTTCAAGTCATTCCACAGATTTTCAATGGGGTTTAAGTCTGGGCTCTGACTAGGCCATGTAAGGACATTCACCTTTTTCTTCTTCAACCGCTGTGTGCTCATTTGTGCTGTGTGCTTTGGGTCATTGTCATGTTAGAACCTTCTTCACATTGACAACGTTATGGCAGAGGGCAACAGATTTTCCTCAAGAATTTGATGGTATTTTGCCTCATCCATTTTTTCCTTCTACCCTGGCAAGTGTTCCAGTCCCTGCTGTAGAGAAACCCCCATAACAGGATATTACCACCTCCATGCTGTACTGTAAAAGCAGTGTTATTTGGATGGTGAGCTGTATTGGATTGCCTCCAGACATATCTTTCAGTGTTGAGGCCATAATTCAATTTTAGTCTCATCTGACCATAACACCTTTTTCCTTGTGGCCTCAGAATCTTCAAGGTGCGTTTTGGCAAAGCTCAGCTGTGACTGCATGTGGCCTTTTTTATAGAGTGACTTTTTTCTTCCAGCCCTCCCATACAAACCACATTTGTGGAGAATTTGTGATATTGTTGTCACATACACACAATGGCCACTCCTTGTCATAAATTCCTGCAACTGCTTCAGAGTTGTTGTAGGCCTCTTGGTATCCTCTTTGCTATACCCAGTGTAGTCCTCAGCCCTGTGTGAACTCCAAGACACTGCAGCTTACACAGTTTCTTTTCCTTGCTGCTGTAAGCTACATGAAAGAACAGGGAGCAAAGCCAAGACTTTAAAGGTGAGAAGAAGCAATAAAGTAGAACCACAGTGTAGCACTTCAAATCAGGAAGCAGAACTTAAATATATAATGAGAAATTTTTTATTTAACCAATTCAATACCGGGCAATTTTACACCTTCCTGCCCAGGCCAGTTTTCAGGTTTCAGCGCTCTCACACTTTGAATGACAATTGCGCGGTCATACAACATTGTACCCAAACTAAAATTTTATCATTTTCTTCACACAACTGGAGCTTTCTTTTGGTGGTCTTTAATCACCGCTGGGGTTTTTATTCTTTGCTAAATTAACAAAAAAAGACCAAAAAGTTTGAAAAAAACACGTTTTTCTTTGTTTCTGTTATAAAAGTTTGCAAATAAATAATTGTTCTTCATAAATTTAGGCCGAGATGTATTCTGCTACATGTCTTTGGTGAAAATAACCCAAATTAGGATGTATTTTTTAGTTTGTAGGAAAGTTATAGAGTCACAAACTATGGGATAATCTGAATATTGATCAATCCTGAAGTACTGACAGCCAATCTAATTTCTTGAGGTCCAAGAATGTCAGAACAGTACAGATATCCCCAAATGACCCCTTTTTGCAAAGTAGACAGTCCGACGTACTTCATAAGAGGTATGGCGAGTTTTTTAAAGTTGTATTTTTTTTGTCATAATTTTTCGGAAAATTAAAAAATTAAAAAAATTACTTTCACAATTTTTTTTTTTTTACATATTGTCACCAGTGCAGTACAGCGTCATCATAAAACTGGCATGGCGGTGATCAGGGACACTGACTGGTGACAGTTTGAAAAAAATATATATATTTTTTTTATTATTTTTTATTTATTTTTTTTAAGATTTTTTTTTTTTCATATTTCACTATGACCAAAGTAGTACAATGTTACCATAGTAACATTGTACTACTTTGGGGAAGTGATCAGTATTTTTTTTTTTCTTTACACAATTTGCTTATAGCAAAGAATTACTTTGCTATAAGCAAGCATTTACCTGAATGACATCGATTCATTCAGGGTTTTTTGTTGTTTTTTTTTTTTGTGCTTAGCTGTGATTTGGCCACAGCTAATCACATGACATGTGCATGTGATTAGCTGTGACCATTCACAGCTAGACACTAGTATACAATGGATGGCATGAATGAAGCCATCCATTGTAAACAACTGTCATGTGACCTACTGTGATTGGTCACAGCAGGTCACATGGTACCGGAAACGCTGGCCGATACTCAGATCTGTCATCGGCTGTGTCCGAGGTACACGGCCGGTGACAGATCGCACCGCTACGCGGCTCTGCAGGAGCGCAGTCTGCGCATGTGCGGGAGGATGCCATATGGCGTCCACCCGGAACGCTGATGACATTTGCCGGCCGCCATTCGGCCATAGGGTGGGCGGCAAATGGTTAAAATGTACCAATTTGAATAAAGTTGTTAAAATGCACATTGTTTAGACTATGTGGAAATGCTGTGTCCTTTTACTTATATTTTATATCTAAAACAGTGCTGCTGTTCTTCTGGCGATACACATATGGCAGCACGGTGGTGGGCTTTATTTAATGCTGTCCTGCCACATGCATGTATACAGGCGGTTTCACTGTTCTGTGCTGGGAGCATGCTCACTTGGTCCCCTCAGCACTGCGATGTCACTGTCACCCACAGTTCCCGGTCACTGTTTACAGTCAGGTGCCCCCGGTGTAAAGAACTCATTAAAGGGCCAGTGGGAACCCAAGGTAAGTGGTTAATTTGAGGTATATAGTTATTTATTCCTTGCTTTGCATCAATGTGCTGCTTTTCCATTTTTGAGAAGCACAGTGAAAAGACAGGTCACACCAGTAATGTCCACCCCTTTTGTCTTGCAGAAGAAGCAGTTACAAGAGGCAAAAGAGATCGCAAGACAGCAAAGAGAGAGGTTGTACTCGCAGGACTAGAAGGTGTCCAGCAGAAGTCACTTCTCCTTCACAGCTGTCCTTTATATTGCACTCTTCCCCAGTGTGATTTGTACACAATGTAAGATTTATGTGGCTTCATGTACAGTGCCAAAGTGATTTCTTCAGTAAAGATGTTCTTTTGTAAATACGGCTTCCGTCTCACAGAATTTAATTGCCTATTTTTCTGCATCTCTTGTGCATATTGTAATTTTTGATGTGTCTGCAGAAGAGTCAGTGGGAAGCATTTATAAAATTAAAGTGTCTTTAAACCTAAGAAATAGCAATGTATTATATTGCAGCTTAGTTTTCTTTTTTAATTTTTTTCACCTGGTAAGCTTGCCGGTAACACACTTCCTGATCAAGGGTGTCAATACTCGCTCAATGTACTGTAATTTGGGTGGAGCATTGGTGTCATTCAGGAAGGACTACAGAACACCCCACTCTGTTCTTTTCTCCATAACACAAGGGAAGCTGTTTTTGTAGTTCACAAAGACAGCTGGGAATAATGCTAACTGGTGAGAGTCGGCACAGGAAGCTGTCAAGTCACAAAATTTCTGCCAGGACCAATAGGTATTTTTTGCACTTATTGAACATATAGAACAAAAACACTTTCAATTGGATGTTTAACCGGCCAAAATGGGGAAAATAAGAATTTCATTTTTGGGTGTACTTATACTTTGCTGAAGCTGGAGTTACTGGACATTTTCTAAAGCTGTGCTATTTACACATATGGTACAGAACACATTTTGTTATATAAAAATCCAAACAAAGCTACATGTCTAAATAATACTGAAGTGGAGAGATGCCGCACACCGATCAGCCTGTGTATTAGGTGTGGAACTAGAACGGCCTCAGCCTTGGCATGTCTAAATAAACTTTCTAGCACAGGTGCCAATAACCATTCTGTGCACGGCAAGAACTAGGGATGCACCGATACCCTTTTTTTTAATCGGCGAGTACGAGTACCGATACCTTCTCGCTGATACTTTGCGGTGCGATTTGCATCCATACTAAATGTATGGACGCAGATTGCATCACAAAGAATAGTATGCGATTTGAACAGGAATGCAATTGCTGTCCAAATTTCATGTGGTTTCCCTGCTGCCACCGTGCTGGGAACATGCAGGGAGTGCACTCTCAGCATGATAAGTAGTTTTAACAGGGCCACATATATGCATGCAGCCAGCGTCAAAAGGTAAATACTCTGACCTTTTCCTCTTTCAGCTTCTGTTGGCATCGCTGTCCAGGCTGCTAGAGAGGTCCCAAGCGAAGTGCATTCCGCCTGGGACAGGAGCCGGCTCTACAAAGGAAGCATCTACTTATGTGGCTCCTGCTCCCTCTGCAGCCGTCAAATGCTGAGCCCTTCCTTGAGGACAGCGGTGGGGAGAGGACATTCAGGCAACTATTTGGTGAGGCTGTGGTCTGGAAAGGAATGTTTCTGGGTCAGGATCCGGACCACGGTCCGCCACTTAGTGATGCCTGGCCTAGGCTATGGCTTCTCTAGCTTCTCCATGTGCAGGCTACAAGCAGCCTTAACAAATGAGTTCCAGTTACACTGAAAACTCCTGCACAAGTGCTGATATACAGGATCGTGCAAAATGTTAGGGGCTTGTGAAAAATAATGAAAAGAATAGGTTTTATTTATAAATTAACAACCTACAAAGTGCATGAACAAAACAAAAACCCTAAATCAATATTTGGTTTGCCCTTCCTTTGCCTTTAAACCAGCAACAGTTCCTCCAGGCACACAGTTTAAATAGAAGCTTGTGCTACATACAATAAGCACTGCTTTCAGCAGCAGTGTTGGTGATGTTCCCTCTACTGCCACATATAGACAGTGTAGCCTGTACCACATTGCCAATATAAGGAGAAGCCTTGTATTTGTATCGGTGAATATAAGGCTTCTTGTGACTGGCCGGGGTGGAGATCGCTGCAACATCCACCTGCTTCTGCACCTCGCAGACTCAAAGGGCAGCAGCATCAGCAGAAGCCACAGTATACGAAACTGTGATTGGTTCGGAAGGAGATCTACTCCAAGATCTTAAACAAAACAGCAACTCAGGATTCAGTGAAAAGGACAGAACCATGCTCCAGACCAGGATACGACAGAGTATGCTTCTATCACGCCTATCTCCAACACATTCCCACGATTTCCTGACTCCAAGTATACCTGTACTGTCTCCCACTTTTCACAGTAACTCTGAACTGTCCCATTGCCAAGGGTACACGTTGAATAACGCAAAGACAATGTTAACCTTCAGCATCAATCACGTGACATGGATTATCATGTATCCTCCTTTGGAAATGGCCCGTTAGGATACTAACATTTGATGATAGCCCCGAGAACTATTGGGCATGGAAGACATCTTTCCAAGGCATCATCAAATATCTCAGTCTTATGGCTAGAGAGGAGATAGATCTGCTAACAAAGTGGCTCAAACCAGAGTCGTCTCAACAGGCCAAGAGAATCAGGTCTGTACACATTCATGATCCAACTGCTGGGGTTATGGTAAAATGGTATGGCAGAGATAAGAGGACTGTTATGGCAGCCATGAAAATATTGAGAATGCTCTGTTGACAAAACTGGAAGACTTCCCTAAAGTCTCTAACGAAGACAACCTAAGGTTAAGAGAACTTGGTGACATATTGTTGGAAGTCAATGCAGCCAAGACCGAAGGCCACTTACCAGGATTGCTGTACCTAGACACAGCATGTGGGATTAACCTTTTCGGTGCCAGAGCCTTTTTTTGCACACATTTAAAAAATTATTTTAGGCCTGAAGATTACACAGAACCCCCAAACATTATATATTTCCTAAAAGCCGACACCATAGAGAATAAAATAGTGATCGTTTAAATTTTTTATGCCCCATGATATTACCGCAAAGACCTAGGAAATGCAAAATTTAATTAATAAAACACACTAAAGTTAGTTCTAGGGCAATCAAACACAATAAGTTACCAAAATGTTTGGTAAAATATAAAAGCCCAGGTTACGCTGAGTAAATAGATACCAAACATGTCAAACCTTAAATCTGTGTACGCCTGTGAAATGGCGGCAAACTTAAGTACCCTATATTTTCTATAGGTGACGCTTCAAAAGCCCCCTATAGATCAACAGTTTAGTGTTACGGAGGAGGTCTTGTGCTAGAATTATTGCTCACTCCAGTGTTTGCGGTGATATGTAATGTGTATTACAATAGAATTTCTCACACGTAGGCGCCCTCTACGCATGTGTTTACGTGTGTGTGTGTGTGGTGGGGGATCTCTGCCTGTCTCCTTTGGGCTCAACTCAATGTATTGCAATGCAGATTGCATTGAAATACATTGCTTCTTGGCTGTGCTAGCTGAGGAAAGTGACAGGTGACCTGGAAGTGACGTTATGCATGCTGCTTTATAGGTCACAGGAAGAAGGGGAATGGACGTGTGTCTGCTCTCCTCCTTCCCCTCTACCTGCCGCTACCTGCAGATGGGCAAGTGGAGCCCAGAATACATGGCGTTGGGAATGCATGGGGGGGGCGGGGGAGCACCGGTACTGGAGGTGTGTGGAAGCAATCGGTCTCCTTCCACCTGACAGGCAGGAGTCCCCATGTTGATGGGGACAAAGGCCTCTTCCCCACAACCCAGAGCTGTGGTTGTGAGGGTCTGTGAGCGGGGGGCTTATTGGAATCCTGAAGCCTCCTTTAACATGGGGCCCCCAGATCTTGGCCCCACTATGTGAATGAGAAGTAGATCCAATGTCAATTACGATGAACGCCGGCCACCAACCTGAAAAAAAAAGAGCTCCACACCCAAACTCACGCTGTCTGACAGTTCTTAAATGAGGGACATTGACCAGGGTCGTGCTGGGTTGCTGGCTTCACAAGGGGGCTTTTTTTTCTCCCGGTCGGTGGCCAGCGTTCATTTTGATTGATGTTGGATCTACTTCCGGGGACATTTATTTTTAAATAAAGGACTTATTGTGTTGTTACTTTTTACACTTTTTGTGGGGAATGAGCACAGCAGGCCGGGATCTGGGGGCTCCCCTTTCAGATTCCGCATCCCCTGCAGACCCTCTAAACCACAGCCCAGGGTTTTGGGGAAGAGGCCCTTGTCCCTGTCAACATGGGGACAAGATGCTTTGGGTGCATCCCCAAAGCACCACCCCATGTTGAGGGCATGTGGTCTGGCACGGTTCAGGGGTTCACTCGCTTGTCTCTTCCCTTTACTGACCTGCCAGGCTGCATGCTCGGGTAAGGGTCCAGTATGGATATGTTTTTTCTTTTTTTTTCATTGCCAACGTTCTTTTGTTTACATTCAGCTGCAGTGGAGAAACCCATTGACAGGTGATGAGTCATCAGTTATTAGGGACGCGGCAACCGGCTTCCCGGCCGTCTCCTTAACAATCAGTTATTCTTCACAAAAAATTTGGATCGGTTGATAAATTTTTGACTGATTCGAATTGTTCTGAAAATTTGGAATTCGTTAGAGAAATTGAATAAATGAAACCGATTTTATTGTAATTCGTTACTATTGTTATTTGGAAATTCAGATACATCAGAATCTCCAAATAACCAAAAATTTGTCAGAATTTAGATTTGGACCAAAACAACTCCGGTTATCAACAAAGAACAAGGTAGGGCGGAGGATGAACCTACCCCATCAACTGTTGTATCCAAGTGTACGGAAGTATATGCAGAAGGGACAAGGCCCAGATCATGTTCCAAGATTTGTTTAGTGATTGTATACCCCTCTAACAAACCTGATTGTTCTGTGAAAATGTATGCAGTGTTAGATGATCAAAGTAATTACTCATTAGCCAAGTCAGAATTCTTTAATGTGTTTCACATTAGTAATGAAATATTTTCTTACACACTAAAAACATGTTCAGGTACTATGGTAAAAACAGGGAAACGGCGTAGGGTATCTGACTTCTCTATTCAGTCTATTGATGGGAAAACACATAAAACTTCCCACTCTTATTGAATGTGATATGCCGGATGACAGATCAGAAATACCAACCCCTGAAAATACACAGCCTTTTCCTCATCTGAAATCCTTAACAGATAAAATCCCCGCAATTGACCCTAATGCCCAAATACTCCTCTTGCTAGGGAGAGATATTCTCAGGGTGCACAAGGTGCGTAAGCAGATTAACAGACCCCATAATGCTCCTTATACACAACGTTTAGATTTAGGTTGGGTCATAGTTGGGTCAAGAAAACCTGAAATTAAAGAGCATTTTGTTAACGTTATGCAAAAGACCTTTGACTAGGCAGAACCTGCCCCACCACTGAAACCAGCTGAAGAGGGTTGGTACCTACCAATCTTTGGCACCTATCACCGTCAAGAACCAGGGAAGATCATAGTAGTTTTTGATTCTAGTAATGAAGTACTTCTTAGCTGCCCTGATTTAAATATTACTCTGCTAGGTGTCCTTATACATTTCTGCAAAGAGCAAGTTGCAGTTACTACTGATGTGCAGCAAATGTTTTACTGTTTTGAGGTTAGAGAAAATCACCGCAACTACCTGAGGTTCCATTGGTTTCAAGATAATGACCTCAACAAAGAAATTAGAGAGTTCAGGATGAAAGTACGTTTTTGAAAATAGTCCTACACCATCCATAGCCATTTATGTTCTAAGACTAATCAGGGAGTGAGTGAGCATGGAGAAGTTGTAAAACAGTTCATGTTAAGAAATTTCTACGTAGATGATGGACTTACATCTGTGCCTACAGAAGTGGTCAGTCTCCTGCAGAGAGCTAGAGACATACTTGCAGGATATAATCTTAAACTACACAAGGTGGAGTCCAATAGAAGCTCAGCACTGGAAGTGTTTCCGGCATATGACAGAGCTAAAGAGTTAACAGACCTCGTTCTAGGTGTTAATCTTTTTCCCCTTTAACTGAGTTTAGGAGTAAGTTGGAATCTCCAGACCTACAGTTTTACCTTTGAAGTGTTCAGAGAGGTGAAGTCTTACACATGGAGAGATATCCTAGCCACAGTAAACAATCTTCATAACCCACTCGGGTTTGCAGCCACGATTGCTATGAAGGACAAGGCTTTAGTTAGAGAGCTCTCAATAGATCAATGCGACTGGGACTCTCCACTCTTGCCAGAAAGAGAAACTCAATGGAGAACATGGACAGAAGACTTGATTCATATTGAAGATCTCAGTATTCACAGACCCTATGTGCCAGTATCGCTAACACCTACAGTGCAAAGAAAAGTATGTGCCTTTTCTGATGCTTCTACTGTGGTGATAGGAGCTGTAGCGTATCTCAAGGTCATAGACACTAATGTCAATGTCATGTAAGGTTTATTATGGGCAAATCTAAACTAGATCCAAGCCCAGCTCACACATTGCCACGTTTAGAGTTACAGTATGTGCAGCCATTTTGTCAGTTGAGCTAGCAGAACTGATTCTTAAAGAAATTGACTGAGCGTGATGCAGTTAAATACTACACTGACAGCAAAATTGTTAGGTTATATTCACAATACCTCCAGAAGATTTTATGTGTATGTCTCAAACAGGATAATCTGCATAAGAAAATCCACTAATATAGATCAATGGTATTGCATTTCCACTAGTCGGAACCCAGCAGATCATGGTACCAGATTAATTCAAGCAGCTCACTTGAAACATACCAACTGGTTCTCAGGCTCATATTTCTTGAGTCATGCAGATACGAGTGAGCCAACATAAGTTGGGATAATTGACCTCACTGAACCAAATTCTGACCGTGAGATCAGACCTCAAGTGACAGCCTTGGCAACCAAAGTGCGTGAACACTGGTTAGGCTCACGTAGATTTCTCAGATTCTCAAGTTGGAAGTCTTTGGTGATTGGCATAGATTCTAGACTCAGTGTTGCTGCAAAACAAAAACACTCAATTGTCGCATGAAGTCCTTACTACATTGTTGACCGAAGTTGCAGCTATAATGAATGCTAGGCCACTGGTTTCCATTTCTACAGACCCTGAGAGACCTGAAATTCTCACACAAGCAATGCTCTTGATTCAGAAGGCTTGTGCAGCATTAGCACCACCTGGTGAGATCACTTTAAAAGATCTTTACAAGTGCCAGTGTAAGCAGGTTCAGAACCTTGCAGATACCTTTTGGAAATGCTGGAAGCAAGAATATTTGTCATCCCCCCAAAAAAAGTGGAAAAAGGAGAAATTAAATGTTCAAGTGGAAGACCTTGTTTTGTTGAAAGACCCCCAAGCAAAGTGCAATGTATAGCAAATGGGTCACATTATGAAAACCATTCCCAGTGGTGATGGTAAAGTTCGCAATGTATTAGTCAAAATCATTATTCAGGTGACTGCTAAAGTCTTTTCTCAGACCTGTCTCAGATTCAGTAGACCTTTTCCAGAATAAAGAGTTAGCTAGTTAAACATTACAGTAATTCAAAGATATAGAGAAGTAATATACACTATATTGCCAAAAGTATTGGGACACTCCTCCAAATCATTGGATTTAGGTGTCCCAATCACCTCCATGGCCGCAGGTATATATAATCAAGCACCTAGGCATGCAGACTGCTTCTACAAACATTTGTAAAAGAATGGGTCGCTCTCAGGAGCTCAGTGAATTCAAGCGTGGTACCGTGATAGGTTGTCACCTGTGCAATAAGTTCATCCGTGAAATTTCTTTGCTACTAAATATTCCACAGTCAACTGTTAGTGGTGTTATAACAAAGTGGAAGCAACTGGGAACAGAGCAGGGTCAGTGCATGCTGAAGTGAACAGTGTGGAGAAGTCGCCAACTGTCTGCCCAGTCAATAGCTAAAGACCTCCAAACTTCATGTGGCCTTCGGATTAGCACAACAGCAGTGTGTAGGAAGCTTCATCAAATGGGTTTCCATGGTCGAGCAGCTGCATCCCAGCCTTACATCACCAAGTGCATGCAAAGCATAGGATGCAGTGGTGTAAAGCACGCTGCCACTGGACTCTAGAGCAGTGGAGATGTGCACTCTGGAGTGAGGAGTCATGCTTCTCTGGCAATCCGATGGACTTGTCTGGGTTTGGTGGTTGCCAGAACGGTACTTGCCTGACTGCATTGTGCCAAGCATAAAGTTTGATGGAGGGGGGATTATGGTGTGGGGTTGTTTTTCAGGGGTTGGGCTTGGCCCCTTAGTTCCAGTGAAAGGAACTCTTTAAGGCATCAGCATGCCAAGACATTTTGGACAATTTCAGGCTCCCAACTTTGTGGAAACAGTTTGGGGATGGACCCTTCCTGTTCCAACATGACTGCACACCAGTGCACAATGCAAGGTCCATAAAGACATGGATGAACGAGTTTTGGGTGGAGGAACTTGACTGACCTGCACAGAGTCCTGACCTCAACCCTACAGAACACCTCTGGGATGAATTAGAGTGGAGACTGTGATCCAGGCCTTCTCATCTGACATCAGTGCCTGAGCCAACAAATGCACTTCTGGAAGAATGGTCAAACATTCCCATAAACATTCCTGCATGTAAAGGCAGGCATCCCAATACTTTTGGCAATATGGTGTATATTTATACCAGTTGGGGGAGTGTTCTGTATATTGTATATCATTATTGTGTTGAGTGGGAAGCCATCGAAGCCAGTGGGAAGCCGCCCACGAGATTGCCACTCATCTCCACAACAAGATTGACGCAATCCGCAAGGACATAGTCAACTTACAATCTACCTCCCCATCTAGCCTCCCCCCTTCCATCACCCCCTCATCTCTCCCCTCTTCTGACCTCGCAACAGCACTGCCCCCCACCACACCCAAGGCCCTGCCTACCGTAACCCCCCCATCACTGCACTCCCTCAGCCCTACTACCACTGAGGAAGTCACCAGAGTCTTCTCAGAAGCCCGCCTCACTACCTGCCCCCTGGACCCTATCCCCTCTCAACTCCTCCGGTCACCCCCCTCTTCCCTCATCCGCTCCCTTACCCACATCTTCAATCTCTCCCTCTCTACTGGCGTCTTCCCCTCCCCCCTAAAACATGTGCACATCACCTCCATACTCAAAAAGCCCTCCCTGGACCCCACTGACCTCAACAACCTCAGACCAATTTCCCTGCTGCCACTCACTTCCAAGCTCCTTGAGCGCTTGGTCTACGATCGCCTAAGCACCCACCTAACTGACAGCAACCTCCTTGACCCACTACAGTCCGGCTTCCGTCCCCTACACTCCACCGAAACTGCCCTCCTCAAAATCACCAACGATCTACTAACCGCCAAAGCCAAAGGCGACTACTCTGTCCTCCTTCTCCTAGACCTCTCCGCAGCCTTTGACACAGTCGACCACCCCCTCCTCCTTAATAAACTACTCTCCCTTGGCATCAGAGACACCGCTCTCTCTTGGTTCTCGTCCTATCTATCCCAACGCTCCTTCAGCGTTTCCTACAACGGTGCCACCTCCCCTTCCCTCCCCCTCTCTGTTGGGGTCCCCCAGGGCTCTGTCCTTGGACCCCTTCTCTTCTCCATCTACACCTCCTCCCTAGGCAAACTCATACACTCCCACGGCTTCAATTACCACCTCTACGCTGATGATACTCAAATCTACCTATCCACCCCTCACCTCACCCCCACATTCTCCGCCCGCATCACTCACCTCCTAAACGACATCTCTGACTGGATGTCGCTCCATTTCCTCAAGCTCAACCTCTCCAAAACCGAGCTTCTCGTCTTTCCCCCTTCCCGCGCCCCTCCCCATCCTTTCCATCACTACCAACAACACCACCATCAATCCCGCCCAGCAAGCCAAGGTCCTTGGCGTCATTCTGGACTCAAACCTTTCCTTTAAACCTCATGTCAAATCACCTACAAACACATGCAGGCTCCACCTCCGGAACATCGCCAAGATACGCTCCTTCCTTACCCCAGACACCACTAAACTACTCGTACACTCCCTGATTATCTCACGCCTTGACTACTGCAACTCCCTCCTCACCGGCCTACCCCAGTGCAAACTCTCCCCGCTTCAGACCATCCTGAACTCAGCGGCCAGACTCATCCACCTCACCAGCTGCTCCACCTCTGCCACCCCCCTCTGCCTCTCCCTCCACTGGCTCCCCGTTGCCCAACGCATTAAATTCAAACTGCTCACTCTGACCTATAAGGCCATTCACAACACTGCCCCTAACTACCTCACCAACCTGATTCCCAGGTACCACCCTACCCGTACCCTTCGCTCTTCACAGGACCTCCTTCTATCTTGCTCCCTGGTCTCCTCCTCCCACGCACGACTGCAAGACTTCTCCAGGTCCTCCCCCATTCTCTGGAACTCACTACCCCAATCCATCAGACTGTCACCTTCCCTCCTCACCTTCAGGCGCTCCCTGAAAACCCACCTCTTCAGGGAAGCCTACCCCACCCTCACCTAACAGCCGCTGCCCTTCCCTCCTCCTACCACTCCATCCCCCACAGCCATTTCCTCCTGTACCTCTACCCCCTCCCTCCTAGATTGTAAGCTCGAAAGAGTAGGGCCCTCAAACCCCTGGTGTGCTGTTTGTTGTTGCTGTACTGTTTCATGTATTGTCCCCCCCTCTATTGTACAGCGCTGAGCAAACCCTTTGGCACTATATAAACTCGATAAAATAAATAAATAAAATCTAGTGGGTGTTCACTGCAACTGCACCTGTTTTTATTATTCCCTTTCAACAAGAACAGGAAATGTTTCATGTTTGTTAAAGAGGAGTTCCAGCCATTTTTGTGTTTATTAAAAGTCAGCAGCTACAAAAACTGTAGCTGCTGACTTTTAACAAACACACACCTGTCCCGGAGTCCAGCGATGTTCTCACCCACAGTGTCCCTTTTCCCCTTCTCTCCTCCATGGCACTGGCATCTCTACTGTGGGCACCAGGCTGTGACAGCTTGTGGCTTCATAGCCTGGTGCCCACTGCGCATGCACGAGTCGCACTGCGCTTCCTAATTGGTTCGGCAGTCTTCTGGGACCTGTGAAAGTTCCCAGACTTCAGGAGGGTGGAGGGGGCCGAACTTCCGGCTCACTTTGCCACGGCGAAGTGAGCCGGAAGTGGGAGCGGGGAGCAGGTACCTGTCAAAAACAGGTATCCGCTCCCCCCCATAATCACCGTGTGCATATCTGTAAACACAGCTGATGCCGTTATGCTCGCGCTACTCCGTAAAGTGTTGTGACGTCATGCAAAGCTCCTCCTCGATGCGTTTCATCACTCGTGACTTTTTCAAGGGGAACATGGGGTCGCCAGCCTCGCCCTTCCATTTAAGATGGCGCCGACAAAATCCAGCCAGGCTGCATCCTCCTTGTCCAGGAAATCGGCTGTTGCGCAGTTGCTCTCTGTGGCGGCGGCTGCCCATCCGGACTCTCCTATCTCTACGTCTACACTGCCCTGCACGGATTCCTCTGGGGACCCCACTCCCTCCCTTCACCAAGACGATGACCTGCCGTCCAAGCAGGACATGCAGGCTATAGCAACCTCTATTGTCAATGCTCTATCGAGAGAGATCCATGACCTCCGATTGCAGATTGATTCAGTAAAAGAGAGAGTGACTGCGCTGGAATCTACTTTCACTGACACAGAGACTCGCCTCTCAGCCTTGGAATGGGCTCAAATTGACTATCACAGCCAGCTTATTGACGCCCAACTCTATTGATGATGGAGAGAACTGGAGCAGGAGGAATAATCTGTGGTTGAGGGGTATACCGGAGGCCACAGCGGGCGTAGACCTCCGCCCAACAGTGACTGTCATTCTTAATCAGGTGTCGGGTAGACCCCCCACCGTAGACTTGGAGCTGGATCTTGTTCACCGTGTGGGAGGCCTGCGGCCCTCTGGGAACAACACCTCTGCTGCCCTTCCAAGAGATGTACTGTGCAGAGTGCACTTCTTTGCTATCAAGGAGGAGATCCTAAGACAAGCCTGGTCAAAAGGCTGGGAAGACTTTGATGGCGCAGCGGTTCACATATACCCTGATGTATCCCACATGACCCGTCAAATGAGGGGTATGCTGCATCCACTTTTCGACATTATCCGGGACTCAGTGCCACTTACAGTTGGAGTTACCCCTTTCATTTGATTGTGGTTAAACAAGGAGCGTCCTACTTTCTACATTCTCCTGACCAACTGCCAGCGTTGTTTGACTTCTTGGAACAGTCTGTGGTGGAAGTTTCAAATTGGCTAGATTCCTTTCTGTGGACCTCATCTTCCAGTCTACCACCTCCACGTCTGCAACGTATCTGCCGGAATCACTCCAGAGCTCCAAGTCATGAACCACCTAGACATTCCCCATCTGTCACAGAGGATTGATGATGACATCTGCAGCCTCCAGGCCCCCGGGGACTGCTTCATGTGAACTCTACTCCCGGTCCCTGTTCGTGATTGGGGGCCTACCTCTCTCTTTTCTGAGAATGTGGCTGGTATTTTACCCATTGATTTTAGGATTTTCCTACCCTTTCCATGCTGGGACCATACCTCGCTTAGGTAATTGGTTGCATGGGGGGGTCGACCCTCATTTGGATCGGGCCCGTCTTGCCCTCTGCCTATCGTGCAGTGCCTTTTATGACTACATATGGAAAGATGGTCTCCTATAATTGAGCCCTCCCTGACGGTCGTACTCTGGCTGTTGTTATTGTTCATATATTTTATTATTAATGGTGTGGCAAGTGTGTTGTTTTTAACCTTTGCCTATTTTTGGTGGGCAGTGCCCAGCTGGGGAGTCTCGTGGCTATGATCCCCTTGATCCCTGGATTATGCCCGGCAGTTTCATCCTCTGGTGCTTGTCTTTGAGGGGTCATGGGACTCTCTGGTCGGCCGCTTCTCGCTGCCATGTGAGTGTGTGTCTCCCCTGTCTTTATGGGTGACACAGATGTGGGGTATCCTCTTATTATTCTTCCATGTTGCATTTTTGCTTCTTCTATGTCAGATTGATAATGTTGCAATTTTTGAGCCTCTGATGCATTTACTTTCAGTTAATAGTCTGGGCAGACTCACCCGAGCATCTGTCCTCTCTCGTGTTTCCTAGTCTTTCTACTACCCCCCCATAGGGCCTACCCAGGGGCGAACTGACCATTTGGAAACTCGGTCACTGCCCGAGGGCCCGGGGTCAGTAGGGAGCCCCATGAGATGTCCCTGGTACCTTTTTCATAGGCTTTTTGGAGTTTGGGCAAGGACACAGGGGCCCCATGATCCCCTATTGCCCGGGGGCCCCATGAGTTGTCAGTCCACCTCGGGGCCTACCCCAAAGGGTGTACTCTTGTTCACCCCGACAGAAGTTTCTGGGATAACCTCTATTAGTTTGTTACTCTCACTCTCCCACCCCTTATATCCCCCCCCCCCCCCCTTCTGTACCTTCCTTCTTCTCCCTGGCGTTTTCTATATAGTCTGTATCCATTTTTTACTCCCGGGAAACCCCTCCCTACTCCCTTCTTTCTCTCTCTTTGGTCTGTTTATGTTTTTTTTTTCTCTCATTCCCTTTTTATTCCATCCTTTCCCCCTCCACACCACTCCTTTTTCTCCTCATCTTTCTCCCCCTTCCTCCCTCTTCTCTCCCTCCTTACTAATCTCTTCTTCCTATTCTTCTGTTCCCCGTATCTCCTTTGCTGATGTCTCTGTTTCCGTTCTCCCTTTTGCTCTGTTTATTTTTTTCTTTTCCCTTTGTTCCCCCCTCCCAGGGTGCCCCTCTTTTCTTCTGTTTCTTCCAGCACTTCGTATACAATGGGCACATTGAAAATTGCCTCTTTTAATGTCAGGGGCCTGAGTGTCCCGGAGAAGCGTTCCAGACTTCTCCTGGATTTGAAAAAAAGTAAGACACAGGTGGCGTTTATACAAGAAACCCATTTTCAGGTCAACCATGTCCCTAGACTCTTTAATCGAGATTTTCTGATGGTATACCACAGTCCATCTCCCATCTCCAAATCAAAAGGGGTTAGTATCTTACTAGCCACAACGGTCCCTTGGTCTCTCTATGGGGTGTGACAGGACCCGTTGGGTCGTTATCTGCTTGTCAAGGGTAAGATTGGTCACTTTACAGTGACCTTTGCTAATGTCTACTTCCCTAATGTGAACCATTTGCCCTTTTGAGGGGTTTGCTCCCAGTGTTGTTAGACTTTATGGAGGGCTCCTTGATTTTTGATGGTGACCTCAACTTCGCACTGGAACCACTCCTGGTTGTCTCCAGGGTCTACTCTCATCTCTCTTTTTCCTGTCTTAAACGGTTGAAAGCCGAACTCCATTTGCTACATCTGGTCGACCCTTGGCATATATCCCACCCCACTGTGAAGAGCTATTGTTACTACTCTGCAGTCCATCAAACGTACTCCAGTTTAGATTACCTTTTTGTCCAACAAAAAGATCTTCCCAGCATTCAGTCGACAAGTATTGGTAATATAACTTTTTCGGACCATGCCCCTGTATTCCTAGAGTTGCAGATAGGGCCTGCTCTCCATAGTCCTCCTTCCTGGCGTTTAAATGAAGCCCTGCTTAAGTCCCCTGAGATTAAGTCGACTCTGGAACACTCTATCAGAGAGTATTTCTCCCTAAATGCCGACTCGGTTGCCAACCCCTACGTGCTTTAGGAGGCCCATAAGCCTGTTCTCCAGGGTACTCTGAGGGCAATTGCGGCTAAACTTTAAAAAGAGCGCTCCTCTCAAATTGACATTTTATTGGCCCAACTCCGACGGCTGGAAGGCGCTCATAAGGCCAGTATTGCCAGGGTGACCTATCAGGATATTTTGAAGACCAGAGAGGAATTGAATTCTCTTCTCTTTCACAAGGTTAAAAAAAATTGGCTTGGTCCCACTGCACCGCGTATGAGTATTCCAGCAAACCAGGTTCTCTACTGGCCTGGGCTCTTCGCTGCACTCGCCTTCGTGCCTTTATATCTCATATTAAGTCGGTGACTGGACAGAAACTCTTCAACTCGGACTCTATGGTCAGAGAATTTTTTACGTTTTTCCAGAAACTGTATATTTCCTCGGACGGTGCACAGGAGATTCCTCGAGATATGCAGCAAGTGATACTTTCGTATATATCTGTGTCTGGTATGCCCACCCTTCCCCCCTCCACTCGCCAGGACGTGGAAGCCCCTATCTCAGTAGAGTAACTGGGGGTGGCGCTTTCCCTCTCCAAACCCAGGAAAGCTCCGGGTCCAGATGGTCTGACGGCATTGTATTATAAGACCTTCTTTGACCTACTTTCCCCCCATATGGTGCTGGCTTACAACTCCCTGGAGAAGAGACAGCCTATACCTCCGGATGCTCTCAGGGCCTACATTTCTCTGATTCCGAAGGAAGATAAAGACCCATCACATTGCGGTAGCTACCGCCCTATCGCATTTTTGAATACTGACTTGAAACTGTTTGCGAAAATCTTGTCCAAAAGGCTGTTGCCTCACATCCCCAACCTCATCCAAAGGGACCAGGCATGCTTCATTCTGCTTTGGGAACCATGGGACGACACCTTACGTGTTCTTAACATGATTCATGTTGCTAGTAGTGCTTCCACTCCACTTATTTTGCTTTCTACCGACGCCGTGAAGGCGTTCGACTGGGTAAACTGAGTTCATGCACGCAAGTTTGGCCCATATTGGGATTGGTACATCCATGTTTCGCTGGATTACCTCTTTATACTCAGCATCTGTCAAAATTAATGAAACTAGATCTACCTTTTCTCCAATCAGCAATGGAATGCGTCAGAGATGCCCTCTTTCCCCTTTGATTTTTATTTTGACGCTGGAACCTCTTTTATGTACGATCTGAGCAGACTGTAACATCTCTGGTTTCTGTAAGCTCTTTCTGCCCAGTGCCATTAGTAGTGTCATTGCTTTTTATTAGCACTGATCACTGTATTGGTGCCACTGGGGATGTCAGTGACAGTCAGTTCCCCCTCCCCAGTGTCAGAATACCCGCCCGCAGTCCCGCTATAAGTTGCAGATCGCTGCCATTACTAGTATAATAAAAATAAAAATTCCAGTGTCTATACCGCCATTTGTAAACGCTATAACTGACATAAACCAACTAATTTACACGTATTGGGATTTTGTTTTAGCAAAGATATGGAGCAGAATACATTTTAAAAAATGTTATTGGACATGTTTTATAGCAAAAAGTCAAAAATATATATTTTTTTTATATTGTCGGCCTTTTTTGTTTATAGCGCAAAAAAATTAAAACCGCACAAGCGATCCAATACCGAAAGCTCCATTTGTGGGAGAGCAGAAGCATACCCTGTCAGCTTTCCCTACTTGCTTCCGCCTATGGAACCTATCAGTTGTATTTCCCGCTGGTTACGTCAATGAAGTCTAGCCAGTAACGTCGCCTAACGTTACTGCATCCGCCCTCAGTTCAACCCCTTTGCAACCAACGCCCTTCCGCAACGCCCATAGCAACCAATAAGAGCTATCTTGACAGCAATGTACAACGCCCATTCCACGGACTCCTCCCCGACCGTACATTGCAGCCAATCGAACAATGTTTCCACTCGCTTGACTACGCCTCAAACCATCTGGAACGGGCTCTAGCAAATGGCTGGGTGTCATTGGTTCGTTGCGGTCGCCTCCCAGCGACCAGAAGCCCGCCCCTTGACAACGGGTTTCCTGCTCCTCCCGTGATGTCACGAGCTCCCGTGACGTCAGCACGCGGAAGTGGCCGAAGTTTCGGGGGACTGTAGTCGCCGGTGCTGGTGGTTGGATAAGACGACATGGCTCCGACTGGGCTGAAGGCGGTTGTCGGAGAGAGTAAGTGCTTTCCTGCGGTGGCATCATCCGGGTGTGTGTCGGTCCTGGTATAGGGTCTGTCAGGGTGTAGTGCCAGGTCATTCTGTGGGCAGTGACGTCATTGATGGAAACAGGAAGTGACTTTTCCTCTTTTGAGTAGTTAGATACATTCACACTGCAGAGGGCCAGTCAGGGCTGTTATGATGGATGGCTGCATGAGTTGTGCTGCTGGGGTGATTGTCCCTGTGCAGTGCAGAGATCTGCCCCCCCTGTGCCCAGCAAGGCCTCACTTCCACCTACTCTGACATTTCAACACAATGATGCCCCTATTGTGTTATGATGCGGTTTTGATGTATTTGACGCATTTTGATATTTTTGACGCATTTTTAACACGTTTGCATTACACTTTCCAGACACCTTTGCAATTGGGGGGCAGTAAAACCACACTGAGCTGCATTTTTACTGCCCCCTCCCCAACTACTTCTTTTGCTACTGTGGCAGTAGTGGGGGGTGTACACATTACATTACATTACATTGAGTTTATATAGCGCCAAAGGGTTTGCTCAGCGCTGTACAATAGAAATACCCATTGCAATACACATGCAATGGGTGCGATGCTTCGCTTCATGGCCATGGCAGGGATTATCGTGGCAGACGGTACGGCCACCAAGCGCAACCCAGGGAAGTGCTGGAATCCTGCACAAGGCTCATGGTTCCAGGGTGGTTTTGTCTGGTATTTAGGGGGTTAATACAGGTGAGAGAACGCCTCGTCACCACCCGTCTATCGCTGCCTGAAGAGCGATCCGAACATTGATTGTGCTTCAAACAGCAAAGCAGGCGTAAAGGAGGCCTATTTACACTTGCTTGGCCCACTGAAGAGCTATCTGCGTTCGGGTTGCTCTTCAGAGAGCATTTGACAGGCAGTGGAGAGGTGTTGTATCACCACCTGCTTCAACCCCCAAAATACCAGACAGCTCCATGCATCGTGCACGATTGCAGTGCAGCTCCATTCACTTGAATGCTTTGCACTTGGCATGGATAGAATTCCTGACGCAGCTGCAGAGCAAGGCATCATTGCCCTGGCCGCTGTCTCAGCAGCAACAAGCGGAGCGGTTGAAGGGCGGTAAAAACATGGCTCAGCCGCTGGGTTTTACCAACCCCCCAACAACTGTAAATGAGCCCTAAAGCTTGCCAAATGACGTGATGTGAAGGGGCACTAATGCTATTGTGTGAACAACACTGGCCACTGCAATGTACACAATTTATTTATTTTATTTATTTCAGGTACTTATATAGCACCGTCAATTTACGCAGCACTTTACACATATATATATTTAGTACATTCACATCAGTCCCTAACCCTCAAGGGGTGTACAATCTAAGGTCCCTAACTCACATTCATACAGGGGTGGTCTGACCATTTGGAAGCTCGGGCACTGCCCGAGGGCCCGGGTCAGTAGGGGGCCCCATGAGATGCCCCTGGTACCTTTTTCATAGGCTTTTTTGAGTTTGGGCAAGGACACAGGGGCCCCATGATCCCCTATTGCCCGGGGGCCCCATTAGTTGTCAGTCTGCCCCTGCATCCATACATACTAGGGCCAATTAAGACAGGAGCCAATTAACTTATCAGCATGTCTTGGAGAGTGGGAGGAAACCGGAGTACCCAGAGGAAACCCACGCAGGCACAGGGAGAACATGCATACTCCAGGCAGGTGGTGCCGTGGTTGAGATTCGAACCGGCGACCCGAGTACTGCCAGGCGGAAGTGCTAATTTGGACAGGTGTTCCCGGAGCTTCAAAAACATTCATAAAACACCTGTGTTTCAAATGTTTTGCAATCAAACAGGAAAATGGCAGCCCAAAAAGATAAAAACAAAGCACTTCCCGTTCACATGCAGTTTTTCAGCGTTATTTCAGCTTTTTATGCACCATGTATTAGGCTACTTTAACACTGATCCGTGGCAAAAGATTATGCATTTTTACAGTGTTAGTGGAGATGCGGCTCAAAAACTGCACCAAAAATGCAACACAGGTGTGTTGATCTCAATGGGTGGTGTGCTTTTGATGCATTTTTTTTTTTTTTTTGTTACCGCAGCAAGCCTACACCAAAAATGCAGCAAGCAGGACTTTAAAAAAAAAAACGCACCGGACTCACAACTAATCAGTGTGAAGAGTTCCATATGGTCACACGTTTTTTTCTTCCGCTTTTTTTAACGCAAAAGCGGAAGAAAAACGGATCAATGTGAAAACTGCTTTACGTGGGTTGGGAACTCACCCAGGAATCACATCATGTAGGCTGAAAATGCAATTTGCTTTGGTGCAGAAAATGAAGTTTTTGCTTGCAGTTGGTTTGAAGGCGCTTCCTGCCAGTATCTATACCGCCATTTCCAGTATCTATAAATTCCAGTATCTATACCGCCATTTGTAGATGCTACAACTTTCATGTAAACCAATTAATTTACACGTATTGGGATTTTGTTTTCGCAAAGACATGGAGCAGAATACATTTTGGCCTAAATTTACAGTCAGGTCCATAAATATTGGGACATCAACACAATTCTAACAATTTTTGGCTCTATACACCACCACAATGGATTTGAAATGAAACGAACAAGATGTGCTTTAACTGCAGACTGTCAGCTTTAATTTGAGGGTATTTACATCCAAATCAGGTGAACGGTGTAGGAATTACAACAGTTTGCATATGTGCCTCCCACTTGTTAAGGGACCAAAAGTAATGGGACAGAATAATAATCATAATTCAAACTTTCACTTTTTAATACTTGGTTGCAAATCCTTTGCAGTCAATTACAGCCTGAAGTCCGGAACGCATAGACATGACCAGACGCTGGGTTTCATCCCTGGTGATGCTCTGCCAGGCCTCTACTGCAACTGTCTTCAGTTCCTGCTTGTTCTTGGGGCATTTTCCCTTCAGTTTTGTCTTCAGCAAGTGAAATGCATGCTCAATCGGATTCAGGTCAGGTGATTGACTTGGGCATTGCATAACATTCCACTTCTTTGCCTTAAAAAACTCTTTGGTTGCTTTTGCAGTCTGCTTTGGGTCATTGTCCATCTGCACTGTGAAGCGGCGTCCAATGAGTTGTGAAGCATTTGGCTGAATATGAGCAGATAATATTGCCCGAAACACTTCAGAATTCATCCTGCTGCTTTTGTCAGCAGTCACATCATCAATAAATACAAGAGAACCAGTTCCATTGGCAGCCATACATGCCCACGCCATGACACTACCACCACCATGCTTCACTGATGAGGTGGTATGCTTAGGATCATGAGCAGTTCCTTTCCTTCTCCATACTCTCTCTTCCCATCACTCTGGTACAAGTTGATCTTGGTCTCATCTGTCCATAGGATGTTGTTCCAGAACTGTGAAGGCTTTTTTAGATGTCGTTTGGCAAACTCTAATCTGGCCTTCCTGTTTTTGAGGCTCACCAATGGTTTACATCTTGTGGTGAACCCTCTGTATTCACTCTGGTGAAGTCTTCTCTTGATTGTTGACTTTGACACACATACACCTACCTCCTGGAGAGTGTTCTTGATCTGGCCAACTGTTGTGAAGGGTGTTTTCTTCACCAGGGAAAGAATTCTTCGCTCATCCAGCACAATTGTTTTCCGTGGTCTTCCGGGTCTTTTGGTGTTGCTGAGCTCACCGGTGCGTTCCTTCTTTTTAAGAATGTTCCAAACAGTTGTTTTGGCCACGCCTAATGTTTTTGCTATCTCTCTGATGGGTTTGTTTTGTTTTTTCAGCCTAATGATGGCTTGCTTCACTGATAGTGACAGCTCTTTGGATCTCATCTTGAGAGTTGACAGCAACAGATTCCAAATGCAAATAGCACACTTGAAATGAACTCTGGACCTTTTATCTGCTCATTGTAATTGGGATAATGAGGGAATAACTCACACCTGGCCATGGAACAGCTGAGAAGCCAATTGTCCCATTACTTTTGGTCCCTTAACAAGTGGGAGGCACATATGCAAACTGTTGTAATTCCTACACCGTTCACCTGATTTGGATGTAAATAACCTCAAATTAAAGCTGACAGTCTGCAGTTAAAGCAGATCTTGTTCGTTTCATTTTAAATCCATTGTGGCGGTTTATAGAGCCAAAAATGTTAGAATTGTGTCGATGTCCCAATATTTATGGACCTGACTGTATGATGAAATTTTGATTTTTAAAACATTTTTTATTGGACATGTTTTATATAGGGATGCACCGAAATTCCAGTTGTCAAAATGTTTCGGCCGAAAACACCCCTTTTCGGCTGTCGGCTGAAATGGGGAAAAAAAGCACCGGTACAGGTGCCGAAAAAACCTTGCCCCTCTCCGTCGCCTGCCCGCAGCCGCCACGGTAGTTCAGTTTTACCTGAGAAACCATTGATCCCGGCGTTGGGCATAGAGATGAGAGAAGAAAAGATGGCTGCCACACATCTCTATGCCCTTGGAGGATCGGAGCGAAATCTTTTCCGGCCAATTTTTTTTACCCCCTTTCTGTCCAGGGTAATTTTCAGCTTTCAGCGCTATCACACTTTGAATGACAATTGCACAGTCATGCAACACTGTACCCATATGAATTTTTTACCATTTTTTTTGAGACAGATAAAGCTTTATTTTGGTGGTATTTATTCACCACTGGGATTTTTATTTTTTTGCTATGTAACTGAAAAAGTCCAAACATTTTGAAAAAAAGTGTTTTTCTTATAAAATTTTGCAAATAAATAATATTTCATTATAAATCTTGGCCAAAATTTACTCCGTTTATCTTTTTAATAAAAAAAAAAAAATAAGCAAAATTAGTTTATAACCAAAAATTATAATTTTTAAACTTTTTTTACATTTTATTTTATTTTTTTATATTATTTATTTTTACATACTGTCACTCTAGCAGTACAGTGTCATGATGGTGACACTGTACTACTTGTGGGGGGTGATGAAGATTTTTTTACACTGATTGCTTTTACACCCATATAGGATGTAAAAGCAATCATTTCTCTTTCCCTCTGTCTGCATTCTTGCAGCCATTAAGAACTACTGAGTGAGCTGTGATTGGTCACAGCTTGTCACATGGTACAAGACTGTTGTGAATAGCCTTGTACCATATGACCTCTGTGATCATTCACAGATTTCACACGTAGTAAGCAATGATGTCACAACTATGCACTATGCAAAATGCTTTTTTTGATCCAATGCATTACATTGCAGAGGAGAGATGTGGGGTCTTATTGACCCAATATCTCTCCATAAAGAGGACCTGTCACTAATTATTTCTATCACAGTGGATGCATGCATTTCTTGTGATAAGAATAAGAGTGATTACAATTTTTTTTTTTTAAAAAAAACAGTGCAAAAATAAAAAAAAAACATTAAATACATTTTTTTTAAAAAGTTTAAAGTGCCCCCGTCCCCCGTGCTCGCACGTAGTGGTGAACGCATATGTAGGCCATACCCACATATGTAAATGGTGTTCAAACCACACATGTGAGGTATCGCCACGAACATCAGAGCAAGAGAAATAATTCTAGCACTAGACCTCTTCTGTAACTTTACACTGCTAACCTGTAGAACTTTTTAAAGCAGCACTGCCACTGGATTGCATAGTCGTTTTTGTTCAATGTGATTCAATGCAGACAAACGACCTGCATTTGGGGTGTCATTAACTTTGTATTGACACCCGCGGCAGATCGCAAAGGCAGTGCAATTGCAGTGGGGGAAATGCGTATGGTTCGCAGCCTTTCCCACACCACATTGGTGTAAACCGTTTCTTATAACCTTTGTAGCTATTAAAGTGGTTGTAAAGGCTGAAGGTTTTTCACCTAAATACTTTCTATGCAAAAAATCTTCAGTGTGCAGGAGCCCCCTTAATACCTGAGCCCGATCTCAGTCCAGCGATGTGCACAGGATCCCTGGTTCTCTAGGGTCTCTCTCTCCTTATTGGCTGAGACACAGCATCGGGAGTCATTGGCTCCCGCTACTGTCTATCACAGCTATGAGGAGAGACACAGAGAGCAGGGCTGGGGAGTGAGCACGCACCAGTGCCCCCATAGCAAGTGGCTTGCTGTGGGGGCACTGCTTGGGGAGAGCAGTCAGAAGCACCAGCGGGGGAACCTGAGAGAGAAAAGGCTTTGCTGTGGGGCACTGCCTCCCATAGACTTCAATGCAAAATCACGTCCCACAGACTTCAGTGCAAAACTCCTGTCAATAGCAGTCCTATGTGAACACTACTCTATGGCCCCATTCACATACAGGCATTTTAAATATTGGGTGGAATCCCCGCGATTCAGCCTGTGATTTGAAAACACGCTGTTTCACATATTCATTTCAATAGCACCTGAAAATGTGGGACGTTTTTGCGCGATCACTTGTGAGTCTGGAATGCACTGCTACAAGCTCCTTTTTATAATGGCACTCAAAACACAATGTGTATGGATCGCATCTATGTAAATCACTTCAATAGGAACACATAATACCTCGTCTGTCATGCGAATCTGAGAGTTTGAAAACGCATCCAGAACCTCATATGTGTGAACCAGGGCAGCTCCATTCACACCTGGGCATTTTGGAATCGCAACAGAATTGCTGTGATCGCAAAATGCAGCTTCAGGTGCCATTATTTTCAGTGGCACCTAAATGTGGTGCGGTTTTGCTGTGATTGTTGCGTGGCAAATCACTTGAAGCTTGTTGCCCAAAAGTTGCCTTGCCCCAGGAGCTAACAATCCACACTACGCTAGAAAAAAAAAACTGGCTCCTAACTTTTTTTAGCTGGCTCCTAGATTCAAAGAAAATTTGTCAAGCCCTGCTTTAGTATCACCTTAAGGAATATATTTAAATGAAAGTTGCCTGGGTTTCAGCTTTAGGCTCCAGGCACACTGGGCGGTTTAATAACGCTGGTAGCGTTAACTGTGTAAAGTCACCTTAAACATTCGATTTTAATGGGTGTGTAGACGTTTTATATCCACTATAGGTGTGTTCAGGTCAGTGATCAGTTAGAGGGGGTGGGAGGAAGGTAGAGGTATGTCCAGGTCAGTAATCAGAGGGGGGTGGGAGGAAGGTAGAGGTGTGTTCAGGTCAGTAATCAGAGGGGGGGTGGGAGGGAGGTATAGGTGTGTTCAGGTCAGTAATCAGAGGGGGTGGGAGGGAGGTTTAGGTCCGTGATCAGTTAGAGGGGGGTGGGAGGGAAGTAGAGGTTTGTTCAGGTCAGTGATCAGTGAGAGGGGGGTGGGAGGAAGGTAGAGGTGTGTTCAGGTCAGTGATCAGTTAGAGGGGGGTGGGAGGAAGGTAGAGGTGTGTTCAGGTCAGTGATCAGTTAGAGGGGGGTGGGAGGGAGGTAGAGGTGTGTTCAGGTCAGTGATCAGTTAGAGGGGGGTGGGAGGGAGGTATAGGCGTGTTCAGGTCAGTGATCAGTTAGAGAAGGGTGGGAGAGAGATTAATAGTATCCTGGAGAATGGCTGGGAAAAATGAAAATACTGCTTTTGCTGTAATACTCATTCTCCATCCAGGGCTGTCACCATTGACTGCAATGTTAGTCCACGATTTTGGCTGTGGTATCCCATGCTGAGTACAGGAAGGGGCAGCAGCATTCTAGAGAGTGTGAAGGCAAAGTATTTGCAGCTTCCTAATAACAGAATCACAAGTGGTTTTGTTTAGTATACAAACCTAGAAGTCATTGTTGTTTAATTATATGATGCTTAAACTCCTGTTCAGTTGCCTGTTCAGTTATTTTGGGAGGTGACGTCAGTATAATAAATGCCGGATTAGTTTACTGGACCTGTTATGTAATGTTATGGGGTCTGCTAATACACAGGGCTGGTTCATATCAATATCCTTTTACTATACTCCTTGTTTAAGCGTTCTCCTATTCATTGTTCTAGGCTGATACATTGTGCTTTCGCCTGCATCTACATCTCTGAATCCGATCATTCTGACATGTGGCTTTCACTGAAAGTAAACTGCGCTATTTTCATCATGTTATTACTTTGCTCTCCCGATGTTTGTGACAGCTTTACTTTCACCCATATTTGTCACATTCCTTAACATTACCATTACTCCCTCCTGTGCATATCATTTTTTGTTTTTTTCTTTTTGTTTTTGATAAATACCTTTTTCAGGTTACTTTCACTGTGCTTCTTTAAATTCTCACCTAGGTGGGAATGATATATCCCGCAGCCTCCTGAGACACTCACGCTGAGCATCCCAGGTTGCTTTGGGGGAATCTACAGCACATGCGCTGTGGTGCATCCTCATGGGACTGGCTGCAAGAGCCAGAAAGAGACTCCCAATGATGCCAAAGAGAGGAAGATGGAGACACTGGAATGGGTGTGCAGCAGTTGGGTGGCATATTACAACAGAACAGCGCTGGGTTCGCTGGGCTTGTGAATACCTTTAGGCCCCATTTGCACCTATGCAGTTTGCTTGTTGTCTGTTTTGCAGTGCTTTTCGGAGTTCGTTTTGCATTTTTCCACATGCATTTTTGATTTGTTTTTACCGTGATTTGCATTTTTGTTGAGATCTTTTTTTTTTTGGGGTTAAAAAACCTTTACCCATAACAGTTTGATAAAAAATAATGTTCTTTAGCGAGAAGCATACATTCCACATTAATAATTATGCTACCAAAATTAGTGTGTGCAGTAAATTGCCTCCAGCATTGCTCCTGGTTTTTCTACCTGGAGGCTGCCATTTTGCTGAAGCCCAGAGCCCCTGAGCAGCAGTAAATCTTTTGTCTGCAAGCAGATCAACCTCCAGTAGGACTGATGTTCGTCACAGTGCCAGACAACAGAGCGCAACTGAGCATGTGCAGAGCAGGGTGAGGCAGTATATTACTAGATTCTAGTATAGGCACTTCTTTTTATTGTTTTACGTAGCTATACCTGCAAAAGGGACCAGCCTCAGGGGTGTGGAAATTTTTGAAAAAACTACTGTCCAGGGACTAACTCGGGGCCACAATATACTTGTCCCTCATGACAATCTACTTGTCCAGATAAAAAAAAAACAAAACCGTATTTAAAATCGGAGGTGATTTTAGGAATGTCTGGGGCTTTTAAAAACAAAAGAGGCTTTCTGGCGACTTAAACGTGTAATATTTTTAACATTGCGCTGTTTATCTCCTCCCCTCCCTGCCTGTCTCCAGCACCACAACCAGGGACTAGCAGGGGGGGGGAGACCTTGCAGTGTGCTGAACAACAATTGGCGGCTTATCAGGAAAGGGTGGGTCAGGGCTTATACTTTATCCCTTTCGCTGCTAGAGCCTTTTTTTTGTTTTTTGTTTTTTGCACACGTTTAAAAAATCATTTTAGGCTTGAAATTACATAAAACTCCCAAACATTATATATTTTCTGAAAGCAGAAATCCTAGAGCAGGGGTGTCCAAACTTTTTTCAAAGAGGGCCAGATTGGATGAAGTGAACATGGTGGAGGGCCGAACATTTTTCCGAACATTCTTTGAACCATTACAATTAAATGCAAATAAATTATTTTATGCCAAGTTAATTGCAAACGACATACTTTTCATTTCATAACATTAAGATCAACTGACAGCTGAGTTTTCACAATGTATTGAAAATAAATTTAAAAAAAACTTACCTGCACTAATGTGAAGGGTGAAAAAGGTAGCTGGAGCTGAAGTCTCTGCTCGGCAGCCGGGAGGGGAAGAGAAACACACTTCACGCTGGAAGCCCGGCCCTGACGTCACCGCCCTCTGTCGCTCCCAGCGCGGCGCAGTCGCGCATGCGCACTGCTCTCAAGCAGAAGACTGTCTGCCACAGAAGGGAGGGCCGTGCGACAGCCGCATTTACACAGACCAGGGAGAACGCGCCGCAGTCAGGCATGCGCACTGCCCTCTGCTCTCAAGCAGAAGACTGTCTGCCATAGAAGGGAGGGCCGTGTGAGGGCCACATTACACAGAGCAGGGAGGGCTGTTGGAGGGCCGTATTAAACCGACCCCCGGGCCGTAAATGGCCCGCGGGCCGGACTTTGGACATGCCTGCCCTAGAGAATAGAGTGGTAATTCCAATTTTTTATGGCACATGCTTTTACTGCAAAATTTTAGTAAAATATACAAGTAAGTTAATTTTAGGGCACAAAAGAGCAATAAATTACCCTATTTTTTTGTAAAATATAAAAGATGAGGTTGCAGCGAGTAAATAGATATCCAACATGTCAAACCTTAAATTTGTGCGCGTCGTGAAATTTTATTTATTTATTTCAGGTACTTATATAGCGCAGTCAATTTTACGCAGCGCTTTACATATGTATTGTACATTCACATCAGTCCCTAACCCTCAAGGGGTGTACAATCTAAGGTCCCTAACTTACATTCATAAATACGCGTACTAGGGCCAATTTACACAGGAGCCTATTAACCTACCAGCATGTCTTTGGAGTGTGGGAGGAAACCGGAGTACCCGGAGGAAACCCATGCAGGCACAGGGAGAACATGCATACTCCAGGCAGGTGGTACCGTGGTTGGGATGGCGACAAACTTCAGTACCCTATATTTTCTATAGGTTGACACTTTTAAAGCGCCTTATATGTCACCAGTTTAGTGTTATGGAGGTGGTCTGGTGTTAGAATTATTGCTCTCGTTCTAGCGTGCGTGGCGATATGTGACAGGTGTATTGCAATCGACGGTTTCATGCGCTTTTACGTTTTGTATGTGGGGGCCTCAATATTTTTTTGGGGGGTGGATAGTATGTTTGTTTTTTTTTCTTTTTTTTCTTTTTTTTCTCAACACATAGTGGACAAAGTCCCATATGTGATGATTTTTGGTGACAGGTTCTCTTTGAAACATCCAAGGTCTAAAAGACCCAGCATGTCTCCCCTCTGCTCCACTGAATATAATGTGATGCACATCGCACCATATTACATTCTTTCCCGGGGATTCCATTACAATCTTTCAACGAGGACCCAAAAGTGACATAATGTAACTTCCGGGTCAGCACAAAAATGGGGAGGGGAGCGGACTTGTCCGCTCTTCTCCCTCCCCTCTAGTCGACAGCGAGCTGGGCCCGCAGATAGGCAAGCAGAGCCCGGGAAACATGCCGGGGGGCGCAGAGAGGCTGGCACTGTGTGGAAGCAATTGGCGGCAGTGCTGCCACTGAATGCTTCCAGCTGACAGGTGAGCCCTGCTGCTTGCCTGCAGCAGGGCTAAAGGTAGAAAAAATTACCAGCCTGGCACCCGGAACTACATGTCCCTGGTGTCGGGTTATAGGAATCTAACATCCGTGAGCCTGAAGTGATCTAGCAGGACTTCATTTTCTGCCTGAAGTTCCACTTTAGGCTACTACTGAGAGATTTATTAAGGGGATGGTGATAATGTTTAATGGAGGGGACCCTGGCCAGAGGTATGCTTTAGGTTTTTATAAGCATTTTTACTTTGATGTTTTGTATTTTTATAAAAATGTTGTTTTAGAAATCTTTATATAGGTTGCCCCACTATACAGGATTTACAAAGCATTATAGGTTTTGTAGAGAAGGCACAGCAGATGTCAGTTTCCAAATGAAATGTCAAAAGGAGCTGACTTAATGAGGGGGAGCAGAAGTGAGGAAGATGAAGCACTGCTTTGACTTGTGTGTGTAATTTTTCAGCTTGAGCTACTGAGCTCTGTATTCAGGCCTTTCTGCAAAGCAGATAACCATAAACAGGACAACAGGGGAATTGCAGCTTAGAGCTCCACCTACTGCCTGAAAAATAAGAAAACAATATTCATATGTGATCTAAAAATGTTAATTTTTATTCTTGACTGTGATAAAGCGAATATATACATTCCATACAGATCTAATTTCCTTCCCCCCCCCCCCCCCCAACAAACACACACTCGTCTTGTAAGTAGTTAAGGTCATTTAGCTCTGGTTATGTTGGTGCCCAGCCATGATGTTCCATTGATGTGTACAGGGTAATGGACATGTACTATGGTCCGATACTCATGCAAATGAATCCTGGGGAGAGGGATCGGATCGCTGGTGGTAAACACTTCTGTCGCTTATCTCAGGAAAATAGTGATGGGACAGGTTGCCAAACATCAGCAGTTTCCCTTAACAGTAGGCAGTTGACAGCAGCAGGAGGAACCCATAGTCATGAGATCATCGTCCCAGACCAATGAGATTTGGTCACTGTGTGTCTGTTTATGTATACAGAGACCGATTTCCTGGATGTGTGTGTGTTTACCCAAATTAGTGAGGCCACTCCTGCCCCTCCTGTATGCATGTGTGAAGTAAGCGGATCTGGAGCTGTTCTACCGGACTGTGTACATACAGTCACTTGTCCTACCATGTGTATTTACAGTGTAGGTCAGGGATCCTGCACCCATGCTTAGAGGGCAGTGCTGGGGGGCTAAACCTTGACAGCCAATCAGTCTACAGTCAGTGGATTAATGAAAGCTCATTATTGAATGGCTTCTGTATTTCGGCATGTTGCCATTTTATTTTATTTCAACACGTCGTCATTACATTTTCTTTTTTAGGATGTTTTAAATAACTTCGTTATAATGTAGAAATGATAACCAAAAATAATGATAGAAAAGAAACTTTTGGACATGCACGTGGCAGATAGAATTTATAAATAGAGATAATGGAGGAATAGAGAGACTGAAAGAGAGAGGGAGAGAGACATAGTAGAAGATGGACAGTAACTGAAAAATGAAGTACATACAGTAACAGCAAAGGACAGAGAGGTGAAGTGGATTAAAACCAGAAAATATGAGAAATATGGAAAAAGAGAGAAGGATAGAGGTTAGGGGTGGGGGAGAAAAAAGATGAATGAAAAGCTAGAGCGAAAATACAGAAGGGGAGATTTAAAGCCAAATTGAGATTTTAGTTTAAATAAGCTAAATGATCTTCATGTAAAACCGTGTGCAGTCCTACAGTTTATCTTTAGAAAGCAGCAGCAGCTTGAGCAGAAAAGCCTTTCCCTTGGCAGCATGGTGCTGAAAAGGATCCTTGCTCACGGTGTGGAAGCTCCTTATGAAGCAGACCCATAGCTCTGCATTTAGAGAAGCTCATGCCCCCTGACAATCGGCGAGTTCTAGCTGTAACTCAGAAGGGGGCATATAGGACCTCTAGAAAGACCACTGCTCCCACACAGAAAACAGTGGTTCTTCACTGCAGCATGCTGAAAGGAGATAGGGTTTCTGCTGAAGCTATGGAAAAGTAAAAGTTTATAAGGGCATATATAATAATAATATAATATACATACACAGTGAAGGAAATAAGTATTTGATCCCCTGCTGATTTTGAATGTTTGCCCACTCACAAAGAAATGATCAGTCTAAAAATTGAATGGTAGGTGTATTGTAACACTGAGAGACAGAATAGCAACAAAAAATTCAAAAGAAATACATGTCTGTCTCTCAGTGTTACAATACACCTACCATTTGATTTTTCACTGATCATTTCTTTGTGAGTGGGCAAAAATTCAAAATCAGCAGGGGATCAAATACTTATTTCCATCACTGTATATATGTATGTATATGTGTGTGTGTGTGTATGTGTGTGTATATATACAGTGGGGATCGAAAGTTTGGGCACCCCAGCTAAAAATTTGTATTAATGTGCATAAAGAAGCCAAGGAAAGATGGAAAAATCTCCAAAAGGCATCAAATTACAGATTAGACATTCTTATAATATGTCAACAAAAGTTAGATTTTATTTCCATCATTTACACTTTCAAAATAACAGAAAACAAAAAAATGGCGTCTGCAAAAGTTTGGGCACCATGCAGAGTTAATATCTTGTACTGCCCCCTTTGGCAAGTATCACAGCTTGTAAACGCTTTTTGTAGCCAGCCAAGAGTCTTTCAATTCTTGTTTGAGGTATCTTTGCCCATTCTTCCTTACAAAAGCCTTCCAGTTCTTTGAGATTTCTGGGCTGTCTGTCACGCACTGCTCTTTTAAGGTCTATCCATAGATTTTCAATTATGTTGAGGTCAGGAGATTGTGAAGGCCATGGCAAAACCTTCAGTTTACACCTCTTGATGTTATCCCCCGTGGATTTCGCGGTGTGTTTAGGATCATTATCCATTTGTAGAAGCCATCCTCTCTTTAACTTCAGCTTTTTCACAGATGGCATCAAGTTACCATCCAAAATTTGCTGAAATTTTATTGAATCCATTTTTGCTTCTACTCGTGAGATGTTCCCTGTGCCACTGGCTGCAACACATACCCAAAGCATGATTGATCCAACCCCATGCTTAACAGTTGGACAGAGGTTCTTTTCATTAAATTCTGTGCCCCTTCTTCTCCAAACGTACCTTTGCTCATTCCGGCCAAAAAGTTCAATTTTAACCTCATCGGTCCACAGAACTTGTTTCCAAAATGCATCAGGCTTGTCTATATGTTCATTTGCAAAGTTCAAACGATGATTTTTGTGGTGAGGAGGACGTAGAAGAGGTTTTCTTCTGATGACTCTTCCATGAAGACCATATTTGTACAAGTATTTCTTTATAGTGGAATAGTGTACCACAACTCCAGTGTCTGCCAGATCTTTCTGGAGGGATCGTGCAGTCAAACGTGGGTTTTGAATTGTTTTTCTCACAATCCTGCGAGCTGTTCTGTCTGATATTTTACTTGGTCTTCCAGATCTTGCTTTAACTTCCACTGTTCGTGATGACTGCCATTTCTTAATTACATTCCGAACAGAGGATATTGACATCTGAAAGCGCTTTGCTATCTTCTTATAGCCTTCTCCAGCTTTGTGAGCGTCAACTATTTTCAGTTTCAGTTTTCTAGACAACTGCTTAGAAGAACCTATGGTGCTGATTGTTGGGGCAAGGTCAGATGAGTCTGGGCATTTAAAACCTTTGAGATTGACATCACCTGGTCTTCCCAGACGATGATTGAGAACAATCCATGACACTGGCAGGTCTTAGCTTTGCAAAGGGGGCAGTGCATGCTATAAATTCTGCAGGGTGCCCAAACTTTTGCAGACGCCATTTTTTTGTTTTCTGTTATTTTGAAAGTGTAAATGATGGAAATAAAATCTAACTTTTGTTGACATATTATAAGAATGTCTAATCTGTAATTTGATGCCTTTTGGAGATTTTTCCATCTTTCCTTGGCTTCTTTATGCACATTAATACAAATTTTTAGCTGGGGTACCCAAACCTTCGATCCCCACTGTGTGTATATGTATATATGTATGTGTATATATATATATATATATATATATATATATATATATATATATATGCACATTTTTTGCATTAAAGTAGAATAACTTTCAAAAGCTTCTCCCCACAGCCCCTCTTAAACACTTACATGAGCTTGATTCAGCACTGTGCCCATCTGCAGTAGCTCGTCTCCCCTCTCTCCTTACAGGCAGCAGTGGGATCCATTGTCTCCTGCTGCTGTCAATCAAATCCTGTCAGAAGGGAGTGGGGCACAGGGCTGAGCCACGCTTTGTGTGTCCATTGAGCCCAGCTTGGGACCAATCCCACACCAGTACCCCCATAGTAAGCAACTTGCCATGGGGGCACTCGGAGAAGAGGAAGAGTCAGGATTTCTGGCGGGTGACTCCAGAAGAGGAGGTTTGGGGCCGCTCTGTGCAAAACAATTGCACAGAGCAGGTAAGTATAACATGTTTATTTTTTTCAACAAATGGAAAAGATGGAATGTATTTAGAAGATCTAAAACTCAAAGTTCATTCATTCTCAAGAGAGGAAGAGGTAATAAAAGAACAATGTGAAAAAAGGTAGATCAAAGCAGCATAGTGTTGAGGATGACAAGTAGCACGCTAGTGCAGATGTGGCCATGATGGGAGTTTGTTCTGTGCTACTATTCCCAGGTAATGAAATAGTGCCGTGTCCTCCAGGGTGTGGCAGCCGTAACACTAGTAGCCGTTTCAGTCTGCCAGGGCTTACAATGGCGTCCTGCATTCATTACATAAAGGAGGACTCTTGTCAAATAATATAAGAGCCTCTGTCCCTTCATTGCCATCACAGTATGAGATTATGGCCACTGTAGTGACATCCACCAACAGTTAGAATGAGTACAGCATACAGGAAAAGTTAGCTGCTTTGTGCTTTTGGTCCACTTGCTTTGAGATTCTGTTCAGATTTATCAACACAATGGTTAGAGGCGGTGCACCATACAATGAGACCGAACGTGTCACCGCAGAGGCATTTCTCAGTCTGAAAACTATTAAAGCGGTATTAAACTCAAAACCAAAAATGTATTGTATTGCAGCTTACCAATCATTAGATGTGGTGGCTGCATTCGTTTTTATTTTCTTTGGCTTTTTCCCCCTCTGTTTTCACCTGGTGATCTGGCCAGTAACACATCTTTTGTATAGTGAGACAGGAATGAGCACAGGAGGCACAATAGAAAGCAATACTGTCAGTCTGGGGGGAGGGAAGTATTAAATGTATTCGCAGATTTGAATACAATAACAAATTGAGGTCAAGCTCACGCTTTATAATTTGTCACATAATTTGGGATGAAGGTTTTGCATAAAAAAAAGCTGATCATTTTTATCACCCCTGCCAGTGGTAAATGTAATGTCTCATCCATTCAGATTGATTCATTCTGCTGGACAGCTTGTGTTTTTGTAAAGCAACAGACTTACTGGCTGGATCACCAGATGAAAATAGAAGAAAGCCTAAAAAAGAAGACTAAGACAGCCATCACTTCTAAAGCTAGCCATAGGTGGATCGAATCTCGGACGGTTCAGCAGGGATTCGATTTAGCTATGGACAGGCTGGTTGTACTGACGCTGATCCATCGATTTACTTCAGTAAAATTAGCCTGTCTGAATTTTTTTTTTTTTTATGCCACTATAGCCACTAGCAGTGATCATTGTGTTCTGCCGGCAGGGAAGGCTCCCCCCCCAACAAAACACAATAGTGCTGCAGAAGTTATTCCCCCATGAACACTAACTGTTGATGGGGAATTGAGCAATTTTCTGAAATTCTTTTCTTCCACCCATGACGCAAGGGAAGAAAATAGCATAATCTATAGGCTGCTTTAGAATTGGGAAGCTGCACTATAGTAAATGTTTGCTTTGGTTTAATACTGCTTTAAGGATTGAGGACAATGATCACTGCTAGTCTCACTGATAATGGAGTATTTGTGTCCCGGACAATGAGCATTTCACAACAGCAAGCAAATGCAAAAAGTACAATTACAATGCAAACCAAGTCTAGTTCTGCTGAGTAATAACCGCTGTACAAGTTCTGCATTTAAAGAGCTAGATTAAAGCAGTTCATAATCACCGGCATATATGAACTATATATATCCTAGATTGTAAGCTCCAAGGATCAGGCCCTCCTATCCCTCTTGAATTGAACTGTATTGTTGCTGTATTGTCTCTTGTTATATTGTAAAGCGCTGAGCAAACTGTTGGCGCTATATAAATCCTGTATAATAATATTATGTAGATCAGACCACCAGAAAAATGTCAGAATTCAGTGCTCATCAAGCTTTTTACAGGATGGCCATAGCCAGTGTAAAACCCTAGCAGGGTGTATGGCAAACAACTCATTTCCTGCAGCCTCTTAGGCCTGGTTCACACCTGTGTAGTTTGCTTTTGACCCATTTCTGCATCACTTTTTTGCGGGCTGTTTTGCGATTTTTGCACACTCATTTTTTATGTTATTCATGCATTGTTTTTTTTTAAACATTTTTTTTGGGGGGGGGGGGGGCAGATCAAAAACAGAAAATGTCAAAAACACACTACGTGCTTTTCTGCAGCTTCTCCATTGAAGTCTGTTGAACCAAAAAGCACAGTTTTGCGTTTAAAAAAAGTCCCTGATCCTTTCTAAAAACGCAGCAGTCGAAAAAAGCACAGATGTAAACGCGTCCTGAAGGAAACCATGTTAAATGGACTGTAGTGCATCTGCAAAAAGCATAAAAAAAATATATAGGTGTGAACCAGGCCTTACTCTCTACAAGCATGGATTCTGGGGATGGCTGCATGGCGTTTCTCAGGTGACCATCCTTCCAAAGGAAGTCCATAGGACATTGTGACAATGCGATAGCATACCTGGGAGATGGTGACTGAGTTTTTGATACTATAAAAAAGGAAGAGGAAGAGTCTGAACAAGGACCTTCATGGCAGGACAACATGATATTACAGTAAATATAAATGACATAAGAGTATGGCGCTCAAGATATCTATAACATATGAAAATAAAAGTCCAATTAGTATATAATAAGAATGGATTCTGGGGATGGCTGCATGGCGTTTCTCAGTGAACCTCCTTCCAAAGGAAGTCCATAGGACATTGTGACAATGTGATAGCATACCTGGAAGATGGTGACCGAGTTTTTGATACTCTACTAAGGAAGAGTCTGAACAAGGACCTTCATGGCAGGACAACATGATATTACAGTAAATATAAGTGACATAAGAGTACGGCGCTCAAGATATCTATAACATATGAAAATAAAAGTCCAATTAGTATATAATAAGAATGTAATAAGCCCCTCTTCACAGGGACATCTGTAACGTCATATATGCTTCAATCTGGTCAAGGAAATATAGGAGATCCACCGTCACCAACACCAAAAAACTCTGCTTCTTACCAGAAGAAGTTGACCCCCAATTACGAACAGGTCAAATGCGCAATGTGAATTCCCAAGGAAATGGCGTAAACCAGGATATATGTTAACATGAAAGAAGCAAGGATGGACCCCCGTTGTGCAAGGATAAGCACTTGTAGACCAAATTCCAACAGCAAACCGTGTTCAGAATATTGATAGCTGCCCAAAACTTGAACTTCAAAAGTAGATGAAAGAATTAAACCTGTAAAACATGAATTCCCCTCACAGAGGACAATTCAATTCCAAAGGCAGAAAAAAACTTCATAGTGTAGTATTTCCAAAAAGATTTATTGCCTTAAAACGTAGTATAAAACATACATCAAAAAGTAAAAAAAACAGCATGTCACCATAACAATGGATGGTATGTTTCAAACCATAAAGATGGCCACCATGTTCCGGTACGTGCTGACATCACACGTTCTGGCTCCTCCCTACACGTTGTGCTTATCCTTGCACAACAGGGGTCCATCCTTGCTTCTTTCAAGTTAACATATATCCTGGTTTACCCCATTTCCTTAGAAATTCGCATTGCGCATTTTGACCTGTTCGTAATTGTGGGTCAACTTCTTCTGGTAAGAGGCATAGATTTTTGGTGTTGGTGACGGTGGATCCACTATATTTCCTTGACCAGATTGAAGCATATATGACGTTACAGATTTCCCTGTGAACAGGGGCTTATTACATTCTTATTATATACGAATTGGACTTTTATTTTCATATGTTATAGATATCTTGAGCGCCGTACTCTTATGTCATTTATATTTCATGTATTGTTGCCTGCAATGCTGAGTTGGCTGCTTTATTGATTTATTCAGTTTTCTCATAATTTTTTATTACAGACTTAAAGCTGAACCCAGATATGTTTTTTATTTCATAGTCACATTGGTCGTGCCTGGATCAATGGAAGTATACTTATTGTATAACTGTGGGGCAGCTGTTGAAGCAGATAACCATTGTAGTGATAGACGCTACTGCAGTAATCACCACGGTTATCCAGGTCCTATGGCAATCAGATGTCCTGCATAGCGAATGCAGGGTGTTGCCTGTTTGGCATCGCTGGCATTCATTTTTTAAATTTTTTTTTGTTAATACAAGGCTATCTCTGATTGGGGGAGGTGGAGAAATGTGTTTTTTTTTTTTTTTTTTTTTTTTTTTTTTAAGCTGCAAAAGCCTTCATTGTGTAGCCATCCAGAAGCCCTGAGACTGCTGCTGGGTGCTGCCATCTTTGATGAAATGTCAGTAGACTCGCAGCTGCCAAGTGTCGCTCTATGGTATTCAGCTTCCTGAATAGGATACATGAGGAGGTGAAAAGAGGGCCAGAGGAGCTGGGCCAGCATAGACTGAGTAATTGGACACTCCCAGAAGAGGAGAGGACTATGCACAGATGAAGGGGGCTATGCTAGACAGCTGACTCCTCTGAATTTATGATATGCTTAGAACACAAAAAGCCATGACTTTCAAAGCACAGCCTTACCTCACCAATAGAGCTGAGATTATTTCTGTTCTTACAAATGAACAGCATAGAGATGTATCAAATCTCAATCCACCATATTTATTGTTTAAATGTTTCAACCATACACACTCTCAGAACATTGTACGCTACATGCACTGTTGCCCCACAGCCTTTTGTCATCAGCTGTTGCATGTAAACTGTCAGTTCTGGGGCCCGCTGCTTATCTGTCCAGTGATAATCTATCACAGGATTTCCTACCCATGTCACACACCCAGCCTCACAGCTTCAGGCTTCCTCTTTTTATTTTTTTTGTTTTCTTCAGATACAGATGGTTATATTTCCCAGTGTTTCATGTAGACGATAAATTAACCATTCCCTGGGGAACAGTGGAGCACTGGTTGGGAGCTGCACTTATGACTGTCAAAGATGGATCGAATCCTGGCTGGTTCAACAGGGACCGTAGAAAATTCAATCCATCTATGGGCGGTAGGCTGGTTGTACTGAAATTGATCCATTGATTGACTTCAGTACAACCAGCCTGTTGAATTTTTTTGCCTGTGACCACTGCTGGCGCCTATAGGAATGCTTCCTGCTGGCAGAACACATTCGCACTATGGGAGGGATTCCCCCATCAACACTGACTGTGATAGGGGATTGAATGATTTTCTTTTCTTCCACCCATAGTGGAAGGAAAGAAAATTGTATAATCTATGGGATGCTTTACTGGCTCGCTGTTATGTAATAAAACCACTCTGTTGTAAAAAAAAAAAAAAAAAAAATTAAAGTATCTAAACCCAAACATTTAAATATATTTATTGGCACTTATTAGTCTTTAGACATGGTGGCTGCATTAGTTCCTCTTTAACAGATCTGAAGGTATAAGTTCATAGTTAGTGTTTTTTTTTTTCATACCGTTTCCTACTTGACCTCCAAGCCTTTAAGGCTACTCTTTATGGAGGGAACTAGGGTCTGGGGCCTATAAGACAGATGAAACCATTCTCTTTATCTCAAGGCTTGACAAATTTGCTGTGAATCTAGGAGCCAGCTAAAAACATTAGGAGCCAGTTTTTTTTTTTTTTTGACTGGCAGGGATTTGTTTTTGGTGACAGAGATGACCAACCGCTGATCTCTAAAGGGGATCGCTGATTAAAGGGGACTGTGATATAATGGGGGGAGGTGTCTCTAAGGGGGTACTAATACAAAGGGACTCTAATGGGGAGGGGTCTCTAAGGGGGGGTGCTAATATAAATGGACTCTGATTTAATTGGGGGGGTCTCTGTGGGGGGTTTAATTATAAAGGGACTCTGATCTAATGGGGGGAGCTCTAAGGGGGGTGCTAATATGATCAGTAGCAGTCAGCACTCCCTCTTAGAGACCCCCGTTAAATCAGAAAGACCCCCCCCCCCCGCGCCCATAGATTGCCTTACCAGCGGGACTGCAAGCCAGTAAGTGAAGCTGGGGAAAGGAGCTGAGAGGTGGAGTGGCTGCGGCTCTAGGGCAATTTTCCTCTCATCCAGTGTGCGCAGGGTGCTAAGGAGATCACTGAAGCGGGGGCGAGGGGGAAGGCGCCTGGCAGGGGAGAAGGCAGAGACCACAGGAAGGCAGGTGCCTTGGGTGTCTCCTCTCACCTGGGGAGTAGATAGAGTTCAGCTTGCTTCTGGGCCCCAGCATGCTCACTCTTGGCCATCAGGCAGAGATGGGGCTCACTGTCGGCTCCTCAGTGTACCATCCTCGCCATCGTTAGTCAATTGGGAGAGCTACCCTTCCAAACCCCCCCCCAATTGGGTGGAGGATCAAAAGGGGGCAGAAAGCAAACAAACCAGTTAAAAATATCCCGTGACACACACAAACTTGAATCTACTTTGTTTCCAGTGGCTAAAATCACTATAGGTACCGCTTGGAAAACTCTGATCGTTGATCTAGCTCTGATGAAGCATAAGGTCACATGCATTATGTTTTTATGTTTAATGAAAAGATTGTGAGCCTCTTGCGAGATAAACAAACTATTTTTGAAAAGATCTGGGCCCCATGGCTTTCTTACCCTAAGTCCCGGAAGCACGGTGCCCACTCCTGGGTTAGTGAGAACTGGATTCATGGTTGGATCTCCTTTTCTTTCTTTTCATATCTTATTTCCTAGTTCTTTCTCCCTTTTATTTTCCTTGTTTTATTTCCATGTTCCCCCAGTCTTTCTTCTTCTTTATTTCATGTTTTATGACAACCTTGACCTAGTCGAGGAGTTAATTGTTCTGATAGATTATTAAGATGTCTACTGGATATAGGTTTTGGTACTTCGTAAAACATATCAACCGCTTTAATGGTTTGCAGTTAACCTTTTGATGCTCAGTGTAGATGGTGCTGTAGGCCCTATGGGTTCCCACTACTTTTACAGTTGGATCCATTCTGTAATAACCCAGGACCTGCTGCACAATTGGACTGGAGGGAGCTGACCAGATCCCATAACTTAGTCACCTAAATGTTATTTTGTTACGATCATCTATGAGGCTATGTTCCATTACAGGGTTGGGACTGTTTGCTATTATGACCTTGGACATATGTTCATTGACACATTTATTTCCCATGTGCTATGTTCTCTTCCGGGATCGTCCTGGGCTTCATAAGCAGTCCAATCACGACTTTATGTTTTATATGTGTACAGTTAACACTGCGTGAGCGTTGCTATCTATTTGCTCAGTTGTTATGCTTTGTTTTTTTACTTGGAAAGAAAATTAAAATAACAATTGAAACATAAAAAGGGGGTGCGATGATGTGGCCAGTGGAGAGGGGATAGGCTGACAGCCTGCCCAATGATCGTTTCCCCATGCAAAGTCATGTAATACGCAGCCAATAGAGGAGAGAAGGTGAGGAGCTCAGTGGGCGGCTGCCTGAGGCGTTATTCATGTTTGATGGCAGCAGTGGATGGGCTGAGAGAAGCCCAGGCGCCGGGGCGCGATTTCTGGTTGCCGTGTCGACCTGGTGCATGGGATTTGTCAAGCTCTACCCTAGCTGTTTACCTGAAGTTCGCCTTTAATAGTGAGTTGTGGTACGGCTCTGGTGCAGGTCCCTGATACACACTCCACTATTTCACAAATGCTACCTTTTGGTTGTGTGCTTTGAATAGCTACCCATTGAATTAGAGCGTGCACTTCTCTAATGGACTATGATCTTAATGTTATCTACAGGTGAAACTCGAAAAATTAGAATATTGTGCAAAAGTTCATTTGTTTCAGTAATGCAACTTAAAAGGTGAAACTAATATATGAGATAGACTCATTACATGCAAAGCAAGATAGTTCAAGCCGTGATTTGTGATAATTGTGATGATTATGGCTTACAGCTCATGAAAACTCCAAATCCACAATCTCAGAAAATTAGAATATTACATGCAATCAATAAAACAAGGATTGTACATAGAACAATATCGGACCTCTGAAAAGTATAAGTATGCATACGTACTCAGTACTTGGTTTGGGCCCCTTTTGCAGCAATTACTGCCTCAATGCAGCGTGGCATGGAAGCTATCAGCCTGTGGCACTGCTGAGGTGTTATGGAAGACCAGGATGCTTCAATAGCGGCCTTCAGCTCTTCTGCATTGTTCGGTCTCATGTCTCTCATCTTTCTCTTGGCAATGCCCCATAGATTCTCTATGGGGTTCAGGTCAGGCGAGTTTGCTGGCCAATCAAGCACAGTAATCCCACGGTCATTGAACCAGGTTTTGGTGCTTTTGGCAGTGTGGGCAGGTGCCAAGTCCTGCTGGAAAATGAAGTCAGCATCCCTATAAAGCTCGTCTGCGGAAGGAAGCATGAAGTGCTCCAAAATCTCCTGGTAGACGGCTGCGTTGACCCTGGACTTAATGAAGCACAGTGGACCAACACCAGCAGATGACATGGCTCCCCAAATCAACACAGACTGTGGAAACTTCACACTGGACTTCAAGCATCTTGCAGTGTGTGCCTCTCCATTCTTCCTCCATACTCTGGGTCCTTGAGTTCCAAATGAGATGCAAAAGTTGCTCTCATCAGAAAAGAGGACTTTGGACCACTGAGCAACAGACCAGGTCTGTTTTTCTTTAGCCCAGGTAAGACGCTTCTGATGTTTTGTTGTTCAGGAGCGGCTTGACAAGAGGAATACGACATTTGAAGCCCATGTCCAGGATCCGTCTGTGTGTGGTGGCTCTTGATGCACTGACTCCAGCCTCAGTTCACTCCTTGTGAAAGTCCCAAACACTTTTGAATGGCCTTTTCCTGACAATCCTCTCCAGGCTGCGGTCATCCCTGCTGCTTGTGCACCTTTTTCTTCCACACTTTTCCCTTCCACGTAACTTTCTATTAATGTGCTTTGATACAGCACTTTGGGAACATCCAACTTCTTTTGCTATTACCTTTTGAGGCTTTCCCTCCTTATGGAGGGTGTCAAGGATGGTTTTCTGCACAGCTGTCAGGTCATCAGTCTTTCCCATGATTGTGATTCCTACTGAACCAGACTGAGAGACCATTTAAAGGGTCAGGAACCCTTTGCAGGTGTTATGGCTTAATTAGCTGATTAGAGTGGGACACTTTGAGCCAAGAATATTGCACCTTTTCACAATATTCTCATTTTCTGAGATTGTGGATTTGGGGTTTTCATGAGCTGTAAGCCATAATCATCACAATTATGACAAATCACGGCTTGAAGTATCTTGCTTTGCATGTAATGAGTCTATCTCATATATTAGTTTCACCTTTTTAAGTTGCATTACTGAAATAAATGAACTTTTGCATGATATTCTAATTTTTTGAGTTTCACCTGTATTTGGTAATGAAAACACATATGAAATGTGTTTATAAAGCGCAATTTCGTCTTACTCTGCTTTATCACAGAGAGGGACTGAGGGAGGTGGCATCATGTGCCCATTTCGGCATTCATTTTGTTCACCAATTTTTCGAACCCTGTGAATAGCTATAGTTCTTTATTTCTCCCTAATATTTCAGGTTTATCTGGCTTGGAATCAGACTGGAGAAAATCAAGGGCAAGCAAATCCAGGAGATTCTGCCCCATTCTCTGTAGATGTGTATTACAGAGCATAGAATCTTGCTACAAGAGGCTTCAGTTCTACTTCCATTGCTAAATCTGGTTGCAGTGGAATATATAAAATTCATATCATGGGTGGACTTTTTAGGCTTCATGGGTGTTTTCCCAGCTCTTCTGAATGCCATTTCTCCTGGCAGGAAGAAAAGCAGTGTAAAAAAAGTGCCTTAAGACATGTTTTGCATATGCATTTGGACTTATATTCTTTCCATTGGTCAGAATATTAATTTATTCTGGCCATTTTACTGAATGAATGTTCAAGCTCTAAACGTGTGCATGGAGGGGTATTTAGAGGCAGAAAAACACCTTTTAAAAATGATTTTTTGACACCCAGTATGCATGAGGCCTTAACTTTGTACTCTTGTAGTGCTTTTTTAACCACCTTCCGCCCGTCCTATAGTACAATGACGGGCGCAAGGTGGTTCTCTCGTTCTGATAGGACGTCATATGACGTCCTACCATTCTCACTGCACATGCGCAGCTCAGGGCGCGCGCGGCGATCGCCGGTGCGCTGTGTCCCTCGGAAAGAGCCGAAGATGTCGGCTCGGTCATGTGATCAGCTGTGTCCAATCACAGCTGATCACATGTAAACACGGAAATGTCGGTTATCGGCATTTCTCTCCTCTCAAGCTGTCGCGCTGAAATTCAAGAAAAAAGGTGTATTTTTCAGGGTACTGCTGTTAAATGAACAGATGCCCCCTGTAAGTTGACAGGTCTTTACTTTTGAGTTCGGGTCCACTAGAAATCCATGTGGCCTTAAACTACAACTTGGATATCTTCTGCTTTTATGAATGTTATTTCTGTAAACACTGCAATTTATTGCCCATGTTGTATGTATGGTTTTATTTGTGTGTCTTAGTCCCTATATTTGCGTGTATGCGATTTTTTTTTTTTTTTTTACACGTTTATGTATTGTTTCTTTGTTTTTTATGTAGCTGAGCTTCTGCAAGTTCCTGATTTTAGGTTCATAATTAACCAACAACTCCAGAGAATATGCTTCATTGGGTTAGAGCAGTCTTTCTCAACCTTTTCAACTCAGAGGAGCCCTTGAAATAACATTCCAGGCTCGGGGAACCCCTGCTAAAAAGTACTATATTTATAACTCATAATACATTAGTGTGACGGTCAGTGGGAAGAATGCTCCTCACACTTGTGGTCACTGGGGAGAATCTCACCCTAACAGATAACTAAAATGATTAATGGTGTCAGTGGAAACTTATCTGAGATGCAGAAACTGCTAATTGCTCAAGGAACCCCTAGCAACCTCTGAAGGAACCCTGGTTGAGAAACCCTGGCTTAGAGTAACTTGTTGCATCAAATTTGCTCAAGGTTGCTTTACTCTGATTTAGTAGGCATTGCCGCCTTGCCCTATTCAGGGCAGAATAACATTACCTTTTGTAAGGGCCCTTTCACATGGGCAATCTGATCAGGTCCACCTGTCAGTTTTTCAGGTGGACCTGATCAGAAGGTTCATGCATTCCTATGGACCAGTGGGTGTAAATGGACTTGTGTTTGTTTTCACCCGCCTACCTTCAGGTCTGATGTGACTGCAAAAAAAAAAATGGAGGAATGCGTCCTCTTATGAATGTGCAGACCAGATCAGAAGCAGCCTTGTGTAAACAGACAGCAAAGTTTGTTTACTCTCGACAGCCCAATGAGCAGAGTGGGCTCTGTCCATGTCCGCTCTGCATAAACTGAGTGGACACAGACCTGTCATCTGCCCAGCTCTGCTCCAATCCTCAGGGGATCTCTGAGTGGATTCCCTGCTGATCAGAATGCAAACCACCCATGGAAAAGGGCCCTAAAGGTCCCAACCCAATACTCCCCTTGCCAGAGCTCTCGTCTCCTTTGCATCCAGTAACAATACCTGATAGCTTTAAGTATGGAGGAGCACACAATCTCCTCCCTTGTAAGCTAACCGCTTAATCGAGACCTGAGCGACCAGCTGGCTGACCATAGAGGTAATCAAAGACCAGAACGGCTCTGATCACCTCTGGTATAGGAAACTGGAAGTGATGGGCATCACTGGATGTAAACGGCTCCATGTTTAAATTTGGAAGATATCTGATCACACCGATCAGATGTGATCAGATGCTTTTAAGCCCAGAGGAGACATCTGGGGTCTAATAGACCCCAGATCTCTCCATAAAGAGTCCCTGTCGCTGCCTATTACTATTACAAGAGATATTTATATTCCCTGTGACAAAAATTAAAGTGATAACAAAATAAATATAAACTGACAGTGTAAAAATACATAAATAATTTTAAAGCACCCCTGTTCCCACATGCTAGCATGCAAGGACGCACACACGCATTGGACCAGTGTGCACACAAACAGCAATCATCCCATACATTTGCGAATGTCAGATCGAGGACAATAATTCTAGCACCAGACGTCCTGTATAGATCTACAGTGGTAACCTGTAAAGGCTTTTACAGCATTGCCTATGGATAGTAAAATTTAAGTCATTTGTCGCTGTTGCACGGGCATGCGCAGTTTTAAAGCATGCAATGTTTGGTATCTATTTCCTCAGTGTTCTCTCTAGGGCCTCTGCTTATAAAAATATAATATTTGGGGGTTCTAAGACCTTTTGTAGCAAAAAATACCAATTGTTACATGTGAACAAAAATGTCAGGAAGTCCTGGTCTTACAATGGTAGAAACTAAAAAAAAAAATTTTTTTTTCAATAAGGTTATGCCTGGCAAAGTGCAGTAATCTCTGTTTCCCTTCAGTGTGTCATGCCTCTTAAGTGGCCTGTGCCTGCATCAGTGTGGTCTCTTCCTGTTGGGGTCATTTGCATGGGGATCAGTAATATTTGCTATCATTTTATGACCTATTTTTTTTATTCATCAGGTTTACAGCCATAGGTTAGCTGCCATCTACTGATTTCCTATTGCTTGTCTGCCAAGTTTCTCTCTAACTCTGGATTTTTTTCTTGCCCTTCAGAGATCCTTAATGGGGTAATCTCCAGTGTCAAAAAGGATGGCGAGTGGAAGGTATGTGATCAACCTGTCAAAACTCATTACTATCACTAATGTTCTGACAACCTCATTACTTTTACTTTTATTTTCTGTCTTGTTACTTTTACTTGTGTAAAACAAATTTTTAAAAATTAATGTGCTGTTATTTTGTTGTATGTTATAAGGAAAGCCATGTTGTCCCAACTGGAGATGTGTCACTGTTACAATTGCAGTTTATATTTCCCTACATAGGATTGGGTTAGCTTCTCCATATTATTTGAGCTTTATGTGAAGGCTAGAATAAATTGTACTAATTTTATCTTTGTATCCAGTTTGATGATGTGAATTCCTTTATATACACACCAGTTAGAATGTCACACAGGTTAGTGGCACTAGTCAATTTTAAGGATGAGCAGAACTTGTTGTCACTGATCTGTGGCTACTGAATGATGGTTCCATATGGAAATTTGTGTCATTGAGAAAAATCTGTGTCTGCCCAGTCAAACACTGTTACAAGAAACAGTTCAGTCATGGCAAGTCTCCTACTTCTCTCAATAGGGGAAGGATTATCCATGTGACATAAATACAGGGGGCAAAATAGGTATTGAACACCTCACCATTTTTCTTAGTAAATACATTTGAAAAGGTGCTATTGACAATCTTCACCACATGTTGGTACCAATTTATGCAATCCACATATACAAAGGGACCAAAACAAATAAAATCAGAAATAAAGTTATGTGTAATAAAATGGAATGACACAGGGAAAAAGTATTGAACACGCTAACTGAAATGTATTTAATACTTCGTACAAAATCCTTTGTTGGTTATGACAGCATCAAGATGCCTCCTGGATGGAGAAACTAGTCTCATGCATTGCTCAGGTGTGATTTTGGCCCATTCTTCCACACAGTCTTCAAATCTTGAAGGTGCTGTAGGCCACTTCTATGAACTTTGATCTTTAGTTTTTTCCATAGATTTTCTATTGGATTCAAGTCAGTTGATTGGCTGGGCCGTTCTACAGCTTTATTTTCTTTCTTTGAAACCATATGAGAGTTTCCTTGGCTTTGTGTTTGGGATCATTGTCTTGCTGAAATGTCCACCCTCGTTTCATCTTTATCATCCTGGTAGATGGCAGCATTTTCCATTTTCCATTCATCCTTCCTTCATGAGGTTTGTCAGTACCATATGCTAAAAACAGCCCCACACCATGATGTTCCCACCACCAAACGTCACTGTTGTGAAGGTATTTTTGGAGTGATGTGCAGCGCCATTTGACCTCCAAACATGGTGTGTATTACGGCATCCAAAGAGTTCAATTTTGGTCTCATCTGACCAGATTAACAGGTTCCCGCCCGGCCAATAGCCAGATGGCACCCGGCAAAACACCTCGTCCCTCCGGGTGGACGCCATATGGCGTCCTTTCAGGCATGCGCAGTTTGCCGGTCCGCAGAGCCACGCGATCTGTCACCGGCCATTTTTTTTTTTTTTCGCACTGTCACCAGTCAGTGTCCCTGATCACCGCCATGCCAGTTATATGATGACGCTGTACTGCACTGGTGACAGTATGTAAAAACAAAAATAGTGAAAATCAGTTTTTTTATTAATTTCCGAAAAATTGACAATAAATTACAACTTCAAAAAACTCGCCATGCCTGTGTTGAATTACGTCGGACTGTCTACTTTGCAAAAAGGGGTCATTTGGGGGATATCTGTACTGTTCTGACATTCTTGGACCTCAAGAAATTAGATTGGCCGTCAGTACTTCAGGACTGATCAATTTTCAGATATATCCCATAGTTTGTTAACTCTATAACTTTCTTACAGACTAAAGAATAAATACTAACTTGGGTTATTTTCACCAAAGACATGTAGTAGAATACATTTTGGCCTAAATCTATGAAGAACAATTATTTATTTGCAAACTTTTATACCAGAAACAAAGAAAAACGTGGGGGTTTTTTTCAACATTTTTGGTCTTTTTTTGTTAATTTAGCAGAAAATAAAAACCCCAGCGGTGATTAAATACCACCAAAAAAAGCTCTAGTTGTGTGAAGAAAATTATAACATTTTAGTTTGGGTACAATGTTGTATGACCGCGCAATTGTCATTCAAAGTGTGAGAGCGCTGAAACCTGAAAAATGGCCTGGGCAGGAAGGGGGTAAAAGTGCCTGGTATGGAAGTGGGTATATTCTCTCAGTATTTCACAGGCTTGTCTAAATGTTGTGCAGCAAACCTCAAATAATCTTCAACATGCTTTTTCTTCTGCAAAGGAATCTTGCATGGTGAGCGTGCATACAGGCCATGGCAGTTGAGTGTATTACTTTTTGTTTTATTTAATTCCAGGTCTTTCTGAAGCTGTCCACAAGTGGTCCTTGGCTCTTGTACAGTTCTTCTGATAATTGTTTTCACTCGTCAGAAATCTTGCACGGAGCACCTGGTCATGGCCGGTTTATGGTGAAATTATGTTTTTTCCACTTCTGGATTATGGCCCCAACAGTGCCCACTGGAACATTCAGAAGTTTAGAAATCCTTCTGTAACCAATGCTATCAGTATGTTTTGCAACAATAAGGTTGCAAAGGTCTTTGGAGAGCACTTTGATTTTACCCATCATGAGATGTTTCTTGTGTGACACCTTAGTAATGAGACACCTTTTTATAGGCCACCAGTTGAGACTGAACCAGCTGACATTAATTTGCACTGACAAGGGGCAGGATTGCTTTCTAATTGCTGATAGATTTCAGCTGATGTCTTGGCTTTCCATGCCTTTTTTGCACCTCCCTTTCTTCATGTGTTCAATACTTTTCCCCTGTGTCGTTCCATTTTATTACACATAACTTAATTTCTGAACTTGCTTGTTTTGGTTTCTTTGTATATATAGATTGCATGGGTTGTTACCAACATGTGGTGAAAATTCCATGTCAATAGCACCTTTAGAAATATACAGTATTTACTGAGAAAAATGGTGACGTGTTCAATACTTATTTTAACCTTTTGTATTTTCCAGCTTATTGAATTAAGTTCTCCACTTTGGTAGCCTCAGATGGCTTTTACTTTGACATCAGGTCATTTATGGTTGTATAAGTCTGTGTATATTTACACATTAAACACAGAAATAAACCTGGCGCCTGTGGCCTCAGTGGCATGTTGCTTTGTGAGGTTGGTACACTCAGATCCATTTATAGGAACTAGACTGTACCATTAAAAAAAAACAGCATCCCTTATGGATCTGACTTCCAAGCTTCCTTATATTAATCAGTGGGAACGGGACCTGAATCTTACCTTTTGACTTATCTGAGTGACAAGATATCGGTTATGCGTTCTCTAATTTCCATTAATACAAGCTAACTATAAAACACTTTTATGTTGGTACTTGGTGCTTACCCGGGTTGCAAAATGCACCTGGCCACATTGCCCACTGTTTTCTGGCGTTGCGGCCAGATGGGAACTATGTGTCAATCTGGTGGCAAAGCCCTATAGTGACCAGATTTTGGATTCGGAGGTTTAAAGTGTTACTAAACCTGGACCCTGCATTCACTATATCTGGTCTCCCACAGTACACAGAGCATGGAAATGCAAATATTTTAGTAAATATAAACTGCTAAATACCTTTTCTCATCAGCAGTATATAGCAGGCTTGTGACTTCTTTCAGTGTCCAGCAGAGCACTGGTTAAAGCTTGTAGGAGGAGTTTTCTTTCTGCTCTAGGAGGATGTGAAACCAGTGATCCTCTGTGTGGACAGTACTGATTGGCACTTTCCCAAGAAAAAAAAAAACAAAAACATCTCTAACTCTCTAACAATACACCCCAAACTGATCATGTGACTACAGATTCAGTCTGTATCAGGTGGTCATTTTCAACAAGAGGAGGGGCAGAGAAAAAAGGATCAAAACAGCCTTTTTACACAATGCAGAGGATTAACCCCTTAGGTTCCACAGTGAGTATAACAAGCATGCTTTGCTGCATATACAGACTGGTTTTACTGTTGTGGGTTTAGCAACACTTTTTAAATTTATTTCCTCAGTGACGGTAGTAAGTATCTGTTGATCCCTGAAGTCAACCCTCTTTCTAAAACTGCCTGATGTTTTTAGTGGCAAGAATTGTTATTGCTAAATATTGGAAGAAGTCGGTTCCTCTTAACTGTGTAAAGAATAAACTTAACTGGATTATGGTCAATGATAGACTCACCTGTACCCTTCATAGTAACACATCAAATTTTGATAGAACATGGGATCCATGAATCCTTTATATATCGGTCCCTTAGCGACTTTACACTTTTCTCCCCCCCACCCCCATTCCCCCCACTGGTAACCTTAATACGCTGCTGATATTAACTCTGCTGACTAGGATAGCTATGCTTCTGGTCCCTTGTGGATCAGGTTCAAGCTTTCCAGCTTCTGATGAAGATTAGCATTCTTACTTTAACCATTTCCCGCCCACAATGTACTGCAGCTACAGGCAAAACGCTCTGGCTGTACTAACACAGGGGGGCGCTGTGTTCCCGAGCAGGTGCTCAGTACTCCCCCCTTGCGACTGCTGTGTCCAGCAGAATGAAGATCTCGGTGAACGGGACCTGTGATCATGTGATCGCTATGCGATCACATGATCACAGTGTAAGCAAAGCTGTTATGAATGAGATTGATTCACAACAGTTCTGCTCCTCTTCCTAGTGAGCTGTAATTGGCCCACAGCTGTCACATGATACATGCAGGCCAATCACAGCACTCTGTACCATGTGACCAGCTCCAGCCAATCACAGATCGCTATCCTGAGCTGTCAAAACTTAACTCATTCATGACAGTTCAAGCTTTGCATTGCAGGAGAAATGATCTTTATTTCTTCTGCAAACCAAAGTGTAAAAAAACAAAGAAAAGAAAATTCCTGATCACCCCCCCCAGTAGTACAATGTTACTATGGTAACATTGTAGTATTCTGATAAGAGTATTAAACAAAAAAAAAAAACTAATTGCCAACCACTTACCCACATTTTGCGGGCGAGCAGCAGCTCTTGGCAAAGCGACGTAATCTTACGTCTCTTCCTATTATGGGGTGTGAATGCATCTGCGCCCCACACTGGTCCCCCCCGTCTGTCCAGGGAGAGAAGAGAGAACACGGCACCGGCACCAAGTAAAAGCACTACATTTCTACATTTTACACACGGTAGATTAGCACATTTAACCCTTTGACCACCCCTATTAACCCTTTGATCACCCCATCACCCGACAAGTGCCATTAGTACAGTGTCAGTATATAGGGTGATAGGTAGTGGGGAAGTGATATGAGGAAATATGCCCTTTGAAAGCATGTAGGTGGTCATTGGATTTTGGGGGCTTGTATGTAGCTAGACTGCCAAAAAGTCTCTCACATGTGGTATCCCCATACTCGGGAGACGTAGGAGAATGTGGTTTGGGGTGTTATTTCACATATACCCATGGCATGCATGAGCAATATATCATTAAAGTGACAACTTTTTTTTTTTGGAAAAATGCATGTACACTTAGCGAACACATACAGATGAAGAAAAATTTGACATTTTTTGGGACAAAATTTGTCCCTTTCCTGGACTTTTATCTTCCAAAAGAAAAATATCCCACTCTTCACAATCACGCCTTATTCATATCATCAGTTTTCATCAGCGCCTGTATTTCTGAGCAAATATTTTCAAGGATGAAGTTCACAAAGGGCAAACTTAGAGCCAGAATATCTGATGAGCACCTTGAGAATTTAATTTATCAAAAACTGTGCCAAATATCACACTAGTGTTATGTTGTCCTCTTTTACTTTCAAAATAAATATGAAACAAAATGAAGTTTTATCACTCAGGTGCATTATCTATATCGGTGATTGTTAACTTGTGATCTGCACGACATTTTCTGCTCATCAGCTATCCTTTTCGTTATTGTATTTTATGTGTGGCCCAAGACAACTCCTCTTATGTGGCCCAGGAAAGTCAGAAGCTTGTACACCCTACTCTAAAATGTACATCACTTGTACACTGTTTTCATTGGACCGGCAGGAAAATTAACACAAAAAAAAAACAGCCAGGTGTAGCAAACCTGCTCATCAGAGTCGGAGCGGAGTTCTCCTTCAACCTTTTTTTTTTGCAACAAACTAGCTCATCAGAGCTGGAAGCGGAGTTCTCCTTTTCCTTGCTGTATTTGAGGTATTCCTCGAATCATTCCTCACATCCCCCCTGCATTCCTGTGAGGCAAACGTTATCTCCTGACAGATGGTGTGGGACAACCAGGTTAAGACATAAGATTGGAGCCAAGCTGTCTGCTGAAGTGTAACTTTTGTCACCCAAAACTATGTAAGACCACACATTATCAAACTGACCAGAGTAATTGCACATTCCTCAGGTCAGCTGTATGTTTCATGTCATGGATTATGAAGCCTTAGTTTTAACTGAGTTTCCCAATGACCACTCCCAAAACATGTAGTCAGAGCCCCCCCCCCCTCCCCTTTGAGAGGGACTTTTAAAAAAGAGGCTGACCAGCCTAGAGAGAGAGTTTTAACAGAAGTCTCCGAGTTAACATCGTAACCAAAGGAGACTAAACGAGTCACCCTGCTCTGCCACTGGAGTCTGCAAAACCAGGCAAGGCAAGTAACCTTAACCCTGTAATTTCCTCGCTATTCTCTGTTTGCTGTGTCTTTGTATACATATATATATATATTTTTGTGATATCTCTTTGTAAATATTTGTGTACCTGTTTGACGCTTTTAGTAATAAATCTTTCTTTCTGAAAGTGTTAAACTGTTTTTTAAGCGCTTACCTGCAATTCACGAATTCTTGCCTTTTGAAGAGACGCTACTATTTGTTACATCTCTGTAACAAATACACGCGTCACACCGCGGTTTTAGATCAGCCGGTCCTTCGGTCACGAGTTTGGTGAGAAGGTCTGGGGTCTGACGCCGTGGGTGTGACATATTACTGTTAGTTGCGGTCGTGTGATTGTCGCCTGTTGGTGGCGGCGATCGTGGATCCGTGACACCAGGCATTAAATTCCATAGTATTTTTGGGTAACACAAATTTTTTGCAGTACTGAACCCCTGTTTTATACTAATCCTTTTCTGCTCAAACAGCAGACGCAGTGCTTTAGTGTGGACAGCAATAAGAAGTGCCTTATCTTGTCATTATGTCTTCCTTCCTCAAGGTCCTGCTGGTCGATCACACCAGTATGCGCATACTGTCTTCGTGCTGTAAGATGTCTGATATACTGGATGAAGGCATAACTAGTAAGTTGGGGTGCAGTTGTCATAGGAAATAAAGTACAAAGATTCTGATATTGTAAGATGTGTCTTAATTTGTGACTTGTCAGCTAGATGTTTACATCAAGGTATTAAATACAACACAAATTTGGCCTGCTCTGGATACATTTGTAACCACAGGGTCCCCTCTAAACTTCTAGTAGTATGTTTGAGCTAATCTTGGCACCTTACAAAGTGGAAAAAAATATGCTGCTAGATCCCCTCGTCTTAAATAGCTTCTGGCTGTTGGCTTATTGGTAGACAGGCTCCTCTCATTATTTAATAGAAATATATTATATTATAGAAATATATTATATTATAGAATTATATAATAGTGCTCAGAAAAGGCAGCTGTTCATTTGAACACTGAGCACTGCATTGTTGGAGGTCATGGGGACTGTGCATGCATGCCACATACCCAAAAGTAATAGAGGGTGTTTTTTTTTTGTTTTTTTTCTGGGATTCAATACTAGTTTGTGGAGGTGCTGAGTAGAAATTTTAGTTTACTGATTAGAATTTTCAGACAGGTTAATTTAACTACCTAAAATTCTATTTGAAACAGTTACCACAAAAAAAAAAAATCATACTCCCTACATAATGCTGATACACTGTATTTCACTCTAAAGGAGTGTTGGTTACAAATAGGTTAGGGTAAATTTGCATAGCCGTTAGGGGCTTCTTGAGTATACAGGTCACCAGGTAACAAATAAAATTTTAACTGGTTCTAAGGGTTCAGTTTTATTTTTTCTTTAAATTAATAAACACATCATACTTGCTCTGTGTAATGGTTTTGCTCAGAGTAGCCCCAATCCTCTTTTCGGGTCCCACCTTGGCACTTCTGGTCTCTCCCCCTTTCCGAGTGCCCCCAGAACAAGCTGCTTGCTCTGGGGGCACTCATGCACGCTCGCTCCCAAGCAGGCTCTGTGTATCTATGGGACACACAGAGCGTGGCTTAGTCCTGCCCCATGCTCCCTCTTTACTGGCTGTGATTGACAGTACTGGGAGCCAATGGCTCCCACTGCAGTGTCTCCGCCAGTGAGGAGAGAGAAACCTAGGAAAGCCGCCACTCTTGTGCACATTGAGATTGGGTTCAGGTACGTATTTAGGGGGGCTGAGGGGGAAGCTGCATACTGAAGGGTTTTTTTTACTTTTGTGCATTGATTGCTTTATGATGAACCATATTCAGCCTTTAGAACCACTTTAACAATTGTATTGAAGGAAAAAAAAATGCAAGACAAAGACGTTTCAGATATACAAGGCCAATGGGGCCAATAATGAGCTTTTAATAGTAGATAAATAGATGGTAAACCGTAAATTGATAAGTTTAAAAATGTCTAAACTGTTTATAGCAGGGATGGCTGTTTGATATACAGTGTTTTGGTCTCAGGTGTGTCCCTTGACCTTGATAAAGGGCCATACATAATAATTAATTAATTAAATGCTACAGAAAGCTGTAAGAGAGAGAAAAGATGCCTCAGGAAATGGTCAGAGACTGTGGTGCAAGAGATGGTCAGACACTTCAATCTTTTTTTGAAGACTGGGGACAAGCTTCAAGATACTGTCATACAGTAGAGGAACGTTCCTTTAGACTGCTAGAGGTTTCTGCAACTGCAACCCCTGTAAAAATCAACACTTACACATTTGTGCACAGCACAAAATTACCTGTTCTGTATTTATTTCTGTTATCAAGATCATTTATCAGATTATAAAAGATCGGAGAAAAAAACATATGAAAAAAAAATGAAATGGAAAGCCTTATCAGATTAGTGAGCACACAATGCCTGCATTTACCTTGTCTATGGAGCCCCTGATACCAAATGCACAAGGCTTGAAATCCCTCATTTTGTCCTAACATGACAACCGCATCTTTTTGGGAAAATAGAAGCAGCAATAAAATTAATGTGTACGTCAGGGCAAAAAAAAAAATGCGACTACATATTTTGCAATAAATGCACATCTAAAATGAAAAAAACAAGCAAGCGCTTCTTAAATAGGAGTAAAATCAGCTGGCATAAGGAAAAAACCTCTAAATCCTTAAAACATATCAATAAAAAATGCAGCGCTTTTAAAACACATAAAACAACAATATATCTGACATAAATATAATGCAAAGTGACAATTAATATACCAAAGCGCTGAAGATGAGCGCAATAAAGTGACAATGGTGCGTCGCCTAGACTTACCATTGTCACTTAAGCGACACTTTATTGCACTCATCTTCAGCGCTTTGGTATATTAATTGTCACTTTGCATTATATTTATGTCAGATATATTGTTGTTTTAAAGCGCTGCATTTTTGATTTAATACATGCACAGCTACCCATGTTTTATCTTTTTAAAGATTTTGCAAGGGCAGAAAAATACCTGTTGATCTGCACACAACTTTAAAGTCTTGTTGCATGCTGACAACACAAAGCTTTTTTGTGGACTGAGGGGTGTCAACCTTGCCCATTTGTCTTTCTCTAAACTACTCAAACCCTCACATTGTCATCATCTTTACAACACAGACAGTTATCATTCAGTAATAAAAGATAATTAGGAGTTCTAATTGGGTTAATTGAGATAACACAGAAAGTGTGCAGAGGACAGCTCTAAAATTATGACACAAATAACAGGTATTTTTCTGTACATATCAAATAGATATACCAAAATCTCTCAATAATACTACAGTCGTCTCTCTCTCTCTCTCTCTCTCTCTCTCTCTCTCACTCTCACAGTGGAGGCTCAAGGCTAATAGTTTCTGAAATGAATAGCCCTGAGAATTCACTGAGGGAGATTGTAGTAATATTGAGAGATCTAATTCGCACAGTGTGAGGTATGCTATTAGCAGCCCTCTTACTAAGGAAGTGTGGCGGTAAGGCATTTTGTAATTTCGTGCTCCAGATATACCAAAATGCTTTCAATTATATTTTAAACAGACCAAAGGATATAAAATTTGAAAGAGAAGTGCATTGCTGGGGTTTACATACACTTGAATTTATTAGACTGGGAGAGAATAGTGTCACGTGTATCCATTTTTCTTTCCTGTACACAGTTGTTGAAGATGTTAATAAGAGAAGAGAGCCCATTCCGAGCCTGGAAGCCATTTATCTCATCACTCCCAGTGAGAAGGTAATTCATTTCTAGAATGTATTCATATGTTTCTTTTATTTTTTTGTTATTTAAACCTACTTTAAAGCTAAGTTAACCTTTAATTAAAAAGCAATAAATGCACATATTTTTGCAGGTAAAAAAAATGTGCATTTGTTATTTTTTAAAATCGGAGTCTGCAAAGTATTGCACTTGCCATCTACTACTTAAAATGCTAGTTAAATATTGGTAATGATTTTTTGAGGGCTCCTTTAGCTAAAGCTCATCTGCTCTTCAAGTTGTATGCAGCTTTCAGATGCTTCTGTTCATATCTTAGAACATTTTTCTACTTAAAAGCGTACCTTAACCCTTATATTACAAATAGCCATAATAAACAGACAAAGGAGTGCTAATAGGTTTCAGTACTTAGTTCTGAAAAGACCTGTTATTAACAGAAGTTATCTGGACACGGGAGATGACACAGATATGGATCGTTTTACTCAATCTCTTGTGTGCATGCTGATTATTTATTAAGAAGGTACAACACCCATTCAAAAAAATGTAGTTTACCCAGTCTGACCACTAAATAACCTCAAATTCTCCCTGTCTGACCAACCATAACAAGTGAAATGCACATGGCTGTTTCTGGACAGCGGTTTAAAAAGTGTGATGGAAAGTTAATTATTGATCTTTGGGTAGACGCACACAAACGTATCAATATACACTTGCTGGACACTTTATTAGGTACACCTGTTCAATTGCTTGGTAACACAAATTGCTAATTGGCCAATCACATGGCAGCAACTCAATGTATTTAGGCATGTAGACATGGTGAAAACGGGTTGCTAAAGTTCAAACCGAGCATCAGAATGGGGATGAAAAATGAATTTAAGTGACTTCGAATGTGGCATGGTTGTTTGGTGCCAGACGGGCTGGTCTGAGTATTTCAAAAACTGCTGATCTACTGGGATTTTCATACACAACCATCTCTAGGGTTTACAGAGAATGGTCCAAAAAAGAGAAAATATCCAGTCAGCGGCAGTTGTGTGGACGAAAATTCCTTGTTGATGTCAGAAGAGAATGGGCAGACTGGTTGCTTCGACATTCAGATGGTAGGGTCAGAATTCGTGTAAACAACATGAAAGCATGGATCCATCCTTGTATCAACGGCTTAGGCTGGTGGTGGTGTAATGGTGTGCGGGATATTTTCTTGGCACTTGCAAGGTGTACCTAATAAAGTGGCCGGTGAGTGTACATCAGGTGTATTTTTGTCCTCCTTCCACTGTGCTGCTTCTTCCTTCTTCTTTTTTTTTTTTTTTTTAATTCAAAATTTAAGGTTTCCATAGACTTCACAAATTGAAAGATGGCCTGATCTCTATTGTGTGGATGGGGGAATTTATTTTTTTTTTTTTTTTACTTCAACAAATGATAGTGAAGAAAGCTGCTGTTTGGCTGGTTCAAGTGTACTTCTGCATAAATTGTAACTTAACACAAGTTTGCTGGAATGTATGGAATGTATAATTAATGGGTGCTAGAATAACATGACTACATAAGGGTGAATCTGAAGCAGCCTTTCCACGGCAAGTACAAATTATGGGGAAAATTTTGTAGAAATCCACTTATAACCATTCATAAATGTTGTATTTAGGACTGGTTCCTAAATGTGTATGTCAGGGCAAAAAAAAAGTGACTTCATTTTTTGCAATACATGTACATCTACCCATGTTTTCTCTTTTTAAAGATTTTGCAAGGGCTGAAAAATATCTGTTGACCTGCCTGATGTGCACTCAACTTTAAAGTCACTTAGGAGACAAGGCATTTTAACGTGTGCATGCAGTGGGACTGTACTGGAATAGCCGCTCAACGCAGTCCCAGTATATCTGGTGGGAACCAGCCCTGAATGTGCATATGTAGAAAAAATAACAGTATTAATATGTAACATGAAAAACAATTTGGAAGGTGTTTTTTCTTTTAACTTATTGTTTATCCTTCCTGCCTTGCTTAAAGAGTACCTTCAACCGCCCCATGCTTACAGTGTATTATTTTTTTTTTAATCCTTGCTTACCTGATGCTGGTTTATCCTTAATTCAGATGCTTGACCACCCAGTGGATCCAGCACTGTTCTGCTGAGATCCACTTTTCTGCTGCCACCTCGCTGCCATTTTCTGCAGTGTCATCATCAGGAGGTGGCTCTCTAATCTGGGTTCAGACATCTGCCTCCTGATGACATGCTGCTAGGCCTTCCTCCTTTTTTTGATTGGAAGATTACTCCTCCTGGGATTTGTGCCATGCAGTTCCTAGAAGGCATCGGGAGCATTGCATGTCATTCTGGGGATGAGAGAGCAGGTCAAAGCTGGGGGGGGGGGGTAAGCCAAGAAAATAAAGGGATATTGATGTGACAAAGTGTTGGAGAGGTGGGCAGTTTATTTTCAGGGTGAAGATCTGCTTTAAATCCAGACAAGGAGCAATGGCAGAAGTCAATATCACACAGTAATTATTCAGATGTTTGCGCTTGGACACCAGACTGACGACAGATATGTCTTCTGTATAGACACAGTGGGGTTGATTTACTAAAACTGGGAAGTGCAAAATATGGTGCAGGTGTGCATGGTGGCCAATGAGCTTCTAACTTCAGCTTGTTCATTTAAACTTTGACAATAAAACCTGGAAGCTGATTGGTTTCTATGCTGAACTGCACCAGATTTTGCACACTCCAGTTTTAGTAAATCAACCCCACAGTGTTTTGTATTGAATGATCTAGGTAATGGATGTTTTGATTCTGAGATGGTATGAAGTAGTAAATCTTTTGAAACCTATCAGCATTCCTCTAAGGTAGCACCACTGCACCGTGGATAAAGGTTGTGTTTTCATGGTATTGACCTAGACCAGTTTGACTAGTTTCCCTCATTGCTCTCAGTCTGGCTAGAATAACAGAAACATCACTCCGTAATTCTGGCCCTGAAAAATGCCAACCCCCTTTTCTACTACCTCTGCTTTATCACCAAAAATTACTAGTGCAGATATTTCTAGGGGAAAATACCAGGATGTAGGCTAAAAACCTGCCATGCAACATTAAAACATGTTGCATTGATACTAGTTTGAGAAGCAGCTGACATGGCCTGGATGTCTAATCTCCCAGCAGGAAAAAAAAATAGAAAATTAGGTTTCATCTAGGACACAGCAAATCGCTATCTGGATCCTTCCACTCTGACTGAAACTGGAGCAGGCTTTATAAACTCTGTCCTCTGAAAATGCATGAAAGAGTTGTTACAATAGGCTGTGTGTGACCATTTAGAGCAGAGGAAAAGTCGATGGGGAGAAATTCGCAGACAAACCAGGATGCAAAAAAATGTTTTTCACTGTCGTGACCCAAAGTGTCAATGTACCATATTCTGGGTTTCCAATAGTCTGTTTACAATTATGGTGGAACACAATGAACTTCTTAATAAAACCTTTAGGTTTAATATAAACTTACATTTGGCAACGTCAAAAATGTATTGGTTCTGAGCTCACAATTTCTATACTTTCTGCTTCTTAGTTATACAAACACACATTGTTTAATTTACATTATCCCTTCTATTTCTGTATGTGGATGATGGCACTGTAATTATTTTAATAAATAAAATCAAAGTACCTTTTTTTTTCATATTCAATATACAGCTGTCGCATGACCCAGCTCTTTCCCAGCCTGTCTGCAGGGAAACAGTAGCAGGGGGAGATTCTAGTATTCTGTAAATCACAGGCTGTATCACTCCCCCTCCAGTCTGTGTCTTAGAATAACAGAGAGGTGAAGCCTCCATCAATCAAGATGTAATATCCCACCCCCATTTTGTTTAGCTGGTTAGTGGGTATGGAGAAGGGAGAGAGTGAGTGGGCTGTCATTCTCCACTGTGTACTGTATATATACCCACATGTGTGACTCTACAGTCAGATAAGCTGCTCAGATGTGATATGGAGAAAGTGCTCAGTGTAGAAATGCACTGAAAACTGAGCATGTGCATTGGCTGCCTTCAGCTGCTCTGCAAAATCCCCAACTGCATCGGAGGCATTGACAGGAAGGGGAGACAGAGAACAGCAGAATCAACCAGGTTTTTTGCAGTGTATAGAAAATGAATCCCATAGTGACTGAGTATGAACAACATGTAATGTAGCATTTACTTATGGTTTTAATGATGTGGGTTTAGTGACATTTTAATGTTTCTTTTTGCACATATTAGCAGGTGGATGAAGGAAGAAATGTATGGCTGTGTCACAAAACCAGTTTCGCATAAGTCTGAAGACTCTATAAGTTAAATTTAAAAAATTAAGCCATGTGCTGGTAATAGGTCCTCTTTGGTCATATTTACTGTGTTAGATCAGCTAAAAATACACATCAAGAATGATTTCACTATGTATCTCTGGGCAACTGAAGTGGGGCAACAATTAGAAGTAACAGCAGTGTGCCTTTGTCTGGGGCAACAGGTCCTAGAGCTAGAGATTCAGATCTTAAAGCGGAGCTCCACCCAAAAGGGGAAGTTCCGCTTTAGGGACTGCTCCCCTGCTCCCCATTAAGGATTGGCACGTTTGTGGGACAGGGGGGAGCGGGTACCCGAATTTGACAGGTACCCGCTCCCATTTCCTGTCCGATCGCCTAGGCGATCGGAAATGGAAGGTGTCCTCCCTCCCTCCCTGTAGTCTTTTGGGACACGTGACAGGTCCCAGAAGACTACAGAACCATTCATGCAGCGCTACTCACGCATGCGCAGTGGGTACCCGGCTGTGAAGCCGCAAGCTATCACAGCCGGGTGCCCACACTGAAGATGCCGGCCTCCTGGAATACAGGACGGCCGGTGAAACAGGCTGCGGGGGACACACCACGGGACCGAGGGACAGGTGAGTGGCTGTTTTTTAAAAGTCAGCAGCTACAGTTTTTGTAGCTGCTGAGTGTTATTTTTTGACAGCGTGAGTGGAACTCTGCTTTAAGAAATAATAAATGGATTAGTCCACATTCCTCATTTGCATTGTTTTGTTCTCTAGTATTTGACAAACTTCAGATCATGTCTTATGTCACTGTCTAAGTCACATTGTGTTTCAGCTAATCAACTGAAGTTCTTTTAGTTAACGTTATTGCTATGTTTTGTCTTTTTTTTTTTTTTTTTTTCCTTTCTTCCCCATAGTCTATCCGGGCCCTTATATCTGACTTCAGAGACTTGGGCGCACCCACGTATAAAGCTGTACATATATTCTTCACAGACAGTAAGTACTGGTGTGTGGTACCGAACAGCACTAACTAGCTTATTGAGAGACCTCTCCACTCTGTAGTGATATTTTAATTTAGGGTTGACTCTGTTGAGATGAAGTTTACAGGTTACTCTTCATGTGTCTGTTATGGTGATTTCTTTAGAGGGATTGGATGACTTTTGGGGTGTTTGGCTTTGCAGTGAATGTGACAGCTAGGCCAGACTGGGAATTCTAATGCTATTTTGACTTTGGTGTTTTTTGATTGTTATGAGAAGCAGACATGATTCAAGCTGGTAAAAAAAATTTTTGTTTTCTGAAATACATTTTTATTAAGAGACTGACAAAAGCATACAGGATTGTCCACAAAGATACGCAAAAGGAAGTCTAGATCAACATCACAGTCTAGAATCTCAACTTAGACAATCATTTTCAAATAAAATACAGTATATGTGTGTTCCTTGCAGCAAATGTGTCTGATGTCTCACTAGACTTAAGGGATTGTGAGGGACAAGTGAAAGAAGAAAATAATTTTTCTCAGTGCAGTCTGGTGCTAATCGGGAATAGCAGTTTCAAAATGTATTCCACACAGAGAAAGCAAGAAATGTCTTGACTATACAGCAGTAATAGACATTTTTGGTCTCCAGTTATTTAAAGTTAAATGAAGTTTACAGAGCAATAGAGTTTAAGTAACATGTTTGTCTTTCACAGCCTGCCCTGAGTCATTGTTTAATGAGATGGGTAAATCGAGGGTCCCTAAAGTGATTAAAACATTAAAGGAAATTAACTTGGCCTTTTTACCTTATGAATCCCAGGTGAGCTGTTTTTATGGTGCTTTTCATCAATTATTTTTCACTATTGTATTATAATTCAACTATAGCTGATTCTGCCGTTAAGCTGATCGTGGACAGGCAGATGTATCAAGAACTACAAGCAGTGAGACATCCACTCTGAATACCATTGCACTCTTCTACCTGACTTGTATGGTGTGTTAAAGTGCATTGGAATTTAATTCATTCATAATAAACTGGGGTTTCTCTCTACATCACTTCTGACAATGTCATGCTGTGTGATTTACTTTTTTTAAATCTTATTTGACCCCTAACACAGCTGTTGTCAACCCAGTCTGTCACTGACTGATCTGGTCCCCACTAATAGGGAACCAATCAGAGGGGTTCCCAAATATGTTGTCACTATTTAAGCTGAGACACTAAGATCACATGCAGGTTGTGCAGTTTTCTTTCAGATGCCAGCACAGCCTGAATATGGTATCTAACACTGCAGCTATGTACGTTATTAATAAAAATAAAATTTGAATGTGTGTGTGTGTGTGTGTGTGTGTGTGTATATATATATATGTGTGTGTGTGTGTATGTATAAGTATGTGTGTGTGTGTATGTATAAGTATGTGTGTGTGTGTGTGTGTGTGTGTATGTATAAGTGTGTGTGTGTGTGTATGTATAAGTGTGTGTGTGTGTGTATGTATAAGTGTGTGTGTGTGTGTATGTATAAGTGTGTGTGTGTGTGTGTATGTATAAGTGTGTGTGTGTGTGTGTGTATGTATAAGTGTGTGTGTGTGTGTGTATGTATAAGTGTGTGTGTGTGTGTGTATGTATAAGTATGTGTTTGTGTGTGTATATATATGTGTGTGTGTATATATGTGTGTGTGTATATATGTGTGTGTGTGTATGTATAAGTGTGTGTGTGTGTGTGTATGTATAAGTGTGTGTGTGTGTATATATATATAGTGTGTGTATATGTATGTATGTGTGTGTGTGTGTGTATACATATTATAATATAGTTTTGTTTTTTTTTTCTTTTCTAGCTGACAGCTGAGTGTAAACAAAAGAATTGGCAATAAAAATTTCAGGAGACAAACTGCATGGGGGTCAGAATAAAAAAAAAAAAAAAAGAAAAAACTGCGGCCAAAATAAAAAAAAAAAAAAAAACAGCATGGGGTTCCCCTCTCACATCCATACCAGACCCTTAGCGCTCCTAAACATTTAAAAAAAAAAAAAAACAATCCTACACATGCCATAAAATGCTAATATCAGCAGGGTTTTTTTTTTCCTCCAGCATTTTTTATAGCCGTTTTGGAGCTGATAGTGAGCCTTACAATTATATTTTTGGCCACTTGTCAGCCTATAATAATAAAAATAAGAATATTTATTGAAACTGTGTACAATTTAAAGCCTCAATTATTCTTACAACAATGTAAACTTTATTTAGGTAGGCACATTAGTCATACAAATATATCCAAAGTTAAAGCCCAACCTTGGGAAATCTGAAAATTCCCCCTTGCAGTGGTCCTGCACCCACACTGCAAGGGTTAACTGCTTGTGTACTGTAGTGGAGAAAAACAACACTTTTACCCTCTCCTCCGCTCCCCTGGCAGGCAGTGATTTACCATGCTTCAGCAGTCGACTGTCCCTTGGTGTAATTGTGTCCAGGGCAGAACTATTAACCTGCTTTGGCCTTGATGATGTCAGGACCTTTGAACGCTAGAGCATGGGGGAGAAGACACTGTGAGAACCAGTCTAGCAGCATGATCGGTTAATTAAATCTTCTTTTCTATGCCCCTTAGACCTAAACATTTATTTAAGCCTTGCAGTGTGGTTGCAGGTCCACTCTCAAGGTGAGTTTTCACATTGCATGTTCTGACATTGATAAATTTAGCTCAGATATCTAGACTTTAATGATCTCTGGACCACTGATCATTAAATTGTAAGTGCATTTCCTACATAAACCCAAATATTTGGATCTGTCATTGACTAGCAGAAAATATAAAAAGGGGCTTATGGATCTCGACACATGATTTCATCTTTGGTTTACCAGAACAAGTCTGAACACACACTTATTAGACACTGAATACCTGGATTAGTTAGAATCGTGAACAATTGGATGCCAGAGATCATGGCACCTCACTTCAGTCATCAGTTACATAAGTCTTGGGCTTATTCAGTAAAATTAGGCAAAGAGTAAAGAGTAGAGCAGAAGTGCAAGACTCGTAGCAACCAATTTTAATCCTTTTATATAGTGTTCTAGCTGCAATAAAAGTGAATTCTAAGTGGTTTCAATGGATTTCTGTACTTTTGCACCTTGCATGTCGTGTTTTTTGCATAAAATGGTGTTTACATTTTTCATTTTCATCACCCACCTTCTGCCATTTCCTGCTTATTTAGGTCTACTGCTTAGATGCAAAGGATGCCTTTCACACTCTCTTTAGCAAGACGGAAAAGGAAGTTAGAGAGAGGTGCCTGGAGACCCTGGCAGAACAGATCGCCACCTTGTGTGAGACCCTGAAGGAGTACCCATCAGTCAGATACCGCAAGTAAGCATCCACAACTGTTGTGGGGAATTCACACTTAAAATGGAAATTGCTTATGTGAGAGTTCTCCTGCTAATTGGAAGTTTAAAAGGCTTAACACATATGTTTAACTCTTTTGGATAGAGTAGGGTATATTGTAGACCCATATCAGGTTTATTATCCTGAGTCCTGTTTAGGAGATTTCCCTTCACTTCCTGTTCCAAAGACACAAGAGGACATTTTTCCAAAGTGGGGATAAATCCCCTCTTCCACAGTTCTTATCAGAACTGGTTTTTGTATTGGAGTAAATTTCCTCACCTGTACTAGGCACTAAAGTAAAAGGCACAGGAGCAAGGTAATGACACAATTCTTATTGGTACTAGGAGGAGGAAAATAAATGCAGAATAAGCAGATATAGAACTCAAGGCCACCTATTAATATTCCAATTAGTGAGTAGTTATGTTCTACAGCTATATTACAGTTACATAGTAAACCACGAAAAAAACAATAGGATATAACTTGTAATTGTAAAGGTTTTTTGGGTTTATCTTGAGATCTATTTGCTTATTTTGTATTTCTTGTTTTTGTGTAGCCCTTATGAAGGGGGACTGTTCTTAACCTCAGAAGTGTGCTGACTGTGTTTATGTTATGTATCACTTGTTTTTTAACTAGAAAATATAGTTTGGGACATAACTAGTGGTTTGGCGCTTTTATTACTTAGTTGTTTAGCCCTCCATTCAGGGTGATGTGAGATGACTAACCAGAGCCACTGAGCTTCAACAGCCAGATGCAGTTAAAAGATATGGTTATTAACCTCCCCCCCAGTTCTTGGAAAAATGGAAGTGGGAGCTGGGATCAAAGTTGAACGTACAATACAGGAATAATTTATTTAAATTAGCACATGCGGTAACAAACATGAGCACAGTGGAAATGAATTATAAATGCATGGCTAGATGGTATATCACACTGAGTAAAGCACATAAACAACAAGCCGAGATTTCACCTTTATGTTGGAGAAGTTGTGGGGGAAAGGGCACGATGGCACATATATGGTAAGAATACCTGAAGACACAAGAATACTGGAAGGAAGTATTACAATATGTTCAGGAAATATGTGGGATTACTATACAGAGAGATCCATGGAGTTGTTTCTTTTATAAATTTCTGAATCTTTGACAAAGCTACGCAAGAACATGGAACCTTACCATCTAGTTAGCGCGGCCAAGGGCCTGATTCCTAAATTTTGGCTTGTCCCTGACCCACCAAGTATGAATGACTGGGTTAATAGAGTAGATAACATTTATAGGATGGAGGAGTTGTGTCATATTGAAGAGGATAAAATGGAAAAATTGTGGAAAACATGGGAGTCAGTGGTTGGTCTTTAAAACAACTAAAAGATATGTAGAACTACTGGGAATATAATATATGAGTACTGGGGGTAGCTTTTAAGAATGGCCCACAGAGGAAAGGGGACAGGAGGAAGGGAACACAGATATAGACTGATAGTGACAAGAAAGGTTAGAAACTAGGAAAGTGATGTGGTTTCAGGGAATATGGAGGGGTGAGGGGAGGGTTGAGGGGAGTAGGGGAAATATGAGGTAATAGGATGCATGGGAGAAGCTTGGTATTGTATGTGCTTTCTTCTTCCCAGATTTATGTGTATTTGATGTTCCTTTTGTATTTAAAAAAAAAAACAAAAAAAAAAAACCATTATAAAAGATATAATTATTGGTCAATACTAACCATGGGGAGAGGAAGGCTTGGGGGCTACAGAAGATGAAGCCCAGAGATCCGCTTTATATTACCCATTACTTTGATTCTTTGATATGCCATCTGTCCTGGTGAAATGGCTCATGAGACCTGGTCCTACTCCCTCCATCTTGTTTCTATTCTATGATGTGTCCTACAAGCGTAAGTGGAAATCTCTTAACTAATGCTCCTCTACATATATCACCATTTCCCTGCTCGAATGATCTTGGCTTCCCTTGTTTTGTGTGGAATTACCCCCATATCCAGTTATTTAATGGTTTTCTGTGTTTGTACAGAATAATTGTTTTCTCTATGGCAGTGGCTACGGAGACAACTCCATCCTCGCTCACATGGTGCAGGACCGACTGAACGCATTCAAAGCAGATAACCCAAACATGGGAGAGGTGAGATGTTGCTATTGAAACTGTAACAGTTCTGATTATGGGTAAGGGCTACTTACCTGTCACTATTCTGTAGAAAGACTTAAAAGGAACTTTACTAAAAAACCTTCTTTATTGTAGGAATGGCGTTGCACAGTAAGAAGCCAATAGTATGTTAGCTGCTATGAGGTGTTGTAGAATCAGATTTCTTGCAGCTTGCTTATACTGAGTTACGGTTATTTCAGTGCACATTAGATAATACAGCACTGTATAAAAAGATATTTATATCATGTTAACTACAGTATCTGTATCATTTGACCCTTATTGGCAATTTAAAATCATGTATTGGTTAAAGGGGCTATGGCACAGTAAAGAATATACAATTTACACACCATTCTGTTAAGATAACATTAATAACTTTCCATTTCTATGAATCAGTAAGGGTGCAGGAATGGCAAGTGAAACCTTTTTATAGTAGCATTATCTAGAATGGGAACAATTTGTAGCTGTCCTGTTTATGGTAGAGTTCCTCTGTAAACGGGTTATACATTCATAATTGTGTCATAAAATGTTTGGCGCTTCCTACATGTTTGCTTTTGTCCATGCCCTTCATCGTACTCCTGTTGTGTTGCATTCTCTGCCACTGGGGCTGCTTGAGCATTTCTCTAGTGTGTCTAGGTATCCATCTATAGTGATCTTTATTCTCTCTGGTGAATACCAAGCATACATTGGAGATGAATTTGGAAAACAGTGTGTCGGTGTCAGACACTCACTAAGCTCAGGAATAGTAAAGCTTTCAGATGGCTTGAGAAGAGGTGTTGGAGGATTATGGCTATGAGGCTTTACTGTCCTTCACATTTTTTCCCAAATGCTTTTCCCTACCCTGTGTTCTTACCTGCTTCTCTCCATCCCAGGGCCCAGACAAGTCCCGCTCCCAGCTCCTCATTGTGGATCGTGGATATGACCCTGTGTCTCCCCTCCTGCATGAACTTACATTTCAGGCCATGGCTCATGACCTGCTAGACATCAAGCAAGACATATACCAGTAGGTTTTCACCCCCTTTATGCTATGCAGACCTATAGCACAGCAAGGGTGGGTGAATCATATCAGTATGCAAATTACTTTGATAAACCATTGTGAAGTAAACTGGTCCAAGAAAAATGTTCTTTAAAGTATGTAAACCTTAACAATGAATTTCTCTTATTTGGCCCCGTCTAGTCTTCGATATACTATTGAAAGTGTTTGTTATATCTGCGCAGTAAATACCAGTGGATCCTCTGCTCTCTATCTGTACTGCACTCTTGTCAATTATTTAATTCCCATTTATTTCCAAGGACTGCAAAACACCTCCCCTCTTTGTTATGGAGGAAAGGGAGAGGTCAGTGTAGTCATAGGGTGACAAAAGATACAGTACAGTATGCGTTGTCACTCCAGCACAGGTAGAAAATAAAGGGAAAAGAAGTTTGAAAAAAAAAAGGGAAACTAATGCAGCCAGCACAGGAGTGGTAAGCTGCCATATACTACAATTTTGTTCTTGTGTTTAGAAACACTTTAACTCTGTTTAGCTGTTTGTTTGGAGTTGCCCTTTAATCTCTGCTTTGTCTGGTTTAGCCCTGCACACATACTGTTTAGAAAAATCAGAAAGCAGATAAACCTCCTAAATTGTGCGCAGGGAAATCGAGCGGTTGTTTGAGGTTCAAATATGTACAGTATAGCTCATTAGAGTTGTTTCTTGCTCATACAGTACAGGACAGGCAGATTCAGAGATGATTGGGGTATAGCCAGGTACCTTCAGGTGATTGTGCACCGGCAAAAAAAAACTGCAAGGACCCTTCTATAACCACTCCCTCACCCAGCAGGCCTCAGTATTTTGATAGTATCATAGAGTGTTGGATGACTCCTCACTACTGAGTGGAGATTTTATTACCTATACTTTCTGATTTCTGCACTGTGTTTCAGCCATGGCAGCATCTTGTGCAGCTTCTGGATCATTGCCCTATGGTGAGTGCTTCAGGGGCCATTCCCGACCCAGCCACAAAAGGTGTGGGGCCTTTAAAGTCACCACGGGCACTTAGTCCTGTGTTAGGCACCCACCTTGGTACATAGGTGCAGTGTGGTGCTATACATGTCCTAGAAAGGTCATCTGCTTGAGTGTGACCCGCCTTCTTAAGACCCCTTCGCTGAGGGGTTATGACCTTTCTGAAGTGGGTAAAGCCAGTGGGTGGTCTGAAGGGTTAAATCTCATTGTTCCCCACTTAGCAGTTGATGGGTGGTGAGTATCGGATGGGCTGATTTTCTCGCCATTCCTTTCTGGATAAAGGAGGGAAGAAGTCTGGGGTGGGAAAATGTTGTTTCCTGGCACCTTGGCTACCAATTGGTTTGGAGGGACCACTCCTGGGGATTCAGCTACTGATAGTTAACAATAGCAGGGTGACCTCACTTCATCAAGTGGGCAGACATCTGTCGGCCTTTGTGGCCGTCTGGGCTCAGGATATTCTAGACCTTTTCGGTTCAATCTGTTGTCTTCCAAGTCTGCAAACTGGAGTTTTAGTCCTCTACGCCTCCCCAATTTTATTACTTTTAAATCTGCCCTCCTCTTCGCAACAAGATAAGACTCCTGCAGCATCTTTCTTCAGAAGTCATTATTCTTGATCTGGTGTGGGAGAGGTTTTTGGGCTTCCTTTGATCCAATGCCGTTTGCCCAGATTCACTCCAGGTCATTACAACACTGTATCCTGTCCATCTGGAACAAGCAGACACATTCTCTGGATCAACCGCTGCACTTCTCGACTAAGACCAGACTCTCTGGCACGATGGATATCCACTCTGGTGCTGGAGTCAGGACAATCTTTTCTTCAGCATGGTGGTCATAATGGTTGCCAGCCTGTCGAACTGGGGAATTGTATTTGGGATGGCGTTGGTCCAGGGAACTTGGTTGGCAAGAGAATTCTGGCTTCCCATCAACTTCCTGGAGCTCAGTGCTATTCGTCTCACCCTTCAGAACAGGACGAGCTGCCTTTAGGGAATGCCAGTGCAGGTTCAGTCCAACAACACTGCTGTGGCTTACATCAACCATCAGGATGGGGCCAGAAGTCACCAGCTCAAAAAGAGAAGAGAACCTTTCTGCAGTGGGCATAAAGTAACCTTCTGGCTTTGCCTGCTGCACAGACGTTGGGTGTTGAAATACGGCAGGCGGACTTCCAAGCCATCAGTGGCTGGAGTTGAGGTGGAAGTGGGGGGGCAGATAGTGCTTGTAGCCAAAAGGTGTTTCAGGAATTTGTTGAAGATGTCAGACATGGATCTACAAGCATTGTGATTCAGTCACAAAATGGAGATTCATTTTTGGTCAAGGGATTTGAGGGTCTTTGAAGTGAATGCTGTGGTGACCCTGTGGGATCAGTTCTATCCATTATGTGCCTTTCCTCCCTTGAAGATTCTCCGTCGCCTGCCTCGCCAAATCAGGGCTGAGGGTGTTCTGGTGATCCTAGTTGCCCTGAATTGATCCAGAAGGCTTTCTCTCAACCAAACTATCAAGCCATGAAATGGCTACTGCAGTTCAAACAGAGGCTAAGATGGCAGCTTCCTTGGCTGTGAAGGCTAGGAGGGCTTAGTTCTGATTTAATACCTTTGGTTTTAAATACATTTGATTAGCCATTTTGTGTGCCCCCCCCCACACACATACACCCACACACACACATTTTGATATAGCACATATTTTACGAACCCTTTTGTAAAGACCACCCAGTGCTGGTTTTACAGTTATCCTGGTTTCTGATTCAGAATTTCATATTTTACCTTCAGCTATGAGACTACGGGCATTGGCGATTCCCGGGAAAAGCAGGTTCTTTTGGATGAAGATGATGACCTGTGGATGGAGCTCCGTCACATGCACATTGCAGACGTGTCCAAGTAGGCAGCTAGTGTCCTCAGTAATCATATGTACCACATATTCTCAGGTCCTCTTTTGAACATGTGTCCTCTCTATTGCAGGAAAGTCACAGAACTGCTGAGATCTTTCTGTGAGAGTAAAAGAATGACAACCGACAAGGTAGGTTTTATTCTGTATCCTGTAGTATATCTGTATCCTGTAGTATATAGGGCCCATAGATTCCAATGGAAAAAAAAAAAAGAACCATGTGACATCATTATTTGGCATGCAGTCAAACAAGATAAATCAGGTGATTGCTGGGTAGCCAGGAACTGAGTAATTTCATTTTTGTTGAGAAAAAAGCAATCCTCTCTTGGTTATCTATATACCTCGCAAGGAATTTAACAAACTTTGTAGCAGAGTCCTATCTGTTTCTGTTTTTAAGAAAAAGCTGTATGTTCTGTTATGTTCTTGGAAGTCTGATATCTGAATGGGAGTGTCTGTGTTCAGTCTGATCAGCTGATGCACTTGCAGTCTTCTAATGAGGAAAGTTGCAGTGTCTGCATCCCTTTAGAAGCAATTGACTTCTAGAGAATATGTCACCAAAAAATAATTCCTGTTGCATAGGATGCCTAAAATTTTACTTATCTTAGTGCAGACTTCTGGAAAAATCAGTGAGCCAATCACACAAGCAGGAAATTACATTTCTGGAGAAATTCTGTACACCATCTGTGCACAGAAGGCCTCCAGACTGCCACATTGCATTGACATTTACAGAAAATTACAATGGCTGCAGATTGACAGGGAAAGTTACTATTTAATAACATTAAATTACAAAATCGCTTGTGTAACAATTGTATATACTATGTTTTTATTTGCTATATTTTGTTTTTCCACAAAATTGGATTGACTCTTTAAATACATCTACGGTATTTAGCAAAAGCAGTGAATGTGACTTTCACCATGCAATCATGAATGTGACTTTCATCATGCAATCACTGGTGGTAATCAATGACTTCTATTAAAATACACCTGAAAGATTCACCTGCAGTGAATGTTTGCTATATATCAGAATCGCTTCTTCGAATATGTCCTGTAGAGTAGACCAATATGTGTATCTCTTTTTTTAATACATGTTTGTAACATGTTTGCCTTTCCTGCTGGCATTGCTTCTGACAATCGATACTAGCTGCTCAACAGATTGCATGATCAAGTTCTTTTTTTCCCAAACCGCTTTATTGAAAACTTTTTATGGAAGTAGAAAGAAAAATACACAAAACAGTCCTGCGAACAAGTGTTGGCCAATTGCCTTCTATCACATTTAAATTCTTTAATTCATTTAGAAGGTAGGTTTTACACCTTCTAGGGAGGCAAGGGATAACATAATTAAAATGCTAGACTTAATTTAATTTATAGTGTTTTATTTATTCTTTTGGAACCATCCCAGGACTAAAGCCAACCTAACAATGAGTGCATTGTGAAATATTCGAGTTTTGTTAAATGCTTTTGTTTTTCTTCTCAGGCAAACATTAAAGACCTGTCCCAAATACTGAAAAAGATGCCACAATATCAGAAGGAATTAAATAAGGTGAGTTGTGTAAAGTGGATATAAAAAGTCTACACAGCCCTGTTAAAATGTTAGGTTTCTGTAAAAATATGAGAGAAAGGTAAATCATATCAGAACTTTTTCCACATTTTTAATGTGACTTATAAATTGTACAACTCAATTGAAAAACAAACTGAAATCTTTTAGGGGGGGAAGTAAACATAAAAAACAAAAATAATGTGGTTGCATAAGTGTGCACACCCTCTTATAACTGGGGATGTAGCTGTGTTCAGAATTAAGCAATCGCATTCAAAATCATGTTAAATAGGAGTCATTATACACCTGCCATCATTTTAAAGTGCCTCTGATTAACCCCATATAAAGTTCAGCTGTTCTAGTAGGTCTTTCCTGACATTTTCAGGGTACAGCAAAACTCATGGACCGCAGGGAGCTTCCAAAGCATCAAAGGGATCTCATTGTTAAAAGGTAAGATATACCATGGAACACAGTGAAGACCGTTATCATCAAGTGGAGAAAATAAGGTGCAACAGTGACATTACCAAGAACTGGATGTTCCTCCAAAATTGATGAAAAGACGAGAAGAAAACTGGTCTGGGAGGCTGCCAGGAGGCCTACAGCAACATTAAAGGAGCTGAAGGAATATCTGGCAAATACTGGCTGTGTGTTACATGTGACAACAATCTCCCGTATTCTTCATATGTCTGGGCCATGGGGTAGAGTGGCAAGACGGAAGCCTTTTCTTACGAAGAAAAACATCCAAGCCGGGCTAAATTTATCAAAAACACATCTGAAGACTCCCAAAAGCATGTGGGGAAAATGTGAAACCATGGTTGAACTTTTTGGCCATAATTCCAAAAGATACGTTTGGCGCAAAAACAACACTGCATATCACCAAAAGAACAGCATACCCACAGTTGAGCATGGTGGTGGCAGCATCATGCTTTGGGGCTGTTTTTCTTCAGCTGGAACTGGGACTTTAAACAAGGTAGAGAGAATCATGAACAGTTCCAAATACCAGTCAATATTGGCACAAAACCTTCAGGCTTCTGCTAGAAAGGTGAACATATAGAGGAACTTCATCTTTCAGCATGACAACAACCCAAAGCATACATCCAAATTAACAAAGGAATGGCTTCACCAGAAGAAGATGAAAGATTTGGAATGGCCCAGCCTGAGCCCAGACCTGAATCCGATCGAAAATCTGTGGGGTGATCTGAAGAGGGCTGTACACAGGAGATGCCCTCACAATCTGACAGATTTGGAGTGTTTTTGCAAGGAAGAGTGGGCAAATATTGCCAAGTCAAGATGTGCCATGCTGATAGAATCATACCCAAAAAGACTGAGTGCTGGAATCACATCAAAAGATGCTCCAACAAAGTATTAGTTTAAGGGTGTGCACACTTATGCAACCATATTATTTTAGTTTTTTTATTTTTACTTTCCTCCACCCTTTCCTTCCCCTCTTTCCCCCCCTCTAGTTTGGTTTACAGTGCCATATTGATGTCAAACCAGAAGATGTATAGTCTGATGCTGATCAGTAGGTTGAAGCAGAGCTACAGCCAGATATAAAAGGCACAAATTAACAGAGCTCTGTAATCATTAAACATAGTTCTGTGGAGTAAGTTGTACCTGCAATCACTTCTATTAATACAAATCTACTCTCTTGGTCAGTATTGGTATGTAGCAAAGTGTAGTGCAAATTCTTGTTAAAAATTGAGAGACTATATCAGGTGCAAGTCACTTAAGATGTAGGAGGACTTTTTTCATTTTTGTGGGTGCTTTTGAGGCAAGCTACAGTCCATCATTGGAGCACTAGGTAGGCTAAGCAAGCAGTAAATTGTCAAGATGGGTCAGGAAGGCACACCATTACAAAGAAACAGTACTTTCTGATGTGGGGACAGTTTTCCCACTGAGTGAGAGCAAATCATTACCAAGAGCAATGGTGCAATAACCAACTGCCGCTGGTGCCATGACATGGTACTAGTTAAAAAAAAAAAAAAAAAGATGTTATAACACCAGTATTACAAACTACAGTGTGTCCCAGTTACAATTCAAACCTAATTTTAAGAGTTAATCTGCTACTTACAAATATGTGCAGAGGGGAACAGTACCTTCCCAATTCTGTTGCAAATATAACAAAAACCAGATAAAATACTGAATGTGAACTGTAAGCAGAACCAATAATAAAGCGATAACAAGATAATATCAATAGAAGCTAAAAGTGCATCCTCAAAACCGGAGCAAAAAAAAAAATCTGTTTAGCAGAAACCGCTATAAAGAGGCAGTGCGGCTAAGTATACTGTATAATGCAGTCTCTGCAAATTCAGGTGCCAGACTGAGGGTTATCACATAGCTGAAGTTGGTCCATCATGGAAGCAGGGTCATCATACAGTTTAGTATCTCCATTTTAAAGGACCCACAGTTTGACGGAGTAGAACAAGGAGTAATGGATAGGATTCCCTTCTCAGATATTAGCTGGCAAAGTGGAACAATGTTTTTTCTTTTCTGCTAAAATAAATTTGAAAACTAGAATCTTTTTCTTCACCAATTTAAATGTCCTTGGTTTTACAGAAAGCATTGAGGCTAGTCACTTTATCGACAAAAGGAAAATATTTAATGATGACCAATCTCGGTTGCTTGATTGTCCATCTGGTTAGGAACCAGATGATAAATTCACTCAATTTTGTGGGTGTGGAAGGCTGAAGGTCAAGAGCAGTCATAAGACCAACTGTGAGATAATTAAGCTACTCCTTCCCTTTGACATGTTCTGGGATGCCAGTAAAGTGCAAGGTCGATCTCCTATTTCTGTTTTTGGGATCCCCAGGTTTACTTTCCATAGCAGTAAGGGTGAGGAATTGTACTGATTCTTTGTTTCGTAAAGCTAAATCCTCCAAATCACTCACTCAGTCATGCAAGTTCTGTAAGTCTTTTTGCATAAGAAGAAATGGTTTTAGGGCACTTTTCAATGGACTTTTGGAGTTTGGACTTTGGACTATTTTGTTTAGTACAGAAAAAAAGTTTCTGGGGCTTCCTCCACAGTGGCCTTGGATTTGGCAAATTAAGCTGAAGGGGTGTCCTTACCAAAAGCATTATCTTGTGCAGGGCTAGAATGAGTCAGAGAGGAGAGGGACTTGAACTCCATTTTGTGAGAGGTCTGAGACTTGATTCTGGAGTTTAGTTTGTACATGACACCACCAAGCAACTCGTACACTCCCTCATCATCTCACGCCTGGACTATTGCAATTCCCTTCTCACTGGCCTACCCAAACGAACACTGTCCCCACTCCAGTCGATCCTAAACTCAGCGGCCAGACTCATCCACCTCACCAACCGCTTCACATCTGCCTCCCTCCTCTGCCAATCCCTTCATTGGCTCCCAATTGCCCAACGCATCAAATTCAAACTGCTAACTCTGACCTACAAAGCCATTCACAATGCCGCCCCAAACTACATCACTGACCTGATACCCAAATACTACCCTACCCGTGCCCTCCGCTCCTCACAGGACCTCCTACTCTCTAGCTCCCTGGTCTCCTCCTCCCATGCCCGATTGCAGGACTTCTCCAGGACTGCCCCCATCCTCTGGAACTCCCTACCCCAATCCATCAGACTGTCACCTACCCTCCTCACCTTCAGGCGCACCCTGAAAACCTTCCTCTTCAGGGAAGCCTACCCCAACCTCACCTAACACCCGACCTCACCTAACAACTAACCTCCTCCACTCCTCCCACCACTCCATCCTCCACAGCCATCTCCTCCTGTGCCACCTTCCCCTCCCTCCTAGATTGTAAGCTCGAAAGAGCAGGGCCCTCGAACCGCTCGTGTATTGTATTGTTACTGTCTTGTCTCATGTTCTGTCCCCCTTGCTACTGTACAGCGCTGAGCATACCCTTTGGCGCTATATAAATACTGTATAATAATAATAATACATGGTCGAGGATTGTTGTATATTTATCCATGGTTCAAGAAAAGAAAGGACTAAATGCAACAAGATAGAGATGCTTGTGCCTGATCATTCTGTACAAGACAGGGTGGTTACTTACAGGGAATATGTCAGCATGACAGCTCGTGGGGAGAGAAATGCCGATAACCGGCATTTCCCTGTTTACATGTGATCAGCTGTGATTGGACACAGCTGATCACATGACCGAGCCGATATCTTCGGCTCTTTCTGTGGATCCGTGATCCGCTGGGTCCGAGGGACACAGCGCACCGCCGATCGCCGCGCTCCGGGAGCCGCGCATGCACAGTTAGAACGGGAGGACGTCGTATGACGTCCTCCCAGAACGAGAGAACCGCCTTGCGTCCGTCATTTTACTATATAGTGGATGGGAGAAGGTTAAGGGCTCATTCACATCATACGTGCATGAAAACTGATGTAAACTGACTTGCAGATTTCCAGAGACATCAGTTTACATCAGTTTTCATGTACGCTTCAATTACTTCTATACACATTGCACATTCCTGCGCAGAAAAAACCTGCACGTGATACTAGTGTTGTGGTGTGAACAGGGAACATAGGGAACAATTGATTTTGTTGTGCCCTTACAGAACGCGTGCAGAAAAACTAATGTCTCTGCACCATGGCGTGAATGAGCCCTAAAGCGGGACTAAAGCCATAGATTTAATGATTTCAAAAACCAGTGACATTCCAGGCATGCCGGGAATGCTGTCACATTTGCTTGTGTTCTCAACTAAACTGTCAGAACCATCAAATGGCTGGAGTCATAACAGATCATTTATGCAACACCATCTCAGTTGCAGATCAAACAAAGGCTAAGATGGCATCATTGGCTAAAAAGGATAGGAGGGTTTAGTTCCACTTTAAGCTTACACAAGGCAGTCCTGCCATTAAAATACAAATGGGAAGTCTGCTGAGGGCTAAAGGTGCAGTACAATGCTGCAAAGTGGTTATGGTGGAGTAGTAGTCTGCTGGCTAGTGAAGGCCTACTTGTCACTCCCACACACTCCTCAGTGGTAGCCGGAGAAACCTAACAGTCTACACATGTCAGAAATGCCAAGTCTTTGGGTGGCTGGACTGGGCACTAGTCTGCAACTGAGGAGCCTGGCACTGGAGGAGGTTGTCCATGTTACAGCACTGTGCAGAAGAGGTACATGCAACTGATGCCAAACAGTCACACTCCTGGTTCCTGGTATGACTGTTGCCTATGATCTCTGGAAAACTCAGGAGACACACTCTGGGCTGCCACAGTGATCCTCCGATCAAAACTGCACTAGTATAAGACTGCAGCTCAAGGTGGTTCCTCCCCTGGAAGTCTTACATTTTGGCTTTTTAAATGCAAGCAGTGTAATTTGACTTCCTATCAGCCTTCGACTGGGAGAGGAAGAAGCAGCACATCTCCTAGATTGTAAGCTCCCAGGATCAGGCCCTCAAATCCCTCTTGTATTGAACTGTATTGTCTCCCGTTATATTGTAAAGCGCTGAGCAAACTGTTGGCGCTATATAAATCCTGTGTAATAATAGTAATAATAATAATGAAGCCAGTTAGCACATGTGCACTGCAGCATAACTACCAAGAGACATGATGATAAGAGAAGAGGTCAGATAGATGACCTCATCAGTAGATTACGTCTCCTCGCACTGTCCAGTTATAGGCAGGAGGAGGGATAAGACCTATAAGTGTTGCTTCAATTCAGCACATATTCCAGATCTCACCTCTCACAGGTCAGGTCTTGTACCCTGTCAGACAGGCTCAGTACAGGCTACACAAAAATACAAATCTTCTGGCAGGTTAAACAACTGTGAATGCAGTTCATGCCTTAATGCAAAGAAGATGGAAGTGCTACAAATGTTTTCCTTTTTTAAAAAATACCAGTTTCTTGGCACTTATGCAGATGCTGACTTTTATTCACTTTCTTGACATGGATAGAAATTTTGGGTCAGAGTAGAGTCTAAAGTCTTTATCTGCATACTTGTTCTGGATTAGTGACTGGATGTATGAAAGCAGTAAGAAGGTAAACATAACTGTGAGAAAATTTGCATTTGCAGAATGGGAAGTTGACAATGCTGGCCTCTATACTTCCCTCAGGAAGGAGTACCAGCAAACCTGGCAGTAGTACAGGTGTATCTCCATTTACGAACGCCTTGGTTAACGTCATTTTCGGTTTACGAATGAAAATCCATTGAAAATAATGCCTCGATTTACAAATTTTTTCTGCAATACAAAGTGTATGTCGGTGCAGATTTTTAAATGCAATTGCTGGCTTTTTTTTTTTCTTCACTATAGCTCACAGAATTAGCTATCACTTTCCTCGGAGCTAAAGGATACTTTGTTTCCTTTATCTCAGGAAACAAACTAAAAGGAAACATTTGTTTCTTTTAACTTGGGGAAATAAACTAAAAGGAGACTTTCTTACTTTTAGCTGGGGGGAAAGTGACAACTGATTCTCTGAGCTATAGTGAAGAAAAAAAAAGCCAGTAATTACATTTAAAAACTGGCACTGACCAATAGTGACAGCAACTTTTTTTTACTTTTTTCTGACCTCCGGAACGGATTAATTGGTTTTCAATGCAATCCTATGGGAAACCGCATTTCGGTTTACAAATGTTTTGCACTACGAAACATCTCGGAGAACGCAGTAAATTTGTAAACCGAGGTACACCTGTATAGTTGTTTTGTACAAGCTACAACACTGTCAGGATTCATACCTGAGAATGTCCTCAAATGGAGGTTAAAGACTCATGTATATAACAGCGTGCAACACAAATGTCCCACAATGTAAACCATTGCCATCAAAATGCAGTCTTTGTTTTATCAGTTTGTGTCTGACTGTGTAATCTTTTCTCCTGTGCAGTATTCCACACACCTCCACCTGGCAGAGGACTGCATGAAGCGCTTCAAGGGAACTGTGGAAAAGCTGTGTGCTGTGGAGCAGGTATGTACTCCCTGTAACTAGGATACAAAAGCAATTATCTACTGACTGCAGACCTGCAATGTATGTGTGTTTTAAAGTTTACCTTTTCCAGAAAATTGCCTATGTAGGCAAGTGGCCGCTGTAGATATTAAACCTCTGTGCAGCTTTGTAAAATGATCATTAATTTTATCGTTTTACCTGTGGGCCTCAGAAGCCTAGCCAAAAAACTTCTAGTTCGCAACCCCCCATGTCTTGACTTGCTGCTATGACCTGGAAATTGTTGCATGATCACTCCCAGCCAGGGGCGGACTGACAACTCATGGGGCCCCTGGACAATAGGGGATCATGGGGCCCCTGTGTCCTTGCCCAAACTCAAAAAAGCCTATGAAAAAGGTATTGGGGGCATCTCATGGGGCCCCCTACTGACCCCGGGCCCCCTACTGCCCGAGTTTCCAAATGGTCAGTCTGCCTCTGCTCCCAGCACTGTGAAAGCCAACAGTTTTCACATCCTAGCAATAAGGCAGGAAGAGTTACTAGCAAGGAGGGTTTTTTTTTTTTTTAGCAAGGCCTCAAGATTATTTAACCACCCCCCCCAAAAAAAAAAAATGATATATTTTCTGAAAGCAGACACTCTAGAGAATAACATAGAATTAGTTCCAATTTTTTTGTGTCACATGATAGCCCAATGGTTTATAAAACATGAAATTTCAGTAAAGAATACACGAACACAAATTTTAGGGCATACAAGTGCAATATATTGCCCTTTTTTTTTTTTTTTTCTTTCTTTTTTTGGTAAAATATAAAAGTTGAGGTTGTGCCAAATAAACAGATGTCCAGCATGTCAAGACTTAAAATTGTGTGCACCCATGAAATGGCTCAAACTTCAGTATACCCAAATTTTCCATAGACATCACTTAAAAAGCCCCTACAAGTCATCAGTTTAGAGTTAACCATGAATAATAGGCCTAGAATTATTGCTCTCACTTCTGCATGTGTGGCAATATTTAATTTGCATTGCAATCAGCGTTTTCATGCATAGGTGTATTTACATTCATACAAGTGTGTATGGGGTGGGGGTAAAGCTTCTGGGTGTAACGTTAATTTCTTACACTAAAAGATCCCTGATGTCTCACGTGCCCTCCAATGAAATTAATGAAGCCTATATTGAGCTCCATTAACTTCTTCCTCCATCATATTCGCAGGGGAAAGTGACACCAGGACCTGTCATTTCCAAGTCATTCGTAAGAATGGGAGACCATCATACAGATGTTTGCTGTACTTCCTCCCCTCTACCCAGTGGCACCTGCCAGTGCCGATAGGCGCTAGAAGCCCGTGAAACGTGGCAAGGAAGCGTGCATGGGGGGAAGCCGACAGTTACAGAGGTGTCTGGAAGTGATCTGGCAGCTGCACAGCCGCTGTTTCACGTTCACCTGACATTCAGCTTGTCAGATTTACACACACTTCTGGCAGCTGCAACCACCGATGTATGGCATACACCAGGGGCAGTAAAAGGTTGAAGTCTATGCCTGGAACTACATTTTAATGTTCTGTGTGTAGCTGTGGCTGCAATGCTGGCCTTGAATTCAGAGCTGTCTCCCACTGCAATTTCTTTTCATCAGAAGATGTCTTTAGTTTCTCAGATTGAATGGCACCCAACTCGCTTAACCTAGAAAATTGAGAACATATTGAGGACATAAGGTGTCATGAAGGAGGCAGATTGAGCCTTGAGTTGTGCTTTAAATATAAAGTACTAAGAGAAATACATAGGCTGCTGTTGATTACTTCCTTTAAAAAATGTTAGCATCCTGCTTATCATGTTGAAACAATAGCTTAAAATTAATCTGTGACTATGCACATTAAAGTTTCTATATATTCTGAACAAACCTTAAATGCACTTTAAAGCACCTCACTCACCTCTGCAGTTATAGACATTATGGAGAAATTACTCTTCAAACTGTACAACAGAGGAACTGAAATCTCAGCTCCTTTCTGTGGAGTGTGCGAAGCCTGCCAAGCCCTCTAATGATACATATCAGTTATATCAAAGCTGTTACAAACGGAAACCCACTTATGAGTCTTTGTTGCGATCTTTGGGGATTAATAACTTCAGATTTGTTTTGGCCTTGGTTGTGAAGGGGTTAAAGTGATAAGAAGCATAGTGCAGCACCACAATCACAAAAGCCTATGTCTAATATATAATGCTTATAACGGTAAATATGTGAAATAAAATCACATCACTCTGCCTCTGGCCTGAGGTTTGCCTGGCTGACATTTTTGGTAGATTAGACCATGTCAGTGCTTGGGGGAGGCCAGGGGACTGACAGAACCATCATGTGTCGCTCTGGCTGCTATTGGAAAGTAGATAGGTAACATAGAAGTGTGCTATAGGCAGCTGGTTGATCATATTTTATAATGATGGGTAGTGCCCGCTCACTGCTATCTAAAGGCTTCTGTTTATTTTTTAATCTCTCTATGCTGGTCAGAAAGCAACATGCTTTGTTTCCATTCATAACTGGATACGTATGTTTCTTTGACTATGTTTATTGTTGAAGTAATAACCAGACCTTGTTCATACCAACTGCTTTTGTATTCACATTCAGTCCTTTTATAGACGTTATCTATTAATAATATTTATGGGGATGCTATTTGACTTTATTGTGGTTTAATGTGTAAATCTAGGGAACAATAATTGTCACAGGTGATCAGCTGCTTGGCTCGGATACCGAGGGGATAGGCAAATTAGTACTTTTTAATTTTCCTAAATATGAAATGAAGATTTGTCCTTTCAGCAGAGAGTCCTTGTTTATTGAATTAATTGCATATTTTTTTTTATATCAGATAGATCTATGTTGCTGTAATCCGTGGCAAATATAAGTGCAGAATTTGCAATTCTTCTGTTTAGATCATCCCAATTGTCACCCTGGTTTTAGTAACTGAAATATCTAACTTCCAGGCTGAACCTATAGCCTTCTTATATTTCATCTTTAGGACTTGGCAATGGGTGCAAATGCAGAGGGAGAGAATTTGAGGGACCCAATGAAGATTATTGTTCCTGTGTTACTCGATCCAAACGTCAAGCCCTATGACAAGATCCGTATTATCCTGCTGTATATATATCTGAAGAATGGTAAGAGTCTTTGTAGAAGTCCTATGTGGTAATACCATTGTCTGGCTGATGAAAGCAGTCATCCTTGCCTTACTACAATATATTTGCACATGGCATTCACTAATATAAGAAACAAAAACAAAAACTTTGATAATTGTCCATATTTGATTAATTTTTTGTATTTGTAATGTTTATGTAGGATAAAACCTATGTGTTTGGGACACTGCAAACCTGTCTATCTACTTTCACTTACAATTTTTCTGTTGTGAGGACAATTATTTCATGTGCTGTTGAGGTCACAACTTATAGCACAACCTAACTGCTATAAAAGACAATTGGAACACATCTATGTATTGCATAAGGCCCATGTAACACAATCCCTTCACTAGAGACATCTTACTGCAACAGGATTGCTAAGCAAGTGAAATACTCACCTGTTTGCGCCGCTGGCTTCATCACTGACTGGAGTGAGGTGTCACTTTCTCGCTGGCAAGTGGCATTCTGCAGCATTTCTGTCATCAAGGGAGCACCACCTCATCCAGCCGTGGATGAAGAAAAGATTATTTTCACAGTAATTTGTAGAGCTATTGTCTGCCTGGTGAATGTCACCAGTGACAGGACCACAAGTGTCACATCAACCTAAATATGGCTTTAGACAAGGGAAGGTGCTCAGTGCTGCAGATTTCCTTCTGAGCTGCAGGGGAACATCAACAACGTAAAGGTCGGTGAGTGGAGTGTGTAGCAGGGAGGCTAATACCAAGTAAAATTCAGGTACTTTACTGTTTGTATAAAAAAAAAATGATTGCTGAAGCATATTCAGTCTCTGGAGATTAGCAATTTGTGAATCCAGCCGTGGGGGAGCTGGCTCTAGGACACATCACCATGTTTGTTCAGGAAATTCACAATTCAAAAAGGATAATGTTTACATTCGTTACAGATTTATTGACGTATCTCTGTAATTCTTTATCATGTAGGTATAACAGAAGAAAATTTAGCCAAACTAATTCAGCATGCCAATATTCAGAGTGACAGCAACATTATCAAGAACCTGAACAACCTGGGGACTCGTGTCTTGTCGGGGGTAAGTTGTGACAGTGGTGCCCCTCATCCATCATTCAGGTTCTTTAGCACTGATAAATGAGCATGTTATGTATGGTCTCCCAAACGTCTATGGTGTGATAGTCTTGGTAGTGTTTTCACTGCTAGCACTATGGAGATAATGTACTTTTCATCTGAGGATTAACGTTAAGCTGGCCATACAATGTTAGATTCCTCCATTCACACAAACAAGGTGGTTGGAGGAATCCTTCCCCTCCCCCCCAGGACAATGAATTCTGGTAACTGCACCCACTGATGTAAAAATAAGATATCAATGGCTGAAGCTGCTGATCAAGAACCTTTTTCCAGCACCTCACTGACAGACCGGCGTCGCTGGATCTCCTGAGAGTAATAAGAAAAAATAGCAGCTTAGTGTTCTCATAGAGCAGGGCAGGTGTAGTGCAGGCCGCAGCAAGGATTCTATCCGGATCCCAATAATTCAGGAGGCGTAGAAGAAACAGGCATAGGGGGGCACCCGGTGGCAGAGGTGTCGGTGGGACCCTATGGGCCCATTCTACTACGAAGGTGGGCCGCATATTGGTTAGGCCAAACAGGGATGTCATCGGGTTTTCTGCAAATCAGCCGGTTTCGCCACCTCAGCTCTCTCTGGAAGGCCCAAGATGTGGATATTATTGCATCTAAGCCGGTTTTCAGTGTCAATAGCCCACTCTTGGAGCTTTTTTACCTGGATCTGCAGAACCCGCAGCTTGCAGGAGTCGGAATGAAGCACATCCTCCGCCACAGCAACCCAACCCTCCACCTCGGAGACACTCGATCAAAAGCCATCCAGATCATGACGAATGAGACTGATGTCCGACAGACATGTTTCAAACAATCGACTTTTGACGAGTGAGAACAGCCATACACAGATCAAAATTTGGCCTGTCCCTGCTGAACCAGACATGTTTAGATCAATGTATGGCCAACTTTTGTGTTGGAGGGTAGGTGTAACTTAAATTGAAACTTCAGTTTAAAAACAAAATTAAAAAATAAAAAGCCCAGCAAAGTTAATCTAGAAAAGCAGTTCTTGCCGTGATCTTGTCGTGTTTTTTTTTTTAACCTTGTACAGTCAGTTATCTGAATTGTATGTGGCAAAAACTACCTCCAAATATTTAAAAGCAAAAAACTAACATATTGCCATCAGTACTAACTTTAACATCTCCTATTAGACTTTCTGTACATGGCAAAACAGTTTGATCATAACATCTTCTCCCTGACTCCCACAGCAATCAAGCTCCTCTCCTAACAAGCCAGTCAGGAAGCTACGTCCCGAGTCTACCTATCAGCTGTCACGTTGGACACCTGTGCTGAAAGACATCATGGAGGTAAATCAGTGGTTTCAATTGTTTTTGTTTATATATCTTGTGAAAAACCCTTGAAGATTTCTCTAAGGCGTACTACAATTACACATTAACAACTAACCCTAGGAAAAAGCAATCCACCAATAGGTTTGTTCCTCCATCCAACCCCAAAAGCCTCCAAAAATCCAGGAGGTCATGCAGTTCCTGCTCCAGGGTGAAGCTCTTCCTTGTCCCATGTATTGTGGGGGACGGGCTCACTACTTGAACAAAGTTGAGATTTTGTATATTGAGAGCAATGGATCTTTGAGTGTCCCTGGGTCCGATAGAGTTCTTTTCAGCACTCAGTTCTTTGCTCCGGAATGTGAAATTTTGGTGCTGATGTGCTTAATACAGTCATGGCCGAAATTGTTGGCACCCTTGATATTTTTCCTGAAAATCAAGTATTTCACACAAAAAAGGTATTGCATTAACACATGTTTTGCTATACACATGTTTATTCCCTTTGTATGTATTGGAACAAATATAAAACAGAGGCAGAAAAGCAAATATGACATAATGTCACACAAAACCCCAAAAATGGGCTGGACAAAAGTATTGGCACCCTTAACTTAATATTTGGTTGCACACCCTTTGGAAAACATAACTGAAATCAGTCGCTTCCTATAACCATCAATAAGCTTCTGACACCTCTCACCCGGAATTTTGGACCACTCTTCCTTTGCAAACAGCTCCAGGTCTCTCTTATTGGAAGGACACCTTTTCCCAACAGCAATTTTAAGATCTCTCCACAGGTGTTCAATGGGATTTAGATCTGGGCTCATTGCTGGCCACTTCAGAACTCTCCAGCGCTTCTTTGCCATCCATTTCTGAGTGCTTTTTGACGTATGTTTGGGGTCATTGTCCTGCTGGAAGACCCAGGATCTTGGACGCAAACCCAGCTTTCTGACACTGGGCCCTACAGTGCGACCCAAAATCCTTTGGTAATCCTCAGATTTCATGATGCCTTGCACACAGTCAAGGCACCCAGTGCCAGAGGCAGCAAAACAACCCCAAAACATCATTGAACCTCCACCATATTTTACCGTAGGTACTGTGTTTTGTTCTTTGTAGGCCTCATTCCGTTTTCGGTAAACAGTAGAATGATGTGCTTTACCGAAAAGCTCTATCTTGGTCTCATCTGTCCACAAGACGTTTTCCCAGAAGGCTTTTGGCTTACTCAAGTGCATTTTGGCAAACTGTAGTCTTGCTTTTTTATGTCTCTGTGTCAGCAGTGGGGTCCTCCTGGGTCTCCTGCCATAGCGTTTCATTTCATTTAAATGTCGACGGATAGTTCGCGCTGACACTGATGCTCCCTGAGCCTGCAGGACAGCTTGAATGTCTTTGGAACATGTTTGGGGCTGCTTATCCACCATCCGGACTATTCTGCGTTGCAATCTTTCATCAATTTTCCTCATCCGTCCACGACCAGGGAGATTAGCTACAGTGCCATGGGTTGCAAACTTCTTGATAATGTTGCGCACTGTGGACAAAGGCAAATCTAGTTCTCTGGAGATGGACTTGTAACCTTGAGATTGTTGATATTTTGCCACAATTTTGGTTCTCAGGTCCTCAGACAGTTCTCGTCTCCTCTTTCTGTTGTCCATGCTTAGTGTGGCACAGACAGACACACAATGCAAAGGTTAAGTGAACATCTCTCCTTTTTATCTGCTTTCAGGTGTGATTTCTATATTGCCCACACCTGTTACTTGCCCCAGGTGAGTTTACAGGAGCATCACATGCTTGTAACATTCTTATTTATCCGCAGTTGTGAAAGGGTGCCAATACTTTTGTCCAGCCCATTTTTGGAGGTTTGTGTGACATTATGTCGAATTTGCTTTCTTTCCTCCCTTTTTTTGTTTTGTCCCAATACACACAAAGGGAATAAACATGTGTATAGCAAAACATGTGTTAATGCAATACGTTTCGTGAGAAATACATGATTTCCTGGAGAAATATCAAGGGTGCCAACAATTTCGGCCATGACTGTATATAGTTGTAGGGGTTAATCTAGCATTAGCCAGTAGGTTTTACGGTGCTATGGTTGGGGTCATGGATAATTGGGTTTATTTTAAGGATAATGTTTTTGGGGTAGGCTTAAGTGTTAAGCCCCGTACACACGATGAGAATATTGGACGAATGATCATCCGTTTTTGTTTTTTTTTTTTGCATGCTAGTCTCATATCAAAAGTGATGAGGTTACTAAAGTTATGAAAATTCTTGTATGACAGAATAAAAATTTGGAAGTGATGTAATGTATTTGTATTGAGTTTTCAGACGAAAACTATCCTGATTAAATGATAATCATACGATCTGGTATTGTATCGTATGATCACTTTAAGAGCAGTAATTTTGGTACGATTTTCTGATCATGTGTACTAGGCTTTAGAATTAAGTAAAGTAAAGTGGTACTCCCTGCAGATTGGTAAAATAACCAGAAAGCTTGGCAGTTTACCTAAACTGTGCTCCTCACACTCCTTTAGCCCTATGAAACACAAAGGTATGGGGCATGTGTGACACTTCACAATGCTGCATTCAATGCCTGAGCAGCCAATTGCAAGGCCTTGGTACTCTTGCATGGTAGGAGGCATGCTTAGTTCTGTGCCAATACTGACTTTCAGAAACACTGTACATCCCTGGCCAAAAGTTTTGAGAATGACACAGATATTAATTTACCTGAAAGGAAACACGTGCCGTCATCATTGCTTTGCACAAAAAGGGATTGAAGGATATTGCTGCTACTAAGACTGCACCTGAATCAACCATGTATTGGATCATCAAGAACTTCAAGAAAAGAAGTTCAATTGTCGTGAAGAAGGCTTCTGGGTGCCCAAGAAAGTCCAGAAGGAGCCAGGACCGTCTCCTAAAGTTGATTCACCTGCGGGATCAGGACACCACCAGTGCAGAGCTTGCTCAGGAATGACAGCAGGCAGGTGTGAGTCCATCTGCACGCATAGTGAGGCGAAGACTTTTGGAGGATGGTCTGGTGTCAAGAAGGGCAGCAAAGAAGCCACTTCTCTCCAGGAAAAACATCAGGGACAGACTGATATTCTGCAAAAGGTACAGGGATTGCACTGCTGAGGACAGGGGTAAAGTCATTTTCTCTGATGATTCCCTTTTCCGATTGTTTGGGGCATCCAGAAAATACCTTGTCTGGAAAAGAAAAGGTGAATGCTACCATCAGTTCTGTGTCATGCCAACAGCAAAGCATCCTGAGACCAGTCGTGTGGGGTTGCTTCTCAGCCAAGGGAGTGGGCTCACTCACAGCCATGAATAAAGAATGGTACAAAAACATCCTCGGAGAGAAACTTCTTGCAGTGCTTTACTACATATATATTGTACGTTCACATCAGTCCCTAACCCTCAAGGGGTGTACAGTCTAAAGTCCCTAACTCTCACATTCATACATACACATACTAGGGCCAATTTAGACAGGAGACAATTAACCTACCTGCATGTCTTTGGAGTGTGGGAGAAACCGGAGTACCCGGAGGAAACCCACGCAGTCACAGGGAGAACATGCAAACTCCAGGCAGGTGGTGCTGGGGTTGGGATTCAAACCAGCGACCCTAGTACTGCCAGGCGGAAGTGCTAACCATTTAGCCACTGTGCTGCCCAGAATTAGGTTTTTCTTCCTCACCAGGACAAATGGAGAGGGTGAATCTCCTTAGCATAGATAGAGACAACAGTAAAACCCGGGTTCTTATGCTTGTGCTAAAGCTTTGCGAATTGAACCCAGTGTGGGGTTATAGGGGTACGCGCTAGGGGGTAGCCCTAGCAAATGTTTTGTCCAATCACTTGAAGGTAGCAGCATATAACACTTGGTCTGTGAATGCCAGTCCTGTGTCCTATACGGATGTATAAAACTAGTTTTAAGCATTGTAGAGGGTATAGCACAACAAATCTATCAAGTTGCAGCTATCGTTTTGTTGCGCAGGAATGAAAGCAGTATTTCACAGTAGCTGCACACACAGCCTCTTCTTTCCATGTGGTCCACTTTTTTTAATTAAATGAGCTCCTGCATACCTCTGATTTAATAAGCTCCTGGTGTTTGGTTTTGTAGGATGCCATTGAAGATAAGTTGGACAAAAAACAGTGGCCTTTTGTGAGAGAGCCCTGTACACAGGGTGGAACTGCCCAAACAGTGGTGAGGTAAGGTCCTTCAGACTGTCTCCAAATAAAAATTCTATCTGAACTGCATTCTCTGGTTTTCATATATGTGTTTGTGTTTTCAGCGCACGATTTGGTCACTGGCACAAGACGCGCAGTGCAGCAGAGTACAGGTCTGGACCACGGCTTCTGGTCTATGTCCTGGGAGGAGTCTCCATGTCTGAAATGAGATGTGCCTATGAACTAACCAAAGCTACGGAGTCTAAATGGGAGGTTTTGATTGGTCAGTTTCATACACATTTTCTGTTTTAAGTCATCATCTTGACTCTTCATTTTTGAAGTTTATCCTTGTATTGTATTATTCCTTCCAACCTCATGTCCAATCACTATCAAAGTCATGCAGGCTCCACCTCCGCAAAATCTCCAAGATACGTACGTTCCTCACCCCAGACACTACTAAACAACTCGTACACTCCCTCATTATCTCACGCCTGGACTACTGCAACTCCCTCCTCACTGGTCTACCCAAACGAATGCTACCCCCACTCCAGTCTATCCTGAACTCAGTGGCGAGACTCATCCACCTCACCAACCACTCCACATCTGCCACCCCCTCTGCCAATCCCTTCACTGGCTCCCGATTGCCCAACGCATTAAATTCAAATTACTAACTCTGACCTACAAAGCCATCCACAACGCCGCCCCAAACTACCTAACTGACCTGATACCCAAATACCACCCAACCCGTGCCCTTCGCTCCTCACAGGACCTCCTACTCTCCAGCTCCCTGGTCTCCTCCTCCCACGCCCGACTGCAGGACTTCTCCAGGACTTCCCCCATCCTCTGGAACTCCCTACCCCAATCCATCAGACTGTCACCTACCCTCCTCACCTTCAGGCACACCCTGAAAACCCATCTCTTCAGGAAAGCCTAAAAACTGATCTCCTCCACTCCTCCTACCACTCCATCCCCCACAGCCACTTCCTCCTGTACCACTATCCCCTCCCTCCTAGATTGTAAGCTTGAAAGAGCAGGGCCCTTGACCCCCTCGTGTATTGTGCTGTATTGTCTCATGTTCTGTCCCCCACGCTAATGTACAGCGCTGAGCAAACCCTTTGGCGCTATATAAATACTGTATAATAATAATAATAATAATTGTTCTTTTTATACTCCTTCTCCCTGCACCCTTTGCTTTAGATTAAGTTGTTTTACAGATTCCTTTGCCCAGCATGTATTATATTGATGGATGTGACTACCAGTCTTCACAAATAAGTGTGGGTGTGTGCAAGCACTTAGGGAAAACACTTGTCAAACACTTGTGTTTTGCTATTAAGGAACTTTCATAGTTACATAGTTGTAGAGACTGTTACACCCAGTAAAACACACACATGCAGGTATAGAGGTTAAGCTATCCCTTAAAATTAGCAGATGGATTTTCTAAGATGGCAATGCCTAGACCCAGGGGGAGTGGTCTCTGCACCCAAAGATCTTTCACATTTTTTGTCAAAGGTGGGAAAAATTAGATGTGGACATCTTGGCCTCCAGGTTCAGCAGCAAGCTTAAAAGATTCACAGCTAAGAACAGGGATCCTGTAGACTTCACAGTGGATGCTCTGGCGATTTCTTGGACTCCAATTCCAACTGGTTTATGGTTTCCCTACAATGAAGTTTCTCCCTTGGCTTCTATGAAAGATAGTGGAATAAAGGGTTTCAGTGATTACTGCATTAAAGTGGTCCAGAAGAGCAAGGTACACAGGCATACTTAGACTTCTGATGGACAAGCCTTGGCCTCCTAAAAACAGATCAGACTTAATTGCCCAAGACCCCCTGTTCATCCTGCTTGTCAATCACTGGCTTTAAAGTGTTACAAAACCCAGGACCAACAGAACATGGAAATGCAATTATTCTTGTAAATATAAACTGCTAAATACCTTTCTCATCAGCAGTTAGAGCAGTCTTGTGACTTATATCAGTGTTCAGAAGAGCTTGTTAAAGCTTGTAGGAGTTTTCATTTTGCTCTAGGAGGATACAGAATCTCTGACCTCTGTGTGGACAGTGTGAATTGGCCCTGCGCTGATCACATGCACTCTCCCAAGAAAAAGAAAAAAATCCCTAGCAATGCACACCAAACTGAGCATGTGCAGAGTGACTCCACACAATATGTTTTATCAGGCGATAAGAAGGAGACACTGGAAGAAGGGGAGGATCAGAGAAGTCAGGATCAAACAGCCTTTTTACACAGTGCAGAGGATTAACCCTTAGGTTCCACAGTGAGTATAACATGTATGCTTTACTGCAGTAACAGCAGTAGCATATACAGTGTGTAGTCTTGGGGCGCATCTGTGTGAGAGGACCTCCTAGTGTAGTAAATAGCAGGAGCACTATGAAAGTGCTGACAAGTTGGGAGTATCAGAGCTTCAGCGCTTTACAGCTGAAGATAGCATTGAGGCAGCACTTCTGAGAGTGTAAGCAGGCTTTGGTAAACAAGAAATAAGAAGGCGCTTCTAAGTGCAGTAATAGCAATTTATTGAACAATGCAGTTAAAAACACTCACAAGATTGTGGAATACAATGGTTATTCCATCCATGGCATCTGTCACTTTGTCTCCTCTCTATTGCCACCCAGCAGCTGTAGGAGGAGGTGGTTATTCCATCCACGGCATCCATCCTGTGTCTCTTCTCTATTGCCACCCAGCAGCTGTAGGAGGAGGTGGTTATTCCATCCACGGCATCCATCCTGTGTCTCCTCTCTATTGCCGACCAGCAGCTGTAGGGGGAGGTGGTTATTCCATCCACGGCATCCATCCTGTGTCTCTTCTCTATTGCTGACCAGCAGCTGTAGGGGGAGGTGGTTATTCCATCCACGGCATCCATCCTGTGTCTCCTCTCTATTGCCACCCAGCAGCTGTAGGAGGAGGTGGTTATTCCATCCACAGCATCCATCCTGTGTCTCTTCTCTATTGCCACCCAGCAGCTGTAGGAGGAGGTGGTTATTCCATCCACGGCATCCATCCTGTGTCTCTTCTCTATTGCTGACCAGCAGCTGTAGGGGGAGGTGGTTATTCCATCCACGGCATCCATCCTGTGTCTCCTCTCTATTGCTGACCAGCAGCTGTAGGAGGAGGTGGTTATTCCATCCACGGCATCCATTCTGTGTCTCCTCTCTATTGCCACCCAGCAGCTGTAGGAGGAGGTGGGTATTCCATCCACGGCATCCATCCTGTGTCTCTTCTCTATTGCTGACCAGCAGCTTTCGGGGTAGGTGGAAGTTTAAGCCAAGATGGCTGCCGCAGCATCAGAACCACTGTGGATTGCACGCCATGCGTGAGGTAATGACGTCAGGAAAGGAGTGGTGACACGCTCAGAACACAATAGCTCCATGGGAGGAGGAGTCAAGTGATTTTCTATCCTTCCACCCGTGGTGGAAGGAAAGAAAATCGGTTCATCTATGGCTTGCCTAAGTCTGAGTCAGTCGACTCATTGTAAACCTTGTACTCTGTGTGACTTATGTTGTATCTTAGCCATTGATAACGAGACATTATCACCTTGGCTAGTCAGACATAGTGACCGTGTCTTTGTAAAGCGCTGAAGCTCTGATACTCCAACTTGTCAGCACTTTCATACTGCTCCTGCTTCTGTCACAGCTGGAAGCAAAACTCCGTGCTTCCCAGTATGGGGCAACATTTGACCTCTTCCCATGTGACTTGGGTCTAGCAGCTTCTTGCATGACAGGTGTGATGTCATCACTCCTCTTAGCATCCAACACCAGCTTCCAGTAGGAATTTTAGTACCGGCCATGATGGAAGAAGGAGCAGTGAGAGAGTGCTAGAAAGGTGAGCATCAGGGGTGTTGGAGGCAACACCTTTCAGTATCAGACATTTATGGAGTCTTACTGCATGGTTGCCAACGAACTATTGAATGTTATCTTGGAGTGTCAAGAAAAGCAAGTATTTACAAGAGGATGTGTAACAAAAGGCTGCATACCATAATCCTTATCCTGGGAGTTCACACATACCCCGTAGCGGTGGGGCATGGCCTCAGCCCAGACGCCCCGGTGATGGACGCTTGCTCATTGGATGGAGAACTACACCAAGCGGGTCAAGGGTGTGTGTGGGAATGCTTGAATGGGCCTTTAAATATAGTGTGGGCCATGTGTTTGGTCTCTTTCTGCTCTGACATGGGACCTGCTAAAAGATACGCAGCAAAGGGGTTTGGGGGGCCCTTTACAAAAGACACAGTTGTCACCTTGCCCATTCAGGGTAAAATGTGTGTCTTTTGTAAAGAGACAGAGAGTAATTTGAATTGAGGGTATGAAGTCCTCTGATTGTACAATATCTTGTAATGTCATTATCCTTTTCTCTCTTTTCTCAGGGTCCACTCATATTTTAACACCCACCATCTTTCTGGATGGCCTAAAGTCTCTGGATCTTCCAGCTCCTATAAGTGAATGAACAACAAGTGAAAAACTTGTTTTATTTTTCAAGCTTCTTGATCCTGGCCCTCCATCTTCCTAGATAACCCAGTATACATGGGACTGAGGACCTGTCAACAGAGTCTGGGAGACCTGCCATCTTTCCTGTGCACTTCTGGAGGATCATCCCTAATTCCATGAGGGCAGAACTGCATTTTCCTCTCATTGCCATTGGGACCAAGGAGCTGCCTGATGAAACCACTCCTCACCGAGCATAATTGTTCCTTTACTCCATGTGCCATTTTGTTTGATGTGAGATGTGTGATCATCTTGACACTCTGTGACGTTATCACATTTTGATACAACACATATTTGATAAATCTTCCACATGCACATTCCCAACATGAATCTTGAGAAGAGCTTAAAGATTCTCTGGTTGTTGTACAAGTGCTTGGTAACAGAACTGGGTATACTTCCAACACAAGACAAAGATGGCTGCCATCTCTCTAGTTCATTCTTCCTCACTCGTGTCTGTTACACCTGTAAAGATTATTACTATACGTCAGAGCTGGAGTTATGATAGGGAGATACACTATACCTAAGCATTTCATGAACTGTTTTTTGCGGTTTTACAGAAATTCTTTCGACTTTTATATACGACTTATAATTACAGCAGGAATCCATTGCAGTGTCATATGTAACGCCTTGTTACATTTAATGGCAAAAATCCCTTATAAACGTATCCATGGCATAAGCAACATTTATAAAACTTCCACCAGCTTAAAACCAGGCAGTCTCCGCATGCATATTATGTGTTTGTATTTTTGTTTTGTTTGTTTCTTTTTGTTTTTTATAGTTGAACCCCAGACAGATATAGAAACACAAATTTAAGAAGCTATGTAATATTTAATTACACTTGCTTGTATTAAAAAAATAAAAAATAAAAAAAAAAAAATATATATATATATATATATATGTGTAACTACATACATTTTGGCTTGATATGAACCTCATGTAGTCCTTGTACAGCAGAGATTGAGGGGGGGGGGGAGAAAGAAGCAGCACAAGGAGCCAATGCAGTACAAACAGATGGGCTCATCAGTGTGCTCCTTCACCTCTTGTTGCCAGTCACAGGATGAGCAGGACTGAGCTGTCTTGGAGAGCTTTTTCCTTTAAGGACTGGATGAGAAATAGAAATCCTACAAGAAATCAGCTCCCATGTATGTTTCATCCGTGTATTTAGGGGTTTGCCTGGAGTTAAGCTTTTAAGTGTATCTAAAAACTTGTTTTGTATAGTGTAAGGAATGGTTTAACCCCCCCCCCCCCTTTTTTTTTTCTTTTTTTTTCTCTTCATTTTTTGTCTGTGACACTTTCAAACTGCCTGATTTCTGATCCGATCCATTTTCTGATGTGCATATTATTTATATGCCTACTCTTTACGGTTTGCTGTAAATAAGTTGAAAAATGCTGTATTTTTTTTGTTTGTGAAGTGAAAAAACTTGCTTTCCTTTCACCGTGTGTGTATTTTTTACAGCCCAACTGAACATTCCGCTTATATCATCTAAAACTCAGTTTGTTTTCTTTACAAAGCAGTCGCAGCCTGAATAGAAACCTTTGTCCCTGCTAGCATGCTGTAGAGAAGGACCCAGCTCAGTGTGGAAGCAGTAGTCTCTCTACAGATGTCTGACAGGCCCCCTGCCAAGTCAGAACAAGAGTTCTCCTCCAATCAGCAGTGAACATGACATTTACCGATTTGAGAGGCGCTAGTTCTGATTCAGCAAGGAGTGTATGAGACCTGTGCAGAGAGATCACTTCTTGCATTCAGAAAGCAAGGGACCCTTCTCTACAGTATGCTGGTAGGGGACAGGTTTTTCTACTTAGCCTGTGGCTGCTTTCTAAAGAAAGCAAACTGGTAAGTCTTTGCACGTTTTTTGTTTTTTTATGCACTTCAAATGCGTTTATCTGATTTAAACCAAATGTTCAGTCGGGCTTTAAACATTTTTTGTTCCCATTGCTTTAGGTATGTGTTGTTACCCTTATGTGCCTAACATGTTTGACTTCCTTTGGTATTAGCAAAACAACTGTTATATTTTTCCAATGAAAACAGAATATATATCTTTGTGTGTTTTTGTTGATAATAAGCCATTTTCTGGAAATGGTTCAGTTATATCCTCCACTGATTCAGACAGTTGTACCGCAGTACAGTTATACATAATAATACATTTTGTTCTTCATCCTACAGTACAGGTTCATTTATATTTATCTAACCATTGTTTTACAAAGAAATTTGGTTTTATGGGGCAACTGGGTGTCATTTGATATAGAGGCAGTAGATTCAGTAATAGCAAGTTAACCCTCAGCTGTCACAGAAATGGTCATGAAGGTCACGGAATTCCCAGGAAGGACATATTCTCCACCATCTTGTTCTTGGGGGACAGTTGATGTTAAGCATTGTGCTGGTATACTAGAAGGGACATTATGTGAAACTGGGGACAAATGCACAGTCCAGCCTCTGTACACATCTGTCTGTGTGAATATTTATAGAAACGGTGCCTTGCTTTTTATGTAATGCAAATTAAAGTGTACTTTTACCTTGAGAGAGATCGGTCATTATAAAGCTGTCTGTCAGTATTCCGCTTTGCAATGGTTTTTCTGTCAATGTCAGATTCCAGGCTATGTTTCCATTAAATTGCAACCACTCCTTTCTTTTCTTGCTCATTTTCTTGGCTCTTCTAGATGCACAATTGTATTGTTCTGCCACAGCCAGAATCGAATCCGTTACAAAACAATACAAAAATGGCTATTGTTTTTTTTGCGGGGTTTTTTGCCTTGAATTTCAGCACTGTATGCTCCTTTTTCTGGTCTGGTTTGCCAACACATTTAGGTCCAAAAGTGGCACTGAAGTTTTCAAATGTCCCAGCATTCTTTGCCAGCTGCACAGACCTACACTACATACTGTACATTCACATCTGTTCCTGCTGTCAAGGAGTTTGCAATTTAATGTCCTTCACTTGCATCGATACATACTAGGGCCAGTTTAAACAGGAGCCAATTAACCTACCAGCATGTCTTTCCAGTAGCATAGTTCATATGTAAAACTGATCCTGATGACGTCTGTTACTGCTGGGGGAAGATCAGTACATTAGTACATTTTAAAATTAAACATCTGACATGAAATATGAACAAAGCATATCCCTCTACATTGGGTACTTGCCTCATTTCAGAGCATGGAATGTCATTTCTGCCTGCTGTCTTGTTTCTCTACTATCTGCACAAGTCACTTTTAACAAGTTTTCCTGATACCAAGAGAAAAAAAGGTGATGGGGAGGGAGCTCCTAAACACAGCCTGTGATTGACACCCTCAGCTTTGTTCCTGTGAGTCGTGTGGAGGAGGGGTGGGTCCCTTACCTACAATCAGCTTTCAGTTCCCCTCACTGAGCTCTGCAGAGTGTAACTTGAGCGCCCTGCCTCCTGGTTTCTGGAAGCTCAGGCAAGCTGTATAAATTCTGGATTTTGAAGAGATGTAGAGGAGAGAGGGCTTATGTAGGAGGATATGTTTCAGCTCTTTGTATCACCTGAGGCCAGTCACTTCACTGAGTATAGGTAAGGGTTTACAACCACTTTAAACTGCATGTCCAAATCCATTGTTCCACATGTCTGAGTCTTAGCTCAGTAAGTCCGCTTGCCAATTGACTATGTAGGAGAGTGGTCCAGTGTAGGAGAGTCAGTCTTATAGCTGTCAGTTCCAGAATGTTGATGGGGTTCATTGACTCATGTGAGGACCGGGTTCTCTGAACTTTAGACCCTGCCCCAGTCCATCAGGCTTGTGTCCAACTGTATCACCTTCCAGGGAACCAAAGAGATTTTTACCTGGCTGGACAGCAGTAATGGGTGATCACATTGTGATAATGTTGATCATCAAGGGTCTCAAGTTAAACTGAACAAAGGGGACCTCCTGAAAGAAGACTACCATGAGACGCAGAACCTTCATGCAGACATGAGTCATGGAATGCCTGGTTGTCTGGAGAGTTCAGCAACTGGACCTCAGAGAAGCAGTCTTATCATGAGTGAAAATTTTTTTTTTGCCTGGACTGTCTCAAGATCTGTTCAGTTTCCTCAAGGTGATGGGAAGGCTGGAGGGAAGACTTCTTGAAGCTGATTACCCATCCAAAAGGTTGAAGGAACTGAATAATCCTTTGAATTTTGGAAAACAGGACTGTAGCTGAGGAATCATTCAGCAGAAGGTTGTCCAGTTACCCTGTGACATCGAGGCTCTGAGACTTAAGCAAAGCTAGGAGAATGGCCAGTACTTTTGTGAATTCTTTGTGCAGAGGAGAGCCTGAATGGCAGGATGGCAAATGGAAAACTTTGGTCTCCGACAGCAGAAAGTATGGAATGCATTCATGTGTTGGAAAGAAGGGAATGTGAAGATAGGCATAGTGGATATCCACTGATGCCAGAAATTTCCCTATTCTGAGAGAAGTGATGACAGGTTTGTGTAAAATCCTTTGAACCTGCAGGAACTGGGATTACCATTCCTTGTTCCTGAAGTTGATGTAGGGCTGCCCACAAATTTGACTGTCTTTAAGGTGAAGCTGGCAGATTGGAGGTGAGAAATCAAGAAGGGGCAGAACTAGAGACTCTATTGTGTAGCCTTTGGAAATTACAGATTGGAATTAGAGGTCCAGGACGCTTGATCCATACTGGCGTAAATTCCAACAGACATCCCCCCACTCCAGAGAGTGTGAGTGCACCCTTTCATTGTGAAGAGGGCTTCTTGAGACCAAAGATTCTAGAAAGGCAGAAAGTTTTCCAAATAAATCAGACATAGTTACAGTGAAATCTACCATAGTCTAGTACCCTTTTGTTAGCCCATCTGTTTTTGGACTAAGAAGGAGCTAGAATTAGAGGAAGGGAGCTGTGTCAATATATGACCTTGCTGCGGTGTAGGGAACAACTCTCCTGCTGAGAAATTCACTGGTTTTCCTCAGTGCCATTTGTAGCATAAGCACTACGCTGGTCCCTGTGGGAATTCCCCTCAAAGGGGTCCTCAGGACCAATATACAAAGTCATTTTAGACAATTGGGTGCTTTTAGCTTTGTGGAAACATTTTTCATAGGTTCTCTTTTATACCCTTATGACTGTGCCTCTGTAGACAAAGCCAGCTCCATTTGAGACATGGTTTTTTGAGTTTGGTTTGGAGTATATGAGTGTCCTTAACTTACAAGTTATATGGGTTTTCCACGTCATGTTATCGTGTATGGTTTTTAAATGAGATTTCCAGACAGCTAATTAAGGTGTGATGGTTAGGTGTTCCCCAACTTTGGCCATGTACATTGAAACTACCTTCAGAAAAAGACCTTAGATGTATTGAAACATTGATCATTTTCTATGGGGCTTCCACTAATACAAAATGGGAGACAATCTCCTTGTATGATATACAAGCTCTTTAGAGTGGTATAAAAGTAAATCACATTTGTCTTTTATATAGTAATACATTCATATGCCTATTATTAGACATCTGACCTTCTGATCAAAACTCTCTCCCAATAGAGAAGACTGTAACCTCCGTTTGGCCCATTCCCAATTAATCCTTCCCATGGATTAACACTCCTGAGACTCAATACCCATCTGTGTGCATTATGAATGCCAAATATTTTTCTGTACTGTTAAATGTGTGCAGTTTCCTATCCTTCTCACAAGTCATCAGCATGTACTCACACAGGTGAGTGTGTCCTGGAAAGTTTTAAGATACAGCTACATGGTGAATGTCCATCACTGCAGTGCAAGTTATTTCTAGAACACATATCTGCTCTGCAGGGTATTTTCCAAATAATATGCTTAGCAAACATCTTTTATTATATAAATTCAATCCTCTTAAGATATTACCATATTCTGCACATTAAATAGATCTGCCAAATAGTTCACATCTACTAATTAATGGACAAGAGCCAGAAGTGACCAGTGGTGGACCACAGGCCAGGACCAGATGCTGCCCTTAATACACACAGGGGATCTGCTATAGACCTAGAATGACTCTTTAATCTGTAGGTGGACAGAGAGGAGCCACCGTTATTCCATGAAATCATGGATTAGTTCAACTGCAATTCCGCTTGTTAAATACAAGGTTGATTTACAAAGCTAAAGCATCTATTTTCACTGTAGTCATTTAAACTAACAATGTTTTCACTCATAAAGAACGGCATAGGTGTGGACTCATTTCTTTTCAGCATTGTATAAATATTGAATAATGCTTCTGTTTCTCTTGAAATCTAAATGACTCCTTAACATTTTCTTTTCATCGGGCACCTTAGAAAACCTAACATCTACAAGCAGCCAGAAGATGAGATTTAGACCTTGTTCGCACCATACTTGCAGAAAAACTGATGCGCAGATTTCACTTACAGAGACATCAGTTTACATGTGCTCTTCAATGAGTTTTATACACGTTGCAGTTTCCTGCACAAAAAAAAATCTGCACATGATACTAGTTTTGTGGTGTGAACAGGGCACATAGAGAGCAATTGATTTTGTTGTGCCCTTGCAGAGGAGAGGGACAAGTAAGTAAACCTACACCCCATGGGCCAGCTTGGGGAATGAGCACTCTGGTGGGAAACCAGATTAACAAACCTGCTGGGGCTGTCTTTCTTTTAAAGTGGCAGAACTGGATCCCCTGTCCAAGGATTTCCTTCAGGCAGCCAGATTGAGGAATATTTGGTGTCTGGAGAGGTACACTGGGAGATGCTGGCTAGCTCTCCAACAGAGCCTGTGTTGCAGTGGACTTGTAAATAATTCCAGGAAGTCCTCAGTTCATCTGTTCCATTGGGCATCCCATATACCCCCTTCCCCATCCAAGGTGATATCCCCTTAATAAAATATAAAGAAAAACAAGCTCAAGGACTGATTTTTGACTCCTGGATGCAAGTCTGTGAGAAATGTGTGTTGCCTGGTTATGCGAGACTATAGGGGGACCCTAATACTTCAGCACCACCTAAGGGGGTAGTGCTACACTTAAGTAGGGTTTGAAAGCCTGTGATTTCGTATATTGTCCATACCTAATTATTGACAGATTGTGAGAAAAGTTCAATCTGTCAATCTTTTGTGTTCAAAGACAAAGCAACGTGAGAGTTCAATACATTGGTCAAATATTTGCATTTAAAAGCAAAGCACAGTGGAAACGTTCACAACATTTCCCTCCTGGAATAATGGAACTGATGGCATAGGATCCACAGCTCAACTGCTCATGACTCAGAAGTATATCTGGGGGAACAGCCCCTTTGCCCAACACCTTGCTTTTTACAATAGATATGTAGATGATATTATTATCTGGAGTGGCCCCCCTAGATGTCTTCTCCTCCTTTGTTTCCCACTGCAACAATAATTCTTTAGGTTTTGCTTTTACTGACATCTTGGATCCTGATAAATGTGTTTTTGGATTTGGAGCTATCACATGATGGTTAGACCATTATAACAAACAATTACTGTAAGCCCAAGGCAGGGAATTCTTGCCTACATTACAATAGTTGCTATCATCCTGCCTGGCGTGATAACATTTCCAGTGACCAATTTCACCGTCTTAGATGGAATTGTTACAAGGCTGATGATTGTCTGAAGCAGGGTAACATTTTGATAAAGAAATTTAGAGAAAAAAGTACCCAGATAGTCTGATCTCAGAAGTACAATGTGAACCTCTATCCGTTCCCCCAAAAAGAATAGGTCACCAGTAAAAATTCCTTATTCAGTCAGATTCATTACAGGTTTTAACAATAAATATAAGGCCATCTCAGGAATCCTCCGTAAACATTGGAGTATATTACAACTAGACCCTAAGCTTGGCCCACTCTTACCTGTAGCACCTACAGTTACTTTTATATGTGCTTACATGCTAACAAATATTTTGGCCCCTAGTAAATTATCACCACAAAAGAAATCTAGGGTCACCTGGGACATCCGCCACTACTTTGACAACAGAACAGGCATTTTTCATTGTCGTAAAAGGGGATGTCTGACTTGTTAGTCGATGCATCATGGATTATCCAGCTTTTCAGACAGCAAGGGGAATTAATTTAAAATCAAGCAGTTAACTACCTGTACGTCAGTTTACATAACTTACAGTACATAAATGTATATACAGACATAACCGACCATTATTCATTTATATCCATAAAGTGCAAAAATACAAATTTATAGCACGCCGTGTACTTCTGGATCTTCATTAACCCATTGGGTGTCATTGTACCTAATTTGAAAATCCAGAAAGTTTCCCTTTTGCAGAGAATGGTAAATTTTTCGTTTAAAGAGATCTGTCATCAATACACTCTACAGCCTTAACATTTTCTTGAAGTCTTAGTGGCAATGGAGGAAATTATGTGGGACACTTTGTTGGTTGCAGCCTTCTGTAAAGAGTTGGTGATGTTTCCCAATTTGTTTACGTAACTTGAGTGTTGTGCAACCAACATATAATCATTTGCAAGGACAGCGTAATACATACAGTATAGGGTACCATATAATCTAAAATCAGTGTTTGGCTGAATTTTGTATATATATTTTGTCTTTTTATATACATTTCTTCTCCCCTTTCTTTTTAAATATAATTTATTACAGTGGGGCAACAAAGTATTTAGTCAGCCACCAATTGTGCAAGTTCTCCCACTTAAAAAGATGAGAGAGGCCTGTAATTGGCATCATAGGTAGACCTCAACTATGAGAGACAAAATGAGAAAAAAAATCCAATCAGATTGGCTGATTTGGAAAGAATTTATTTGCAAGTTATGGTGGAAAATAAGTATTTGGTCACCTACAAACAAGCAAGATTTCTGGCTCTCACAGACCTGTACCTTCTTCTTTAAGAGGCTCCTCTGTCCTGCACTCATTACCTGTATCAATGGTACCTGTTTGAACTTGTTATCAGTATAAAAGACACCTGTCCACAACCTCAAACAGTCACACTCCAAACTCCACTATGGTGAAGACCAAAGAGCTGTCGAAGGACACCAGAAACAAAATTGTAGACCTGCACCAGGCTGGGAAGACTGAATCTGCAATAGGCAAGCAGCTTGGTGTGAACAAATCAACTGTGGGAGCAATAATTAGAAAATGGAAGACATACAAGACTACTGATAATCTCCCTCGATCTGGGGCTCTACACAAGATCTCACCCCGTGGGGTCAAAATGATCACAAGAACGGTGAGCAAAAATCCCAGGACCACACGGGGGGGGACCTAGTGAATGACCTGCAGAGAGCTGGGACCAAGGCAACAAAGGCTACCATCAGTAACACACTACGCCGCCAGGGACTCAGATCCTGCAGTGCCAGACGTGTCCCCCTGCTTAAGCCAGTACATGTCCAGGCCCGTCTGAAGTTTGCTAGAGAACATTGGGATGATCCAGAAGAGAATTGGGAGAATGTCATATGGTCAGATGAAACCAAAATAGAACTGTTTGGTAGAAACACAACTCGTGTTTGGAGGAGAGAGAATGCTGAGTTGCATCCAAAGAACACCATACCTACTGTGAAGCATGGGGGTGGAAACATCATGCTTTGGGGCTGTTTCTCCGCAAAGGGACCAGGACGACTGATCCATGTACAGGACAGAATGAATGGGGCCATGTATCGTGAGATTTTGAGTGCAAACCTCCTTCCATCAGCAAGGGCATTGAAGATGAAATGTGGCTGGGTCTTCCAACATGACAATGATCCCAAACATACCACCCGGGCAACGAAGGAATGGCTTCGTAAGAAGCATTTCAAGGTCCTGGAGTGGCCTAGCCAGTCTCCAGATCTCAACCCCATAGAAAACCTTTGGAGGGAGTTGAAAGACCGTTTTGCCTAGCGACAGCCCCAAAACATCACTGCTCTAGAGGAGATCTGCATGGAGGAACGGGCCAACATACCAGCAACAGTGTGTGCCAACCTTGTGAAGACTTACAGGAAACGTTTGACCTCTGTCATTGCCAACAAAGGATATATAACAAAGTATTGAGATGAACTTTTGATATTGACCAAATACTTATTTTCCACCATAATTTGCAAATAAATTCTTTCCAAATCAGCCAATGTGATTGTCTGGATTTTTTTTCTCATTTTGTCTCTCATAGTTGAGGTCTATCTATGATGCCAATTACAGGCCTCTCTCATCTTTTTAAGTGGGAGAACTTGCACAATTGACAGCTCACTAAATACTCTTTTGCCCCACTGTATATTTTTTTCTTGATATCCTTTCTGTATTCTGCTGCCATGCATAATGTTTTTTATGTATTTTTATATATTTATTTTTAAAGGTGGTAGATTACATGACCGGTGTATTGTGGCATTCATATTTACTTAGTAGTTGTATGCGTCTTCAAATTTTCTAGTTATCCCCTCCCCTTTATTCCATCCCTTTTCCTGTGTAGCATTTTAAAACATTCCAACTCTTTCTGGTTGCCATTTGACTGCGACAAAGCATGATACGTGTGAAATGCATCAAAATGGCAACCAGTTCTTGTCCAGCCAGTTTGATGTAGCGTTCCCGGCCCCCTTGAAAACCAGTGGCTCTTGTTCCGGCTCCCTTGCGTTCCATCTAAAGGTCACTTTTGGTGCGTCAATGCATCACTTCCAGTATGTGAGTCCCGGCAACATCGCGAAGGAACCCTCCAATCCATTGCAGTGCATGTCTTCCCCTGCACACCAGTGACCCTCAAGAAACACTGGCAGCCACCGAAAGAGTTCTTCCATCCTTTAGCTGCAACACCGATGCCTTTTTACAACCAGGTGTTATCACAGTAATCCGGTATTTGTTTTCTTCCACATGCATAGTCATGGGCTATATTATACAACACCAATATATGAACCTTACAATTGACATAGTTTTGATCTTTTATGGATTTTACATCTGGTACAATAAACTTTTTTGATATGGAATACTGATTGTTGTTTCAACAAGAATTAAGGTACTCTATTATTGGTTGCATTAGCACCTCTCTATGGTCTGTCATCATTAGCGCTCTATTGTTAGTTTAGTTGTAATGTATTCTGCTACATCTTTGGTTAAACAAATTCCCAATAAGTGCATATTAATTGGTTTGTGTGGAAGTTATAGCGTCTACAAACTGTGGTATATATAATGGAATTTTTTTTTTAACCACTTGCCCTCCAGAGGATTTACCCCCCTTCCTGATCAGGCCATTTTGTGTGATACGACGCTGCGTTACTTTAATTGACAATTGCGTAGTCATGCAATGCTGCACCCAAATGAAATGTATGTCCTTTTTTTCCCACAAATAGAGCTTCTTTCAGTGGTTTTTGATCGCCTGAGTGTTTTTCATTATTTTGCGCTATAAACAAAAAAAAAACGACAATTTTGAAAAATATTTTCGACTTTTTGCAATTAAACATGTCCAATAAAAAAATTTAAAAATCTATGTTCATCATAAATTTAGGCCAATATGTATTCTGATACATGTCTTTGATAAAAAAAATCCCATTACGTGTAAATTAATTGGTTTATGTGAAAGTTATAGCGTTTGCAAATGGCGGTATAGATACTGGAATTTTTATTTTCATTATACTAGTAATGGCAGCGATCAGCGACTTATAGCGGGACTGTGGTGGGCATTCTGACACTGGGGGGAACTGACTGCCACTGACATCCCCAGTGACACTACTATAGTGATCAGTGCTAATAAAAAAAAGTTATAGCGTATGCAAACTATGGTATACATACTGAAATTTTTATTTATTTTTTTCTATACTAGTAATGGTGGTGATCAGCTACTTATAGTGGGACTATGCTAGTGCGGAAGGCAATCTAACACTAACTGACATTGGGTGGGAAATTGACTGACATTGACATCACCAGTGACACTAAGAGCCGATTCACACATACAGTCAGGTCCATAAATATTGGGACATCGACACAATTCTAACATTTTTGGCTCTATACACCACCACAATGGATTTGAAATGAAATGAACAAGATGTGCTTTAACTGCAGACTGTCAGCTTTAATTTGAGGGTATTTACATCCAAATCAGGTGAACGGTGTAGGAATTACATCAAACTTTCACTTTTTAATACTTGGTTGCAAATCCTTTGCAGCAATTACAGCCTGAAGTCTGGAACGCATAGACATCACCAGACGCTGGGTTTCATCCCTGGTGATGCTCTGCCAGGCCTCTACTGCAACTGTCTTCAGTTCCTGCTTGTTCTTGGGGCATTTTCCCTTCAGTTTTGTCTTCAGCAAGGGAAATGCATGCTCAATCGGATTCAGGTCAGGTGATTGACTTGGCCATTGCATAACATTCCACTTCTTTCCCTTAAACTCTTTGGTTGCTTTTGCAGTATGCTTTGGGTCATTGTCCATCTGCACTGTGAAGCGGCGTCCAATGAGTTCTGAAGCATTTGGCTGAATATGAGCAGATAATATTGCCCGAAACACTTCAGAATTCATCCTGCTGCTTTTGTCAGCAGTCACATCATCAATAAATACAAGAGAACCAGTTCCATTGGCAGCCATACATGCCCACGCCATGACACTACCACCACCATGCTTCACTGATGAGGTGGTATGCTTAGGATCATGAGCAGTTCCTTTCCTTCTCCATACTCTTCTCTTCCCATCACTCTGGTACAAGTTGATCTCGGTCTCATCTGTCCATAGGATGTTGTTCCAGAACTGTGAAGGCTTTTTTAGATGTCGTTTGGCAAACTCTAATCTGGCCTTCCTGTTTTTGAGGCTCACCAATGGTTTCCATCTTGTTTCCATCTTGTGGTGAACCCTCTGTATTCACTCTGTATTTATTCTGTATGGTGAAGTCTTCTCTTGATTGTTGACTTTGACACACATACACCTACCTCCTGGAGAGTGGTCTTGATCTGGCCAACTGTTGTGAAGGGTGTTTTCTTCACCAGGGAGAGAATTCTTCAGTCATCCACCACAGTTGTTTTCCGTGGTCTTCCGGGTCTTTTGGTGTTGCTGAGCTCACCGGTGCGTTCCTTCTTTTTAAGAATGTTCCAAACAGTTGTTTTGGCCACGCCTAATGTTTTTGCTGTCTCTCTGATGGGTTTGTTTTGTTTTTTCAGCCTAATGATGGCTTGCTTCACTGATAGTGACAGCTCTTTGGATCTCATCTTGAGAGTTGACAGCAACAGATTCCAAATGCAAATAGCACACTTGAAATGAACTCTGGACCTTTTATCTGCTCATTGTAATTGGGATAATGAGGGAATAACACACACCTGGCCATGGAACAGCTGAGAAGCCAATAGTCCCATTACTTTTGGTCCCTTAACAAGTGGGATGCACATATGCAAACTGTTGTAATTCCTACACCGTTCACCTGATTTGGATGTAAATACCCTCAAATTAAAGCTGACAGTCTGCAGTTACAGCACATCTTGTTTGTTTCATTTCAAATCCATTGTGGTGGTGTATAGAGCCAAAAATGTTAGAATTGTGTTGATGTCCCAATATTTATGGACCTTACTGTATGTGAATCAGATGTGTTTTGATTTGAATCCAATTCGCATGACATGCGAAAGTACATTGCTTTCTAATGCGCCTGCTCACATATGTCCGGTGCAGCCGGAGTGCGGATTCCGTGCGAATTGAAAAAGAGTCTTGTCAGTTTTCTGAGCAATGCGGTCTGGCTCAGGTGTAAATTCAGGCCCATTAACTTTTATTGGAATGCTTTTGAATCACACATTTCATTCAGTTGTGAACAGGATAAAATCCTGACCTGATCCTGATCTAAACCTGACCTGAACCGTTGAACAACTACTTTGTCAATTTGTTGTGAAAACTGAGCTTCAATTCAAATCGCACGTGTGTGAATCCACACTAATACAGTGATCAGTGACAATACTATACACTATCAATATACAAATGACACTGGCTGGGAAGGAGTTAACATCTATATATTACAGGTACTTCTATAGCACCGTCAATTCATGCCACACTTTACATATATATTGTGCATTCACTCAGTCCCTAACCCTTAAGGGGAGTACAATCTAAGGTCCCTAACACACATTCATACATACACATACTAGGGCCAATTAACCTACCAGCATGTCTTTGGAGTGTGGGAAGAAACCAGAGTACCCAGAGAAAACCCACGCAGGCACAGGGAGAACATGCAAACTCCAGGCAGGGGGTGCCATGGTTGGAATTCAAACCAAGGGTGATCATGAAGTTAGGTGTGTACCTAACAAGTGTTAATGTGTGTAATATGTGCTGCTTTTTTACTAAAGGTCTGTTTGTTTTTTTCTCCCTGATTGGCATTCCCTCTGTACAGAGCCCTGTATGTTTTTCAACACAGGGCTCTGGGCTGTGATTGGACAAAGCCAATCAAAAGGTCTCAGCCATGAATCATTGGCTGAAACCTGTTGACAAAATCCAGCTGTGTCCAATCACAGAGTGAGTAGGCGGGGGATGGGGGGGTGCCCTCAACCTTGAAGAAGGGGGCAATGTACAGGTACTGCAAGCAGGTGGTCCATAAGTGGAATAACGACTGGTGATCACTGGTGAAACCAGCCTTAAAGTGTTACTAAACCCTGATCAGCTGACATTCCTCAGAGGGGACATGTACTCTGATCATCAGGGCACTGATGATCAGTGTAGCCCCATCAGTGCCACCTGTCAGAGCCATATCAATGCCACATATCAGTGCCTACCAGTGCACATCAATGCCACATATCAGTTCCCATCTGAGCTGCCCTTCAGTGCCAACTATCAGTGCCCATCATTGCCGCCTAACAGTTCCAGTCAGTGCTGCCTGTCAATGTCCATCAGTGCCACCTACCAATGCCTTCTCATCAGTGCCCATCAGTGCAGCCTCATCAACGCACATCAGTGAAGGAGAAAAATCACTTATTTACAACATTTTATAACAGAAATTAAGAAAAAACTTTTTTTTTTCAAAATTTTCAGGATTTTTTAGTTTGTTTAGCAAAAAATAGAAAACCCACTGGTGATTAAATACCACCAAAAGAAAGCTCTATCTGTCTCAAAAAAATGCTAAAAATTTCATATGAGTACAGTGTTGCATGACCGCGCAATTGTCATTCAAAGTGCGACAGCGCTGAAAGGTGAAAATTGGCCTGGGCAGGAAGGGGGTGAAAGTGCCCTGTAGGCTAGTGGTTAAAGTGTTACTAAACCCTGGACCCTGCATTCACTATATCTGGTCTCCCCGGACCCTGCATTCACTATATCTGCTCTCCCCGGACCCTGCATTCACTATATCTGGTCTCCCTGGACCCTGCATTCACTATATCTGGTCTCCCTGGACCCTGAATTCACTATATCCGGTCTCCCCGGACCCCGCATTCACTATATCCGCTCTCCCCGGACCCCGCATTCACTATATCCGGTCTCCCCGGACCCCGCATTCACTATATCCGGTCTCCCCGGACCCCGCATTCACTATATCCGGTTTCCCCGAACCCCGCATTCACTATATCTGCTCTCCCCGGACCCCGCATTCACTATATCCGGTCTCCCCGGACCCGGCATTCACTATATCTGCTCTCCCCGGACCCGGCATTCACTATATCCGGTCTCCCCGGACCCTGCATTCACTATATCCACTCTCCCCGGACCCCGCATTCACTATATCTGCTCTCCCAGGACCCTGCATTCACTATATCTGCTCTCCCACAGTACACAGTGAAATCGGTCTGTATATGCAGTTAAGCACGCTTGTTAAACTCACTGAGTAACCTAAGGGGTTACTTCTTATTGTGTAAAAAAGGCTGTTTGATCCTGTCTCCTCTGATCCTCCCCTTTTTCCAGTGTCCACAATCCATCTGCTGATAGCAGAGAACGCTAGGAGACGCTCTGCACTTGTTCAGTTTAGTGTATATTGCTAGAGAGTTGTTGTTTATTCTGTGGGAGAGTGCATGTGATCAGCACAGGGCCAATTAGCACTGTCCAGACAGTGGGTCAGGGGTTATACAGCTTCATAGGACAGTCAGAGCAGAATGAAAACTCCTCCTACAAGCTTTAACCAGTGCTTGTCTGGACACTGATTGAAGTCACAAGACTGCTATATACTGCTGATGATGAAAGTTATTTAGCAGTTTATATTGACTAAAATAGTTGCATTTCCATGTTGTGTGTACTGTGGAAGACCAGATATAGTGAGGGTCCTGGAGTTAGTAACACTTTAAGGTTGATTAAGGGTTACAAAAGGTTAATAGGGTACACTTTGTGTAAAGAAAAAAAAAAATTCCCATAGCAGGTTGCTTTAAGGCGAGAGGACCTGATCTTAGTATGCTGCAGTTTCACTTTTCCCTACTGTGGCTGGACAGTGAAAGGAGAAGCAGCACTTCTCTCTCTCATCTCTCTGTCACTCAGCTCTCTCCTCCTATCAGTATGCTCCTTACACTACTGCACACCCATCTGACTTTTATTTTTTTTTTTATAATCCTTATTTCCTTAACCACTTCCCGTCTGGCCCATGTCTATAAATGGCCAGACGGGAGCAGTGCAGGGGTGGGTGGCCATTTATTAATGTCCTCCCTGCTTCCCTGCCTGTGCGCTCTCCCTGGGAGCACGCAGCACCACGATCCGATGCCCGCTGTGTCCCAAGGACCCAGAGGAACACCGACCGCTGTATGCGACCTCTGTGTGAGGTCCCAATCATGTGATCACTGATTGGCCAATCAGTGATCACATGAATGATCACTTCTGATCAGGGGCGGACTGACCATTTAGAAACTCGGGCACTGCCCGAGGGCCCGGGGTCAGTAGGGGGCCTCATGAGATGCCCCTGGTATCTTTTTTATAGGCTTTTTTGAGTTTGGGCAAGGACACAGGGGCCCCATGATCCCCTATTGCCCGGGGGCCCCATGAGTTGTCAGTCCGCCCCTGCTTCTGACATAATTGCTTACTACGTGTGAAATCTGTGAATGATCACAGATGTCACATGGTACAAGGCTATTCACAACAGCCTTGTACCATGTGACAAGCTGTGACCAATCACAGCTCACACTGTATTTCTCAATGGCTGCAAGAATACAGCCAGAAAGAAGGAGAAATTATTGCTTTTACAGCTTTTATGTGTAAAAAAAATTCTTCATTACCCTCCACAAGTAGTACAGTGTCTCTATGGTGACACTGTACTGCTAGGGTGATGGTATGTTAAAAAAAACCCCAAAAAACATAAATAATAAAATAAAAAAATGAAAAATTTATGTCAAAATTATTTTTTTTAAATTATAATTTTTGGTTATAAACTAATTTGTTTTTTTTTTACTAAAAAGGTACAGTTGGGCAAAAAAGTATTTAGTCAGCCACCAATTGTGCAAGTTCTCCCACTTAAAAAGATGAGAGAGGCCTATAATTGGCATCATAGGTAGACCTCAACTATGAGAGACAAAATGAGAAAAAAATTCCAGACAATCACATTGGCTGATTTGGAAAGAATTTATTTGCAAATTATGGTGGAAAATAAGTATTTGGTCAATATCAAAAGTTCATCTCAATACTTTGTTACAGTATATATCCTTTGTTGGCAATGACAGAGGTCAAACGTTTCCTGTAAGTCTTCACAAGGTTGGCACACACTGTTGCTGGTATGTTGGCCCGTTCCTCCATGCAGATCTCCTCTAGAGCAGTGATGTTTTGGGGCTGTCGCTGGGCAACACGGACTTTCAACTTCCGTTTGAGTAGGTATGGTGTTCTTTGGATGCAACTCAGCATTCTCTCTCCTCCAAACACGACGAGTTGTGTTTCTACCAAACAGTTCTATTTTGGTTTCATCTGACCATATGACATTCTCCCAATCCTCTTCTGGATCATCCCAATGTTCTCTAGCAAACTTCAGACAGGCCCGGACATGTACTGGCTTAAGCAGGGGGACACGCCTGGGACTGCAGGATCTGAGTCCCTGGCGGCATAGTGTGTTACTGATGGTAGCCTTTGTTACGTTGGTCCCAGCTCTCTGCAGGTCATTCACTAGGTTCCCCCCGTGTGGTCCTGGGATTTTTGCTCACCGTTCTTGTGATCATTTTGACCCCACGGGGTGAGATCTTGCGTGGAACCCCAGATCGAGGGAGATTATCAGTGGTCTTGTATGTCTTCCATTTTCTAATTATTGCTCCCACAGTTAATTTGTTCAAACCAAGCTGCTTGCCTATTGCAGATTCAGTCTTCCCAGCCTGGTGCAGGTCTACAATTTTGTTTCTGGTGTCCTTCGACAGCTCTTTGGTCTTCACCATAGTGGAGTTTGGAGTGTGACTGTTTGAGGTTGTGGACAGGTGTCTTTTATACTGATAACAAGTTCAAACAGGTGCCATTGATACAGGTAATGAGTGCAGGACAGAGGAGCCTCTTAAAGAAGAAGGTACAGGTCTGTGAGAGCCAGAAATCTTGCTTGTTTGTAGGTGACCAAATACTTATTTTCCACCATAATTTGCAAATAAATTCTTTCCAAATCAGCCAATGTGATTGTCTGGATTTTTTTTCTCATTTTGTCTCTCATAGTTGAGGTCTACCTATGATGCCAATTACAGGCCTCTCTCATCTTTTTAAGTGGGAGAACTTGCACAATTGGTGGCTGACTAAATACTTTTTTGCCCCACTGTAGATGAATGCATATTGGCCAAGATTTATGAAGAAAGATTATTTATTTGCAAAATGTTACAAGAAAAACACTTTTTTTTTCAAAATGTTTGGATTTTTTCATTTATATAGCAAAAAAATAAAAATCCCAGTGGTGAATAAATACCATAAAAAATATAAAATTGATGTGCGGTGCTAAGGAAGGTATAAATATAAATAGTGTCTAATGATAAACATTAAATAAGAACAAGATTCATTGATCATAATAAATCATAAATATGTTCATCAGGTGACCAAGGTGCTCATTACTCCTGCGTCTTCCTGGAGAAGGTGAATGTGCAAATAGGTGTATAAGCAATGCGCACTCACCAGAAGCGCAAGTAAATGCGCGTTATAAATTTATCCTGATGTCATCAAATGGTCATCATAGGTGATGGTAGGGATCTAGAGCCTCTCCTCTGTGGGTGGATGGGTCCCAAGGTGTAAGCTGGTTGCTATCAGGGTACTCCAGAGTTCCCTTTTGTGGGATAGGTAAGTGCAATCCTCTAGGTCTAATGGAGGCTCCTTCTCTGGAGGTTAGGATAGCTGTGAAACCAAAAACTCCCGTCCAATATTTATCACACAAAGTATGCTGAGCCAATAAGAGTGTTTCTTTTCTGTATTGAAGATTTTTCTTTGGGACAGATGGCTGTCCAAAATGTTTCTGCATTCTACCACCAAAATAAATTTTTATCGGTCTAAAAAAAATGCTAAAAAATTCATATGGGTATAGTGTTGCATGACCGCGCAATTGTCATTCAAAGTGCTGCGACAGCGCTGAAAGCTGAAAATTGGCCTGGACAGGAAGGAGGTGCAAGTGTCTGGACTTGAAGTGGTTAAAATAATACACAAAAAGCATATGCAAGACATGAATAAAGAATACATAAAAACAAATACAACACTCATACTATAGCTTGAACTATGATACATAAAGCCCATATACCATTGTAAAATGCACCCAAAAAAGCAATAAAGCAGGGCTTTGTGATAATTTTTTCACAAAATATACCTTTATAGCAAAAAACAAAGAAAAGAAAAGAGAAAAAAAAAAGAAAGGAGGGGGGCAAATGTATTCTGGCTTCTTGCACTGCTTCCCCCTCCCCCTCTCTGAGCTCTGCTGTTACAGCCTTACACAGGGGCGGACTGACAACTCATGGGGCCCCCGGGCAATAAGGGATCATGGGTCCCCTGTATCCTTGCCCAAACTCAAAAAAGCCTATGAAAAAGGTACCAGGGGCATCTCATGGGGCCCCCTACTGACCCCGGGCCCTCGGGCAGTGCCAGAGTTTCCAAATGGTCAGTCCGCCCCTGGCCTTACAGTAGACTCCAAGAGGCTGATACCAAGTCAAATTTATATACTTACATTGCTTGTATTTAAAAATGATATTTGTTGTATTCATTAATGCGGAGCTGCATTCCTATGTGCCTTTTATACCTGCCAGGAGTTCAGCTTTAAACAGAGGAAGAGTGATTGCACCAAGTCACCAATAGTTCCCTCTAGTGGCCTACCCACAAAGCTCCATATTTAATATGGTAACAAAAAAAAAAGTCAAAATATAATAGCCATACCAACTTACTTACCAACTTACTTTATGATAAACACTGCAAAAATAACTCAAATGTGTGCTTGGTAAAATATACAACAGTTTTCTTTAAAACTGTTGAAAAGTGGGCAAAATATGCAACAATTCTATAATGTAAGTGGGCAAAGTATGCAATAATTCTCTAGTTTAATCTATGCTGTTCCCCAACCTTGCCTCTAGGGGGTGTTAACCCAGGTGCATATGCAGTACCTACATGCTGATACAGAGTGTATATATATATATATATATATATATATATATATATATATAGCCTACATACATATTTGTGCACATGGCAGTGATGCCTTAGCACTGCCATAAACTCAGAAATATGTAAGCACACAGATACACATATACCCTCTGCTGCACTAACAATTATCCCAGATAATCTTAATGGGGGATTAACCAGCTCCTTCCTGCAGATGGGGCCTCCCTTATTATGAGATGATTTAATGATCTGCAGAAGGGAAGGGAGGGCACGTTGACCCCGCAGGACATTTTATAGGACTGCACGGCTGATATGGGCACATAACTGTTTGCTAGGAGAAGAGACTAAGAGCAGCATTATGGATCCTGTAGATGGAGCTGAAGAGGACCAGGCCAAGAAAAGCCCAGAGGACGAAGCTCAATCGGGGCCTGCGGTGAGAGGGACATTCACAATGCCTAGGGGGTTAGGGAGGATGGTGGATGCGTACAGGGGTCTATATACAATCCATCTCGGGATTTACAGTCTCAGTCTGTAGGCGAAGGTGCTTAATAGGGTATTATGAATACCGAGTCGCTGCACAAACTATCTCTTGTATATTATGTAATTTTTGGGCATTCATCAGGTTTTATTTTAAATCCAAATTCTGAGAAGAGAATATTTTAGAAAACAATCAATTATATCCCCAACCTCCTATCTTTCTTGGTTGGGAAAGAAAGTTACCTTTTAGGCTACATTCACGCTAGCTTTGTCAGCAGGCGTCAGACAGGCGTTTGGGAAGTTTTTAACGCTTCTCAAATGAAAATTCTGCACATGGCAGTACACAGTGCTGTTCACGCTGAAGCGTTAGCGTTGCGTTGCGGCAAAACTGACACCACGTGTTGAGTCAGGAGGAGTTGAAGCCTCCCATTCAATTCTATGTCAAGTCTTTTCAAGTCTATGGTGCCGCTCCTCAAATGCCTGGCAGGCGATTGTGGAGCGTTTGCGAGGCGGTTGCAGAGCGTTAATACCATTCAACTTCATTATAGGAGCTTGTGGTGCGGTTTTAACGATTGGCAAACGCCTATCAAACGCGTCAAAACCGTGCAAAGGGTGTTTTGGGAGCGTTTGAGGAGCTTTAAAAATGCTTCACAAACACCTGTCTAATGCCTGTCAAATGCTATAGGGGCGTTTGGCAAGAGTTAGAAATAAAGTCAAGTTAGAAAGTTAGAAAGTTAAAGTAAAGTTAGAGTTAGAAAGTCAAGTGTGAACGAGCCCTTAGGGGGAACATTTTGGCAAAGACAGGACAATGCCACACCCCTGCATACTGCAGAAAGGCAGACTTAGACCGTCAATACTTGTACTGTATTTGGGTAACTATTTTATATATTTAAAGACATTTACAAATGAACAGGATATTATAAAAGCACATCACCTAATCATGGCAGCTTTTTTATTCCTACAGAAAACCATTAGGTTTGAAATCAATAACAGACATTTGACTAGCTGCTATGGGTGACATCCATACTTATACTGTATATATTTATATTATTTAAAAAAAATACTTTGCACAATAAGTTGCAGGGCACACGCTGTTAAATAGTATGTTTATTGGCACAAACCTGTACATTAGATCTTAAGCCAGCCATAGACGGTTCAAATCACAGCTGGTTCAGCAGCTGAAATTCGAACCATGTATGGGCAGGCTGAATGTACCCAGGTTGATTGATTGATCAACTTGAGTACAACCAATCAGATTTTACATGCTATTATAGCCACCAGCAGTAATCACTGTGTTCTGCTGGCGTGGACAGCTCCCCCCACCGCCGTGATGGGAGAACACAATGGCTCAGCGGGATGGATTCTCCCATCAACATTGACTGTGTTGCTGGGGGAATCGAGCAATTTTATTTCCTGCTCCCCATGGTTGCAGGAAAGAAAATCACTCTGTCTATGGCTGGCTTTAAATCAGGACCATTATGAAGAAAAGGACCAAGGGACTTGGTTCCAAAATGGGACATTTGAGAGCTATGGTTTAACTTTCACCTCTACTCGTCATCAAATTTGACATTGTACAATAGTCTCTAGATTACCTAATGGTCTCACAGGCCTGTACCAGCCTTTGAAGTATACATTGTACACAATCAGAAATGTATGGGGTGCTCCTTTGTTTCAGTCATGAGAAGGGGTTATAGTGAGAAGTGAGGGGGGTTTGTAATCAGAAGAGTTTGAAGAGAGGGGATGCAAAGGTTCTTGCAGAAATCATTGTACTTATCTGCAGCAGGACTCCATAGAGTTGCTTTATTAAAGTAAATAGGCTGTTCACTTTGCAAGGGAATTTTCTCTTTGCTTGGTAAGCTCTGCTATTTTCCATCATCCAATCATGTACAAGCAAATATCTGTTCCTTAGCACGTGATTGGGTATACTTTGAAAAATGAATTATTCCTACATTTAGAAAGGAAAGGGAACATTCCCTTGCAAAGTGAGAATTCTCTTGCAAAGCAAACAGCCCTTATGCCTTTAGTAAATCTACCCCATTGTCTAATCAGACAGTGGAGAAAGAGACATTGAAAAACAGAGCAGAGAAATTTTGTTGGTGTATAAATTTCACTGTCAATTGTAACAGAAGATCAGTGTTTGGGGTCCAAATGGGAGGTGAGTAAAAGACAGACTTAGAAGGTGGACATGAGATAGCTGATACAGGTGTAAAATCACTCATAATTGTGGCAGACAAGGATCAAAAAACATTAGGAGTCATGTAGACCAATTATCCCAGAAAAAGTCAAGATGTTGGTAGGTTAGCTCTAGAAGCTTTAAAGATGAATGAATGTGAATATAGTGGACATTATAAGTTGGGAGAGAGGCTAAGAAATGGATCAACTGGAACATTGTTCAGACAGGAAAATGGCAACAACCATCAGCATGGTTATCTACAGGTCTATGACTTAATATCTGCATCTAGTATGACCTAATTGTGTGATTATTGTATTATAAATGTAAGGCTAAGACGATCTAGGCCACTCATCGTATTGGGAATCCTCTAGCAGGATCCTCTAGGGGTATCTACTGCTCTGCTTATCTTGTTAGTTTATTTGTAGCTATGAGGAAAGTGTATGAGGAATGTTGTTAATTTTCAAGGGGATTCTTAGATGGGGTTTTATAGTACTTGGGTAACAAACATTTTACGTACTCTTGTTATTACTATATACTTCCAAGGACCACCCAAGTTTGACAACCCGATATTTGAGAGTCCCAAGAAAAAATGTTGAGCTCATCCTGTATATATTATCAACTGTCTGTGTTTTCAGTTTAGGCACATGATCACTTGAGCAGAAAAAACTTACCTTACATATGATAGGGGGTCACATTGAACAGAATGAGCAGACCAGTGCAGACTCCAGCTTTGCCTAGTATATACTAGACAGTATTTCTATCAAAGCTGAAAGAGCTAAACTAACCAATGTGTTCTATATAAGCCTTCCATTTGCATGAATGAAACACTTCCAATGCAAACTTCCCATGGGGTTATATGTAAGCATCAAACTTGATTCTCTCTATTTGTAGAAACAGTGATCCTTCTCTAGACGTCTAGTGGATCACCTCACTTTTATTGAGAGTATGCCCAGAAGCACTGTGGAGAACATTGGTTAACTGGTTAAACAAAATATCTTACTCTTCAAAACATGATAGAGACATAGATTGCCAGATAAAGTGTAATGACCAAAAACTCAGTTTGCACTTTGTACCATAGAGTTGTATAGTGCCTATAAAAACCGCAAACTCAATCCACACTTGTCATTGGATTTTCTCATCACCAGGCAAGAACATTAAATGGCTAGGTGACTACATCAGCATGAAGGATCATATGCTTTCCTCATGCTCAGCTGCCTCTAGGATATAGAATGCATAGTGTGTTGGATCAATTCGCATCTGCCTTTTAAAGCTGCAGTGTGAAAACCCATGGATAGCCTTGTATATGTCAGGGAAGGAATACTGGCTGGCTGGCCAAGGCATGTGCATGATCCGGCCTGGCCCTGCACTTGGAATCATGGCCTACCATGGTCCTGTGTACAGGTAAGTGAGTAGTCCTGACTCCAAGCGAAGGGCTTTGCCAGTATAAGTGTGCACAGGTGCCTTGGTTTGACAGCCAGCAGGTATCTCCTGACAGTGCCTGTTCTTCAAATGGGTATGGAAGTGAGCAGCCATTTAAAGAAATATTTAATTAAAGAAATATGGGGTTTGCTGTTGCTGATGGCCCCTAAAATGCTAGTTGACATTCATGCTGATATCATGCTAATATTTGCTAACATTTTAAGCTAGCCACCCGTAAAATATGTATACAGCAAGACTATTAGACTATTAGCATTAGCAGGTGGGGGCCATCAACTTTTGTTTTTCATGAAAAGTTTTCTTTAAAAAAGGCTTTGCCATTTTATTTAGTTGGTAAAGGAGCTAAATGTGTGTCTGTTTCTGCCTGCAGGAAGTCCCTAAGGAGCAGGAAGGCTTCTTTAACCTTCTCAGCCATGTTCAGGGGGCGCGGATGGATGAGCAGCGATGCAGCATCCAAATTGTGCACAGCAAAGTGGATCCAGATGCAAAAAATAGCAGTAAGTGGCCACTGCAGTATATGACCTGGTGTGCTGAGGGTATTCCTTCCTTTCATATTACATTGCACAATTTTATACGTGAAAAGACAAATGTTGGATTTCCTATTGTTTTTCTTCATCTACATTTTCACTTTCCATAGAGTAGATTGCACACATCACTCATTTTCTCCCATACTGCATGCACTGATTCAAATAGATGTGGCCAGGGCAGTAGGATGAGCAAATATGCCAGTTAATGGAAGTTGAACTTACATTCTACCTTTACCAACATCAAATCCAGGTTTTGTGGGATCAGAGATGTTCTCTGTTGAGGCAAATGGGGAAAAATATATTCTTAGTTGTCGCTGCATCCTGATCAACTGCAAGAGGTACCTGTTTACTACTGAACTTGAGTTTCAAATGTTGGGACCTCGAGCCTGGTAGCAATTTCTTTACATATTATTCCATATCCATAGGTTGGATTTGCATGTGTCTTAAACTCCTTTTTGTGAGCAAAACAGGTACCCCTTGCAACTGACTTTTTCAATGAAAAGGCAGAGATGCATACAAAATGTGGCCAAAAGTATGTGGACATCCTTCCAAATGATGGAGTTCAGTTGCACAAAGCCAGGTCCACAAAGACATGGTTTATGGAGTTTCGTGTGGATAAACTCAAATGCATGCAGTGAGAGCCCTAAACCCTAATCCTACCAAACACCTCTTAGATGATTTTAAATGCCAGTTGTGAGCCGGGTCTTCTTGTCCAACATTAGTACCTGATCTCACAATTGCTTTTTGGATGAATGGGCACAAATTCCCTCAGACACCCTCCATAATCTTGAGCAAAGCCTTCCTAGAAGAATGGAGGTTTTATGGCCACAAGGATGGGAATGTCATATTAATGCCCATGGTTTTGGCATGGAATGTCCGACAAGCTCATATAGGTGTGATGGTCAGGTGTCCACAAACACATAAATACACAGCTCAACACTTCTGAGCTTGCTGGTTGTCATCAGGCTTCCTTTTCAATCCAGGTATCAGCTCCATTGAATGTTCTCACCTGTCTCTCCTCTATACAAAAATGAATTGTATGTACACTAAAATCATGTCCTCTTTTCAAATTTATTTTAATTTGAATACATTGAGGTTGCTAATTTATCCATTCTCCATGTCTGTATAATCAAGGCGTTTCTTCAACTGTATGCATTTTACTATGCTTTCTTTTGTAAAAAAATGTAAAGCTTAATCAAAACATTTTAAATTTAATTTTGGATGGAGTGGGTAAGAGTTAAAGTGAAGTTATGCCCAGATCAGGCACACAAAAGTATATACATGTTCAGAACAAGCATTAATAAAACAAACACTCATTTATCTCTCTATCTGTACACATTGTGGAGATATTTAAAGTATATCTAAAGCCCAAACTTTTGTTTTCTTTTTGGATTAAGTAGGGGAAGGTTAAAGTTGCTTCATTAGGGAGATTTGACTTCCCTTCATGTCCTGTAGACTCAATAAGAAATTAGGGGATATCTTTCCAAAGGGACATATATCCTGTCAGACAGCTGTCACAGGAACAAGTGTCCCCATTGGTAGATTTCCCCTCTGCTCTTGTTCTGTTGGCAAGTCAGAATTGTGGATTTTCCCCCACCTTCATCCCTGGCGACATTGGTGATCAGGACAATTAGAGAACAAGTGAATCTCACCAATGGGAATACAAACATTAACAAAAAACCTGACAGTGGTACTGACAACTCAATTCTCTATCCATATCAAAAAAATAAAAAGGTTTTGCCTTTAGTTAGATCATTTTCAATGTTTACAATACAGAGCTCCAGTGTTCCGAGCATATGTCCCCGAACACATACAGCCCTAAATGTGGTACAGTATCCAGCTGCTGGCATTGGGACTGGACCCTGTGCCTCCTAGGTGCCCTAAATTGCAGGGATTTTACACTGAGGGGCCAAACCGCTGTGTGCATGTAGCCTACGCCAATGAGAACTAAGTGAAACTCAACTCTAAAGGCTTTGTTGTGATTGTTGAGACTCATTGAGAATAAATATGTTCACATTAAAAGCACCTAGAGAGGTCAGGAAGGCTGGAGTTGGACTTTAATAATAATAATAAAAAAAAAAAAATTCAGGGTCCATCAAGTTCAAAAATTGTAAAAATGTACTGTAGATCCAAGCTAGTGGTAGCTAGTCACATTCAACTTGTTCTGTATTTCTGTGGATGTTTCATGCCTCATCTATGCAGATTCCAAAACTCTGAGCTACAGAACAAGTCCAGCTAATTGTGATCAACTACTACTAATGATACCAAGTCAGAGATCATTCAGATTCAAAACTGGAAACATTCTGCTCCAGAGCGTTTATTATATATCCTGGCTAGAAATAGTAAGTTGTATTTAACTGGACTTGCTCTGTATTGTTGAAGATGTTACGCTGCCTATCCAGGTAGTTTCTTCTGCTCTGAACCCAGAACCAAAGAATTCCCTTGGATGACTGGTGAAGCGTCTTTAGCATTACAGAATAATTCCAGTAAATGTAACTAACTACTGCTAGCTATACCATGACCTGGATAAATGAGAACCTTCACAGATATGCCTAAACCCTAGTTCATCAGTTGATGAACTTTCATGACTACAGGAACAGCGCATATGTGTTCTAGGCCACCCATAAAGATTCTTAATAGCCAAAGGTTACATTTCTTATGAGTAAAGCATCCAGTTTGATTTTAAATACAGAGTTTTAGCCATGGCCACCTCATGTACCGAGGATGTTTTATAGCTTCACCATTCTCTGAACAACCCTTTGATGGTAAAGCTGTTTTTCCTTAATTAGGAAACCTGATGGTTCTTTTTCTTCAAAACGGTTCTTGACATGGAAAATTGATAGGCTGAAACCCTAAAACAATGAACAAACAGTATGATTGGTGTAATAATAATATTCTGCTTGAGATATGTAAGGAGGATGGACATCTCCTTGAGGACAGACTGAAAGACAGAAAGGTAGTTTAAAGATGAGCACCTACTGAGAGGCTGCAACACCAAAGAGGACTGAGAGTCACAAGGGTCCCCTACACCATTGGTAGGGATTTCTGAGGCACAATGATAAAAGTGTAATCTATTAGGCATTCCCTTAAGCCTAAAACATGTCAGCAGCTTTTAGATTTTATAACATGATGACTAATGATGCTCACTAATGATGTTCAATAAATGATAACAATAATAATTATAGGGAGCAGGATTAACCCACATAATCCCAGACAATCAGCAAAACTGGATCAACAAATTCTAAATATCATTTCACTACCTGTAAAAGATACCATTCAAAGATTCATGATGGCTATTGTGATTTTACAATGACAAACCTGTATTTTGACTCGCAGCTCCAGTCACCCCTCCTCCTGAAATGAATCATTTGATGGACATGTTGGCACAGTCACAAAGTCGGAGACTGGATGATCAGAGAGCAGAGTTCAATCAGTCTGTGGGATTCCCAGATACCATGTCTACCAGGAGAGTATCACAAGACAATGGGGCTCTGAAGGTGAGCAGATGGTACAAGAACCAGTAGAAAACTACTGCCATTGTGCCATCTCATGTATCTATACCAATCATGTCATTGTTAATAAATTGCACAAGATAGATAAAAATGGACACAAATTATAACCACACACATCAAGCTAATATCATCATTTTGTTTACTTTTGAGGCAAATGTTTATTTTTTTAAAATTTTAATGAGAAATGATTCATTAAAAAGGGTAACAGTAAAAAAGACTCAAGCTAAGAATGACCTATCCCTGAAATGGTCTCATTTTCCGTTTATACAATATATAGGTAGCACTGTTATATAATCAGCCCTTTCCCAAACAGATGGTAAAATATTTTCCTTCTTTTGTACAGCCATTCAAATAAAAAAGTTAATTTGAAACATTTTCCTATTGAATTTGATATATTTTTGCAAGTAGTCTTTAGGATATATTTTTCTTAAATTAGATACTACTTTAAGATCGATTGAGACCTTCCATCCCTTTTTATTCACCTAGCCCAGTTGTCTGCCTTTAACCCCTTCCTCCTTATACATTGGGAGAGATTTACTAAACCTGTAGGGTGCAAAATCTGGTGCAGTTCTGCATAGAAACTAGCCAACTTCTGACCTCAGATTGTTCAATTAAGCTTTGGCATTAAAACCTGGAAGCTGATTGGTTTTTATGCAGAAGTGCACCTGATTTTGCACTCTCTAGTTTTAGTAAATAACCACCACTGTGTTTGCCAACACTGCAAACATAATCATAATATGGCCTTATATGTGATTGACGTACATGGGCTTTATAGTAGCATCATATCTTATCTTCCTTATACAACCTAACATTTTGTTTGCTGTTGCTTGGCGCAGAGTGTTGCTGGTGAGCTAACTGCTAATTGATATTTCCAAGCCATTTCCCAAATTTGTATTTGATGCAATGTACAAGGACTTTTGATGATATTATACAGATAGTTGATTTCTTTGGAGTAATGGTCTAAGACCCATGAGTAATAGTCAGTCACATGAGTGGCAGATGTAGACGGGACAGACATTTATCTCATTCTTGTTTGCTGCATGGTAAATTGAGCTAATCTATAGAGACTTGGACATTGTTTTGGACCCTATGCGGAGTTAGGCTGCAGTGTAGTTAAGCACCTAGCTTCATCACCAGAAGTAAGCCAATAAGATGTGAATAGTCTGGAATTCGATAAAGATACTTTACATAAAAGTAAATCAATCCTATAATGTCATCAGACCAGTTTTGAGTATCTTAGGCTGAATAGAAGTGAAAGGAAGACACCATTGGAGCATAAGGGAACATCCACATACAAGTAGGGTTGTATTTATAAAGCAGTTAATTTGTTCATCAAACATTCACTGTAGGTGACTCTTCCTGGTGAATGTGTTCTAAATGACAGTAATTGGTTCACCATCAGTGAATATTTGGTAGAAGTCATCTTTACTGTTTTTTATATATACCATTTAGTCTTAAAATGAATCTACACTCCAGTTTACAGTGTTAAAGGTAAATGCCTCCCTTACAGTAGACCACCCGATGCTTACCAATAATTATATAAGTTTTATGGGAATTTATCAGATGAAGAGTGATGCAGGATGAGAAATTATTGGATAAATGATTAAAATATGCCACATATAGGACAAGAATATATAAAAAATAAAGGCTAGAATTAGAATTTATTGGAATTCCTTCAATGACTCAGTTATTTCAAATGTTGGACAAGAATGTATTAGCTGAAGGATGAAAATATATCAGAGGTAGGATGGAAATTAGGACTTAGGAAACCACTTGGATATATGATGAAATATCTTCAATATTACAGAACAAGGCCAGAATATGACTAAAAAGCTAACAAGGATGGAGTTTTTGCTTATTTACAATAGGAAGTTCAGTGGATTAAGATGATGTCAGGTGATATATAAGAGTTTTTCAGACAAAAAGATGATATTGAGTCAGAAGATTGATGACACTATGCCAAATGATGGATGAACATTGGTTAAAAGATGGTATATCAGATGATGAATGTTTTGGAGATAAAGGAATGAGGCTTAGTTGGACACATGATCTATGGAGCGTCAGATGCAGTAGGAGGTTAGGTCAGGTACAAGATAAATGTTTATAAATGCAGTTTGAGGTAAGATTGCAAAAACTATTAAGGTTATGTTGAATGCTGCATAAAGTTGGGTTGGATGCCGAAGGAAGCACAATGTTCAACAACGGACACCTTAGGGCAACCCTTCTCAACCAGGTTTCTGTGGAATCCTAGGGTTCCTCCAGAGGGAGGTTACCAGGGGTTGCTTGAGCAATAAGAACTTTCTGCCTCTCAGATATGTAACCACTGACAACAGTGATCATTTAAGCTATCTGAAAGGGGGATTCTTCTCAATGACCAGAAATGTTAGAAAAATTGTTCCCAGAGACCCTCACACTAATGTACTGTGAGCTGAAGATTAGCAGGGATTCCCCTGAGACTGGGCTGGTATTAATGGTGCTGCCATGTTAAAAGGTTGGGAGAGGCTGCCTTATAGCAAATGCTACTTACTTGTCCTTCTACACAGCTCCCTCTTAAAGGTCCCTCTGCAAATGTACAGCCAGTCATCACCCACAGCCGTATTTGCACTTAAAAAAATTAAGCTGTCTGATGAAGCATAGCAACGTGGACCAAACTAGTGAAGCAAGTTCCATGCTTCCAATCTGTGTTACATTTGTCCAAATACTCTGAATAACAATGAAGATTTTACATGCTATAAGGAAATGCTTCACTGGACTATCAATGTTTACTGTCATGGGCTACATCTAGATAGCTTACTAGATAAAATACAGACTTCTTCAGTGTTTTCGTGCTACAGGTGGGCCTGAAGAACATTTGTGATGCCTTCTAAGAGCTTTAACAGTAGCAGCAAGCATTGTGATGCCTTCTTGGGACACTCAGATAAATACACTGCCCAAATGAGCAACCTAATTCCATCAGTGTTTTCTGGTTCTTAAATGTTCATCCAAGTAATATGCCCAGACTTTGTCATTTGGTTCCTCTCGGTTCAATGTCATCTCATCCTAGCTAGTCTCTCCCCATTGTTGTCACTTGTACATATTGTACTGTATTGTACATATTGTATAGTATATATATAATGTTTTGTCATGGACAAATTCGCTCCCTAATTTAAAAACACAGCCCTGAGATTTTAAATACCTTAATCATAATGCAAGCTCTGATTATGACCCTATCTGGTTGTTTTGACATTCCTATTACAGGCACTTAAATTAACTCAGGCAGCAATGGGAAGTGTGTATAACTGTGGAGGGGGAGGAACAATATGGTGTTCTTAAACAAATCATAAAGGTAGGGTTGCATACTTAAGTATAACATAACAGTCAGACTGCCCTGCTACACATCATGCATACAACAGCTTTGCTAAGCACTGCTGGCCTCCAGTCTGGCCATGGGACATAGCAATTAATAGTAATCACTTTTTCTCCCCATGCTTCTAAAAGTTGGCTACATATTGAAGCACACTAAATGATATTGTACTATATAAGGTGTGAACACTTCTCCAAATGATTGAGTTTAGGTTCACAAGCTCCGAACTTGAGTGTCCTGCCCTAAATCCTACTGAACACCTTTGGGATAAATTGGAACATCAACTTTGAGCCAAGTCTTCCCATCCAACATTAGTAGCAGACCTCACAAATGTTCTGTTGGCTGAAAAAGTACAAATTCCCACTAGTGTTTTTTTTTTTGTGTGGGGCATTTATATAAAACCTTATATAAATATATATTTTTTATATATATATATTTATATAAAATATATATATATTTAATATATATTAAACCTTGAGCCATACAGTCAAATCCAAAGAGAAGTATGGGTTAACAAAGAAAAAAAAATTATACTCACCTAGGTGGATGCAGGATCAGTCTGATGCTGCATCTTTCCCCTCTCGGCTGTAAGACTGAGAACTGACCGATCAAACACTGCTGATCACTCAGTTCTCTGCTCTGCCCCTCCAGTGCTCACTGGAGTGTTTTTGAGAGGGCAGGAGCGGCTCGCTCAGGCTCTCAGCGGATCACTGAGAGGCTGAGACAGGTGTTGGTCCAGGCTTCTGGATTGATCCCAACCATATGGTCAGGATCTTTTCAGAGCCTGGACTGGCTCATCAGCAGACAGTGGGATTTAGCCTGATGTCGGCTGAAAACGGGTCACAGGAGTGCAGAACGAACTGCCCTCCTGTAATCCTCAGGAGAAATATAACCAAAAGAGCTTTGGATGTACTTCTCCTTTAAACATTAGAACCTATGTGTATCCACTGTTTACCACCCACCTGATTGTATTTTCTGATTTCCAAAGCCTATCATTTTAAAACAATAGTTTGATTTATAAGTAGACCAGTGTTTTTTTTTCTCCAGTTACTAAATTCACTGGCGTTCTTTGCACTGTTTACATGTTCTTTTTGTCTCCATTTAGAACAAAGCATAAATTTCAGACTACCTCAATGTCTATTTCTAAGAAGAGAATACAGATCAGCCAAGAGCTTGATTTCCTGAAGGTTCCAAGAACCTGAAATTAGGAAAGCGCATCTACCCCGCTTTATTAGCTTGTTCTGCTAAATAAATGTTTTCTGACTCGATAAATATTGTGGCTTATTTTCAGTGGAAAAAAAAGGCAAAGCCTGATTAAAAGCAGAAAATGATTAGGAGTTTGTTGTAAGCATCTAAAATCACTAAATATAATCAGTTAATACATGTGTCCAAATCCGTTGTAAGTAGGGCATCTCATTTTCAAATCTGCAAGTATGCCGTATATAAAACTTTATACAAACATTTGTGATTCACCTGTTTAATATATGAGTATGCAAATCAGCACTGAGCAGAAGAAAAAAAAAGGGATGGATCGTTGACAAAAGTAGTGATCGCCCTGATTTATCAGTCAACTCTCCCCAGAGAAATCTCAGCCAGCCATGGCAGGCATGGGCTACAGACAATGTAATATTTCCGAATATCTGGAGGCATCTTAACACCCCCTGGGACAAGGTACTGTTCCCCAACCCACAGCTCACAAAAACAGTTTTGGAGTCATTAGATAAGTGGTGGTCAACTTACCAAATAAAGTGGTACTTTAGTTTGGTTCCCAACATCACCGAAGGGCTTAATACAGGGCCATAGCTAGAATTATGAAAGACTTTGAATACCCTTGGGTACACAAAGGAGAGGTGTGGTTCATGTGGCTAAATTGCACCAACACTGGGTGGTCTTAAAGGTGCATAGTTAAATAAAATCTGAGTCTCAATGCATACATGGCAGGCATATGCCACAGTCTTTTTATCTACAAAATATGCTTTTATTGCTGTGCAACATTCGAGAGTCTAACAGACACATACAAACCTCAGCACAATAACTAAAAAAAACAAACAAGCTCTTTTATCAAATAGCCTTCTTCACAAAGGTACTTCACTAGAGTAGTCAGTGACTATTTAGCAACCAGCAACTGTTGAGAAAATAAACACTCTGGTCAGAATTATGTAATATATATTATAGCCCAAAGTGTTCAGGGGTCAGAGTATATAATGTACTTAGAGTGCAATAGTCAGGAGTATATAATGTACTTAGAGTGCAGTAGTCAGGAGTATATAATGTACTTAGAGTGCAGTAGTCAGGAGTATATAATGTACTTAGAGTGCAGTAGTCAGGAGTATATAATGCACTTAGAGTGCAGTAGTCAGGAGTATATAATGTACTTAGAGTGCAGTAGTCAGGAGTATATAATGTACTTAGAGTGCAGTAGTCAGGAGTATATAGTGCACTTAGAGTGCAGTAAAATGTACAACATATGTTATATATTGCAGGGCCCAGGAGTGTATAATGCAAATAGTGCAAGGGTTAAGAATGAACAGAGCTCAGTGGCCAGAGTAACGCACAGGGCAAAGGGTTTTGAAGTGTATTGGTATGGAGTGCAGAGGTCAGGAGTGTGTAAGGGACAAAGCACAGGGCTTAGGACTGTGTAAGGCACAAAACGAAGGAGTCAGGAAAGTGTAATGCACCAAGTCCAGGGCTCACCAGTGTATAATACACAGGGCTCAGGAATACATAATGCAAATGGCACAAGGGTCAGGCGTGGCTAACACACAGAGTACAGGGGTCAGAGTACTTAATGCACAGAGCACAGGGGTCAGGAGTGCGTAACACACAGAGCGCATGGGTTAGGAGTACATAGGAGGCAGAGCACAGGTGTCAGGGGTACGTAACACAAAGTGTATTGGTCTCAGAAGCACATAACGCACAGAGCACAGGGGTTGTCATTGCAAGTTCAAGGGTAGTTAGTTCATAATACACGGAATGCAGGGGTCAGTAGTAGTGCATAATACACAAAGCGCAGGGGTCAGGAGCAGATAACACACAGAGCACAAGGGACAGGACTGCATTGCACACAGAGTATAGGGTTCAAGAGTGCATAAGGCACAGGGCACAGAAGCTAGGAATGTGTAACTCTAAGATCACAAGGGTCAGCAGTGTGTAAGATACAGAGTGCAAGAGTCAGGAGTGCAAAAGGCAGAACACAGGAGTCAGATATGCATACGGCACAGAGTGCAGAAGCCAGGAATATGTAGCACACAGAATGTGTTGGCTGGGAGCATGCAATGCACACAGCACTAAAGTCAGAAGTGTGTAAGGCAGAGAGTGCAATGGTCAGAATTATGCAAAGCAAAGAGTGCCTGGGTCAGGAGCCTTATGAGTGCATAATGCAGAACACAGGTCAGGAGTGCATAACACAGAGTTTAGAGGTCAAGAGTACATAGGACACAGAGGTCAAGAGTACATAAGACACAGAGCGCAAGGTTTAGGAAAGCATATCGCACAGAAGGCAAGAGTCAGGAGTGTGCCGTGCATTGTATGCAGAGGTCAAAAATGTGTACGGCAGAGGGCAGGAATAATGCACAGGCCAGTGTATACAGTAGAACAAAAATGACTCCCTCCTCCTAGTACAACACTCCAGACCCCAATCCTACCAACACAGATCTCTTTGCACCAAATCTTCCTTAATACAGATCTCTCCACTCCACTCCCCCTAGTAAAGAGTTCCCCCCCCCAATTCTCCTTCAATACAGTTCTCCCAATCCCCCCAGTACAGACCTCCTGCCCCAAAAAAACAAAAGGGGGGTGTGCTGCAGGAGAAAGTTAGAGCTTGGCATGATGGTACAATAGGCTTCTAGGTATCACTGCCACTGCAGCCCTTTTACAAATCAGTGTTCCCATATTTGTGCTCTCTAAAACTCCTTTAGCAATGGAATTTGCAATATTTGTTATTCTCCACAGAATGTAATGAGCAGAAGGCAGGATAATGAATATTTCCCTTTGCCTAAGCTCAGGTTCAAAAGCCAATGTCATAAGTACCAATGAGCAAAATGCTGCAAAGGAATTTGGGGATTTTATAGGTGCCTACTATCAATTTCATAATTAATTTGTATTAGGATGCCAATCAATATATATGCGCCCAATTTTCATAATACTTTGTGGTTCCTGATGAAGCCACACTGCGAAATATGTTAAACTGTATGGTCACTCTCACAGTATGGTCTCCCAACAACTGTATTTTATATATATATACAGATAGATAGATAGATAGATAGATAGATAGATAGATAGATAGATAGATAGATAGATATAGGATGATTCTTTTACATGGGACTAACTTTGGTGATGTGAGAGCTGGTATACAGAGGAATGGATATGCATCACTGTGCCATCATATCACTCGTGCTGTAATTGATGGTAGGCACTGTTAATATCCCAGTATTTCTTGGTAATTGTTTTTGGTTATGTGATGGGATGTGGTGCCCCTGAAAGTGGTGATGAAGTTGGTTAATAGGGATCTTGGATTGCCCAAGCATTTGGAGGAGGCTGTTTCAAATTTACGAAGATATAAAGAAAATTGCAATCCAGGGAGACATTTGTATTACTACAGTACAGCTTTGGAATTGTCCCTGGATGCACATTCATATCTGCAGCTCATCATCTCTGGTCCCCAAGCAGATGTTATAAATCTATGGGAGCCATTGATACATTAATAGTATGCGAAAGCTCATGGATCATTAATTAGCAGACTTACCTCTTGGAAAACAAGGAAAGGAAAAGCTGTGAATGGCCAAAATCAATAAAACAACATTGCGTATAACATAATCTATAAAAGAACCCAGCATGCCAAGGGAATCAAAAGTAGGCCACAAAAAGGATGAATGATCATGTGAAAACCTAAATCCTGCAAAAATGGATGTTTGTTACAGGACAGAATGAAAATGTAGCAACTGCCACATAAAGTAATTGATTTTGATAAGTTTGTGAAGCAGGCACAAATGTAGAACCTCTCTGCTGTATTAGTGTAAATGCAATGTTTGCACTATTTCTGCAGTATTTGGTATTTGATCATTGCCCTCCGGTTCTTTTTCTTTCTAGGATACAGAAGCCTCTGGTACATTTGCTGGTGGAGATGATTATTTCAGCTTCATCAATCAAGTCCACAGTCGGCACCTTGAAAAACTGCTGAAGAATCCAGGAGGTCGAAATCAAAAGTCATAAAGACCCCAGGCCCACTTCAACTGAACTATACATTTGTATGCACCTAGTGTGAAGACTGTGACGATGGCAATATGCATTAGGAAAGCTCATGGGTTCTTGGCAGGTTGAACCACTGGAACCATTGTTCGACTTATTACCATTTTATTCCAGTGTCCCCAAGGGGACAAATTGACATAAGGTACCAGAAGGGGTTTTCCTTAATGTTTTGCCTGTAGCAAACCTGACAGTCCTACTATTTATTATTACAGGTACTTATATAGCGCTGCCAATTTACACAGCACTTTACATATATAGTACATTCACATCAGTCCCTAACCCTCAAGGGGTGTACAATCTAAGGTCCCTAACTCACATTCATACATGCACATACTAGGGCCAATTTAGACAGGAGCTAATTAACCTACCAGCATGTCTTTGGAGTGTGGGAGGAAACCAGAGTACCCTGAGGAAACCCAGGCATGGAGGGAACATGCAAACTCCAGGCAGGTGGTCCCATGGTTGGGATTCAAACCAACAACCCTAGTGCTGCCAGGCGGAAGTGCTAACCATTTAGCCACTGTGTTGCTCACACTAGTCTATACCCTCCCTATGGGCAGCAATCTCTCATGAACCACTTCTTCTCTTACATCTCATTCCTATTGGTGTTGTAGGTCAGTATGATATGCTTTGGGTACTACGCCACTATGTTGCATTAATTGGGAAGAACTTTGGCTTGGTTTTAGTGTATACAATGCCAATAACAAGCCAGAGTCATGTCCAATTAATGCAGCTTGCTAATTTAGTCCCCAATGTAATGAAAAAAAATAAGTAAGAGTAATGCCTGTATCTTACAGTCAGAGCATCTCAGAACACTAGTAAAATATGGGGTCAATAGGTTCTGGCAGTAAAAAGTTGGTGCAGCACACTGTGGGCAAATTATTTCTTATAGTCGAGTCTCTCTCTGTACCATAGAACACACTTTAAAAAAAATGTATAACGTGAAAATGTATAACAGTGGATTGTTGGTGTAACGCAGATGTTCTCCACCAGTGGTAGGTGTACATTGGTAGGTACTCCTGACAGGTTCAGGGGTGATTGCATACATAAAATATATATTGTTTTAGTGTAGAGTAATAGCAAATATGTTTTAATTTTATAAACATACATGTGTCCTGAAAAAAAGTTTGTGAACCCTTTGGAACTATCTGGATTTCCAAATGAATGGTGTGGTCTTCAACTAAGTCACATTGACAAATAAACACTGTAACAGGAGTCAGAAGTATTGGATTTTTCTTTTTCTTTTATGTTATGAAATTGACAATCTCTAATCCAGATGCAGTGTGTGACAAAGTCAAAGTATACTGCATAATTTGGTTTGTGAGTTCCTATGTTCCCGCAGGGGGTAGGATATGAGGCTGCACTCAGTAGGTGCCATATACATTGTTGTATACAGTACCAGGTACAGTCAGACACCTCGGCATTACCTGAATTTGAGCTGAGATCTCTGGCTGAATTCAAAGTACCAGACAACAAAAAGGTGTCAGACTGTTCAGAGCTTACTCCAGTGATGGACAGAGGAGCTCATGGCTGCAGGTCTCCTTAGAAGGAGACTACAAAATACATGGAACTGCTGATACAGGCTTTGCTTTCTACACTGCTGGGACTTGAAGTTCTGTGTGGCATTCTGGACCCTGGGACTTCACTTAATCCTTTGCTCTTCCTTCAGCTGCTGCCTGTCTGGCCCTGAAGCTGAGGCCAAGACTTGTAGCCCTCCTAGGACCTATGGACTTTGCTGTACCAGATTGTGGCCTGCTACTTACTGTACCCGGATTGTTACCCTTTAAGTCTGGACTAAGTCCTTCTTGTACCGGATTGTTGCCCTTTAACTCTGGACTAAGTCCTTCCTGTACCGGATTGTTGCCCTTTAACTCTGGACTAAGTCCTTCCTGTACCGGATTGTTGCCCTTTAACCCTGGACTAAGTCCTTCCTGTACCGGATTGTTGCCCTTTGACTCTGGACTAAATCCTTCCTGTACCGGATTGTTGCCCTTTGACTCTGGACTAAATCCTTCCTGTACCGGATTGTTGCCCTTTGACTCTGGACTAAATCCTTCCTGTACCGGATTGTTGCCCTTTGACTCTGGACTAAATCCTTCCTGTACCGGATTGTTGCCCTTTGACTCTGGACTAAATCCTTCCTGTACCGGATTGTTGCCCTTTGACTCTGGACTAAATCCTTCCTGTACCGGATTGTTGCCCTTTGACTCTGGACTAAATCCTTCCTGTACCGGATTGTTGCCCTTCGATTCTGGACTAAGTCCTTCCTGTACCGGATTGTTGCCCTTCGACTCTGGACTAAGTCCTTCCTGTACCGGATTGTTGCCCTTTGACTCTGGACTAAATCCTTCCTGTACCGGATTGTTGCCCTTTGACTCTGGACTAAATCCTTCCTGTACCAGATCGTTGCCCTTTAACTCTGGTCTAAGTCCTTCCTGTAACGGATTGTTGCCATTTAACTCTGGACTAAGTCCTTCCTGTACTGGATTGTTTGTCCTTTAACTCTGGACTAAGTCTTTCCTGTACCAGGTTGTTGCCCTTTAACTCTGGACTAAGTCCTTGCTGTACCGGATTGTTGCCCTTTGACTCTGGACTAAGTCCTTCCTGTATCAGATTGCTGCCTGTCCCTCATGCCTGAACTGTTGTCCTGTGACCCTGGACTGTGGCCTGCACACTGTGTCTGGATTGTTCCCTGTGATTCTGGACTTAAGTCCATGCTATACTAGATTGCTGCCCCGTGCCTGGACTTATCTCTTGATGTGTTGCCACTCTATTATATTTCTGCGCGTCCCTCTTTGTTTTGGAATTATTGCCCTATGGCCTTTCCCTTATCAGACTCCCAGTTTTTCAGCCTCTCAAAATAAAAAACCCCTTGGTCAGGGTCCCTAAATTCCTTCTTGTTCCCTCATGTGTTCTGTTCCACCCACACCTCTGTCACAAACACAATCTGCTTAAACTGATCAAATACAGACTGTATTTTCATATGTCTTTATTGGACACATTGGTTACAAATGTACAGTCCAGGGTGGAAAATTATGTGAACCCCTATATTTAGTAAGTGGTAGAACCTCCTTTAGCAGCTATAAACTGCACCAAATGGGCGCCACTAAGTGTAGTAATATAAAAAACTATTTTTAATAAGCCATAAGTATTACACTTATATAATACCAGGAGTGAGGAGCATGTAGGGACATAGATATCTCCGTCATAAGGGATCACAACCACTCCTATGCTGATATATCCATGGCAGCATGAGGGAACAGACACAGCCAGAGGACAAGCCAGACTACCGTACTTCACAGACTTACAACTTCCATCATCCAATCATGTGTCAGCAAAAATGCTGTTTTTTTTGTTTTTTTTTTCATTATCTTTGCATGTGATCAAATATTCTATGCATAATAAGATTTCATCGCATTCACTAAGCTCTGGGGAAAAAAATCCCTTGCAAGCTGAGCAGCCTATGTCACTTTAACCACTTGCCCTTCTCAGGATCCCCCCCCCCCTTCCTGACCAGCCATTTTTTGCGTTATATCGCTGCGTTACTTTAACTGACAATTGCGCGGTCATGCAACGCTGCACCCAAATTAAATTGACGTCATTTTTTCCAAACAAATAGAGCTTTCTTTCGGTGGTATTTGATCACCTGTGAGTTTTTTATTTTTTGTGCTATAAAAAAAAGGCCGGCAATTTTGAGGGAAAACATTTATTTTTGACTTTTTGCTATTAAACATGTCCAGTAAAAAAATGTAAAAAATCAAATTTCGTCATAAATTTAGGCCAAAATGTATTCTGTTACATGTTTTTGCTAAAAAAAAAATATGTGTAAATTAATTGGTTTATGTGAAAGTTATAGTGTTTACAAATGGCGGTATAGATACTTTTTTTTTTGTTTAATTTTTAAAAGTAATGGCAGTGATCAGCGACTTATAGCGGGACTGCGGTGAGCATTCTGACACTGGGGGGAACTGACTTGGTGTCACCGACATCCCCAGTGACACCAATACAGTGATCAGTGTTAATAAAAAGCACTGACACTGTACTAATGGCACTGGGCAGGAAGGGGTTAACATGTGGGGCAATCAAAGGGTTAACTGTGTGCTGTTTTACACTGTGTGACTGTGCTTTACTGTAATCACACTGCTTTGTATGGCTCTGCTATGCAGAGCCATGCAAAGCAGTGTGCAGGAGCTGACAGGGGAGAGAACTGTTTTGTTTACAAACAGTTCTCCCTTTGTTGAAGATGGTCCGCAATCATCCGGCGCCAGTGAGTATTCCCCTCCCGGGACCCAGTGATTGAAAGCCGCAGCCACGAATGGCAGCACGGGTAGGGCGTGATTTTGCGCACCCGTGCCGCCCTGTAGCAGTATTACTGCTATAGGGCGGACAGGAAGTGGTTAAAAAATCAACCCCAATTACTGTAATATTTTGTTCTTATATAGAGGGTCACATCATTTTCCATCAAGAACCTTGACTGAGCCGTGTTTTTACAGATAAAACACAGAACATAAAGATATGATGATGATGACGATGATTTTGCATTCATTTGTTAAATAGTTATCCTATAATTATTGGTATAGATGAAGTTCAGACCCCACAATAGGAATCATTCATGCAGAAATCCAGATAATTTCAAAGTTTTTCTTGAAACTGTAAGCCTAGAAAATTTCTCTATGCAATTGGGAATAATGGCGATATACAGTTGTGTTCAAAATAATAGCAGTGTGTTGAAAAAAGTGAATAAAGCTCAAAATCCTTCTAATAGCTTTTATTTCCATACACACAAATGCATTGGGAACATGACACATTCTATTCCAAATCAAAACATGAAGAAAAATATATCACATTTGTGTTGTTCCTCTAAAACAATTGAAGAAAAGTGAATATTAGACTGTTCAAAAAAATAGCAGTGTTTGTATTCTTCTTTACAAACTCAAACATTCACTATATAAACTGAAAAATATTCGAAGATTTTGCTTTCCTTTGAATCACTTAATGAATATTTAGTTGTATTAGCACTGTTTCTGAGAACTGCTGTACATCTGTGTTGCATGGAGTCAACCAACTTCTGGCACCTGTGATCAGGTATTCCAGCCCAGGATGATTGGACTACATTCCACACTTCTTCTCTATTTCTTGGTTTTGCCTCAGAAACTGCATTTTTGATGTCACCCCGCAAGTTTTCTATTGGATTAAGATCCGGGGATTGGGCTGGCCTCTCCATAACGTCAATCTTGTTGGTCTGGAACCAAGATGTTGCACGTTTACTGGTGTGTTTGGGGTCGTTGTCTTGTTGGAACACCCATTTCAAGGGCATTTCCTCTTCAGCATAAGGCAGCATGACCTCTTCAAGTATTCTGATGTATTCAAACTGATCCATGATCCCTGGTATGCGATAAATAGGCCCAACACCGTAGTATGAGAAACATCCCCATATCATGATGCTTGCACCACCATGCTTCACTGTCTTCACAGTGTACTGTGGCTTGAATTCAGTGTTTGGGGGTCGTCTGACAAACTGTCTCCGGCCACTAGACCCAAAAAGAACAATCTTACTTTCATCAGTCCACAAAATGTTGTGCCATTTCTCTTTAGGCCAGTCAATGTGCTCTTTGGCAAATTGTAACCTCTTCAGCATGTCTTTTTTTCAACAGTGGGACTTTGCGGGGGCTTCTTGCAGATAGCTTGGCTTCACATAGGCGTCTTCTAATTGTAACAGTACTCACAGGGAACGTCACACCTTCTTTGATCTTCCTGTAGCTGATTGTTGGCTGAGTCCTTGCCATTTTGGCTATTCTTCTATCCATTTGAACGGTAGTTTTTCGCTTTCTTCCACGTCTTTCAGGTTTTGGTTGCCATTTTAAAGCATTTGCGATCATTTTAGCTGAGCAGCCTATCATTTTCTGCACTTCTTTATATGTTTTCCCCTCTCCAATCAACTTTTTAATCAAGGTACGCTGTTCTTCTGAACAATGTCTGGAACGACCCATTTTCCTCTGCATTTCAGAGAGAAATGCACTGTAACCAGCATGTACAACATTTGTTGCCTTCCTTCCTTCAATAAGGGCAATAATTGCCACCTGTTTTTCAAAGAATGAATGACCTCACTAATAGAACTCCACACTGCTATTATTTTGAACACGCCCCTTTCAATTAGTGATTCAATTACACAGAATCAGCAGCATGCATGTCATGACTGTTGGGTCTGTTGGATTTCTATTACTCTACTACACCTGCTAGTAAATTATTTGCCATGTAGAAATATCATTTCTACCAAAAACAGTGAATGATCAGGTTAGTGATGTCTGACTGCTATTATTTTGAACACAACTGTATGTACACATACTTTAGTTTTAGGTGACCACAGGGTATTTATTATTAACTGGTATGTATTTTAATAATGATTGAAAACATTTGGTGTATCAGACAGATCCTTTGTGAAACACAGGCCTTTATTTACAAAGGAGTGAAGTTATAGGCAATGCAGTGAAACACTAGGCAATAGCAACCAATCATAAACCATTTCATTGTCCTGTGCGTCATAGCCTAATGAAAGCTGTAATCTGATTGGTGAGTGCAGGTTACTGCACTTTTTTTGTTTGATATGCACCATAGTGTTTATTGGTAATAGCAGTTTGGTGAGTTTGTCAATAAATCACAATCTACTTTACTGGTGTACTTGTCTATTTAATGATGACAAAGAACAATGAAGGTCCGCATATCTCTTCAATGGGGCCTCAGACAGCAATAAAATATTCTATATCTTGTAGGCAGGTGCAGGTAGCTAGTCTGCCACTAGGTGGCTCTGTGCCAGAATAGTGTCTGATTACCGGGGCCTTTTTTTCAGTGGGAACACAATTCCGGCACCTCCAGCACTGAATGTATATAATAGCAATGGGTGCTGGCTCCTGGGGGATCTATTGTTTAGGGATGGGTCCAGTGTTGCTGGGGGGCTAGGGTTCTTATGTCCCTGGAGGGGGGCAATTTTTGCTGGGAGGGATCTACTGTTGGAGGGAGGGGCTTTAATTTTGGCTGCTGGAAGATCTATTGTTGCTGGTGGGAGTCTATTGTTTGTGTGGATGATCTATTGTTACTGGTGGATGTCTATTGTTTGTGTGGATGATCTATTGTTACTGGTGGGTGTCTATTGTTTGTGTGGATGATCTATTGTTACTGGTGGATGTCTATTGTTTGTGTGGATGATCTATTGTTACTGGTGGGTGTCTATTGTTTGTGTGGATGATCTGTTGTTACTGGTGGGGGCCTATTGTTTGTGTGGATGATCTATTGTTACTGGTGGGGGTCTATTGTTTGTGTGGATGATCTATTGTTACTGGTGGGTGTCTATTGTTTGTGTGGATGATCTATTATTACTGGTGGGTGTCTATTGTTTGTGTGGATGATCTATTGTTACTGGTGGTATTGTTTGTGTGGATGATCTATTGTTACTGGTGGATGTCTATTGTTTGTGTGGAAGATCTATTGTTGCTGGTGGGGTCTATGTTTTGTGGAGGAGCTATTGTTACTGGCGTTGGGGTCTATCGTTTGTGTGGAAGATCTATTGTTAACGGTGGGAGTCTATCATTTGTGTGGAGGGTCTATTGTCGCTAATGGGGGTCTATTGTTTGTGCGGATGATCTATTGTTGCTGGTGGTGGTCCATTGGTTGTGTGGAGGATCTATTGTTGCTGGTGGGAGTCTATTGTTTGTGTGGAGAATCTATCGTTGCGGATGTGAGTCTATTGTTTGTGTGGAGGATCTATTGTTACTGGTGGGGTCCATTGGTTTTTGTGGATGATCTATTGTTACTGATAGGGTATATTGTTTGTGTGGGGATCTATTGTTCCTGGTGAGGTCTTTTGTTTGTGTGGATGATCTATTGTTCCTGATGGGTATTTTGTTGCATGGGGTCTATTGTTGCTGGGGGGATAAATTGTTCCTGGAGAGATCTATTGTTGGGGGGCAGCACTATTGTTGCTGGCTGCAGGGGATCTATTTTACTGATTTTCCTGTTATCATTAACAAATTCCATACAAATTACTTAGTTGCACAAAATGATACTTGGTTCTATTTTCTGTAAAAGGGGCGGTAATGGGAGGTGGCTAGGAGGTGGAACGAATGGATGGTGCTAGGAGGTGGGTAGGGGGCGAAGACAAAGGATGACATGGAAGGGGAAGTACCTGCACCTATTCTCTGAGAAAAAAAAGTCCTGCTGATTACAGCAGACAGTGTGATCGGGTTCTGGGCCCCTTGTAGGTACAGCCCTCGTGATGTCATGGGTGGGGCAGCACCCCTATATAAGCCAGGTGGGGCGCAGCCTTATGCTGGCCATACATGGGTCGAAATTCGACCGATTTTTCGTCCGAAAATCAGACCTAAGAATAATCGGCCCATTATCATTCTGTAAGTAGGTCAGTGGCACCGGCTGATTTCTGTGGTTCCTCCCCTCATATGCGCATGAGCCGTGACCTGGAAGAAACAGAAGTTTCGCCTGTTATATGGGGGTGAACTTTATGACTTGGTTGGCCAATTTTTTAAATCATTGATGGCACCATCGGATCACTGAGCAAATGATGTTTTTGATTTTTGGACTAAAAATTATTCGACCCATGTATGGCCTGCATTAGAGCAGATGGGCCATGGGAGCCAAGTACCCCGCACCTATGCAGATGTAGGCAGCACAGCCAAGGCCCTTCTCAGGGCAGAAGTCCCAGGAAACGTGTACAGAGTTCAGTAGGAGCAACTGCAGCAACCCTGCCTCTGGAATGACTAAAGCAGAGTTGTGAGCTGGATACCTAAAGCCCAGTGGGCAAGTCAGAGCCCTCTGCGTGAGTACTAATGACTCTGGGAGAGAAAGTAACTGCAGGGAACATACCTGGCTAGGTAGAGCTGTGGAGTGGGACTTGAAGGGAGAGACTGCTGTTGCTAAAGTGCTGCATATACTTTCACATGTGACTGCTGCGGACTGTCCATGCAACAACAATGTGATTGACTATGTAATGTCAAGTGACTCGAGAATGTATGTGAATGAGATGTGACTGTTATGCCATTTCCTAAATACCATCAGTAAAGTGCAGCAACCACATTCATGTGTGGACATTCTTTTCTTGGGGAATAAAGGTCAATAGGCAGGAATGTCCTCTGGAGGCATCTGGCATGGAGTGGGCACAATATGGCAAAGGGTTCATCCTCAGCAGGAGGGACAGTGTTCTAGCAGGACACGAGCTGGGGTAGGACTTGTGCTCATTACTAGCCAGTCGCAAAGTTCCTTTTACATCCTCTTCTGCCTCACTTTTGAGTAATTTTTCTGTGCTTTACTGAGCTGCATCAGGTTATTGTAGCATTGTAGTCTGTAGTATTCTGACATCTACTGGTGGTTTAGAGGCACTACAAATTAGTTGAGTTCTAGCTAGCCCCTCCCTGTATGACCTCAACCATTTGATAGTTTGACAGTTCAGTTGAGAGTAAAAGTCACTGTGACAGTGATCATTCCCAGCATGCCTTGAATGCAACTGTTGTGGGAAACCGCTAAAGTGGAACTACGCTGCATCTGAGCAACACAAGCCAAAAACGCTATTAAAGTGGAATTCCAGATGAAAAAAAATAAAATAAAATTCAGCAGCTACAAAAACTATACAAAAACTGTAGCTGCTGACTTTTAAAATACAGCCACTTACCTGTTCCTCAGTCCAGCAGTGTCCTCACCACCGCTGGTTTCATCGGCCGTCTTCTCTTTCTGGCGCTGGCATCTTTAGTGTGGGCACCCGCCTGTGACAGCTTGCGGCTTCACAGATGGGTGCCCACTGCACATGTGCGAGAAGCTCTGTGCTTTGTGAATGGCCCTGTAATCTTCTGGGAACTATTACGTGTCACAGAAGACTATGGGGACGGATGGGGGGAGGGGGGGAGACAACTTCCACTTCCAATCGCCTAGGCGATCGCAGCGGAAGTGGGAGCGGGTACCTGTCAAATTCGAGTACCCGCTCCTCAAAGGTGCCAATCCTTAATAGGGAGTGGGGGACAAAGGCATAAAGCGGAACTTCCCATTTTGTATGTAAACAATACAGATCTCTCCCCTGTCAGCTCCAGCATACTGCTTTGTATGGCTCTGCATAGCACAGCCAAACAAAGCAGTGTGCTTACAGTGTAAAGCACAGACACACAGTTAACCCTTTGATCTCCCCACATGTTAACCCCTTCCTGCTGTCTCGTGCTTTTTATTAGCACTGATCACTGTATTGGTGTCACTGGGGATGTCAATGACACCAAGTCATTTCCCCCCCAGTGTCAGAATGCCCACCGCAGTCCCACTATAAGTCGCTGATCACTGCCATTGCAAGTAAAAAAAAAAAATTCCAGTATTTGTAAATGCTATAACATTCATGTAAACCAATTAATTTACACATATTGGGATTTTTTTTTTTAGCAAAGACATGTCGCAGAATACATGTTGGCCTAAATTTATGACAAAATTTGATTTTTTTTTACTGGACATGTTTAACCTCCTCGGCGGTATGATTATTTCCGATTTTTTGTGCTGAAAGCGGTATCATTATTTTGCATGGAAATATGTAGTTTTTTATTGTAGGCTGTCATTTTTAGGAATAACTCACTGAAATCTGTACGAACAAGAGTCTAGTAAACATCCCGGGTATGATAAAATTTGAAACATGAAATCATAAATTATAATTTAATAAATAATCATAAAAAATAATAATATAATAATAATAATAAATTGAATTCAATAATATAATCAAACCAAAAACACTGAAATTTTAAATATAGCGCCAAGTTCGCACATCGCTGAGTAAAGTTGCAAAATCATTTTCAGTGTCTGATGACGAATTTCCCCACGAATCATTATCACTCAATTCTGCAAGTAGTTTTGATTTACTATCGCTGTTCTCTAGCCGGTCTAAAACCGCTTTTGCCCTAAAGGGACGCTTTTTGGATGTCATGGACATTTCTAACTTTCCTGGCAGAAAGAACAGTCAAAATGTAGACAGGGCACAGGACAAAGCACAAAATGTATGTGAAATGGTTTGATACAGTAATGTTTTACTATGTAATAATCATTTTAAAAAAATGACATTTTTTAAAAATGTCAAATTTGCTGTCGGTTCTCCCTGAGCAACGCCGCATGGTAAGCCCGAGTGTAGCTCGGGGTTACCCTCTTGGTACTCAAATTTTACCCCGAGCTACACTTGGGAATACTGCTAAGGAGGTTAATAGCAAAATTTCAAAAATATTTTTTCTCAAAATTGTCGCTTTTTTTTTATAAACCAAAAAATAAAAACCGCACAGGCGATCAAATACCACCGAAAGAAAGCTCTATTCATGGGGACAAAAGGACGTAAATTTAATTTGGGTGCAGTGCTGCATGACTGCGCAATTGTCAAAGTAACGCAACTCCATAACACACAAAATGGCCTGGTCAGGAAGGGGGGCAAATCCTCCGGGGGGCAAGTATTTAACAGACCAAGCTGTCCAGACAAAGTAGCAGTTAGACAAACCATGTACCACTGATGGGGTGCCTATAATGATCAGCTTTATGCAAAACTTTTATGGCAAAAGGAAATTAAAAATAGTTCCCGTAACGACTTGATGGCCTGGTCAGGAAGGTGGGGGGAATCCTCTGGAGGGGAAATTGGCTAAAATCGCTTAGTGCCTTGTATGCATTGAAATGAACCTGTGTAAATAATGTGTTTGGTTTAAAGGGATGAGGTGACAACCCCAGCTGTCCTGTTCACCAGCACTTTGCCATCGTGCTCCTCCAGTATAATGTTAATAAACACATCTATCTTCACTTAGAAAAGAGAACTTTATTGGTGAGGTTCTGGAGTCATAACAAGGACTGGTTATGTCTGGCCACCTCTACCACAACTTGCACAACTCCAATAAAACTACACAAAAGCCCACAAGAAAAATGGCCGCCAAGTCCTCGCAGCCCGGAAGAACCACCAGGTCCCTTACGTCAGACGTACGTCGGATCGCTTCAAGGGACGGTTCCCGGAAGTGACGCTATTTTCCTGAGCCCTGAGAATCATAACATGCCAGACAAGCAGATCCTGATCGTAAGTGCCGACAGGGACGGGCTGTGGGGGGCATGGGACCACCTCGGGGATTGGAGTCATGGAGGGTTTATCTCCTTCTAGCTCTGCAGTCACTCTGCTTCCCTCCTGCCTGATTGCAAGTCCAGGAGGGGCTGGGTGAACCCATGGTCTATATCCAAGACCACCATGGTGTGAATGTTGTATTCTGGCACTGGCTTTAATGTAAACAAATTGCTTTTTTTTTCCCCTCCACACCTCCCACCATTATCGGGGCTCGTTCACACAGGCGGCTATTATTGCCGCCATTCTGAAAGACAACCAATATCGGATCGCTTTTCAGAGGGTGTTTAACATGCAGTGAGCAGGTGATGTGTTCCCTCCTCACCGTCTGCTTTAACCCACAGGGTGCATTGCACATGGTTGTGGCACAGCCCCATTCGTTTGAATTGGTCGCGTTCACCAGTGTTACCGCCCGCCGAATGCGCTGTGCTGTTTAACCCTTTCCCAGCAGCATCCATTTCTGCATTTTTTTTTTCCACACATTAAAAAAAAAAATAATTTTAGGCCTGAAGATTACAACCCCCAGACATGATATGTTTCCTGAAAGCAAATGCCCGGGAGAATGAAATGGTGGTTGTTCCAATTGTTTACATCACATGATTTTAGCGCAACAGTTTATGAAATGCAAACTTTCAGTAAAAAACACAATACCTAAATAAAGGTAATTTTAGGGCACACAAACACAATGTAGTACTAAATATTTTGGTATAATGTAAAAAATATTACGCTGAATGAGCAGATACTTTCCACGTCACGCTTAAAGCGGAACTAAACCCATCGATTCAAAGGATAAGTTCATAGTTTGGACAAAAATAAAAAAAGCACTTTTATTTTTCAGGTAAAAAAAATGTACATTTATTATTTTCGTCCAAAGGAGCCTGGAAAGCATTGCACCAGTGATCAGTAGATGGCTGGTGCCATGCAGGTCTCCTGCAGACCTGTCGGAATATCTGCTTGCTGTACGGGATGTATGGTCAAGCAGATTTTCTGACAGGAATCTTCAATTAACTACCACAGCACTCCACAGGGCCCTGGTAGGTCATTGAAATCTACAAGCCCACAGCTGCTAAGGCTGTTGGGACTTCCAGTTCATTCTTTCACGGAAGTCCAATAATGAATGATGCAGCCATGTGGGCGGAGCCCTGCAAGGCCATGCTGTTTTCAAATCTGACAGATAGTATGGGGAAAAGTTTCCTCGTATTATTTGTCAGGGAGGGGGAGATGCGGGCAGTCGGGTTACGCGTTACGGGTGGAACATGTGAAAAAAAAGGATGGAACATGTAACATGTTCCAAAGGTGAACTTATCCTTTAAGCTCCCGGTCACACTTGGCATTCAATTTGCATGCCATGCGACTTGCAAATCTTATGCCAAGTCGCACCCTATTGTCCGCTATTACAGCGTTCATATCAATGTGGTTCTGACTTGGTTGGAGCCGCACCGATTTCTAAAGTAGCACATGCACTACATTGATGCAGTTTGCATAGACATTTGTGTCAGATGTTTTGCTAATCGCACCTGAAATCAGCAGGTCACCTGACATTTAAATTATGCAACTTCACTGTAATGCAGGCCATGGACGGGTCGAAAACCAGCCGTTAAAAAAAAAAAAGAAAAAAAAAGAAAAATCGTTCATTCAATAGGCCGACTTTACCAACGGTAAAAAAAATCGGCCGATATTTGTCCCGTCTACGGCCGGCATTTAATTACTTCTGTCCCTGCAGAGAGCTCTGCTATTAAATTTGACATGAAAAAGTATTGCGGTTGCAACAATGTATCTATTTGTATCCATTTCGGATACAGATGTTTTTGTTTGGATACAAATAGATACATTGTTGCAACCGCAATACTTTTTCATGTCAAACATAATAGCGGACTGGAATTCTTCTTTTTCGTCTTCTTTTTCTTCTTCGCCTTCTTTTTCTTCGTCTTCTTTTTCTTCTTCTTGCAGGTCACCGCTCATGCGCAGATTTTTTATCCGTAAAACAATTGGCCGATTTGCCCATCATTGCCGGGAAAATCGACCGATCGGCAAAATCGGGCGATTTTTTTCCAACTTTACTGATAAAAAAAGTGCCAAAACCCTGAAAAACGGCCAACCAATTAACCCATTAACGGTGCGAAAATCAGCTGTTTTTTTTTTTTTTTTTTTCCCTCGGCAGAAAAATCGACCGATTTTCAACCCCTCAATGGCCTGCATAAGTCGCACGATTTCAAAGTTGGGCTTGATGTGACCGGGGGCTTAAAGTTTAAAAAAAAGTTACATTCTTGGCATGCTAACTGTCACAGTTGCTTGTGTTTCCATCCGAACTGTCAAACCATCAAATGGCTGGAGTCATAACTGATCCCCTGCTGAGCAGAGCGGGAGGATGATGCACCCATTCTGTGGGTGGCCGCTGTCCGTTTATACCCCCGACTACCTTCTAATCCCATCCACTTACAGAAGAGGACAGATCCCCTTCTGTTTTGTTTGTTTTTTTTTTTAAACCTGGAGGTAGGAATGATAAACACAAATGGAAACACAAATCTGTTTATACCCCTGGTCAATAGAGATGAATGGACCTTCCAATCAGGTCCTCCTGGGAAACTGATAGACGGACCTGATTGGAACTGCCGTATTATTATTATTATTCAGTATTTATATAGCGCCAACAGATTGCTCAGTGCTTTACATTATAGTGGGGGACAATACATGAGACAATACAGTAACAATACAATACACGAGGGGTTCAAGGGCCCTGCTCCTTGGAGCTTACAATTAGGAGCCCTAAGAGGAACTTCAATCAAAAAGTGGAATCTGGCTGTTGCATTCCCTCCCCCCAGCCTGCAGTAACTGAGTAGCAGGATTTTGTGTGTGTGTGTGTGGGGGGGGGGGGGGGGGAGTTGAGTGCTGATATTTATTGGCATCAGCTCCCACTTCTGCAATCTTAGCCTAGGCTAGAATGACATCCTTGCCCTCCCCCCTTGTCGCATGCCCCAGAAGGCTGCAGGACCATTCACAGTGTGCCACAGGAGCTTGCACATGTACAGTAGGGAGCCGGCTGTTGTTCCTCTGGAAGCCATGGTGGCACCAAGGGCCTGCAATGGTAAGAAGTAGTTGCTGTGGGAAGACAGCTCTGGACCCTAGACACTGGTAAGTACTTGATTTTTTCAACTCTCTACTCTCGCCACCCCCACCTCCACCCAGCACCTCACTCACTGCCCTTGAGATTGCCAATCACTTCAAAAACAAGATTGACACAATTCGCAAGGACATTGCCGCAACTCACACGCCTTCTCAACCCGTCCCCTCTCACACAGCTACCCCCTCATCCCCCCTCCCCCTCGACATAACCCACAGGGACTTCGTCGCTGCTCAAACTCCCTCCAACCCCCTTCCCCCTCACTCAGCTACCCCCTCTACACCCCTCTCCCACGGCCCCACCACTGCTCTGACCTCCTCTCCCACCCCACCCTACATTCCTCATACTGAAGCTCCCCCAACACTCCGCACCTTTGACCTTACTACCATCGAAGAAGTCTCCAAGATCCTCTCTGATGCCCGCCTCACCACCTGCCCCCTTGACCCTATCCCCACACAACTCCTACAACCTCCCTCCCCCTCCATCCTACGCTCCCTCACCCACATCTTCAATCTCTCCCTCTCCTCCGGCACTTTCCCTTCCCCTCTGAAACATGCACACATCACCCCCATACTTAAAAAGCCCTCCCTGGACCCCAATGACCCGAACAACCTCAGACCCATCTCCCTGCTCCCATTTACATCTAAACTCCTCGAGCGCCTAGTCTACGCCCGCCTATGCTCTCACCTCAACGACAACAACCTCCTCGATCCCCTACAGTCCGGCTTCCGTCCCCTACACTCCACCGAAACTGCCTTACTCAAACTCTCCAACGACCTGCTAACCGCCAAAGCTAATGGCCACTATTCAGTGCTCCTACTCCTTGACCTCTCTGCGGCCTTTGACACAGTCGACCACCCCCTCCTCCTCAAAAAACTACACTCCCTCGGCCTCAGAGATTCTGCTCTCTCCTGGCTCTCATCCTACCTGTCACAACGCTCTTTCAGCGTTACCTATAATGCCACCACCTCCCTCTCACTCCCCCTCTCTGTTGGGGTCCCCCAAGGCTCTGTCCTCGGGCCCCTTCTCTTCTCCTCTCCATCTACACCTCCTCCCTTGGCCAACTCATACACTCTCACGGCTTCAACTACCACCTCTATGCCGACGACACACAAATCTATCTCTCAACCCCCCACCTCACCCCCTCGGTCTCCGCCCGAATCACACACCTGTTGAGCGACATATCAGACTGGATGTCGCTCCACTTCCTTAAACTGAACCTCTCCAAAACCGAGTTTCTTGTCTTCCCTCCAGCCCGGACACCACCCCCCATTGACTTCTCCATCATGTCCAACAACGCCACCATCAAACCCGCCCCGCAGGCCAGAGTACTTGGTGTCATTTTGGACTCCAACCTATCCTTCCAGCCCCAAGTCCACTCTTTAACAAACTCATGCAGACTCCACCTCCGCAACATCGCCAAAATCCGCACGTTCCTAACTCCAGAAACCACTAAACAGCTCATCCACTCCCTCATCATATCACGACTCGACTACTGCAACTCCCTCCTCACTGGCCTGCCTCGCCGCTGGCTATCCCCGCTTCAGTCCATCCTGAATACGGCTGCCAGACTCATTCACCTTTCCAACCGCTCCGTTTCCGCCACCCCCCTCTGCCAATCCCTCCACTGGCTTCCGATTGCGCAACGGATCAAATTCAAAATCCTAACGCTGACGTACAAAGCTGTCCACCATACTGCCCCGAACTACATCACTGACCTAATATCCAAGTACCGCCCAGCACGCACACTCCGCTCCTCACAAGACCTCCTTCTCTCTAGTTCCCTGGTCTCCTCCTCCCATGCCCGCCTCCAGGACTTCTCCAGGGTGTCACCCATCCTCTGGAACTCCCTGCCCCAACCCATCAGATTATCACCTACTCTCCTCTCCTTTAGGCGCACCCTGAAAACCCATCTCTTCAGGGAAGCCTACCCCGCCCCCTGCTAACTTGCCGACCTCCTCCACTCTTCCTACCACTCCATCCCCCACAGCTATCTCCTCCTGTGCCACCATCCCCTCCCTCCTAGATTGTAAGCTCGAAAGAGCAGGGCCCTCGATCCCCTCATGTTTTGCATTGTATTGGTATTGTTCTGTCACATGTTCTGTCCCCCTTTGTAATGTACAGCGCTGAGCGAACTATTGGCGCTTTATAAATACTGAATAATAATAATAATAATAATATGTCAGCGGCTATGGTATTTGCAGCTGCTGACTTAAAAATAAAAAACAAAAAACAAAACTGAAGTTCTTGTGTGATTTTTGCCATGCCCTTGGAGCAATGCATCATAGCCATGGCATATGTACAGTCCTGAGTGCTACATTTAGAGAAAATAAAACCACTCTCCATTAAAGGTTTCCTGGAAGTTTATTCAAATGCACAGACTGTTCCACTTGGTGCTGTAACCTCGGTTTCACTCCATCCACAGCTTATTCATAGCCCTGATTCACTGCATTTCTGTGTTTGAGGGGGTGGTACAACTGAAGCTCTACCACCTGCTTTTACCACCACTTGGCCACCACTGTGCGCAACCCCTAAGAGGAGGCAGAGGGATGCCTTTTGGCTGAAAGTATATAGGCAAGGGACACACTGCCAGCTACATCAACCAAGAAGGATAAAAACACACAAAATATTGGTCTAAAGTGTATCCTAATCAAAAACCTTTTTTCTCTCATTTTGGATAGAGTAGGAAATTGGTAAAACCACTTCGTTTTTTTTTTTTGGTCATCTCTGTCCCACTAGAGAGATTTCTCTTCATGAACATTGCTGTCTGTCTCAGTGACTATTATCACCGAAACAGACAGCAAAGGAAAATCCTCGAGTAAGAGCTGAGGAGAAATCTTCCAATACAAGCAAATTTTCCAATGACAACTGCTTTAGATGGGAAGCTCCCTTAAATTTGGGGAAATTTACTCTTGCTTCCTGTTACATCTACAAGGCAAGAAGTGAAGGGAAATCTCTCCAGTAGGACACAAGCAGCAAAAGAATAACCAGATAGGGCCATGGGCAAATCAGAAGTGGCTGCTCAATGGGTAGCATTGAGAGATGTGGGACCGGGAGGACGCAGAGACGATAGCAGCACCAGCAGACAGATTGGTGGGACAGCTTTGTATGTCATTTCTGGAGGAGCAAATGGGTAGGTCAGTACAGTTCTTACTGTAGCTTAAAAATCATGTGTCAGAGGTCTCCTGAAATCTGACAGTTATTACCTGCCTGACCTCACACATACACCTTCTTTTTTGGAAAGTGAAGTGCCATCTTAAATTTGTGCTGCGCTCCACTGTGAATAAATTATTATTATTCTGAATTATAATTATTATTTTGAAAAAAAAATCAATATTTAAATACAAGTGAAATTTAATAAACCTTATTGTATTTTTAAAGTGCAATATGTGCTGTTATAAAATATATTACTATAAATAATCAATTTAAGATGCCCCAAAAATATTTTTATATAGTGAAAAAATATTACCTGGATAAAAATAAAAAATATTAAAAATAAAAAATATCAAGTGTATTAAATAATTAGTGTTCCATTCACATAATGGTGTCCAAATCAATAAATAAAAAAAAATTTAAAAAAATGTCCACTCTGTGATTGTAATCAGAATATAAATGAATATTTCTTAATTATGCGCTCACCTTAATTTTATCCAAACTGTAAAGTTAGGCTAAAATAGCTTTGTGTCCTTATGTGGACAAGAAGGTGATTTTCATGCTTTGACCGTATTCCAAAACGATGGGTAGTTGGATGTAATATTGCACTTTACCCTGGACTTGCTGATCCCTGTTTGTATTATGGATGTATTTTCTCCCTCTGTCCTCCAGGGGTCTTTGCACTTCCTTCACCTCTCCTTTTTATTCCTCCATATTGTGGGTTATCATGCAAAATAATTAATATATAGTGCCTTATCCTTTTTCAAAATTATTTATTAGTGCTCCATATATATCCACTAACATTAATTAAAATTAATTACGCTTTTTGAAACAAGTTTTTCTTTTGTGTGTGCTTAGTACACTAACTGTACTCACCGTGTGTGTTCTCTGAATGGCTTTGTGATGTCAGAGCCCCTCCCCTACGCGTTACACCTCCGGGTCACGTGGCTTCATTGTAACTTGTAGGGGAGGGGCTCTGACGTCACGACGCCATTCAGAGAACATTATTTAAGAATAAATACTTTGCCACTTTAAGAATAAATATTCAGATTTATTCATAGTTTCTTTTTTTTCTGTTTAAACCCTGTTTTCAAACTACCAATGGACTTTATTTCATAACACACTTTTACTCCAGGTGTGTAAATCAAGCTTTGATATTTGTTTCTATACACAGGAGGAGGATGACCTTCAGTATGAAGAGGAGATCCTGCGTAACCCGTATTCAGTCAAGTGCTGGATGCGATATATTGAATTCAAGCAATCGGCTTCAGCACATGCACTTAACCTGATATACGAGAGAGCACTAAAGGAGCTGCCAGGAAGGTGAACAGAAAGATGATCTGCTTACAATCATTGCTATGCCTATCACTGATTTGTAGCAATGTCCTATTTTGATAAGATGTTTAAAGGACTTACTTAAAGTGGTAGTAAAGGCTAATATACCTAAGGTTTAAAACACTGCTTCCCCCTCCTCATACCCATGCTTCCTACAGTTTGTAAAATAACTTAAAAGAGAAGTACAGCCAAAGTTTGGCTGTACTCCTCCTGTGGATCACAGGAGTGCAGTTCATTCTGCACTCCTGTGACCTGTTTTCAGCTGACAGCGAGTTGAAACCTGCTTTTGGCTGACATCACTCAGCCAGTCCAGGCTTGGGAAAATCCCGACTTTAAACTCGGGATCCAGAGTCTGGAGTGGCTCCTGGCTTAGCCTTTCAGCGATCCGCTGAGAGCCTGAGCCAGCTGCTCCCTCCACCTCCACAGCCCAGTGCTCCAGTGAGTGCTGGGGGGGCAGAGCAGCTGTGAAAACAGACCGATGCTGCTTCCACCTAGGTAAGTATGATTTAAATAAGCCCAAAATCCCATGTTTCTCTTTTTATACTGTTTTTAGTGTTCTTTGGTGTGGTCACGTGATCTCTAAAATAATGTTTTTTTGTTTAATGTCCTTTGGTATGGTCACACGATCTCGAATCTGCATCTCCTCTGTGTTAGTGAGCAGTCTGACAAAGGGGCTAAATTCCCAGAGCTGTGACGTTACCTGATGGCTTCCATTGCCTCTTGTGTCAGCTGCAGCAGCCACCAACACAGGGGAGTCGCAGCTTAGAGATCGTATGACAGCATTAAAAGACTTATAAATGGTATTTACACAGAGAAACTGTAGTCAGCATGGGTATGTGGAGTGGGGAAAGCTGCATTTTAAGCCTTAAAAAGTAACTCCACTTTTGTTGAGGAAAAAAAAATATTCCTCTCTGGGTTATCCATGTACATCAAGGATTTCAACAATCTTTCTTGCATAGTCCTACCTTTTTTATTCTGAAGAAAGAACTGTTTGTTTGTCTGTGTCTATGTGCAGAGTGAATCTGTATGGGGGTGGATTCATAATTCTCAATCAGCTGCTGCACCTGCAGGGCTCTGAGGAAAGTTGCAGGGTCTGCATCCTTTTAGGATCGCTCTTTGGGAGTATCTCATCAAAAATGACATTTTTGTTGCAGGGGATGCCAAAAATCTGACTTGTATCTTAGTATAGACTTCTGGGAAAATCAGTGAGCCAATCACACAAGCAAAACATTTTTCTGGGGGCGTTCTGTAAACTTTCTGTGTACAGAATGCCTCCAGGTAGCCGTATTGCATTGCATTTTACAGAAAATGACAGTGCTGCAGATTGAAAAGGAAAGGTAATTTTTAATAACATTCAATCACAACATGTTGCAATTGTATGCATTATATTATTATTTTTTTTATTTGTTGTTTTTTTTCCCCCTCAAAAGTTGTGTTGCCCTGTTAAGTATATTAGCCCTACTTCCACTTGAACCCTAAGATAGAAGTATGGGAACTGCCAGTGATGTTTTTTTCAAGTGTAAGCCTTGGGGATGTTATCCTTATCTTTGCTGAATGGGTAAAATAAAGCAGATTTTCCTCAAGATCACTTTCATTGTCATCTCTGTTTAATATCCATTCACTGGAACTAAAGTTTTCATTAAAGCTTCAAGAAAATTGCTGTACATTCTGCTCTTATACAATCTGAAGCCTTTATATACAAGGCCTTATTGTTCATTGGGGGGCACTCCATAATTTCCTTTTCTAAAGTAAGCTTGAAAAGGTGATGTATTAACCTCCCTAGTGGTCTGATTATGTCAGTATTTCTGTGCTCAAGGCGGTAAATTTTTTTTGCATGGAAATATGTAGTTTTTTTATTGTAAGCCTGTAATTTTTAGGAATAACTCACTGAAATCTGTCCGAACAAGAGTCTAGTAAACATCCCGGGTATGATAAAATTTGAAACACAAAATCATAAATTATAATTTAATAAATAATCATAAAAAATAATATAATAATAATACATTTAATTCAATAATATAATCAAACCAAAAACATTGAAATTTGAAATATAGCGCCAAGTTCGCACATCGCTGAGCAAAGTCGCGTAATCATTTTCAGTGTCTGATGATGAATTTCCCCACAAATCATTATCACTCAATTCTGCAAGTGGTTCTGATTTACTATCGCTGTTCTCTAGCTGGTCTAAAACCGCTTTTGACCTAAAAGGGACGCTTTTTGGACGCCATGGATGTTTCTCAGTTTCAAGGCAGAAAGAACGGTAAAAATGCAGGCACAGGGCACAGGACAAAGCACTCGGGACAAAATGTATGTGAAATGGTTTGATACAGTAATGTTTTACTATGTGATTTTAGTGTATTTAGTGAATGTCACTTTTTAACATTTTTAAATTTCCCTCCAGTTACGTCCCCCGTACGTCCCGATGTCGCAGGGAACGGAACCTGGAAGACAGATTATTATTATTATAACACAGGATTTATATAGCGCCAACAGTTTGCTCAGCGCTTTACAATATAATGGGAGACAATACAGCGACAATACAGTTCAATACAAGAGGGAAAGGAGGGCCCTGCTCCTTGCAGCTTACAATCTAGGAGATGCTGGCATCGGCCGGAGGACATTGCCGGGGACACTGCAGGAAGGACATCGCGGGAGCGCAGGACAAGGTAAGTGCAGAAGAGATCCTGGAGCAACGCTGCAGTGTATTCCCGAGTGTATCTCGGGGTTACCGCTTGTGGTGCTGAAACTTTACCCCGAGCTACACTCGGGAATACCTCCAGGGAGGTTAAGATAGTCTATGTCTTTATGAAGAAATTGCTTCTCCTTTCCCTGACGGTGGGGACTTGTTCGTGTTTGTTTTGCTGAGGTTTGGGAGGTAGTTGTCAAAGCGACATTTTCTTCCATTCTCCCTGTAGATAAGGAAAATGGCCAGCAGTAGGGAGTTTCATGACAATGTGACCTCTGATGGCCATTGTGGAGTAATGCTGAAAGCAGTTTACATTATAACACACAACCACTTTAATGGACCAGTTTAATGTCCTTGTACCAGTTCAACATAGTCTCATTTTTTTTTTAAACGTTTTTTTTCTTCTAGTTACAAATTATGGTATGCTTACCTAAAACAGCGCAGGAAGCAGGTGAAGAGGCGATGCCTAACCGATCCAGCCTTTGAAGAAGTAAATAATTGCCATGAGCGAGCTCTTGTCTTCATGCACAAGGTAAAACTTTTAATGAGGACTGGATAATTACCAGGTTGACAATGTGCTGAACAATTGCCAGCTGCCACCTGATGTTTTGAACCATTTCATTGTTTCCAATGAAATTCCTCCAGAAATACTATCTGCCTAGAATTTCTGTTTCCTCTCTGTGTTTTCATGAGTTTTCTCTGGGTAGTTGGATTTCCTTCCAAAGCCCACAGACACACTGAAAGAGTGATTGAAACTTGACCATATCAGTCGATTTTTGTACTTGTGGAAGAGTTGCAGGAACACGCGTCTTGTGAATGGTTCTGTGTGCTTCATATAAATGTGCGCAATATGTTGGCACCACATAGGTAAATAGACAAGAATTTTTCTACTATGGATAACACCTTCAGTTCCAATTCGTATTTCTGTTTACAATCTGTTAAGATCTCTTTCCACTTATGGCTTCCCTGCTTTTCAGCATTTTCTTGACTGTCTTCAATTCTATTTTTTTTTTTCTTCCACTAAGATGCCTCGAATTTGGCTGGATTACTGCCAGTTTCTTATGGATCAGTGTAAAATTTCCCGCTCAAGAAGGACATTTGACCGTGCTCTTCGCGCACTCCCTATTACACAGCACCATCGTATCTGGCCACTGTACCTGAAATTTGTCCGTGCTCACCCCCTTCCAGAGACAGCAGTCAGGGTCTACAGGAGATACCTAAAGGTATGCTATTTTAGACTCTAACAGCCAACATTGTTACAGGTCACCTGAACCATGTGATGTCATTGTAATACCTCCTTGTTTATTTCCAGCTGTCACCTGAGAATGCAGAGGAGTATATCGAGTATCTGCGCTCTGTGGACAGATTGGATGAGGCTGCATCTAGACTGGCAGCCATTGTGAACCAAGAGGATTTTGTGTCCAAAGAGGGAAAATCAAACTACCAGGTGAGTCTGATAACTGAAAGGCAAATGGAATGAAATGTCCATGATTTGTTCTCCGATTATTATGGTATCACTAATGGCATGGTCATGCCATTGTTTGTTTTGTACATTTTATTCATTAAAACAAATTAGTTGGGTTTTCAAAAACCAGATCATAAATTTAAACCGGTTGTGACCACATGATGTAGAGTAACCAAAAAGTAATAGTACAAATGCAGCGCTATAGCGTATTTATGGGTATTTATGGTAGACAAATGATATCACAAAACAACAGAAGTACAGTCTTGAATATAGTTCATGAGATATAGTTTGACTGTGGTGACACAATGAACAACAATTAGCTTTCGTGACTGCTGTGGCTGGAAGAAATGAGCGTACTATGCACTAACCAGATAGCACAGATTAATGTGCGTTGGAGTATATAAGACCTACTCCTAGGTACTCGGGGTGGGAACTCTGTATGCGGATGAGGTCATCAGGTGGGGGTGCCTCACCAGGTGTCATCTATCCAGGGCTGGTTTCCTCTCTCCATCAATGTGTGAACATCTTAGGTTAGCTGCGTCCAGCAGTGCAATTTCCAGCCATCAGGGGGATCATACATTCAGGTGGGAATCCAGATAGGTACCTTCAGGGGAAGGACTCTCGGTGCCAAAAAAATGAGCCCAGAGAAAAAGAACTCCAATAGTGTAGTATGTTTAATGATCAAAAAAGGAGTAACATCAAGATACAGATAAAAAGGACCAGCACTTACATCTGAGGTAGACAGTAGGTCATGCAGTTAGTATTCCATGAGAAAGGGTACCTCACTAACGCGTTTCGTGTAAAAACACATTATCAAAGGTGATGTAGAGTATTGTGTATGTGGCCGGCTTGAAACCTGTTAAAGTCCCTCTCTGGACATTGCATTGTTCACTGCCAATTTCCCCCGTGTGTGTGGTGTTTTTTTTTTTTTTTTAGTACAGTTTTCTTAATTATCTATGGGTAAAAATAATCTCATATGTCTCCCTGTGACATTGCAGAAACTGTGCAGATCTTCACATCACCAGAGTTAGGACGTGAGATTTAAGAGGATGCCCTGTGCTACATCCTCCAGATGCAGGGTGCTTCATTGAATTGCATGACCAGTGCATTGGCTGTGAAGACAAAGGTTATCAGTGGTAACAAAGTTTGAAAGTGTTAAGGGACGAGTGACAATGCTGCAGTAAATTCTCTGCTGACAAAATAGCATTGTCACCTTGTGAAGGAAGGACTGTGGACTGGCAGAATCGCTGGTTATTTTTTATATGAATAAAAAAAGCACTGAGAAAATTAAAGTTAGTGATCTTAATAATTAGTATTTATTTCACAAACTGATTTTTAACTTTTGCCTATTCATATACTTTAAAATGAACCTGCATCAGACCAGGCATGCTAATATTCTGAACAAGCATTAAAATTACTTTGAAGATCTCAGTCAGCTCTTCATCTATAAGACCTTATTTATACAGGTGATTTGGGCTGGTCAGAGGCAAGAATCAGTAGTGTTTACGATTTGCTGTGGCCACTCTGTCCACATTAATGACTGACAAACTGACAGTGGCTGTGGCTGTCCACGGGTAAACACACATGCAGTGGTAATCTGCAGAGAGGGGAGGATAAATCACTGCTGGATGAGGACAGATGCATTCATCCATCACTCAGACATCCATCTCTAACTGCAGGTAACTGCTGCATGTGCGGATACATGCAAACAGCGATGACCTTTCTTGGCTTGTGATTGCTTTGTTGTGATAGTTGAAGATTAATAGCACATTCCTGGGACAGGAGTAACTCGCTTTACAGGATAGGTATTAGAGGGTTTTCATGGTTCAGTAGATGACAAAGGTTACATGAGGTACAAATCTGACCCAGTTCTTCTCTGTTACAGCTGTGGCAGGAGTTGTGTACCCTCCTTTCACAGAACCCAGGATCTGTACGCTCTCTGGACTCTGGAGCCATTATTCGGGGTGGCCTCACCCGCTTCACCGATCAGAGGGGGAAATTGTGGTGTGCCCTTGCTGAGTACCATACCCGGAGTGGTCATTTTGAAAAGGTAACCACTGCTTATTGTTCATTCCCTATCATCTAGTCTGCTTCTTTTGTCCAGCAGTGAGCGTTGGACTGGTCACATCAACTGCTGACCCAGTCAGGATTATAATCTGATGTGTTTACTGCAGTCACAGAAGTGCACTCACACTGCACACTTTAGTGATGGTTAGAATGCCTTTAACCCAGTAATCCTTTTGGATTGATAGGTGGATACTTAAGCTCAAAGCTTTTAAATATCATTTATATAGGATCCTGTTTTGGATTTGAACCTCAGAAGGTTGGTTGTAGTTATAAAGACCTAGTGCCTGATAGTTTATACCACAGGACTTCCAGCACTGAAAAAAAAATGTCCCTCCCCCACACCTCTAGTCTGTAAGATTAACCTCTTCAAATGTTAATACTAAAGTTACTGAACCATGCTGTTGTGGGAATCATACCAAAAGCATCTGGTCCCTGGGCCAGATTAAGATACCAGTGACAGAACCTCAGTGCTGATTTTAAAGAAAAGGTAGTCCACATACAATGAAATACGAAATGTAGACACCTGGCTAGGTATTTAGGTTGCCAAGTTATAATAATCTGCTATCCACTGTAGTGTAGAAAAACAGTACCATCCACAGAAGGTGATGAGGAGGTTTGTAACAGCTCAAAGAAGTTCTGTTACAGAAGATACACAAAGTTAGATCAGTGGTGAATAGGAAAACCAATATTTGGCTTCCTTACATGCCTGTACTTTGTCAAGGTGTTTAAGGATCTAATTACTTCACCGCCATATTCATTGTTTTTAGCCCCATACTGTACATCATGTTGTTGAGATTCTGTTTTGGGTTTTTCAGGCTCGAGATGTTTATGAAGAGGCTATTCAGACAGTCACCACTGTCCGTGACTTCACTCAGGTGTTTGACAGCTATGCTCAGTTTGAAGAGAGCGTCATTGCAGCCAAAATGGAAACTGTCAGTGAGATGGGAAAAGAAGAGGAAGGTAAGAATCAGCCTTAAAGTGGAAAAAGAAAGTATTGTCTTTAGTTACATTTATTTGTTTATTTTATTACAGGTACTTGTATAGTGCCATCAATTTACGCAGCGCTTTACATATATATCAGTCCCTAACTCTCAAGGAGTGTATAAACACAGGCCAATTTAGACAGGAGCCAATTAACCTACCAGCATGTCTTTGGAGTGTGGGAGTAAACCCAGACAGGCACAGGGAGAACATGCAAACTCCATGCAGGTAGTGTCGTGGTTGGGATTCAGCCCAACGACCCTAGCACTATCAAGTGGAAGTGCTAACCACTTAGCCACTGCGGTTCCCCCACATTTTGGACAGAGTAACAGAGTGTTATAAACCCCCTCCTTCCCACCCTTTTTTTTGCGATCTGTGTCCCATTGGGTAAATTTCCCTCCACTTACTGTCCCATAACCAAACCAGAAAATCTCTCCAAAGTGGGGGAATCCTGGTGTGTCACCAGGATCATCAGAACTAGTGTCTCCATTGGAAGTTTTCCTTCTCTTAGTGTTTTGATGTCAACCCAAAATGTGGGATTTTATTTTACTTTCCCTTTTTTGAGGATAACGGTAAAGAGGACAAATAGAGAGGGTGAATCTCCCTAACAATAGACCGCAATAAAAACTGACAGGTGTTCTAATCTATCTCCACTCTATCGAAAACTAAAAAGAAAAGTTTTGTCTTTTAGTTATGCTTTAACTTTTGCATTTCTCTTTACACTGGTTATGAGTCTTCTAATGCTTTCCTTTTTATCTTGTTAGATGACATAGACTTAGAGCTGCGATTAGCCCGTTTCGAGCAGCTGATGGAGAGGAGGCCTCTCTTACTGAATGGGGTGCTACTGAGACAGAATCCACATAATATCCATGAGTGGCACAAGAGGGTGCAGCTGTACAAAGACAAACCACGAGAGGTGTGCTATCTCTGGATTCTGTGTGTCTTGTTTGGCAATCATATCTTGAAAAGTCAGGTTTTTGGGTTTTTTTTTGTTTTTTAGCACAAACGTCCATATATCTCTACCATCGTTCTCTTTATTATTTTATTATGGTGCTGTCTTCTTTTTTTTGTCTTTCTGTCAAAGACTATGCCATTTTCCGTTTTGTCCATCCTCCTGTGTCCCGTTGCTGAAAAGTAAAGTATAATATGTAAGCTTGGATGCATGACTTTGTATGTTAAATGTTGGTGTCATCTCAGCTCTCTTCACCTTGAGTGCAGCAGGTCATTACACATTTGTGAACCATTTTATCTATCTATATATGCAATAATGTTCAGCCAGTCTGTTTTACACACTCTGCTGCCACACAAATTGCAAGTAGGCATCAGGCTGCAAGCCATTTATACCTCCAGCTTGAATTGAGGGAACATCAGTGCAGTGGAGGGGCCAACCCTATGCACCCCTCATATTCTCCAAGTGGCTGACAATTGTTGTATTGACTGTAAAATGTGGTAGTCTCACAGTGTATGCCCTCCCTCTGTAAGCCTGACTTTTTTTTTGGGCGCAGGGAATTATGGGAAGTTCAGATGCGGACATGTTGTATAAAAGCAGCATGTACAAATACATTTTAAGGATCTTTTACTGAAAATGTTACTAGGCTGAAAAGTATTTCTTAATTTTTGCCTGGGGTTCTGATATACTGTACATCTCATCCGAAAAAGATAGGGCAACAAGATAAAAGACTTCCCTCTGAACTAAAAGGAAATATGTGCTGAGGAAAAGGTTAAATCCAGCTTCATATTTTGGAAATGCTAGTTGGCTACCTTGCCAATTCATTGGTTTACATACTTTGAGTCACTTATCTGCAACAAGAATGCCAAGAATCAAGTCAGCACTTCTTATCTACATTATTGTTCTGGGTCAATGACTCCGGGTATTGCAGCAAGAGGACCACCATGACAGCCAGGCACCTTAATTTTTTTTTTTTTTTTTTTAGAAGTAGCCAGCTTGAAGTCATATGAGATATAAAATATTACCTGCTGGTCTCTTGAATCACTTGTAAACCATTTTCTCAGGTTTAATAAAAAGAGGCTGGGTAATTCCCCATAAAATCTCATCTTTAGCAGTGCTATTCTTACCTTTTGAGCTCTATCCCTTCATGAAGCTGGATTTTTGGGGTTTTCTACAGTGGAGCTTAAACCCAGCCCAGTTGTTACCACCCCCTCTAATGAGAACATAAACAGCTGTGTTCCTAAAGATTTCGCTATTTCAGGACCTTGTGGCTGAAGTTTGCATCCCCTCTACTGTGACCATGCCCTGAGTTAATTTCTGTTTGTGTGCTGACATGCTCCCCTCTCCTTGCAGCACGGGGGGGCTACTGTCAACCGTACAACGCTGAATACAAAGTTTCTATTATAAGTTCTACATGCACATTGCCCCTAGGGGGACAGGTTGAAGAACAAGTATATAGACTTCTTTAAAGCCCAACTCCAATAAAATTAAATAATCTACCTTTTCAGTGACCTCCCCACTGTAAGGATTAAATGCTCATAGTCTAGGGGCAGAGGATTGAAGAGTAGATGTGTACCTTGCTCCAGCAGGCTCCCTCCTGCACTGCAACAGGACCATTGCAGCATGCTTTGCAAGCTGCAATGATTGCACTGCGGCCTGCTCAGCATACCACACAGGGTTAATGTCTCTCTTGTACATGATGATGCTGAGGCTCTGCCCACAGACCAGTTTCTGGCAGAGGAGGAGAGAGCCAATGCTGGCTGGACCAGGGTTCAATGTAAGTGATCAAGCCTTTTCAACTCTCCTCTAAACATAAAAAGTGTTTGCTTTTCGTGGGGGGCCCCATTGCTAGGGTACATTTTTTTCATTTTCCTGGAGTTTGGCTTTAAGCTGTGTTGGTACTTTGTAAACTAAACTCCTCACAGCAGGCATTCTGTAAGGCTGGCCATACATTATACAATTTTTTTAATTCAATTTCCTTTAGAGCTGGCTTCACCTATGTAGAGCAAGGGCCTGCCTTATTGCAAATAAATTGAAAGTGTTTAGGTGTGCCCTCATATGGTTTTGGTAAATCTGGAAGTTGTATAATGTATGGTCAGCCTTAGCGAACACAAGATACTGTATATCACCAATGAATCTAATTTACTACGTTTTATTGTTTGCTATTGGAGCTATGGATAACAGGTCTCACTACTGCATTGTAAGGCCCACTAACCACAGCAGGCTCATTTGTACCGGTGTACCTCGACTTGTAATTTGCTTTAGCACGTTACATTTTGATAGTAGCCCTTTACCTCTGTGTAACTTTCCCTGATGACAATTTTACTAATGCCTATGAACTTCAGCTAAGTTAAAAGAGCCTACAGATGACACACACAGCACATTTTTTATGTATTATGATGCTTTGGAAAGTAAGGTTTACTCATGCTTTCTTTCTCTCTTCTTTATTTATGTATTTCTTTACAGATCATTAACACATACACAGAAGCTGTCCAGACTGTAGATCCAGCAAAGGCCACTGGGAAGCCGCACACACTCTGGGTTGCTTTTGCTAAATTTTATGAAGACAATGGACAGATTGATGATGTGAGTAGTTTATATTGACAGCCAAGCTGCCATGTTTTCTTGACATGTCCTGATTTGAATCTTACAGTAAAATGTTTGTGAATAAGTAGGGATTAAAATATGTGTCCGTCATTGGCTTCCATGTCAGGCAGTCCATCGAGATGTAAATCCATTTTAATTGTTTTCCTGTTATGGAGGTTGTGGGAGGTGACCTTAGTAAGATTTACTAAATTTATTTTTTTTTTATAAAGAGCTCTTGTATTTTCCACTTGCCTTGTAAAATAGTTTCTCTCCAGGTAAAATTCATTTTTTGACTTTAGATATGTTTAAAAACTAACATGTCCACTTCCGTACTTAATGTATATTCATAGATACTCAACTACAAAGCAAGAGGCCTTATTAAGCAGTTCTTTATAACGAAAAAGGTTTGACCTGGGTAGAGACTCTTTTACATAGGCAAGTGAAAAATACAAGATAGAGACAAGCAGACTTAACTTCTGTGTTTTCTTTCTTGATATCATATCCAACAAGCTTTGTTACATGTAGTGCAAACTCAAAAAGCTAAATTGCAGCACATTATTTACCACCAGAGCCTCTCCTACTCCTTCAATATAATTCTCCCTAATAGGGGCTTCGTCATGAATTTTATTTTAAGTTAAAAAAAAAAAAATCAACTTTATTGACAGGGATAGAACATAGTACATTTGCATGACCTAGTGCACAGCAAAAAAAAGACATAATTAAAGTCCATATTATACTAGCTTGTTACAGACGTAATTGGCAGATGACCGTAAATACATTACACTTGATATTCAAATACTTTTGCACCAACTTCCAAGGCTTGAGAGCTAGGTTAATAGTGGGGGGTCAGAGGTAGAGAGAGTGACAACAAACCCCAGTTTAATGATGCTTACCTGGTAGGGCAAGATGGTAATAAAGGCAGTATGTGACAGGACTTATATGTATGTACACACATATAAGTCCAAGGCCTTGATGCAGAGCCCCTAGGTTGGTATCAAGACACACAAGTGTCTGGCTGTCCAAGCCACCTGTCTCATATTATATTCTATTTCATAGGGCAGCCTCTATGAAGATAAACTAGTTTTTTTTATATGGAAGTGTAGAGTTAACTTCTGTCAGCCAGGCTTGAAATGGGGGGGTGGGGGCGCAGCCTGCATCAAGTGACGCACAACAAGCTTCCGAGCACTGAAAAGGATTTAGTGCAAGATAATAAATAGTAAGAAACTTCCAATTCTGGAAGAAGGCCCAATAGACATGGTTTTGGTTCTAATTAAAGTGGAGAGCCCATGCGGTCGTGTAAGAATTTAACAATTTGCTCCTAGTAGGCCCACATTACGGCCCGTAATAGATTAAAGAAGGTGCCTGAAGCCCTCCAAGCATCAAGGAAATAGTGAGCTCTGTTCTGGGCGATATCTAGAAACCCGCAGCGGGGTGAGGTAAGATCTGTGCAGAATGTAAAGTTGTGTCAGTCTTTCGTATAGCCTGGGTAAAACTAGCTTGATACCTTCCAATACCTCATCCCACTCTTCAGCCTACACAGACCCAGCATCTGGCTCTCATCAAATCGTGACTCTGTCTGCTATGCTGGCAGTTGTGGGAGTACACAGAGCATTATGTAAAGATGATATCGGCCTAGTGGGTTTTGTGCCTGTAATAATCTCTCAGAGACAGACTGAAGGGTAGGGAGAGGGCCCGGGAACTGAGCCCATAAAGCATGTCGGAGCTGTAGATATCTACATAGCATATGGTTCGGGAGATCAAATTCCTCTTCAGGGTTTGAAATGACTTTGGACTTGTGGTTGTGCGTACCTGATATGAGTAGAGGACCCCTTATTGAGGCCCATAATTCAGTATTAGAAATGGATATGAGCTCAGGTAGCTGGGAGTTATACCAAATGGGAACGTGTGTGGTGGTGGTGGTGGGCATTGATTTGCCTCAGAGCTAACTCCCAGACAGTTCTATGGTGCATTCGTGTTGTTGGCTCCCAGCTGCCCACAATCTGGTTGTCTACAGACTAACGTCTGGTAGTAATTGGCTTCAGACTTGTCTAAATGATAGAAGTGGGACAACTGCACTGCCAGGTAGTAGAAGTAGAGTCAGGATGGGCCGTTCCACCCAGAGTGGTCGAGTTTTTAAGTGTGAGCTAGGGCAGTTTATGCCTGCCTAGTCCCCAGATGTATGTATTAAGGATGGCATCAATTGTTTTAAAGATTTTCAGAGGTTGTAACACAGGGGAGTGCCAAAACATGTACAGAAATTTGGGTAGGAGAATCATTTTAACAAGATTTATTCTCCCTATGAGATTTTCCTTCACTTCTGGTCCTGTAAACACAACAGGTGGTGATGACAAATCTTTCCAGAGGTGAATATGTCCTTAAACATTGTCACCAGAACACATATCCTTATTGAAAGAGTTACCATTTTCCTGTTTTGGAATTTTAAATTTTTTCTCATTTTCGAATCCAGTGACAATGGTCACCAGGACAAATAAAGTGAATCCTTCAAGTGGAGACGGCAGTAGAAATCTAACATGGGTTCTAATCCTTCCACATTTTATCCAAAACTAAAAAAATGTTTTGCTTTCAGATATACTTTAAGCCCAGTTTTAGACACATTTTTAAAAACATGGTTTTGTTCCTGTTTGGGAAATGTATTTTTACTTCCAGTCCACTTTGCTGGTGTCAGACAGAACAAGAAAAGATGAAAAGTCTCTGTTATTTCTGTCTGACAGGTTTTTTGGAAAAAAATGGAAGTGAAGGGAATGCCCCATCGGGCACGAAGGCCTCAAATAAAACTAGAATTTGTTAGTTTGCTTCTCGCTTCCTGTTCTGGTGATAATTGTTGGACATAACAGGAAGAAAGAGAAATGTATTCAGTTGGGACACAGACAGCACATAAAATCTCAATCTCTGGTGGCCCCAAAATGTCATTGGTTGCTACGTGCCTTCTCTTTTTGTTTTTTCTTTGACCGCTCTCTTTCACTTTGAGCTACATAGGCATTTTGCTGGCTATTTCTTGTAAATGAGCTAGAACACTGTAAGCCAAGCACACCATCATTAGGCACGTAAGTGTAGTGCTGAAAGGATTTAATGGTTTTGTAGCATAAAAAAAACCTAAATGAAGTTCTTGATCCATCTGTACTGTATCTTGTTGGGCTGTAAGTTCACAAAATGAGTATGGAAAATATATGTTCCTTTTATGCGATTTAGGCCCGAGACATCCTCCAAAGAGCGACCCAGGTACGATACACACATGTGGATGACTTGGCCTCTGTCTGGTGCCAATTTGGTGAAATGGAGCTGAGACATGAGAACTATGAGGAGGCTCTGACAATACTCCGAGTGAGTATGTAGGGACTGAAATAAATAAAGCATGCTCTGCCCAGTTTATTGGGATATATCTGACTGTCTCACCTCTGTCCCTGTAGAAAGCCACTGCAGTGCCAGCTCGTAAGGCTGAATACTTTGACGCCTCGGAGCCTGTGCAGAACAGATTGTATAAGTCATTGAAGGTGTGGTCTATGTTGGCTGATCTGGAGGAAAGTTTAGGTACTTTTAAGGTAAGGCGTCCTTGGTAAATCATTCCCCCAAATATACTTCACTAGCAAAGTGCAGAATGTGCTTGGATCCATTTAAATTGACATTTGTTTATTGTATGATAACGGAGTGCTTGGCACAATTGGTTCTTAAGCAACATAAACACTAAAAAATGTTAATCCATCCTTAATCCAGCTTTTCTATGTTGTAGTAAGGGGAGCTAGTTAACACTTTTTAAAGCAGTTACAGCAAAGAGGTTTTTTTTAATTTTTATAACAAAAGTTTTACATAAATATTACTGATCATTGTAAGCAATTGTCAGTGATAAATGGTTTCTCTAAATCGGTTGGCAACAGGTAGACCGCAAATATTATCCTCTTCCCCCCCACCCCCCCTTATTTTCCCCAAGCCTCCTCCACTGCTACTTGAAGTTGGTCCCTGGCCAAAGGATGGTGTACCTGGGCTACAAGCTGAATTCCACCCTTCAGAAAACCTTTTTACCCCAGGAGAAAATCCTAAAGTTGGACAGGGGAATCAGGCAGCAGTTAGGGAACCAGGCCGTGTCCCTAAGAGAGTCTATGGCGGTGTTGGGCCTGCTTGCCTCGTCCAACCCGGAGGTACAGTGGGAAGGTTTGCATTTGCGGCCCCTCCAGCTGTTCATTCTGGTCGTCTGGGAAAGCCAGCAGGAGTCTTTGAACTCCTTTGTACAGGTACGCCCATGGGTGAAGAGGACCCTCTGGTGGTGGAGGAAGTCAGCCAATTTGAGTGCCAGAGGTTGGGGAGCACAGCTAGAGGAGTTCATGGCCCAGGGTTCTTGGCTAACAGAATAGAGGGGCAGATCCTCAAACTGGAAAGAACTCAAGGCCGTATCGCTGGCCCTTGTGGCCTTCCGGGAGCAGCTACGGGGACATGCGTGGGTCCTCCTGGACAACTTCTCCGTCATTGTGTATATCAACACAGGGAGGGACTCGAAGCAAAACTTTGTGGTCCCTGACCTCGGAACTGCTCACGTGGTCCGAGACCAATGTAGCCTCCCTATCTGCCATCCACCTGAAGGGGGATTTGAACAAAGTGGCAGATGTTCTCAGCAGAAGGCAGCTGAGGGAATCAGAATGGGTGCTCAGTTGGGAAATCTACCAAGCCATCATAGGGGAGTGGGGGTCTCCATCCATAGACCTTTTCACGTGGGGCCAGAATACCAAAGTCCTGGTTTTCTTCTTCCTAAATCGTTGGGACGGGGCGTTGGCAGTGGATGCACTAGCACAGCTATGGTGCTTTCTCCCCAGTCTCCTTATTGCCAGCAGTTCTGAGGAATTTCAGATCCGAATGAACTTCCCTGATCCTGATAGCCCCTCACTGGCCGAGACTGGCTTGGTTTTTGACCCTGGCGGCCCTGGCCATCTATCCTCCTTGGATATTGCTGTGCCGAGAGAACCTGCTTTCTCAGGGTCCGGTCCTTTGTCCCCAGGTAGACAGATGGAACCTAGCGGCCTGGTTTCTGAGGAGCAGCTGTTAAGAGCAAAGGGTTTTTAGCTAGGGTAGTATCCCCCCCACCCCCATTTGAACCTCTGGATTCAAGTTCCCTGAAAATCCTGACCCTCAAGACCGTATTCCTGGTAGTGGTTACTACAGCGAGGATTAGGGCCCCCTTCCTTCAGATGAAATCCTCGAGATTTCATCGAGGCCAAGAAATTACTTTACCTTCATTTTGTTCTAACCCCTCCTGTGACCAAGAAAGGAAATTTAACTAGAATATTAGAAGATGTGTTCTTTATTTAGATAGGACTAAGGGGATCAGGAAGTCAGATTCCCTTTTTGTATCATTTGCAGGAGCAAGGAAGGGTTGTAAAGCTTCTAGGCGCACCTTAGCTAGGTGGCTGAGACTTGCAATTAGATAGTCTTATCTGACCGAGGGTCTGGAAGTCCCGGAGGGTATCGTGGCGCACTCCACCCGGGCCATGGCTGCCACGTATGCTGAGCTGGTTTATGCAACCCTAGGACAGGTTTGTAGGGCTGCCACCTGGTCCAATTACAACACCTTCGTTAAGCATTACAGACTATACCTGGTCTCGATAGAGAAGCAGGCCTTCGGACGCAAGGTTCTACAAGCGGTGGTCCCGCCCTAGGGGTGAGTGCTCGCGGATCATCTCAAGGTGCTGTCCTGAAAGACGGAGAGGGGAAAAAGCAAAGTTACACTTGTGGTAACATCTTTTCCAGGAGTCTTTCAGGACAATGCCAGTTACCCACCCTTGTTAGCATTTGGTTATAAGGTACGGTTCTTTTGTGTGTCTTGTATTGTGTCTCCCCAAGTGACCGGAGGTGCTAAGTCATGAACTGAGGTCGGTGTGGGGAGGCCGCTCTTGTATTCTGGGTGGAGGTGTTTCCTCAGGTGGGTAGGAGCCGAAGCTCTCAAGGTGCTGTCCTGAAAGACTCCTGGAAAAGGCGTTACCGTAAGGGAAACGGTCCTTTTTTTTTTTTTTTTTTTTTTTGTAAATGGTGCTGAACCCTGGAAATCTTTGATCACTTTCATGTTGTTCAGGTAGATCTCCATATCTCTAAGGTTGCATTCCCCTGCTCTAAATCCTCTGTCATCTTTAACTGCAGGACAGCTTGTTATGTTGAAATACAACAGACTTTCTTTCAGGATCAGCAGGTGAAAATAAAGAAAAAGCGTGTAAAAGAACAGGAATTCAGCTATTACATCTAAGAATTTGTAAACTACAGTACAATAAATGTTTGCTTTTGGGTATAATACCACTTTAAAATAACAAACATGATGTTATACCTACCTGCTCTGTGCAGTTGTTTTGCACAGAGCAACCCGAACCTCCTCTTCTGGGGTTTCCTGCCAGCGATTGTGGCTCCTCCTCTTCTGTGTCTGGCCCGATTAGCAAGCGCAGATGTACAGCCTTGAGCCAGATTTGGGCTGTGTGCATCTATTGACACACAGAGAGTGTAGCTCGGCCCCACCCCCAATCTCTTGTCACAGGATTTGATTGACAGTAGCATGAGCCAATGGCTCCCGCTGCTTTCTCCGAGTCCTGTGAGCAGAGAGAGCATTACTGCTGCTCTAGAGCACAGCGTTGGATCAAGATCAGGCTCAGGTAAGTATTTAGGGGGACTGTGGGGGAGCTGAACATGAATGTGTTGTGTTTTTTTTTTTTTTTTTTTTTTTTCCTTACTGTAATACAGAGATTGCATTAAGGTAAAATACCTTTTAGCCTTTCCAACCACTTTAATGGTGCTACTTTATTAATATCACTACAACTAAGTTTTAATTTTAAATGGCATGATAAATCTATGGACTTCACATATCTAATATGAAATCTCTGTTTTTAGTCCACCAAGGCTGTGTACGATAGGATCATTGATCTCCGCATAGCCACCCCACAGATTATAATCAACTACGCTATGTTCTTGGAGGAACACAACTATTATGAAGAAAGTTTTAAGGTAGGTGTAGGTAATGGGAAATATAAGTGGCATTCAGGAGAGATGAGGCAAATCAGACAGGTCAAATCTCCAGAAAATGATTTTTATCTTTTTTTTTTTTTATCTTTCTTTGACTCCAGGCCTATGAGCGTGGCATTGCCCTTTTTCGCTGGCCAAATGTCTACGATATCTGGAGTACTTATCTGTCCAAATTCATCGCTCGATATGGAGGAAAAAAGCTGGAGAGAGCCCGTGATCTGTTTGAACAGGCTCTGGATGGCTGTCCTAGAAAATTTGCCAAAAGTTTGTATTCTCTAGAAACTTCGAGTGGGTGATGGGGTCATAGATTTATCAGACTTTGTAACTTTCATTCTTCTATACCCTAGATATCTTTCTCTTGTATGCCAAGCTGGAGGAGGAGCATGGCCTGGCCAGACATGCCATGGCTTTATATGAGCGTGCTACTCAGGCCGTAGAGCCAGGAGAACAGTACGAGATGTTCAACATTTACATCAAGAGAGCTGCTGAAATATATGGAGTCACACACACCCGAAGCATTTATGAGCGAGCTATAGAGGTACCTATCTTCTTGCATTTACATTTTTTTTTTTGAAATGCCTTAAACTCTGAAATTTTAAATCACTGTAACTTTAAAGGCATAGTCCACCTTTCAGAAGTGTAACAAATTCACCAACAGTGATAAAATAAAAATGTATCAGATTTTTCATTCAGACCTAGAGAGCCTTGAAACCACAATCAATGTGTTGCAGGTGCAATGCAGAGGCTCTTTTATTGTTTACCCCCCCGACCCGAGTTCTGTACAGAAATATGGACCTTCTGTTATGAGGATGGAAAAAGATGTTAATGGGCTGCAAGTGCGGTGATGTCACCACACCACCAATGCACTTTGCTGAATCCCCCTGTGGTGGTGGCAGATGGGACGTGTAGTATTTTCATTCACCCATTGCTGTGAATGGATGATGTGGTTGTTTGGACAGAGCCACCCAAAGCTGCCCTAAATTCATGACACAACTACCAAGAGAAAATATGATTCCGGGTCACCTGATCGCTGTGATAGCCTCTGACTGTGAAGCCCATCCCCCTTTTTTCTTTCTCTGAATGGAGGAGAGAGATATATTGTATCTCTCTGTCCTGTCCTTTCAAAGAGAAAAAAAACGTGTGTGTAAAAAAAAAAAAAAAAAAAAAAAAAAAAAAATAAAATAAACAAAGATACCTAGATAAAGGTTTGATCTAGGTCTGCGCCAGGGTTAGTGTTTTGTGAAGGTCAGGTTTTTTTGGGTTTTTTTTAATATTTAAATTAATATCAGTGTCAGAATAAAAGAAAAAAAAAGCAAATTGGTTTTGGGGCTGTACTACAGGTACAAACAACAACTAATATACACACATGTGGTATCATTGCAATTTTTTTTTTTTTACTGTTTTGGGCCAGTTTTCCTTTGGTAATAAAAGAAAAAAGCAATAAGTCAGGAGATATCTATTACCATTTACCACCTAATGAAAGCCCAATTTGTCCTGAAAAAAACACGGTATAATCCACCTGGATGTACAAAGTAGTTGTGATGATATGTACGGTTTTGCGAACACATGTCAAAGTTGCACAATTGTGTTTAGGCGTTAAGATTTGTTTTACCCTTCGGCACAAAGGGGTTAATGTTTTCCATAGCTATACCTGAAAAAAGGGCCAGCCTGAAGTGATCTAGCAGGACTTCATTTTCTGACTAAAGTTCCACTTTAAGTGACCTTGTCTTTTCAAAGAACTACAGGTACAACTTGGTACCTAATGTAACCCTTCTAGCCATTGTTTGTGATGAAACGCTAACTACAGTCATTCACATGTGAAGTAACTAAAAATAAAACCATGCTCCTTAATATGTCCATAACCTAATCTAAATGGAGTTAAATAAAGATTTACTCCCATAACGGGGGATCGGAGGGGGGGGGATGTGGGGGCTGGTGTTACAGTAACTTGCTACATGTAACACCCTGAATATGGGTGTAACATGTTATAAAGGTGAACTTATCCTTTAACCATTTCAATACCGGGCAATTTTCCCCCTTCCTGCCCAGGCCATTTTTCAGGTTTCAGCGCTCTCACACTTTGAATGACAATTGCGCGGTCATACGACACTGTACCCAAACTAAAATTTTATCATTTTCTTCACACAACTAGAGCTTTCTTTTGGTGGTATTTAATCACCGCTGGGGTTTTTATTTTTTGCTAAATTAACAAAAAAAGACCAAAAATTAAAAAAAAAAAACACGTTTTTCTTTGTTTCTGTTATAAAAGTTTACAAATAAATAATTGTTCTTCATAAATTTAGGCCGAGATGTATTCTGCTACATGTCTTTGGTGAAAATAACCCAAATTAGGATGTATTATTTAGTTTGTAGGAAAGTTATAGAGTTCACAAACTATGGTATAGATCTGAATATTGATCAATCCTGAAGTACTGACAGCCAATCTAATTTCTTGAGGTCCAAGAATGTCAGAATAGTACAGATATCCCCCAAATGACCCCTTTTTGCAGAGTAGACAGTCCGACGTACTTCATAAGAGGAATGGCGAGTTTTTTGAAGTATTTTTTTTGTCATAATTTTTCGGAAAATGAAAAAATTAAAAAAATTATTTTCACTATTTTTTTTTTTTTACATACTGTCACCAGTGCAGTACAGCATCATCATATAACTGGCATGGCGGTGATCAGGGACACTGACTGGTGACAGTATGAAAAAAAAATATATTTTTTTTATTACATTTTTTTTATTTTTTTTAAGATTCTTTTTTCATATTTTACTATGACCAAAGTAGTACAATGTTACCATAGTAACATTGTACTACTTTGGGGAAGTGATCAGTATTTTTTTTTTTTTGTACACAATTTGCTTATAGCAAAGAATTGCTATATGTGATTGGTCACAACAGGTCACATGGTACCAGCAACGGGGCCGGTACTCAGATCTGTCATCGACCGTGTCCGAGGTACACGGCCGGTGACAGATTGCGGCTCTGCGCGGCTCTGCAGGAGCGCAAACTGCGCATGTGCCGGAGCACGCTAAATGGCGTGCACCCGGAATGCCGAAGCGCTTTTGCAGCCGCCAAACGGCCATTGGCCGGGCGGCAAATGGTTAACCACTTCCATACCAGGCACTTTTACCCCCTTCCTGCCCAGGCCACTTTTCAGGTATCAGCGCTCTCACACTTTGAATGACAATTGCACGGTCATACAACATTGTACCCAAACTAAAATTTTATCATTTTCTTCACACAATTAGAGCTTTCTTTTGGTGGTATTTAATCACAACTGGGGTTTTTATTTTTTGCTAAATTAACAAAAAAGACTGAAAAATTTGAAAACCCACATTTTTCTTTGTTTCTGTTATAAAAGTTTGAAAATAAATATTTGTTCTTCATAAATTTAGGCCAAGATGTATTCTACTACATGTCTTTGGTGAAAGTAACCCAAATCAGTGTTTATTATTTAGTCTGTAGGAAAGTTATAGAGTTCACAAACTATGGGATATATCTGAATATTGATCAATCCTGAAGTACTGACAGCCAATCTAATTTCTTGAGGTCCAAGAATGTCAGAACAGTACAGATATCCCACAAATGACCCCTTTTTGCAAAGTAGACAGTCCGATGTACTTCATAACAGGCATGCTGAGTTTTTTGAAGTTGTAATTTTTTGTCATAATTTTTCAGAAAATTAAGAAATTAAAAAAGATTTTCACTAATTTTTTATTTTTTTTTTATACATACTGTCACCAGTGCAGTACAGCATCATATAACTGGCATAGCGGTGATCAGGGACACTGGTGATACTACAAAAAAAATTATTTTTTTCAATTTTTGTTTTCATTTTTTAAAATTATTTTTAGTTTATTAAATTTTTTTTCTAAGATTTTTTTTTTCATATTGCCAAACCATGACCAAAGTAGTATAATGTTACCATAGTAAGATTGTACTACTTTGGGGAAGTGATCAGTATTTTGTTTTTTTTTTTTTACATCATTTGCTTATAACAAGTAATTACTTTGCTATAAGCAAGCATTTACCTGAATGACATCGATTAATTCAGGGTTTTTTTTTTATGATTAGCTGTGATTGGCCCAGCTTGTGCATGTGATCACTGTGACCATTCACAGCTAGACAGACTTGTATACAATGGACAGTATGAAAGGAAGCCATCCATTGTATACAACTGTCATGTGACCTGCTGTGATTGGTCACAGCAGGTCACATGGTACTGGCAACGGGGCCGGTACTCAGATCTGTCATCTGCTGTGTCCGAGGTACGCGGCCGGTGATAGCGTGGCCCTGCGGGCATGCGCAATGCGCGTTCTGGAAAGGATGCCATATGACATCCACCTGGAGGGACGAGCTGTTCACCCAGCCGCCATCTGGCTATAGGCTGGGTGGCAACTGGTTAATATAAAGACTGTAGAAAATGTTTACATTGAAGTTCTTCTTTAATGCTCGGTCCAGAGCAGTCATAGCCAGTGAAGTCAGACCATCTGATCCGCATTCTGGTTTTTATTTGGTGGTTTAGGTTTGTTGTAACAGAATATTAGTGGTAGGAAGTGGTGAGGTCACACTCTGTTGCTGTTGCTATAGTTAAGTCACCTACAGTTATAAGAAAACAGCCAATAATTAGCAGAAAAGTAATGTAATATAAATTTCCTGTGAGTGGGTGACCTTGACATCAGTTGGTATTTGTACTAAATGTTCAGGAAGGTATTTTCCATTCTATGAATCTATTTTCTCAGCTGTTGGCAGATGAGCAGTCTCGAGAGATGTGCCTGCGTTTTGCAGATATGGAGTGTAAGCTTGGAGAGATTGATCGAGCCCGAGCTGTGTATTCCTACTGTTCCCAGATGTGTGATCCCAGGGTGAGCATTTTACTAGACTGGACCAGGTGGCCACTTTCTGTATATGGTCTCTGTTAGCAGTAACTTTATCTGCACAATGTCACACATACACACGGCCTTTATATCCATCTTTGCAGCTGACGGCGGGGTTCTGGCAGACTTGGAGAGACTTTGAAGTGCGCCATGGCAATGAGGACACAATTCGGGAGATGCTACGTGTGAAACGAAGTGTGCAAGCCAAATACAACACACAGGGCACTTTCCTTGTATCCCAGAGATTGAGGGCAGAAGGAGGAGGCCAGGAATCCAAAGGTAATGTTTTCAAGGAACTTAGCCGGCCTGATCAGTTGGTTTGTTGAACTCCCTGGTCATCTCATCTGCCATTGTATATGGCCATCATATGGTGAATTCTACTGTACCCCACATGAAGTGTTTAAAGATGAACTCCAGACAAGCTGCTAAATACATAGCGGGATTACATAAATGGCAGCAGCTTCATCTGTCCCAAGAGATTGTACTTCTAGCCATCCAGTTTGGATATTTACACATCTTTGCCACACAGCACAGGCTTGTCTGGCAGGAAATGAGGAGCTGATTTTTCTCTGTTCCAGTTTCACTTTGAACTACAGATCTCAGATTGTGAAAGGAGAAGCAGAACACTGATGAGCTCATCTCTCTTCACTTCAAACCCCCCCCCCCGCGCTGATTGATGAGCTCATCACTCTGTCACTTCCGTAAACCCCCCCGATTGATGAGCTCATCTCTCTGTCCCCCCCCCCAGTTTTTGTTAGCACTTGAGCACTGCAGCGTAACAAATTGTCTCCTTGTGCATCTTCTCCTCCCAGTATGTGCTTGCTGTACAGGGAATTGCAGGAGGTTAAAACCAAATCAAGATTCGGTATTTACATTGCTTAATGTATTAATAAATATAGAGCTGCATTAGTTTTTTTAAAGTTCTGATTACAGAGATCTAGCCATCATGTCTGAATCTCCTACAAACATGGTTGTTCAGCTTGTATAGTAATATATCTCGTGGTTAAAAAAACAAGTCTATTGCCTCGCACGTTCATTATTTCAGAGCATCTCCTGAAGATAGAACAAAACCCTGTGAGCAAGGAAGTAAAAGAAATGAAAAAAGGTTTACTGATCCTCTCCCTTCCCAGTCAGTTTTGGGTTGGTTTGTTTTTTTGGTATTGCCACCGCCACTGTAGTCCCCTTTCACACGATTTGATCCAATCTGGCCCACCTGTCCATTTTTGATGAGTGATAGATGGAAACAGACTTGTGTCCATTTACACCCGCCTACATCCAGCCCACTAAAAACAAAAGGAAGGGGATCTGTTCTGGGAGGATCGGATCATAGGGCATTTGGGTGTAAACAGACAGCTGGTCTGTGTACATCCAACCACCCATAAGCGGAGCAGGCTGTGTCCATATCCCATGCCCGCTGCGCTCTGCTCAGCAGGGAATCGGCGGACAAATCCCCCACTGAGCAAGCAGATTCCACCCTGTGTGAATGGGTACTAAAGTATTCCACAGCTTAATCACTCTTGCTGTAAGGAACCATTACATAAGGTGATGCCTCTTTCTTACATAACTGATTGGGTCACACGATGTCTCCATAGCCTTCATTGAAAGCCACAAAGAAAAAATTTCTATTTTTTTCCCACTGTATCTTTCCTTTACTCCCCTCAAACATGTTTCAGTGTAGAAAAAAAGATAACTCTGTAGGAGCCTTCATGATGGCAGATCCAACCAAAATATTATTCTCTTTTTGGATCGGGAAGGAAATTGTTTAGACACCCTGTGTTGTGTTTATTGCGGTGTATCTCCTTTTTGGAGATTTAATGTGTTGTCACTAGACCAGAAAACAAGCAGAATGTCTCTAATAGGGACATAAACAATGGGAAGAAGTTTTCAATTGAATGGAGATAGGTTAGATCCCCTGCCAGGTTTTATCCCTGTGTTCCCATTATGGAGGTTACCTATTACCTCTAAGCAAGGAAGAATTAGAACCTCCTTTAAAAAAAAAAAAAATATGCAGTTCCACGTTAATAAGTGGACTACTTGTGTAACTGTGCTTGTTCTCCTAGAACCGGTGGATGAGATGCAGGCACTGGAGCAGAAGGCAGCGGTGGTGGCAGCAGAGGCTGAAAGAGATAAACCACAGATGAAGGAGAAGATCCTGTTTGTTAGGTTTGTAGCTGCTGGATATTCACTCACTCCTCTTTTAAGTGTTCTCCAACAAAAGAAATGACCTCTTATTCTATTCTTCTGTTCAGGTCTGATGCTTCGAAGACAGAATTAGCAGAGATGACACTGCAGGCAAATCCAGATGAGATTAACATAGGAGAGGAAGATGAGTCAGAGGAGGAGCTGGAGCCGGATGGTGAGTGATTAGCATCTCATACTCCTGGATGTGATTTTGTTATTCGTTGAATATACTTTAGCTGGGAGAGACACAAACCTAAAACGGTAGTGAGGTCGAAATTGGATTTGTTGGTTCCTCCACATTTGTTGAGTACAGGTGCCTTTTAGTTTTTATAGCTTGCTAATTAGGCTGGATCCACATTATTGCGGTGTGTTAATATGCTTTGCGGTATGCAGCCTATTCATTTTAAATGGGCTGTCTATGCATGTTTTAATGGGCTGGCTCAATCTCCCCCCCCCCCCATGCAGAGCACAACTCTCCAAAGATGATTGATATTTGCATTGGTATGCTAAAATGCAGGTTTGATGGGGTGCCATTCAAAATGATTGGCAATTCAGCTCTCCATGTCTCACAGCTTTGAATCTAACCTTTACAGATTAGCCTCTTCCTGCCACCTGTACACATATATGGGCCCCCAGGAAGTGGGTCTTTATCTGTGAAGCCGCATATATGCATACCTGAGTTTTGTGCTCTGGGCGCGTTGCACATCGCAACCCCCAGAACAGAGACCACAATCTCAGTAATTGGGGACTGGGAATTCTGGTACCTGATCGCTGTGATAACCTCTGATTGGCTGTCACTGTAATCACTTAATGTATGGACTGCTACCATTTTTTTTCTCTCCTCTTGAATGGAGAAAAAGGTGCATTATAGAGGAAAAAAGTAAACAAAGGTGTGTGTGTGTGTAAGAAGAAAATAAAGAAAAATTAGACTAGTGTTTTGATCTAGGTCAGTGTCAGAGATCATAATCACAGTCAGAGGTCAGGCTTGGTATATTTTGAGGGTAGTAAAATGCGCACTATTGTTTCTGGACCCCACTATGGGTACAAACATATATATATATATATACACACACACACATTTGTGGTATTGCTGTGGTCGGCAGGAGAATTTTATTTTGGGTTGCTTTTTCATGGTAGAATACAGTAGTAGCAATAATGTAATAAATGAAATCTTTGACAATTTTTTTTGCCAGTTTTCCTTTTACAGTGATACTAAACCCACACCAGTAAAATCCACTTGTATTTGTAGTAAAGTATGCTTGTTATACTTGCTGTGGAACCTAGAGGGTTAATTCTCCACATTGTGTAAAAAGGCTGTTTGATCCTTTTTTCTTATCCTTCACTTCTACTGTCCCCAAGCTGTCTGCTGGTAGTACAGAGCTCTAGGAGTCACTCTGCACATGCTCAGTTTGGTGTTGTGTATGGCTAGAGTTATTTTATTCCCTTTTGGAGAGGGTACATGGGATCAGCACTGTCCAGAGGGTCAGGGGTTATGCAGCTTCATAGGATGGTCAGAGCAGAATGAAAACTCCTCCTCCAAGCTTTAACCAGTGCTTGGCTGGATGCTGATAGACCTCACAAGACTGATCTATATTGCTGATGGCAAAATGTATTTAGCAGTTTATAGTTACTAAAATTAATGCATTTTCTTGTACTGTGGGAGACCATAGTGAATAGTAATAATAAAAAAGAGGGAGATATCCATTACTATTTACCACCAAATGAGAGCCCAATTTGTCCAGAATAAAATGCGCTATAATTCACATGGATACACTAAATAGTTGCAATGATCTGTACAATTTTATTAACACATGTAAAAGTTACAAACCTGTGTTCAGGATCTGGTTTTAGCTTCCCTCATGAGGAGGGTTCAATCTCAAAAGCACATAGAATAATCAAGCTCTTCTTTGTGTGTGAAGTATATTGTCTTGTTTTTAGATTTTTTTCTAACAATTCAAAATTTAGAATACTTTGGTGGGAGCAGTTTAAATTCATGTATTTTGAAATAATAAAGGTGTGTGTGTTGTATTTTCAGTGCATGCAATGGCATAAATAGAGCCAGTATAAATCTATATGTCATGTATTTAAATCTATAAACACCACATAAGAGCATTAGGAGGGAGGTCTACCTTGTGTGGGTTGTACACATGAAAAGTGGATACAGATTTGTTAGACAGCATAGAGTGGGTCTATATATCAATTAATAGGATAACATACAATCCTTCTTACCTTTGGTAATAACAGAGTGAGGCTGATGTGTTAATGGAGTGGATAAAAGGCCTCTTTAATTCTGACTGTCCGATTGGGTCCGCCTGTCAGTTTTTCAGGCGGACTCGATTGGACCATCCATAGGCCTCTATGGACTGGGGCTGTCAGTGGAGAAGTATCTGCTGACACCCGATCTGCCAAACACAGATGGATGGGGATCCGTTCCCCATCCATGTGGTGGATCGGATCAGATAGCAGTTGGATGGAAACAGACAGGTGGTCCGTTTCCATCTGACCGCCCCATAGAATGTAGTGTCTGTGTCTGCTCTACTGCTGCAAAACAGACCTGGCAACCGCCTGCTCAACGGAGAGATCCCCGCTGAACAGGTGAATCCACTGATGGGTCTGCCCCGTCTGAAAGGGGCCTAACCTAACAAATTCCAGTTTACTTATTTCATCGGTACAAAAGGTTGACCTCCAGTCCGAAATTAAAAAAATATATATACCGGTATATACAGCGCAAAATGCCTTATAAGGCTCCATTCACATTAGTGCGACTTTCATCCAACTTTACATTCTCTGGACCAATGTAGTGCAGGCAGCTTTTCAAAGTCGCTGCGACTTTAAGATACACAGATTTGAACGGGTGCCATTAAAAAGAATGGGTTGTGCGAATTTGAGGCTTAAAGGCACAAAACACATTGCACAAGTGTGAATGGAGCCGAAATGAGTGTGCTGTTTGTTCCTTGCATCACCCTGACCGGTCACTAGATGGCATTGTGTATATAGTTTTTCTATTGCGTTATCATGAATAATTCATCAAACCTCTTTTTTTTCTTTCCTTCACAGAAGTACAATTGGAGCAGAAATCAGTCCCTGCTTCGGTCTTCTCGGGGATTACTGATGACTAACCCCAACCCATGTGCTTTTTATCAGCAAAACCAATAAAAATTAAGACACACACATTTTTTCATTCTCATGGATTCTTTTTATATACAAATAATTGCAAAATCATTTAATATAGATATTTATAATAAATCTGTATGTATATTATAAATACAACATGTGGTGGGCAACGTGTCATCAGCTATGGAGTCCAGACTCGCTGAGACAGCACCACCTACAATTCATCCAAGTTATCATCTGTAGCATATTTATAAATAGTGTATGATGCATCATTTGTGTTCTGTGGGGGTGTGGCCTTCCTCCTCAGGGGCAGGGCTAAGCACCCTGCAGGTTCTTACATTGAGTGTAGAGATGATCTGCCATATAGATATATACACACCCCCACCCCCCCCATTTTTTTTTTCCTTTTCCCCCAGGGCCCAAAGATGCAAAGCTGCTATAGCCCCTTAAATGTATCAAACTCAAGTATATAAAAAAGGAAAGTGGGGAAAAAGTGCTCTTATTAGATCTCCTGGTCCAGTCAGAGGTACACTAATTTGTCTGTGTTTTATCATTGTAGTAAAAACTGCTCCGACAATGTGTGACCCTAACCAGTTGAATACAAAATGTGCTTCAACATTCTGGTGCAGGTGCGAGGGTCTGTGGGCTCCAACTTCCTCAGCTGCTGCTGTGTACTTTGTGCTAAGGATGTAGAATCAAAAGACACTCGTGTGAATGGAACATGGACAAACATACAGCTGTTCAGGACTGTGGATCTACATAGCCCAGCCTGTTTCCCCTAGATAGCAGAACTACTTAGCCAAGGTCACTCACACAGCAAACTAGAAGCCTTCGGTGAAAGCTGATGTTTGCTGACTCCATGCTGGTTTCATGTGGCCACTTGTGGTGAAAAGAATAGGTTGAGCTTCACATCCCCCCCAGGACAAGTATACATTATCCTAATCAAAGCTTCTGTTTGAGGTTTCTCATGTGGGTCTTTGACTTTAGGGTAGGGAAGTTGTGGCACTAACATGCAAAAGGTTTCCTTGTACTATTTCACAACTCCTTTTTTTTTTTGATTAAGGTTAAAGCCAGCCATACATGGAACAATTTTCTTTCCTGCAACCTGAAAATCAATCATTTCCCCCATCAACACTGACTGTGAATTGCTCCTGTTGAGCCATTGTGTTTTCCCAGCGGGATACCACCGTGATTACTGCTAGTGGCTATAAAAGCTGTTTGCAATAATGGCATGTAAAATCTGACAGGCTGGTTGTAGCCAAATTGATCGATCAGCTTTGGTACATTGAGCCTACCCATACTTAGTGTGAATTGGCCAAGATTCAGTCTATGGCTGGCTTAACAACTGTGCAAAGTCTATTTCACTTTGTGATCCGGCTCCTCAAATCAACTTTACAGACTGCCAGTTGTGTAAATTGGTTTGTCATATGCTTGGAGGGGTGAACAATCCCACTGCAGGAAGCAGTAAAGTTACCTTTGCAGCAGGGGCTCCTGCAAGAGTTAAAACTAGGGGTAGAGGAAAAAGCTTTGGTGCTTCTTATTCTGTCTGGCAGGCTTTCACCATGGTGTGCAACCAGCCCCCCTGAAGCCTCTTCAGGACTCCGGTTGGCAGTTCAACTCTGATATCATCACCATCAATGCAGGCCCAACAGCAAGGGCTTGCCTGCATCCTGGGGCATCAAAGAGAAAAGGAGCGAGGAATAAGGTAAGTATCTACCCCTTGACCTAATGGGCATTTTCTCCTTTTCACAGGGAGGAGGTTGGGAGCCCACTGCAATGCTATTTAATACATTTATTTTATCCTAGACTTCGGCTTTAAGGGTTGGTTCACACCATGCCCGTATCTGAATTGCGTAGGATGTACTGTGCCTTGTGGTGCGATTTTAGTCCATTCATTTTGAATGGGTTGAAATTGCACTACTTTTAAAACGCACTGCAACCAGATCGCAGGGTACAAAAGCACCATGTGATCCGATGTGGGCAAATTCACTGTGTTTACCTTTTGTTGACACCTGCTGCAGATCACAAATGTAGTGCGTTTTGAATTGCACAATAATGCGCAGTGTGTTCCTGTGCCATTCAGCACCGAGGATGGTGTGAACCGGCCAAGATCTTTTAAAAAAAAAAAAAAAAAAACTTTCTGATATCAAAGGATAAATGATACTGCACTTGAGGCTGAAGCTGCATATCCACCTGTCATTTCACCATCTGGGCTATGTACACTGTCTCTCAGAATACAGGGTCTAGGGGGTCCTGTAACACTGCGGACAGATAAGCAATGACACTTTTTCATCCACAATGAAACCAGCAGTAGGCAGTTTTAATGTATGAGCTGCATCCACATGGAAGCTGAATACATCTCTTCTCTCTCACTACAAACACAGATGTTATGCAGCCTTGTAGATTGAAAACCAGGTACAATTTCTGTAAGCGCACAATCCAGTCATGTTCTTCGATAAATAACTCCTAACCGCCATACAAATGATTAAGTTATTTCAAAATTTTACAGTGACCTAGCACATAAAGCTATGCAACCCACAAGTGGATAGCCCCCACCACACTCCATACAAATAAACAACATCCATCCGTACTAAATATACACATCTACATTTACAAGAGGAGTAAAAAAAAAAAAAATTATGGCTCCATCAGAGACTGTAAACTGCACCAAAACCATTTCTTTCCTTACCAAGTTAGGGGTACCTAGTCTACTAGGATCCAGCCCCTGAAACGTGGATTTTGTTCAACAAAAATATCTACGACAACTGAAAAGCCAAAGCCTGACCAGCCTGTAGTTTAAAAAAAATAAAAAAAACCATCCTACACAGAGTACTCCAAAAAACAGGAGCAAATACTTGTGCTTAGTGACTACTATAGAGCATGAGCTAAGCAAGCGCAATTACAAGACATTAGAGAAATTCATTAAACAAATACAAAGCCAGACATGCAGAAAAAGTGAAGAAGGCAGTGGAATCGTACATGCAGGAAGGCAGTGTATGAGAAAAGACGGCAGGTAGTGGACACCTTCCAAAAGGTCTAAGAATGCCATGATCGGTCCCGGAGGACGAGGAGCAAAGGCAGTGATGAGCTCATTGACCATGCTTATGGCAGAACAACATTGTTTGATAATAGCTGAAAGCAGAAGTGGTTGCTGGGTTAAAGCAGAACTGATCGGTGGAGAAGGGTTCAGACCAGCGCCAGGTCTCTGACCTTAGCAGGAATATCTCTTCTAATCTGTAACATGGCCCAACAGAGCTTAGGTTTTAACTTGGTATCTAGCCAAAGTGGAGATTCTTTACTTTCCTATAAATTATAAAGTTGAGGGGAGGAGGGGGACATGGTGTTGGTGTCAGCCCTCACTAGATTCCTCATAAACAGGTCAAGGACAATCTACTAATACCACAGCTCCGTTACATGCTGAGTACCATCTTGGGCCCCAAAATCCTTTAAAGTAAATCCATAATAAGAGGCACCTGGAGCTCTAGGTGGAGTTTAAAGTGATATTAAAGGCTGATTTTTTTAATTTTTTTTAAATAAATATGTCATACTTACCTGCTATGTGCAGTTGTTTTTCACAGAGCAGCCCTGATCCTTCTCTTCTCAGAGCACCAGCCACTGTTCCCTCCTACCGAGTGCCCCCACAGCAAGCAGCTTGCAATGGAGACAACTGAGCAGGCTCACTACTAAGCTGCTGCTCTCTCCATTCAGAGCCAGAGAGCAGCTTGGCCCTACTCCTTCCTCATTGGCTGTGATTGAAAGCAGGAGCCAATAGTTCCCAAAGGTGTCTCAGCCCATGAGGAGGGAGAGAGCCATTGCTCTCATGTACATTGCTGGATCAAGATGGGGTTCAGGTAAGTACTGGGGAAGGCTGCTACACACAGTTTTTTTTTTTACCTTCATGCATGTATAAAAGGTAGGAAAAAAAAAAAAAAAAAAAAAACCTTGACCCTTTACAACCGCTTTAAGGAACGTAGACTGTGGCTCTACAAGTCTTCTGCACTGGCAAGTGTTTTTTATTCGTTTCATCACTGGCCCCATAGAGATATACAATAATGGTTTTACTCAAAACTAATTACTAAACCCTCCCCCCCCTTACAGCCCGTTTGATCTTCAGTTGTCATAAGTGATCCCATGTGCAGCACTATGGCAACAGCCATTTGATGGCTTGACCGTTTGTTTGATAGCATGAGCAACTGGGGCAGTTCTCCATCATGCTATGCCTTCAAGGTAACTTTTTACATTAATGTAAATGGTCCTACCTCTAAAAAGATCTAATTCTCTTGGCTAGTCTTGTGAGCCACCTTCCTCTAACTTACAAAGAAAATAAGTTGACCCCCTCCTGTAACTTCATTCCTATTTCAGCTTTGGTACTTCCTGTGCCACTACCTGCTCCCTGGGCAATAAATTACAGTCTCCATTCATTCATTGGAAGTTACTTCAAGAAGCTACAAAGCGGAACCAGTTGTATATTCTGGCTGCCTGTGCAGAGCAGCAGAAATGTGTTGATCATTAGACTAGCTAAAGGTTTTAGCATCCTGTTTGGGGAGTACAGCCTTAGAAGAGCAACTCATTCATATCCAAACACAATGTATGCCACTGAAATTGCAATTTCCTTTTAACACAAGCATCCACGGTGATGACCTCTGCAAAAAAAAGAGCATTAGAGAGAAAAGCCTTCAGATGGAAAACATGGACTGACCTATCCACCATGTCCTAAAATACAGACCATAAAAGGCACCAATAGAGGGCATGAGCTAGAGCCTGGAAGGTGGCACCATGTTAGTGGAAGGCAGCTGTACTGCATTAATAGACAGTGGGTAGTAGCTTGGCACATTCCAGTGGGGCAGTGGAGAAAAGAAAAAAGTAAGCAAGATATCCCACCTGAGCCCGGGACAGATGCTACAGTAAAACCAAAAGTAGAAAAAAAGGCAATTCTCACAAAACAGATTAAAAAAAAAAAAAAAATAGAAAGCTAGTTCAAAAAGTTGCATACACGTGTCTGAAGAGCCAAACTACCTCCAGACAAAGTGGAATAGCCAACTGTTATGTCTTATAGGAAAGTCTAAACTTGACATTCCAACCAAACTTGCAGAAAGGTCTCAACATGACGTTCCAACTAAACTTAGAAGTATGACAATCTCAGCCAGGTCAAAGTAGAAGCAGGGAGGTTCCTAGAACTGAATACCTTGACCTAGCTTACATCGGGCAGAAGCTGAACACAATATCCCAACACTGGATAAAATTAACCATCTGCCTAGTAGCATGCTGGACACTGTGGTGGGCATTCATTTAGGAGTACTGGCTTTTTTCGGTGTAGTGGGTCGCTTGGTCTGCCACAGATGGCCCTGGATAGTGAAGGCATCAACACTCATTGACATGGTTTTGCTGGGGATCTGGGTGAAGCGTTTTCTGTCAGAACTGTATTTGTAGATGTCTTCCACCATGGACAGGGTGATTGTGCGAGGGCCATAGCCCGCCAGACGGGTCAGTTCATCTGTCTCGGCTGAAAAGGTGTAGACTGCTCGAAACTGGCAACTGCTGTCACGGAACAGGATGAGGAAATGGTTGGACTGGCTCTTATCCATGTCCTAAGGATGAATTAAACAGTTTATGGTGTTAGCATCTTTATGTGAAAGATTATGAACTCTATATTTCAATGGTTAGTTCATCTTTACCAAAAACCCTGCATATTCAGGTAATGGGCACATAAAAACAAACTGTGCAGCTTTGACTAAAGTTGGATAATGCTCTTGCTATAGGCTTAGGGAATTTGCACACGTCCCAAAGCCTGTCCGAAAAAACTCCCACAGATGGTATCCTGTCCTGTCGCTACAACGTTGCTGAGGCAATCTCAGCCATTACCACTCACCCCCACCATCACAGGAGCAAGCTCTCAAACCCTTGCACATGTGTGCTTCACTATCTCCTTCATCATAGTATAGATCAGAGCTACTGCAACAGGGGAGAGAGAGCGCATGTGAAGGTGTCTGGATCAGCTGGCATAATCTTAGCAACACCCTAGCAGCAGGTCAGGATGATGCCATCTCTGGTAGTTTTTTTGACCAGGCTTCGGAAGGTGCATAAATGGCCTATACCTATAGCAAGGGCATTATTTTGCTTTGATCAGAGATGCACAGTTTGTTTTAACGTGCAGACACCCCTTACCTACATAGGCAGTTTTTGTGGTAAAAGTTAACCAACCCTTTAAAATGTACTTGTAATCCATAAGAAATGGAGATTTGGCTGTTGGACTGCAGGAGGCATGTGCAGACCACATAGGCCATCCAATGGCCATCTGAAGGAGTGCACAGGTCAGACTGACAATGCTGCTCCTAATTATAAGGCAGAAGTGGAGCGTGGTCAGCCTGAAACAGGAAGTGCTGTTACCGACAGTATCTCCAGTCAACACACTTTGCAACAGATTCAATTGAGGAAGTACAATTTACTCAGCGCTTTACACATGTATATTATACATTCACATCAGTCCCTAACCCTCAAGGGGCGAACAATCTAAGGTCCCTAACTCACATTCATTATGTTTTCATACTTGCCCTCCTAACCCTCTCGTATTGAACTGTATTGTCTCCCTTATATTGTAAAGCGCTGAGCAAACTGTTGGCGCCATATAAATCCTGTATAATAATAATAATAATACTGTATATGCTTTATTAAATAGGTTAGAGGAGCAGGAACCTAGACCAGCCAATTAATTGTAATATCCCAGTGTCATGGTTTTTTTCCAGTTTGAAAGTATTAACATGAACAAATAGCTAAAATTAGTCTAGAACCACGATTTTATTTATTTCAGGTACTTATATAGCACTGCCAATTTATGCAGCACATATATATATATATATATATATATATATATATATTGTACATTCACATCAGTCCCTCACTCTCAAGGAGCTTACAATCTAAGGTCCCTAACTCCCATTCATACATATGCTGTGTGGGCCAATTAACCTTCCAGCATGTCTTTGTGTGGAGGAAACCGGCGTACCTGGATGAAATCCACGCAGGCACAGGGAGAACATGCAAACTCCATAAGGCAGTAGTTGCCCTAAGCAACACAAAAATCGTCTGCCTCCACGGACACCAAACAATACCACCCCCACCAGCAGAAAGAGCCTGACATTGCTGACATTGACCAACAACACTTTTCTTCATGGTCCATCGGAGTCTCCTTAAAAAGTTGCCTTTTGTCAGTATATAAGTACCTACTTCCTTCAGCGGAGAACAGTCATTCAGCCTACAGCCTATGTGTGGATGGTGTTCCAGTCACCTTACCCTCTTATATTTCTAAGCAAGCAACACTGACTTGACCGTGTTAGTGCTGCCTGCGGTAGAAGTTTTGCTATCTATGCTGGCAGAATTTACGCTCTTCCTCAGCGTCCTGCAGCTTCATGTTGTCCAAGAACTCAGGACACTGACAGGAGTTTGTGAGACATCAATAGGGCAGTATACCTGCACTGCTTTGCCTTTATCCATCCCACATGGCTGCCGACAGGAGCACCACTTACTCCAACAAGCCATCCTGAAAACTACCTCCAGGGAGAGGGATCTGAGGAATTGTTGCAAAGCACCACGCAGATCCATCTCATCTGCCACGGATTCTTGCTCTTTGGAGGGACCTGTGATTACAAGTCACAAGGCTACAGAAACACAGAACATGCATTTCTCCACTCTACAGCCAGGTACAAACAATGATCAGTGTTAATTTTTGGATTCCATTTCAAGTCCCAACTCACATCTACAATTTAGAGCAGGGGTCTCTAAACTTTTTAAACAAATAGCTTGTTTATGGTCCTTCAGGATTTAGGGGGGCCGGACTGTGGCCATTGTGAGTAGAAAATGTCTCGGCATCAGTAAACACGGCCCCATCATTGGTTTTAGCAGGAGGAATAGTGCCCCATGGTTGGTATCAATGGAAGGAATAGTGCCCCATTGACAGCGTCAGTGGGAGGAGCAGTGCCTCATCATTGGTCTTCGCACGAGGAATAGTGACCCATTGATTGTGTTAGTGGGAGGAATGGTGCCTCATCATTGGTGTCAGTTAAGGAATAGTGTCCCAAGGGCCAGATAGAGTCAAGCAAAGGGCCACATCTGGCCCCCAGGCCGTAGTTTGGAGACCACTGATCTAGAGCAACAAAACAGTATTTTCTCTGGCAGTGTAAAGAGTAGTAATCAATGACAGCCATATTTCACTGATTTACTGTAGTCGGAACAATGGAAGCTTGTTGATTGGCTGTAGCAGTAGCGGCTTACTGCCCTTTGGTTTTTACCTTATTACCCCAGTCTGTCAAAGTCATTTTTCTACAGCTAACATCTGTTTAAATATATGAAGGGTTAAAATTGAGAGAGTGAAGAGTTCTGCAGAAAGACAAAGCTACAACCAGGAGCAGTGTGATCCTTGTTAGCTTACACGTTCACTTAGAGCATGACAAATTTTAAAGTATAATTAAAAGGTTAAACTTTTTTTATAGTTTTGGATAGAGTGGAGATGGAAGCCAATATCTGTCCATTTGTATTGCTGCCTGTATACACAGGGGATTCATCCTCTCTATTTGTCCTATTTACCATTCTCATCAGAAGTGAAAGTTAAAAAAATCCCAAATTTTGGGTTGTCCCCAAAAAAGTAAGATGGGAAATCTTCCAATGGGGACAGTAGTTCTGGTGACCTGGGGGACCCCAAGGTATTCCTTTAATTTGCAGGGATTTCCTCTCCTGTTTTGGCTGTGGGACAGGAAATAAGGGGAATTCTCCCCAATGAGAGACAGATGGACAAAAAATCTGACAGGGGTTACAACACTATGTTTTGCCTACCGTTCTACTCTAAAGCTTGATAAAGACACAAATATTTTGAGGCAAAATTGCTGTAAATGCTATATTAAAATAAATGCATTTAAACATTTTATCTGCCTGGCAGTCCAACACTTTTAGGAGTTACCAACCTCGAGAACTTTGTTCTTCTGCGTTTCGTTGACTTTGCCTGCCAAACAGCAGTGAGATAATGCATTGTGTATGATAAATTTGTTTGATTTTGCACTTGGTTCCTTGTACAATTTGGGCCCTGAAACAGAAAGGGACATTAATCAGATATGGAAAACAAAAACAGAGGCATCTGTATATATGCCCATCTCCTTGAATTTGCAGCATTGTCTTAAAGAAACTTGGCATATATACATTCACAGAAAAGTAATAGCAGTCACAAAACTGGTGGCAGATTACAATCTTTGCCTTTGCTCAACACATAAAAAGACGTCTCCTAAATGAAAGGAAAGTTAAAACCCAACTCTAGGCTAAAAAAAAAGGGTTAATTGCTAATTGATGTCTAAGGCATTTAAGTGATATTAAAAGGCAATTATTTTTTTAAAATAACAAACATGTCATACTTACCTGCTCTGTGTAATGGTTTTGCCATGCTGATCCTCCTCTTCTTGAGTCCCCCGCCAGCGCTCCTGGCTCTTCCATCCTGCCAAGTGCCCCCATGGCAAGCAGCTTGCTATGGGGGAACCCCAGCAGGCAAGCTAACGAGCTCAGTAATCAAAGTCCTCCTGCACGTAGGTGAACCTGTGGCTAAAGCTGCTAACACCTAACCATCTACCAATAAAAATGGTCAACCCAAAATGTAAATTGTGGTGCTGTGCTAATAAACTATATGTGAACCCCAATATGTTTTAACTCCTGAACGGCAACACCAATGAATAAATAAAGTGACATAAATGCATGTAAACTTTACATGCCCTGGATAAGCAGGTTGAAAGAAATAATAGTGATCCCACTAGGGGATAAAAATCAAAGTGAATCAGTGAAACCACTCCTTGTGGTAAACATGAGAAAAAAAGAAAAGAGGAATCAAAAAGGTAAACGCATGTATAGGCTCAAAATGATTTGTGAATCTAAACAATGCCAGTGATCCCACTATGGGATAAATACAATGGATCCGTGAAACCACAAATGGTGGTAATTGTGAAAGAAAGAGAAAATCAGGCTCACCGCCTGTAAATCATTAACAATCACTTAAATAAACGATAGTGACCCCCTACTGGGGATAAGTGAACACCAAAAAAATAGGCTAAATGCCTATAGATACTTGATTCGTAACCCCAAAGGGGGGCTCTGAATAAGCGTGAAAATAAGTGACTTCAAACAGTGCTTCACACTTTCCGTATATCCACGAACATAAATCAACAGTGGATAGTCCACCCACCAACATAAACAAAAACAAAAAAACTACAAAAAATGACCTTGTCTTAAAAAGTAAGAGAAAAAAATAAATGAATAAATAAATAAATGTCCAATCTAAAAAAAAGTGTCCAGAACCATCCAAATTGTGGAGGTGTACTGTAGTCCTGTGATCACCAAACTGTGCAACAGGATACTATGAATCCCACTCTAGGTGCAATGGCCCCTCACCTCCATGCGGTGACCCTGCAGGGTCAAAACGCCTTAGACAATCAAATACCACCGGTCTGGAACCCGGACTCCCTCCAACGGATGTCAGGTCCACCGTCGTATCAGTTCCCTCTCTGATGGCCAAGGAAGCCATCTTGGAACTCCTATTGAGGTCAATGTGTTAGTACACCCACAGCATGTGGATAGGTACTAAAAGCTTATAATTTCAAGTTAAATGTGAGTGGAATTTGATACGTTTTTTATCCATTTTGAGTCATTAAACGTTAATACACTATGGGAGCACTTTGCATTCTCTTTCTGGGCGAAAGAGGAGCTATCACTTCTAGGACCACTGAGAGGAGGCTGTATGCGGGACCTTGGCCATCAGAGAGGGAACTGACACGGCGGTGGACCTGACATCCGTTGGAGGGAGTCCACGTTTCAGACCGGTGGTATTTGATTGTCTAAGGCGTCTTGACCCTGCAGGGTCACCGCATGGAGGTGAGGGGCCATTGCACCTAGAGTGGGATTCATAGTACCCTGTTGCACAGTTTGGTGATCACAGGACTACAGTACACCTCCACTATTTGGATGGCTCTGGACACTTTTTTAGATTGGACATTTATTTATTCATTCATTTATTTATTTCTCTCACTTTTTAGGACACAATAATTTTTTGTAGTTTTTGGTTTTTGTTTATGTTGGTGGGTGGACTATCCACTGTTGATTTATGTTTGTGGATATATGGAAAGTGTGAAGCACTGTTTGAAGTCACTTATTTTCACGCTTATTCAGAGCCCCCCTTTGGGGTTACGAATCACATCAGTATCTATAGGCATTTAGCCTATTTTTTTTGGTGTTCACTGGATTAAAAACAAAAAAAGGAGAGACAGAGGAAGAGAACTTGAAGAGAGGTCTGAGAAGTCCAGTTTTGTTTGAACAGGAAGGAACATAGAGTCTGGTTGGCTGTTATAGGCAGCAGCCCAGTTTGTAGACATTTTGTATAAAAACAAGAAAATAGCAATGCAAAAATCTATTTTAGAATGAATGCCATTGGCAGAGCAATAATGAACAAAGCACAATGAGAGGGAAAGAGCAGGTAGGTTACCAGTGTACTCTGGGATGGAGGCAGGGGATGATGCTGTGGATCCAGTGTCCCAATCCTTATCACCATTCTGAGTGAAGAGACCCCGGCTGGGAGACATGAGCCCAGAGGGAGAGATCGCTCTGTGGGGATAAAAGAGAAAGTCAGAGTCTATTAGTGTAGATCACCTGGTTATACAAAAAAACACTTTTCTTCAGAGTTTTGAACTGTCAGACACATGCTGCTTTCTATGTCCCCTTACTGCCTGGGTGCTTACTGGGACAGGTGAACATAGATAACAATAAATGCCTGACAGAGGTGCTAATCCAGTGCTGGTCAACTTACTAGATATAGGAATCTCAAGTGCAGTCCCTGACATCACCAAAGGGCCAATCACAATGTTCAATGTATGTAATGCATGTAAAGGACTGGACATAATACAGCAGAAGGACTGTAGGCAGGCTGCAAGAGATGGTCAAAGACTGCTACAGGAGTGGCTGGAGACTGGGAGCATGCTGCAAGAGATTGTCAGACTGGGGATACGTCACAAAAGAGACTGCTACAGATCACTGTTACAGTCATTTTATATGTCAGCACACCTTGCAGCCTCCTTAAAATGTTAACAAATGTATTCCACTCAGCAAGATCCATTATAAAAATGCATAACAATAAAAATACCATGTACAGCACTGAAAAAGTCAAGAAGTGTGAAAGAGACAAATCATTTAAAAGAAGAATCCAATTTAAAGCAGTATTAAACCCGAAAAATAAAAATGTAATATTTTGCAGCCCACCAGTCCTTAGACATGGTGGCTACATTTGTTTTCTTTTATTTCACCTGGTGATCCTGCCAGCAATATACTTCCTATCTCAAGGTGTTTGCATTCTGAATGTAAAAGGAAGTAGTAAAACAGACACCTTTGGATAGTGGCAGTGTCAGTCCTGGAGGGAGGTTAGTGTTGGACTAGCAGATTACAATGGACTTGACTAACAAATTGAACTCCAGCCATCAAGCCGTTACGGGAACTATTTTTCTTTCCTTTTGCCATAAAGGTTTTGCATAAAGCTGATCATTATAGGCACCCCATCAGTGGTACATGGTTTGTCTAACTGCTACTTTGTCTGGACAGCTTGGTCTGCTAACCACTTGCCCTCCAGAGAATTTCCTGACCAGGCCATTTTTTACGTTATGGCGTTGCGTTACTTTAACTGACAATTGTGTGGTCATACAATGCTGCACCCAAATTAAATTTGCGTCCTTTTTTCCCCACGAATAGAGCTTTCTTTTGGTGGTATTTGATCGCTATAAAAAAAAAAAAAAAAAAAAAAAAAGGACCGACAATTTTGAGAAAAAAAAAAATCAATACTTTTGACTTTTTGCTATTAAACACGTCCAGTAAAAAATTAAAAAAAAAAATCAAACCTCGTCATAAATGTAGGCCAAATGTATTCTGCAACTTGTCTTTGCTAACAAAAATCCCAATACGTGTAAATTAATTGGTTTATATGAAAGCTATAGTGTTTACAAATGGTGGTGTATGTATATTGGGATTTTTTTTAATTATTATTTTTACTAGTAATGGCGGCGATTAGTGACTTATATTGGGACTGTGGCGGGCATTCTGATACTGGAGGGAACTGACTTGGTATCACTGACATCCCCAGTGACACCAATACAGTGATCAGTGCTAATAAAAAGCACTGACACTGTACTAATGGCACTGGGCAGGAAGGGGTTAACATGTGGGGCGATCAAAGAGTTAACAGTGTGCTGTGTGTGCTTCACTGTAAGCACACTGCTTTGTGCTTGCACAGCCATGCAATGCAGTAGCTGACAGGGGGGAGAACTGCCCATGTCGGAGACACTCGGCAATCACCGGGTGCTGATGAGTAATCACTGGCCAGGGACCCAGTGATTGACAGACGTGGCCGCGAATGGCAGCACAAGTAGGGCACGCACGCCCTACCCGGAAGTGCAAAATCACATATACATATATATATGTGTGGTTTTGCGCACCTGTGCCGCCCTGTAGCAGTACTTCTGCTATAGGGCGGACGGGAAGCGGTTAAAGGAAGTTGAAAAATAAACTTACTGGCCAGATCACCAGGTGAAAATAAAGGGGGGGAAAAGAAAATTAATAGTGAGCTGATATTTAATAATTTTTTGTTTTTGGGTTTATTGCTGCTTTAACTAAATATTTTTGGTCACTATCCCCGAGAAAGTATGTAGGTATGGAAAACTCACTAAATACTGACTGCTGGGCCTGAGGGCCACAGGTTTAGTACCAGGGTTTTAATCCTTTCCTCTGTCCAAAGTTTCCACTTTAAACATCAAGTGCCTAAAACATATGCTGAGGTGCATTTTATTTTCTTAGTTTCCATGGGTGCTTTATTGAGCATTCACATCCCTTTTATAATAGCCCCTCAAAACATCGTCCATGGGTCTTGCATACTGCAAGGATCGTTGTTGAATATGTATAGCAGCATATAACAGACACTGTGCAACAATGTGGCAAAAAGTGTGAATGCAGCATATTATTATTTTATTTTGAATAGCATAATGAACATTTTCCTCCAGCAGCAGTTGAATGCCAGCGGAAGGGAGAGGAGGAGAAGCCGGCATTCAGCAGCTGAAAGCAAGTAGGTGCTACGCCCAGAGATAATCCCCATGGAGGTGGAAGGTCGGTGCTCTGGATCTGTGTGTCTTCCCAGCGCAGATGCAACTGAATGATGAGGATTGGTATAGCTGGCACTCATCTTCCCTAATAATAAATTTGCAACTTTTACAATTTTGCACATTTTACTCACTCAATAAAGTTTATTATTGGGGAAGATGAGTGCCAGCTATACCAATCCTCATCATTCATTTAGCAGTTGCAGAAAGAAAAATGAAGAAGATCGGTTCCTGTATATGCCACCCCTCCTGTCCAAGTGTACAAGTGTAAAACAGAAATGACAGAATGTTGCCATTGCGACCCCTCACGCTACACCAGTGGTTGGGGTGTGTGGTAAAAACACATCTCAACTATGGGGTTTTACCCACCCAGGGATGGACTGACAACTCATGGGGCCCCAGGGCAATAGGGGATCATGAGGCCCCTGTGTCCTTACCCAAACTCAAAAAAGCCTATGAAAAAGGTACCAGGGGCACCTCATGGGGCCCCCTACTGACCCCGGGCCCTCGGGCAGTGCCCGAGTTTCCAAATGGTCTATCCGCCCCTGTACCCACCTCTACCTAAAACCATAAATGTAAACAAGCCCTTACTATCCCGAGCCCCCTTAATGGCTGCTTTCACACATGTGCTGCGATTTACCTGTGTAGTGCAGTGCACTTGTGGCTTTACTGCACTTTGCCATAGACTTCTACTATCTCTTGTGGGTGTGGTGCACCCCTGCATTCAGGAGTTTTGGTAAGCTTTCAGAAAGCACACGAAACCCGCAGGAATTAAAAGAAGTCTATGGCTCAATGCCGCTAACCGCAGACAACCCACAGGTGCACTGCTCTGCACTCACGGATCAGTGTGAAAGCAGCCTAATAGTTGTTAACCCTTTTATAGGTGTTAATAAACCCATTGCAAAAGTGCAGTGTATGTGATGTTTAATACATAAACGGACCTTTTTTCCACTTCCAGTTTCTGCTGGTATCACTCTCCAGGCTGCTAGAAAGGTTCCAGGCAAAGTGCACTTGATATCACTCCGCCTGGGACAGGAGCCCGCTGTACAGAGGAAGCATCGGCTTATGCAGCTCCTGCTCTCTCTGTGGCTGCCTGCTTCCTCCGCTGCTCTGGGAAGGTGGGTGAGCAAGCCCAGATCACGATTAACAGGTTGCCGACCTTGGGCAGGCGCTTCCCTGGTTTGAGGTTGAAGGCCACATCAGAGGGCTCTGAGGGCCACATGTCGACCACCCCTGCCCTATATGTTGTCCACAGAGGTGGACTTTACCTTGGAGATCTGGGGGACTTCCTCATAGTTCCGCTGCCATTTTCATTCCCCACCGTGGAGAGGGACATGGTGGACTGAGAATAAACTTTACTCAGCTTGGAACCTGAAAACAGACCACAAAAAATGACCTTTCTTTGTAAATACATTATAAGCCAACTTCTAAGAACCTCTATGAGTTACACTGATTTCTGGAATCTCATTACCCAACAATCCTCTGACAGGGCTTCGGGCAATCATCGAGTCATCATGGAAGACGGTCTTGGGTCGAGGCTTTTTAACAGCCCGGACAGTCATTGGTTTCTGACGGAGAACTTTGTCCAGGTCTTCCATGATCTTCAGCTGCTGTCGGCGTTGATATTCTTGTTTTGTGAAGTCGCCACGACGTAGAACGGCCTCTTCCTCCTTGCGCTGCCGCTGCTGTTGTTGCTGCTGCTGCTGCTGCTCCTCTTGCTGTTTACTATAAAAATAAAAAAAGGTTGAAATGATCATGTTTGAAGCTGAAAGAAGTAGCATAATACGTATAACATATTATCCACCAAAATCGTATATACTGCAAGATATTACTCCTCTAGCTAGTCCATAAAGAGTATACTCCACTCCAACTGGAAACTCCACAGTTTTTATTTTGACAAGAAGATAATGGAATTTATGTTGCCCAGGTAGAACATACTTGGCCTCCTCTTTTTTCTCTTTTTCTTCCTCCTGCCACTGTTTTCGTTTTTTGGCTTCCTCAGTCCTCTTCTGCTGCTTCTCCAGCAAGGCTGCTCTCCTTTGAGCCATTTCCACCTCTGTCCTCTCCTCACCCTAAAGGAACCAAAATGGAAGACATCTAAATTTATAACTATCAATTGCATCTCCAACTTCCACTATCTCCATATAGAACATTTAATGGATGACAAATGCCCAAACAGTAGCAGTGTAGGAAATACTAATGCATTTTAATATTTAAAAAGTAAAGAGAACAGGATATCATTTATCTGATGACATTTTAGTGCTTGCAAAATTTAAGTGATTGTAAACGTTCATATTTAAAACAAAAATACAAAACAAACATGTAATTCTTAGGTGCTCAGTGTAATGGATTTTCTACAGAGCGGCCCCGATCCTCCTTTTCTTGGGTCTCCTGCCTGCGTTCTTGGCCCCTCCCCCTGGCTGAGTGATGACATAGCAAGCCGCTTGCTATGGGTGCACTCATACGTGCTCACTCCCGAGCCCAGCACTGTGTCACCCCCTCAGTGGCTCCCGGCACTGTGTCTGAGCTAATGAGGATGGAGAGACCCGGGGGAGCACATAGCTGGATCAAGATCAGGGTCAGGTAAGTATAAGGGGGGCTGGGGGGGAAGCTGCACACTGAAGGTTTTTTTTTACCTTAATGCAGAACCACTTTAAATAATATGTCAAAATGTCATATTCCTGATATGTGGCTGCTTTAAAGTATCCTGTTCTCTTTGTATGGCTTGCTTTGTGTGCAATCCCTGGCGTTCCTGCCTGTCATGCTGCTTTCCTATTAAAAACTGACCACACTAGGCAGGAGAGCAAAGTGTGGTCAAACTTCTAGCTGTGCTGAGAACTCAGCCTTTTCTCCTCCAAAGAGTACTGACACGCTCCCCTACACAGCCATTCACTGGGAAGATCAGTGTATTGTGGCTTTTCCTCCCCCATCTCTCTAAGGTCTTTATGCAGCTGAGAACAGAGGGCATGTGATCACTTATTAAAAAGAGGAAAATGGTATTGATAATGTTTTTTATATCTATACACAAATGTTTTGCTTGTTGTTTGCTGGTTGTTGTATAAGTGAATCCTCGCCTTGTAAGTTATACTTATACCGATATATCATATATCGGCAGCAGAAATGTATCGGCCGAAAATAGTGTTATCAGCATTTTGGCAATAGAAAAAAAAGGTACCAATAATGGTTGCCGTGATTTTTCCATGTTAAGGTGCATTTTTCATAGGTCACGTGACTCATAAAAACGCATCAAACCGCAACATGTGTGCGTTTTTGATGGTTTTCCAATGCATTTCAGGCCTGGTTCACATCAATGCAGTTTGATTTTTGTCGGTTTTGCAGTGCGTCTTTGCACGCACATTTTGATGCATTTTTTTGCCCAACTTGTTGCTGCACAAGATTAAAAAGCATAAGAAAAGCAACACATATGCATTTTTTATCCATTTTTATTGCATTTCAGGCCTGGTTCACACCAATACAGTTTGTGTTTTGTCACTTTTGCAGTGTGTTTTGTGTTTTTGCACATGCACTTTTGACGTGTTTTTTGATGAAACACATCAAAAATGCAGCAAACGGGGCAAAAATGCACTACATGCGTTTTCTGCAGAATCCCTATTGAACCAAAAACACAACATTTTGCTTTTAAAATAGTTCCCAACCCTTTCCAAAAATGCAGCAGCTCAAAAAAGCATAGATGTGAATGTGCCGCATAGGAAACTACGTAAAAATGGACTGTAGTGAATTTCTGCAAAAAGCCCTAAAAAAACGCATTGGTATGAACCAGGCCTCAATAGTTTTTGGTGTGTTTTTTTTTTATCTCACCAAATATGCACTAAAAATGCGGCAAGCAGGATATTTAACACTGCAAGGGAAGTGCAACAGATCAGTGTGAACACATACATTGAATTTAAAGGGATTCATTTTTGTTGAGCGTTTCTTTTTTTTTAAAAAAAGCGCTGCAAAAACTGCTCTGTGGGAAAGCAGCCTATTAGCCAAAAAGGTGCTGAAAATAAATTCATATTCATGATATTAAATTAAAAAAATTTAATATAATACAATCATATATATATAAAAAAATATATATATATATATATATATATATATATTTATTTTTTTTATTTTTTTTTTATTTTTTTTTTAAACTGGCCATTTTGGTTTCAGTCCAAGAATTTCCATTTTCGTGCACCACTAGTAAATATATATATATATATATATATATAAATATATATAAAACACTGAAGAAGATCCAAATCAATCACAGGTGCTCTTCAAATACCTCAAAAAACAAAATCTCAACATAGTATATTACCTTTTAAATCCCAGAACTAAAGTGTCACACGTGTATCATGCAAAAAAAACACTCCAGTGTCACAGCACTCATGTGAAAAGAAAATTAATAAATATCACTGCAAACTTATATATAAAGTGCATAATTACCCTAAAACAAACAGATTCCAGCTTGTAATCAACCACATATGTACAGAGTGTCCTTAGATTGGTATCCTCTTGTTCCTCAGGACCTCACAAACAGACCAGGAATCAGTATGTGAATTATAATCATATATAAAATTTATTGTAGCCACTTGCATATAAAAACGATAAGATCAGCAAGACAGCATCAAACTCCTCATATGATTATAATTCACATACTGATTCCTGGTCTGTTTGTGAGGTCCTGAGGAACAAGAGGATACCAATCTAAGGACACTCTGTACATATGTGGTTGATTACAAGCTGGAATCTGTTTGTTTTAGGGTAATTATGCACTTTATATATAAGTTTGCAGTGATATTTATTAATTTTCTTTTCACATGAGTGCTGTGACACTGGAGTGTTTTTTTTTGCATGATACACGTGTAGCACTTTAGTTCTGGGATTTAAAAGGTAATATACTATGTTGAGATTTTGTTTTTTGAGGTATTTGAAGAGCACCTGTGATTGATTTGCATCTTCTTCAGTGGAGTAGGAAGCGTCTTCCTATCAAGAAATTGATCTTTGTTTGGACACATTATTTGGACACTTTGCATATTGGGACTTTATTTTATTTTTGTTCTTTTATATATATTTTATATTTTTTATTTTTGGGTAATCTCTTTGGGTCTTGATTTTTTCACTATAATTGTGGGTTTTTGGGTTTAATTCAATGAATATAGGTTTTATTAGTACTTCAGGGGAAGGATATTGATATGACTTTAAGGGATTTCTGAGGATTTTATATACATATGTGTGCTGATTTATACTTATTGTATATATATATATATATATATATATATATATATATATAAATTTTTTTTTCTTTTGAGTGACGGTATACCAGTGCTACAATATTATATTCAAGCTAAAAACAGAGATGACAAAACACTTAAAATCAATTATATACTTGTTTCTTTAAACAGACCTTTCCCCTAGTATACTAAAATTCAGTATCCATCTCTGCGTTTCAGCTGAAATCTCGCAATATTGTTGTACTGTGGCATAAATGAGACAGAGCGCATTACATTAGACAGCTCACCTAGTGCATGTGCCGTACGTTTCATTAATCTTTTTTTTATAAAAAGCCTTTCCTTGAGATTTTTTTAACAGCATGTTTCATCTTGCACATGCGCACTAGGACTATATTGCAAGCTGATCCCAGAAAGGATTTTTTAAATAAAAGGTGGTAGAGAGGGCACAGGCAGCACTGAGGCACCATGAAAAAGATGAAAGGAGAAGGAGAGGCAGCATGAAGGTCGGTACAGTAGGTGGACTTATTTATGTTTTAGGCTGTCATCGTGTATGTTTCCAAAACAGGTGGAGGGTCCTCTTTAATGGTTTTCTTTTCAAGTTCTTTAGCAGAGATGCCCCTACAGCCTATTCTATTCTCCCTAAAGGTTTGGTAGGAGATAATCTTCCACAAAGTAAGTACAGGGAACTGAACTTCTGTATTTGTAGAATGAGCAGGACAGTTAAAGTGCACTTTTGTCATATAAATTATACACATATTCTTAACAAGGGGAACATGAGCTTAAGAACAAACAATCCATCCCTGACCTCTCTACACGCAAAACTAGAGGTTTAGTCCGTTCCCAAGGTCGGTCATAAATGAGTCGAGAACCAAACATTCTGACATTCAAAAAACAAAAAGGTCATACAACTCCATCAGTTGTAACGATGCAAAAAGCGAACAATTTGATGACGGACATGAATTTTGTTCAGTTTTTGACTCATCTATGGCCAGCTTACCAGCTTGGAAACACCTGCTGTGCATTTATTTTTGAGAGCTGTCAGGCTGCCAAGATTATGTTGCAATAGAACACAAATAGGAAAAGCCACGATTTCATTGCCTCTGTGGTGAGGTTTGTAGATGAGTGTCTCCGCAATGCCTAAAGCTAAAATAAGAGCTTGTTTTAAAGTGCTGTTATCCCTGGTTCACATATATGCGGTACGATTCTGATGGCTTTTTTAGTACGTTTTTTCAGTAGTGCAGGTGTGACTCTGATGCAAACTGTAAAGCGTAAGGCTGTAAATCGCACCTGGACTGCTCTGAAAATGCACAGGACCCTTTTCAATATTGCACTGTGGCTGGACTGCATGTATGTGAACGCCCTCCACTGAAAACTGTGTTATTTGACATGTCATGCAAATCAGTGCCGTTCAAAATGCATCCGAATTTGCATATGTGTGTGAACTTATTGCTTGCTCAAATAAGTAAATACTTTAGTGTGGATAGTCCGGGCACAGGTTTATTTTAAAAATTTCCTGGGGACCTGTGTTGCAACACAACAGATCCCTGGAAAATCCTAACCACGCTAATCATCTCTTCAGTCTTTCTGACCCCAAGAATTACTGTATTGGGATAGGTTTAAAATGTAACTTCAGGATATATAACTGGAACTCAGCTTATTCAATGGCCTCACCTTAAAGAAGAATCCCAGTCCTCTCTGTGCTGCACCTTCCTCTGCAGGAGTTGCATCTAGTGAGTCCATTCCTTCTAAATCTGATTCTTCTGTTGGTTGCAGATCGGACAATGGGATCTCAATCAAACTGCTCCTCTTCCCTTCCCTCTCCTCCCCAGCCAGTGGCCCAATGCCACTACTCTGAGGAACCACTGAAGCTACTGGACGCGAGTTGTTTCCATGGATTTCATTAGTTGGCAAAGTCTCCTCATTTTCACCTTCTGCATTCGTATCATCTGCAAAATGTATAGAGGATCGAGTCTGGACTGGAACTTTGCTTGGGGAGAATTTACGCAAGTGAGGTATGGTGTCCACATTATGGGGAGGAGTCAGTACTCTGTTGAGAGGTGGAAGCTTTAGTTCTACTGGTCGGGTATTTTTGGGACTTTTGGGTATTACAGGCGCAGGTTGCAAAGACCTTCTGGTGTTGGGTTGGGGGGACTTTGGAGTTATTCGTGAAGGTGACTGAGAAGGAGATGCAGATGAGGAACGAGGAGTTTGGAACTCTCTTGTAAGTCTAGTAGGCGGTGAAGACTTGGGTCGATGTGGTGGAGGGGAGGACTTTGGAGCTGGGATGACCCAAGCTTTGCTCTCTTTCTTCATCAGCTTCTCCTGCTGGTCAGATAATCTTTTCATATCCGACTGTAGAGATGATAGAGCTGAATTCAATTTTGCTACTGCTTTATTATAGTCTCCTAGATTGTTATCTAGTCCAGCTTTTGTCACCTCAGGGGAAAAGCTCACTTGTTTTTCTCCCCGAGGTTTTACAGACCCATCATTCATCTTCTCATTCTTTTCTTCTTCGTTTTGTTTTATCTGTCTTTCCTCTTCTAACTCTTTAGGAAGGCCCTCATCTGGTGATAATTTTAGATCATCCTCTTCACAATCATCCTCCCCTTCTTTCTTTTTCAGTTGAAGAAAGGCACTCTTTCCAAGACGCTGTCGATGCTTTGCAAAAATTGCTTCAATTCTCTTTTTCTGGGCTTCAATAGCCCTTCTCTTCTCCTCAAGCCTGGCACCAAGCTGGTTCATCTCAGAGTTTAAAGCTGGACTCTTCACAGGAGACTCTTCTGCCTTTTGGGCCCATGTGGTCGTATTGGGTGAACCAGATGGGGAACCATCTGAGGTAACTTTGGCATCAATTTTTTTCTTGCGTTCAGCAAAACTTGTCATCTTTGTACCTGATCCAGCAGAGGAATCAGCTTGTGAGCTAAGAGAGCTGCGACTGGACTCTTGATTTGCCCTGTTCTCATCTACATCAGAGTCCAGACTATTATCTCTTAGCACAGAATCGTCATCTCTAGACAATCTTCTAGATGTATCATGTGTCCTGTACACACCTAAATTTGGGACCATATCATCCTCTACTTTAGACGGCTTTGACTCTTCTGGTGAGTGGAGGTAAAATCCATCTGGTGCTCCCTCTGGGTGCAGTCGAGTCTCAGAACTGTGGATAATTTGCAGCGCTTCTTCAATGGTGGGCAATTCTGTCTGTGTTCCTTGTCCACCACCTGGTTTCTCCTGAACCTGCAGGTCTGTGGTGCACTTTGCAGTCAATGGGACCTTCTTAAAGGTGCGTGGTTGTGTTGGAAATTCAGCTGCATCCTCAGGTGGGGTGTAGGAAGCCCGAGTAATGCACTGGGGGGATTTTGGGGAAGAGGCTGCATACACAGGAGGTGTAAGGCTATCTGAGCTGACAGAACGAAGAATGTTCACAGGGTTCCCCATTACAATGTCAACATCACTGTCAAGGCCAAATGGTATGCTGAAGGAAACTGCCTGGGACAGTGGGGAGCTGGAGGAAAACAAAAAGATATGTTCAGGACTTTAGGGTAGTGTAAAATGTATACTTTGTTTTCAGAGCACTTTCAATGGAGAACTTCTACACCTACCTTAATGGATTTTTTGCCCAGGACTTTCCAAATCCTTCCATGTGAGACATTGATGAAGAGTGAGGGAGAGATCCTACCATAAAAGGACAACATGGGGTTTAAAACGTTCATGTCAATACAGCTATATTCTAGAAAATACATTCAATTCGACCCTTAAAAAAAATATAGTGGTGGTAAGCGGGACTCACCTGTGGTTCCAGGCCGGAAGTTAAAGACAGGAGAACCCCTGAGAAAAAATAAAAGATAAACATACTTATTTCAAATGTTTTTGATTTCAAACTCGCTCCCTAATCACATTTTGTGACCACCAGAGTGCATCTTCCCTAACATTCTTATTACTCTTGACTGCTAAGTAAATTCTCTGCGCTATGAGGGAGTTTTCTGTGCTCTCAAGCGGAATCTAAATAACAGAATATTCACTACATATACATTCTTTCAAAGGCACACAACTGTCATGTATTGTAACAAAACTACTGTAAGGATGTAGTAAAAGAGGCAGCATGAGGTCCGCTTTATATGCAGAACTATATTTTAACTGTATAGACCACAAAACACAAGAGGAAAGAAAGATGGTAATAGGTTTCCTGTATGAACTATAAGCAGACTATATGAACTATAGGCAGCCTTTCGACTCCTCTTAGCATCCCTTGTACTCTCCCAGCCCTTACAGTTCATTTACAGACTATAGCTAACAATGTTAAGAGATGGACCAGGGGCAGACTGACTATTTGGAAACTCGGGCACTGCCCGAGGGCCCAGGGTCAGTAGTGTCATGGAAATTTTGTATTGTTGGTCGAACTTTAAATGTGTCATGTATTCGTGTTATTCATATGTCTCTCGTGTGGCTTAATTAAAGCTCTGAAGGCTGCAATTGGGCCATGCGCATGTACAATGTATGTATTACAGTACTCAGCTCGGTAATGGATGAGATGGCAGATCTGCGCTTATAGACCGGCGTGTATACCACCACGGCATTCCATGCGAATGCTGCTGTCAGTAGACCGTGGGCCTGTATCCACATATCAGCAGCATGGTACCACGTGGGCTTCATAACGCAATGCGCAAGCGGTGTGAACTCCACGTGTAGGCTTATGCATATCTTACAACCCATTACCAACTTGAAACTGTATCTTGGATGGATGTGTTTTAATAAAGATCGTATCGAACCCATCCAGGTACAGACTGATATTTTTAGGGAGTGCTTGTGCAGAGAATTTTACATACCAATAGAAGCTAGTAGGACAGGAAATATGACCTCAGATGGCTCATAGGGGGGAAGGGGAGGAAGTCTGCTGACCTCAGAAGGTTCATGGGGGAGGACCAGTGATAGATAATAGGAAAGGCTATGCTCCAATTGGAATGTACATCCTCTGTATAGGCAATCCCCATTGTATTGTTCGGTGGGAGGGATTGACTTTATTCATGTGGGGGGCATGTGTGTATTTTTAATAAAAACAGAGAGCTGAGCCTAAAGCCGGCCCTTATGTGGATTGCAACCAGCCTTAGAGTGTCGTGTGATCATTCTAGGGTAACGGAGCTCCATCACCTACAAATCAACAGGACCAAAGTATTTGGATGGGCAGGAATCGTGTAGTTTGGCTGCAGTCGTGGTAAGCGAGATTCACACAGCTTTATGGGGGATTTCTGCGCATCCAACTGCGAGTACTCACGGTAAGGAGAAATTCGTTAAAGCGAATTTCCAAGACAGTAGGGGGCCCCATGAGATGCCCCTGGTACCTTTTTCATAGGCTTTTTTGAGTTTGGCCAAGGATACAGGGGCCCCATGATCCCCTATTGCCCGGGGGCCCCATGAGTTGTCAGTCCGCCCCTGAGATGGACTGAAGATGGAAGTAAATAAGGAAAAAGTTAATCGCAAACTTTTAAACTTGTACTCCTTGGGATCATTTGTCACTGACTCCTTAAACTCTTGAGCATCAACAATATGATGATCTCTTCCCCCAATATCCTGTCTCTATCCAACATGGCCATTGGTAGCTTATTATGTTCTACTTTACCTAGAACATCGTTGTAACTATATCCCTAAAAATATTTCTACAAATTTGTTGATGTAGAGGGTAAGAGGGCTGTGCTGTCGATGAGGTCAATTGTTTAGTTAAGCTTTGAAAATGAAAGATTATAATTATTATTATTTAGGATTTATATAGCACCAACAGTTTGTGCAGCACTTTACAATATAAGGGAGACAGTACAAGAACAATACATTTCAGTACAGAAGGAATAGGAGGGCCCTACTCGTGCAGCTTACAATCTAAAGGAAGGGAGAGGTGGCACAAAAGGTGATAGCTGTAGGCGATAATCTGATGGAGGTGGCTCAAGTACAGTTCTTAGGTGGAGGTGGGGTAGGCTTCCCTGAATAAGTGAGTTTTCAAAAATCACCTAAAGGCAGACAGGGTGGGGGCTGACCGGACATACTGCAATAGGGAGTTGGAGAGGATGGAGAAGTCCTGGAGGCGAGCGTGGGAGGAGGTGACAAGGGAGCTAGAGAGGAGGATATCATGGGAGGAGCGGAGCAGGCAATTTGGACGATATCTGCAGATGAGATTGGTGATGTAGCTAGGGCAGTGTTGTGGATGGCTTTGTATGTCGTGGTTAGTATTTTTAATTTTATGTGTTGGATTAGTGGAAGCAAATGAAGGGATTGGCAGAGAGCAGCAGCATTCATAATAGACTGAAGGGGGAATAACCTGTGTACCAGTAGACCAGTGAGGAGGGAGTTTCAGTAATCAAGGCGGGATATAGCCAAGTCGTGGATAAGTTGTTTTGTGGTGTCATTGGTCAGAAAGGGGTAGATTTTGGAAATGTTGCGGAGGTTGTGGTTTTGGAAAGATTGTGTTTAAGGTAGTGGTGTGACATCCATATTGATATATCACTTACTAGATTTGTGATACGCGAGGGGATTGAGGGGGTGAATTGGGGAGTGGAGAGATAGATCTGGGTGTCATCAGCATAGAGGTGCTACTGGAAGCCATGGGAGATTATCAATTGGCCCAGGGAGGAGGTGTAGAGAGAGAAAAGGAGGGGCCCAAGGACAGAGCCTTGGGGTACCCCAACGGAAAGAGGAAGAGGAGCGGAGGAGGAGTTGTATGTGAGGCTGAAAATGCGCTGAGGAAGGTAAGAGGAGAACCAGGAGAGAGCAGAGTCTCGGAGGCCGATGGAGTGGAGTTTACTGAGGAGGAGCACGTGGTTGACTGTCAAAGGCAGCAGAAAGGTCTAGCAGTACGACTATGGAGTAATGGCCATTGCTTTTAGCATTTAGTAAGTCGTTAGTGAGTTTTAGTAGGGCTGTTTCAGTGGAATGTTGTGGGCGAAGCCAGACTGTAGAGGATTGAGAAGGTTGTTGTTGGTGAGGTAGCAGTTCATATGATTGTGAACAAGGCGCTCAAAAGGTTGTAGGCAAACGGGAGCAGGGATATGGGTCTTAAGTTATTCAAAACAGGTGGGGTCCAGCGAGGGCTTTTTAAGTATGGGGGTAACCAGTGCATGTTTGAGCGGGGAGGGAAAGGTGCCCATGGAGAGTGAGAGGTTGTAGATGTGGGTTAGAGAGTTTAGAATAGAGCAGTAAGGAGGCCGCAACAATCATGAGGGGACAGGATCCAGGGGACAGGTGGTGAAGTGAGCCTTGGAAAGGAGTTCGGTGGTAACAGAGTCGAAGCAGGAGAGTGTTGAGTGTGGTGTTGGGCCTGGTATGTTGGTTGGAGGAGGAAGCTTTACACTAGAGATCTCATCACGAATTGTGTCGATCTTGTTCTCGAAATGACTGGCAATCTCCTGTGCAGTAAGTAAGTTGGTTGGTGGAGGCAGTGGGGGGAGGAGTAAGGAATTAAGGGTAGAAAAGAGCTGATGAGGATTGGATGAGAGGGTTTTGATGAGAGTTTTGTAGAATGTTTGTTTAGCAGCGTGTAGGCCGGAGTTGTATTTGAGAAGGGTGGATTTGTAGAGGGCAAAGTCTTTCAGGGATTTAGTTTTACACCATGCTCGCCCAAGAGCACTCTCTTGAGACTTCTGGTGTCATCTGTTTGCCAGGGTTGTGACAGGCGAGGCTTGGTTCTGTGTAGAGAGAGGAGCAAGTTCATCCAGGGAAGATGATGGATAGTTGTTGTAGGCAGATGTGGCCAGGTCTGGGCAGGACAGGGGCGCAATTTTATCATAAAGGCACTTAGTAGCAGAGTGAAGAAGGTCAGGGCTGAGGTGGTGGAGGTTTCTATGGGTAACGGTTTGCTGGTTGGAGGCATGGGAGTTTGGAGACAGGGAGAGCGTAAAGCTGATAAAGTTGTGATCAGAGACAGGAAAAAAGGTGTAAGGTAGAGCATAGGTGGGAGAATACAAGGATGAGGGTGTTGCTGTTAGAATTGGTGGATAGAAGTTGTTTGCCTTGCACAGCTACTCCAGATTCTGGATAAAATATCCCTAAATGTGCCTTTATTTATACGTTTTTTTTAAAGTGGCTGGGAATTTCTGAAGGTTGTCTAGTATGTGTGTGTATGTATGTATGTATGCATGTATGTATGCATGCATGCATGCATGTATGCAAGAGAGCAATTCTTAGAGTGTAAGCTTTTTTAGGGTAGGGACTGTTGTGAATGTGCATATCCTAAAGTACTGTGTAAATTGTCAGTGCTATATAAATTGCCTTTAATGACTCATAGTTTTTAAATCTCACTTGTCTTCTGGGACACTTGTGGCTTGAATTGTATTCAAGCTGAAAAATAAATGGCCCATATAGTCACCGCATATCTGCTAAAACCCACTAAATTATTTGCATGTCACTTCCCACAATTTAAAGTGATTGTAAAGCTTCAGTTTGTTTCCTAAAATAAAAAAGCATGTTATACTTACAGTGGGGAAAATTATTTGATCCCCTGCAGTTTTTGCTTGCCCACTTACAAAGAAATGAAGGGTCTATAATTTTTATCATAGCTGTATTTTAAATGATAGAGACAGAATATCAACCAATATGTACCACATGAGCACATAGCCAGTCTGTGGGAGCCAGAATTATTGTTGCTTGGCAAGGGATCAAATACTTATTTTACTCACTGAACTGCAACTCATTTATAACATTTGTATCATGTGTTTTTTTTCTGGATTTTTGGTTGATATTCTGTCTCTATCATTTACAGTACACCTATGATAAATATTATAGACCCTTCATTTCTTTGTAAGTGGGCAAACTTACAAAATCTGCAGGGGATAAAATAAATATTTTCTCCACTGTACCTGCTCTGTACAACGGTATTGCACAGAGTGGTCTATTTCTTCTTTTGGGATCTCTCATCAGCGTTCTCAGCTCCTCCTCCCTTCCGAGTGCCCCCATAGCAAGCCGCTCGCTATGGGTGCACTTGTACAGGCTCAGTCCCAAGACGGGCTATATGTGTCTATGACACACACAGCATGGTTCGGTCCCACCCCCAGCTTCCTCCTCACAGGATCTGATTGACAGCAGCAGGAGCCAATGGCTCCCACTAATTCCTCTGAGTCCTGTGAGGAGAGACAGAACGACCAGCGCTTCTGCTCCTGGGCACAGCACTGGATCTCTATAGGACTCAGGTAAGTATTTAGGTGGGGCTGGGGGGAGCTGATCATAGAAGGTTTTTTACCTGAATGCAGAGAATGACCAATGAACTAATTAATAAATCCATGATTTGGTTTGGTATGAATTCTGTTTTCAAAGGTAACTGTTGTAAACTTGATGACAAAAAAAAAAAAATACGTACCCTCCACTGTGCGCACTTGAAGGTGTGGGTGTGGTGCTTTCTAGGCTTGACTGCAAATCTAAAAGACAAACAATTCAGTTAAACATTAAAAGCATCACATTTATAGTCCATTTTACTACAAAAACACATTTTTCTTTAGAAGATTTTTTTTTTTGCAAAAAAACAAAAATATAATCAGATAACTAAGCCCTCCTATCCTTTACAGCTGAGGACAGCACCATCTTAGCCCCTGTTTAGATCTGTAGTAGCCATGGTGCTACACATGTGATCATCTATGCCACATGAGGACTTGAAATTATGATTGACAGCTGACAAACTCACTGGCAAGTATGACAGTTAAAGTAGAGCTATAGGCAAAACTTTTTTTTCATTTTGGATATAGTAAGGGAGGATTATAACCCCTGTCAGATTATTTTTCACCATCTTTTTCCCATTTCAAAGATTTCCCTTCACTTCCTGTCCCATAGCCAAAACAGGAAGTGAGTGGAAATCCCTACAAATTAAGGGAATTCCTTGGGGACCCCCAGGTCATCAGAACCAGTGTCCCCATTGAAAGATTCCTCTCTATTACTTTTCTGGGGACAACCCAAAATCTGGGATTTTCTTTTACTTTCAATGATAATGGCAAATAGGGGGAATCTCCCTAACGGGGGCACAGACAGCAATACAAACAGGCAGGGGTTCTAATCCATCTCCACTTCATCCAAAAGAAAAGGTTTTGCCTTTAGTTATACTTTAATACTAAAGACATCACATTCATACACAAAACAGCTTTAAAAAAATGTAATGTGCATTCAGAATATTTATAATAAATCAGAACTACTAATCCTGATTTAACGGATTCCCTAAACAGACCTCATTCACACAGCATCTATGTGCCAGTTGCAGCAAAATGTCAGCAGCATCCTGCGTCTGGATTCATGGGTTGATTCTGATAGATGTGGCCACTCAGCCTGTTCAACTGTAATTGCACATGGAGCAGTCCTCTCGGTTAGATACAGACGATTGCCCCTGGATGCAAACTGTTTGCTGCAAGGGTGATCAACGGTCACTAGCCTCAGGTAACCACTCCATGTGCAATCACAGTAGCTGCAGCCGCTGCCGCCGTTAGCCTGTCATTGCCTTATGAATAGTTGAATATGAACTGTGAATCCAGCTGCAGGATTCCACTGAATTCATGCAGCAGTTGGCGCATAAATGCCGAGTCCGGGAGGCCTAACTGTATTGGGAAACCGTTCCAAGTGACTGTAAACCCTTACATATAACCAGTGAAGTGATTAGCCTCAGGTGCAGCCTTCTCTTCTCTACAGCCGTTCAACATTTAGAATTTATAGCCTCAGTGAGGAGAGCTCTGAGAGCAGATTGGAGGGAAGGGGACACACTCCTTCACACAGCACACTGGAACAGAGCTGAGGTTGTCAATCACAGGCTGCGTGCAGGAGGTCCCTCCCCTGATGTCAGGAAAACTTGTCAAAAGTGATTCATGCTGATAGTAGAGGAAGGAAGCAGCAGACAGAAATTACATTTAATCCTCTTATTTGAGACACAGTGTTTCTCAACCTTTTTTCAGTCAAGGTACCCTTAAAATTATGGATAGTCCTGGGGCACCCTTTAAAATTATGGACAGTCTTAAGGCACCCCATTCTAAAATGGGGTGCCTCTAGACTGTCCATAATTTTAAAAGGGAACCCCATTCTAAAATGTGAAAAACTATTCTAATAGTTTCATATAATGCAGCAACATCCCCCGGTTTTTCTCCATCACTGAGCTAAGATGTCCCCAGCACTGATGGAGAGGGACAGGGGAGGGTCAACTAGGATGCTGTGCAGGCAGCTGACATCCTCCTTATCAACTGATGTCAGTGGTTGTCAGGACGCCAGCAGCTAGAAGATCGTAACGGTGCACACCTGTGGTTTTGTGTAACTAAAAGGCAGGCTTTTTCCATTTGCTGGCTTGTATACAGGTTTTGGACAATTTTTAGACATTTTGCCAAGGCACCCCTGAAGAAACCTCAAGGCACCCCAGGGTGCCTGGACACCCTGGTTGAGAAAGGCTGCTATAGAGGGGATATTTTTTGTTCATATTTCATGTCATGATTTACAACCACTTCACACCAGATAAGTGCGTTCCAGTGCAGTCAACAAAAGTAGAACATGCTGCTCTTTTTCTGTATAGAACACATCTGGAACGTGGCAAAAAGCATAAAAAAAGAACCAGAACGCACATCTTTAGTGGAGATGAAAAAAGGGAGAAAAAACGCACCAGGACACATCAAAAATGCGCACGCAGAAATGCATCCGGAAGGAAAAAATTGTGGTGTGAACAGGCCATAAATCAGTAGAACCTAAATTAGTAGTTCCGCATGATTATAAATATTTAGGATTTTAATTACATTTTTAAAGTGGAGAAAAACCCTCCTATTGTTTTTTACAGCCAAGGAATCTGCCATCTTAGCCTCAGTTTTATTTTCAAATGCCTTGGTGATCAACTGTGATCAGTTATGACACCAGCCATTTGATGGATTGGCAGTGTGGCTGAGAGCACAAACAAATGTGACAATTACATTCCCTGCGCGAGTCAGGGACGTAACAGTTTTTTTGAAACTGTTAAATAAATGGGTTTAGTTCTGCTTTAATGTTGTTTTGTATATAGTCATACATAACATCTAGTTTTATATGTACAAGGTGGAAGCCATGTGCTCCTTATACACGAGGGCTCCGTTTTTCTTGCTTGCTAGTGCTGCACAATGATTGTGCTCACCTGTTCAGGTGCTCCTAATTATAGGAAGGTACCCTGACATTCAAAACTACCTCTGGCACCTGCCACAACATATTGTTCTCTAAACATTATTATTATACAGGATTTATATAGCGCCAACAGTTTGCTCAGCACTTTGCAATATAACAGAAGACAATACAGCAACAATACAGTTCAATACAAGAGGGTTAGGAGGGCTTTGCTCCTTGGTGCTTACAATCTAAGAGGAAGGGGCTGGTGGTACAAAAGGTAATAACTGTGGGGGATGGACTGGTAGGAGGAATAGAAGATTCCATTATTAGCTGAGGGCAGGATAGGCTTTCCTGAAGAGAAAGGTTTAGAGATCGCCTAAAAGTGAGCAGAGTAGGCGATAGTCTGATAAATTGGGGTAGAGAGTTCCAGAGGATGAGAGAAGCTCTGTAGAAGTCCTGGAGACGAGCATGGGAGGAGGAGACAAGGGAGCTAGAGAGCAGGAGGATGTGGGAGGAGCGGAGAGTACTGTTTGGGTGATATTTGGAGACTAGATTGGTGATGTAATTTGGGGCAGAGTTATAAATGTTTGGTCCACCCAATCATCAGGGGAATTCATAAAGACACTCTTTAGAACCCGAACAAGCCTCTGCATGACAAATGTTGGTGACAAATTCAGGCACATGTTGTAAACTGGTAGGAACATGAATCTGGGCCACGCACCGTGTGTGCCGGCACACTGCGACTGAAGCATCCATACAGACACTCCATCCTCAGTGCAGTTGAGCTTCCTCCTGCCACCACAGTTGTTACACAGACAGCAGTAGCCAAGAATCTTCAAAGCTTGTTTGACAGAGCCTGGTGGAGATTCACAGACACTAGTTCCCCATCAAGTAAACTCGTGATTGACAGCAGGAGGATCCAAAGCCAGTAGACAGCCTGATATTCGCTATATGATCTGTCCACTGCCAATCACAAGGAATGGTGAACTAGTGTCTCAGCATCCTTATCAGGCACCACCCTCTTTCAGTGTCACAGGTTGCAAGGGGGCTGTCAATTGAGAAGCCGACAACATCCTTAAAAACCAGTGACGGTAGGGGATGAGGTGGTGATGGATATATGCCACCTGCTACACAGCATACAGAGACAGGCACTCTGCCTGTCCCTGTGCACCAACTTAAGAGTTGGTCTTAATTACCTCCAGTTTCGTTATGTATGAACTGGAGGTAATTATATTTTTAATTTGATGCAATAATAGCGCAATTTCGTAAAGATAGTGCTATTAGCAACTACCAGAATCTTCCTTGCGTGTCCTTAAAGCTACCGAAATAGGCAGCAGCGATTTGTTTTTATTTGGTTTAGACAATCTTAAAGGGCCATATCACTAGAAGTGTATCACTAATTCCCCCAAAAATGTTTAAGAAAATACATCCTCCATTTAACTTACAGGTGAGATTTGTGGGAAAAATAATTGGATAGCCTACAGAAATGCATACCTTTAGGCTGTACAAACTCTGGTTTGGCGACTTCAAAGCAGTAATACAGGTCCGCTAAGAGTGCAACAAGATTGACCTGATGACCAGAACAAAGAAAAACAATTTAACATCAACATACTTAACATATAATGGTTTATGGCAAGTGGGCAACAAGCAGTATACACAGGGTGTTCTCTTTTACTCACCCGCAAAGCTGCGGGCACGTAGAGCAAGTCTTCCAGGGAAAGTGGACAAGATGGAGGTAGATGCTGGGCATAGAAATCTATGAGAAGCTGCAGGTTGTACAGACTGTCAGCTACAGACATAGTATCCTTCAAACAGACATCTGCAGGAAACAGAGACAATCATAATAGTAGCAGCAGCAGCACTGATCCCTGTTAGCAATTAAAAACCAACTCTGGACAATAAACAGATTAACTTTGTTAACCACTAATGCCATCCAGGATACATTTCAGGATTCAGGATACATTTCAGCAGTGATAAAGACTTGACAAAAGGCTCAATTCATGAAGCTTTGCACAAGGACGAAGATCTTTTTTTTCCTGTATTTTCTGCCAATCTGACTTTAATTTTCAGACCTTTTTGCCTGAAAAGGACAATCACTCTTTTGAAAAGAAGTGGTGGTGGTGAGGGTTGTTGGTAAAAATGGGTGGCTATGTCATGGTTTTATTGACCCCCTGGTTGCCTACATGAACTGTCCCACTACAGCCAAACAGAGCTGTACACATGCTGTGGTCACGAGGCTTCACTTCGTGGCAGACAGGCGGTATGGATCATCAGTGGGAACCAAGAGCTGTCTTTGACAGCTCGGTCTCTGTGCTGGGAGCGGGTTGTGAGTACGCTCTAAGCCCAGAGACATCGACCACTAAGTGATTAACATGTGCAGCGTGTGAGCAATAAAGCCCACCTTTCTACCACTGCACATATGTGTTATGCGGGTGGCAACAGGTTAATAGGTACGGTGTCTAAAAGGCCCATTCACTTGTTAACTGGGCAGGTAGTGTTTATACTGTTAGTTACCTGGCTGTCATGGTAATCCATTGACTTCAATGGTTTAATTCACTAAACCAGAATAAGTATACAGGTTGGGGATTTATTAGGCAAGCACTAGGTGACTCGGTTATCTTTCCTTCCACCATGGGTGGAAGGAAAGAAAATCGCTCGATTACACCATCAACACAGTGTCTGTCAGTGTTCAAGTGATTTTCTTTCCGTCCACCTATGGTGGATGGGAAAAAAAAAAAATATTTATGGCTTGCCTTAGTATCTCTAACAGTCATTTTTCATTTTTTGCCTTAGTATCTCTAACAGTCATTTTTTCATCTTTTGCCTTAGCATTTCTAACAGAGATTTTGCACTGTTTCAATCACATTTCACTTAAACACATGAAATTTGTACTCACCTTGCAGCCGGAGCTCGCTCGGGCAGTAATAGTGCACAGTAGCAGCCAGTGCACTCCCATTAGACAGGTCTCTGATGGAAGACACTGAGGTGAAGCAAGGGGTCTGCCTAGACAGCGCCTTGTCCTTCCGATACCGGATCTAGCAGAGAAACAGCAGGCAGTTTAAACATTTAATACTACCATCTTCCTCCACCTATCTACTGTGTAGCTCTCAGCTGTGTAATACATAATGCACTAGTTATAAACTACTCTATATCTGTAGTACTGTGGACAATTCCCCTAGCAAGCATTTTACAGACACCAATTACCGATGAGACGTTTCTATAAACCTACAGCGTGGTGTGCACAGTGTGATCTAACACTACACCTGCCATATTACATTTTACATTGTGTGCGCTGCGTGCCGCTCGTCAAAGACTATACAGGCCGGTGCGTGTACAGAACATGCAGCCACTACAAGGGTGAGTGCACAATACATACATACAGCAAGCCATGGAATACAAAAAGAAATGAAACAATGCATATCAATATAAATTTATTTATTTTTGTTAAAAGGGTTGAATAGGACATCCACAAAAATAACAGAAACGTTCAGCAAATCTGATTTTCTTCCCTTTACACGAGTGGAATAAAGACCTATTGCATAAAGTGAAAAAAAAAGTGTACTTTCTTTAATCCATGGATCACTTTAATAGGAGTACTAATTACACAAAGTGGATTTAGTGAAAACCTATTACTAATTAAACGATTTATGGAAGACTCAAAGTGAAGTCATAGATTTTGTGAATGGAGCTTCAGAGGACAAGATGGCCACCTTCAGATGTTGGTTTGTTACACGATGAACTAATATGTGGCAAAGTTGTTAAAAGTGAGCAAAATATAAAGCTGAGATTAGGTCTAGTTTTCCCTGTGAAGGCCAGTGTATTAGAAAAGCCACACAGCAGACATTAATCCAAAAGGAAGATATCCCGTGCTAGATGTCTAAAGCCGGCCATACATGGATCGAAATTTGGCAGGTTGAGCCGGGACTGGCTGAATTTTGATCCATGTATGGGAACCATGGTTGTACTCAATTCTACCTATTGATCAACTTGTTTACAACCAGCCTGTTGGGTTTTTCCCCAAACGATTAGCGCCTATAGCTATGGCTACGGATATAGCTCATAAGACTTATCGCTGGGGTTAATTTATTAAAATGTGAGGGTGCAAAATCTGGTGCAGCTGTACATGGTAGCCAATCAGCTTCTAACTTCAGATTGTTCAATTAAACTTTGACAAAAAAAACTTGGAAGCTGACTGGTTTCTATGCAGAGCTGCTCCAGATTTTGCACATTCCAATTTTAGTAAACCAACACCTGTGTGATCTGCCGGCAAGGAAGGCTCCCCATCGACAGACACAATAGCACACTGGGAGGGATTCCCCAATCTACACTGACTGTGTTGATGGTGGAGGTGAGCAATTTTCTATCCTTCCACCCATGGCAGAAGAAAATTGCATAATCTATGGCTTGTTTAAGTGTCTAAAAACAACAGAGGCATGAAAACATGTTTCACTGCTCTTGCTGTGTACAATGAATGTACAAGGGTAGCAGATGGCCTGATTGGAAAAGCAGACAACAAGTTGTCAGTCACAGGGGGAGCCATCATATCAAGTCAAGGACAAGATGAGGACAACATAATTATCATGTATTAGAGATTTACATTGGAGAACATGAGCTATCACATCTGAGCTCTATACAAATAAAGAGATTTAGGTTTTTTTTTTGCAAAAGCAATGCAAAACACAACAATGGTGTATGCACAAAAGCAGTAACCCACTGCAATACATAAATAGAGGTTAAGTTTTACCAGTTTAGAGCTATCCCAGCAAGAAGAATGAGGGCCCATTAACTCTTGTACACTGTGGCAATGCACACTAAAAAATCATGTTTGCAACAACACCTGCTGTATGTGTGGTGTGTTGTGGTGCCATTCATTGTGAATAGCATCCCAACACTGTACAGTAGAGCACAGTGCACCACATCACATATACTGGGTGTTGTAGTGTGCGGTTTTAAAAAAAAGAAATGCGCATTTTTTATATCCTTTGTGGCGTGTTGTTAGCTTATTCATAATGAATGGCTTCCCTTAAGGCCCAGCACTGGTTAATATAAAAAAAAAACTACCCTCGCAGTGGGGCATCCCTGGACTGCAGGGGTTAAATGCTCATTAAAGTGGAACTTTACTCATAACAGCTTGATAGAAAAAATAATGTTCTTTAGCAAGAAACATACATTCCACATTAATAATTATGAAACCAAAATAGTGTGTTCTGTAAATTGCTGTTTCTTCTGGCTGGGGGCTGCCATTTTGCTGAAGCCCAGAGCCCCTGAGCAGCAGTAAATCTTTAGGCTGTCAGCAGATCCTAAAAATAGAGAGCAATTGAGCATGTGCAGAGCAGGGTGAAGCAGTGTATTACTGGATTTTAAACAGAATAGGCACTTATTTGTAATGTTTTACATAGCTATACCTGCAAAAGGGGCCAACATGAAGTGATCTAGCAGGACTTAATTTTCTGACTAAAGTTCCACTTTAAGTCTAGGGTTGGAGGAAACACCTGCAATACTTACCTTATTCCTTGCTCTGGCAGGCTCCATCTGTGCAACCAGTCCCCCATAGACTCCTTCTGGCCATACACGGATCACAGATCCGCCTGCAGGCATATCACAAATAACTGAATGGACTCCCCCACCCACACAAGTGAGGGGACTAGAGGAATCCTCCCAGCTGAGACCTTATATTCTGACAGTGAGAACTCCTCTGCTGCCAGAATACACTGATCAAAAGGAAAACTGTCCAACAAGCTGGTTCAGGAGTCGTTGACCATTATATCGATTTCTCTGGGAATGGCCACAGATGGATCGAAATGCATCCAGTGCCTGCTGAATCAGCCGAATTTTGATCCATCTATGGCCAGCTTCAGACACTCCAGCCAGCCATCATGTAATAACGCCATCAACTAGTCTGCCAACTACCATAATGTGGGATCAGAGTCCCCTCACAGCAGACTGACTTTGGAAATCAAGGCTGCCATTCTAGGTGGCAGGTTGGCTTTAAAGCTGAAGTCCTGGAAAAGCAAATATTGTTGACATCCAAGAGTCCTATGAATTCTTACTTGAATCTTGGGTGTACTTTATGGATTTCTTCCTGATCTGTGCATAGTCCAGGGTGAAACTTTCCCTCAAAGCAGGAACTTCCTGCAATAAAGACCGCTCTCTGCCCGCTCACCTTGTGTGGCGTGATTGGTTTGGTCTTTGCCCCTTCCTGTAGGCAGCCTGTAGTGGGTGGGCCTGTTGGGTCCCTCAGATTGCTCTGCTCTGTGAGGGACCCAGCTACAATTAGCCAAATCTATGCCGTTTTTGGCCCTGCAATCACATCTGGCTCACCAAAGTTGAATTTAATACTAACTGAGCCAGGAGGAAAATTCTATCCTATCAGAAGCAGTTGGGCACCCATGGGTGTCGCAGTCGCTGCATACAATAGCTATCAGTGGAGATTGCTCCATCCACATTGTTTAGCATGGATGGGACAGGCAACCTATTTTCTCGCATTCATCCGGCAAGCTGAACAAAAAGAAAAAAACAAAAAAAAAACATCAGATGTAGAGTACTGAGTCAGTATAAGGGCCAAGAAACTAGAATTTGTAAAAGAAATAATTAATGGCAGCTCCAGTTTTTCTTTCAGGAAAGGATCTCTTTAGGCCAGCTCCGTACAGAAGGATAACAAAGGCCCAGAAGGTCAATATATAGGACCTGGAGAGAACTGGATGGGTTGCCCACGGAAACCAGCCTGATCCCACTTCACGTTTCCAGTTGAGGCTAGACAAATCTTAGACTCCGATTGGTTGCTCTGGGCAACAGTACTGTCTCATTGTTCCAGTGCACCGGTCAGGCCCAGTTCACAAGACTCCATGTTTATTTTTTTACCTCATGTAACCCAGATCAGGTGACAAGGCCGAGAAAAAAAATATACTAGAAAAAACAAACAAACACTCTTTAGAAAGCTCCATTATTTATTTTGTAAAACACCTGACAGCGGAAGTTTCCTTGCAAATTTTGTACCAGGAGATATCACATCACAAAATATGCAAATCTAGATTTCTGCATAGCGAAATGATAGCAGAAAGACGTTAGCGGTATACTTCTGAAAAAAAATTTTTTTGTACCACATGGTATAAAAGGAAGAAATTCAGATTTGACCTAAATAAAGAAAAAAATTACAATAAATGTTTTTATACCAAAAAAAAAAATCTAAGATTTTAGAATTCTGGAAAATGATGGCGTGCACAATACGTTACCACAGGAGGCTTATTCCCAGACTCCTTTAAACAAAAAGCGATGGCATGCTAAACGCAACGGAAAAGAGCAACGGAGAAAGTCAGGGCAGCTTCATATCAGGGGGAATGACAGAGAGACAGAGAGTCTGGACAGCAGGGCCTAGAGCAGAAGTGTCCTTGTTTTAGTCAGCGGTACACTTGTCTGGGGAGAGCCATAAGCACCTCTGGTATAATGAGAGAGACTAAAATGGCTGCTAGCCTGAGGCAAGCCATGATAAAAAGGAAGGGGGAGGGTAAATATATAGGATATCAGATCTCGGGAGCTTAACCAGACTGGTGTAATTATTCATTTATAAAAAGGAAGACTTTCGGGTTTTTTTCTTGAAGGGAACAAAAAAAACCATGAGTGGATCCACAATATAACAGGGCAAAATGCTGCATTTCTGTTGTGTAGGCCCCTCTGTGCAATAAAGCGTATTGATGCCGTCTGGAGACACCAGACATGAGACGGAACCAACAACAGAATATTTGCCTTCTATCCTGAACTGAACACTGGCATGAATACCTCAGATATTAAAACCCACATTTTACCGAGTTTTGGATGCAGCAGAAAATGGTCAGAGCCCCGGTCAGATTTTTATATCACAGTCTGTGGGGAGGATTAACCCCTCACTGGCCTGTATCAGTGACATGGCACGACACGACGTGGCACAATTAGGAAGCCACCCGAGAGGGTCATTTGTCAGCTCAGTGAGGTAAAGCCTGGAAGAAGTGCAGGCTTTGTATCACCAAGTCTCTGACGCTGCGTCTGTTACACAGGCCGGTGCCGCGGTCGGCAATGCTATGCCCATTGATGGCGGTTAACAGGCTTTGCATCACTGAAGTGCCTCAGCCGCTCTACCTACCTCTGACACGGGCGCAATCAGGGCCGTGGATAAGGGGGTACCACCAGTCCTCCTGTACGGGGCCCAGGCCAGCAGGGGGGCCCAGGCAACTAGGTGACTCGGATGTGGGCAGGGAGAGTAATCAGCACAGCATGGGGGCAGTTACTGGAACTGATCCCCTGTATGGATCTTTCTGCAGCAGCTGAAAGCTGGCTTCTGCTCCTCTCCCTCCTGCTGGTTTTCAGCTGAAGCAGGGAGAGCCATACAGAGGATTGATTCCAGTAATTGCCACCCCACCTCACCCATCACCCTCCCTGTACACCAGGGATGTCAAACTGGTGGCCCGCCAGCTGTTGTGAAACTACAAGTCCCAGCATACCTCTACCTTTGGGAGTCATGCTTGTAACTGTCAATCTTGCAATGCCTCTCTGTGGTTTGGCAACAGCTGGAGGGCCGCCAGTTTGACACCTGTGCTGTACACCATACATTTCCTCCTGTTGCCCAAGCCCCCCTGTGTGCCCCCCACTCTGCAGTCCTGCTGGCTTCTGTCTTCTCCTTATCACCGGCAGCTGAAAGCACACAATAGGATCCTTCAGGATGGAGAGTGGGGGTAATATGTCATATTTACCAGCCCCTTCCTTTCCTGAATGAACACAATGAGTGATTGGTACCGATCACTCACTGTGTTCATTCATAAACAAAGCCTAGTAAACTGTGTTTTTTTTGGAGGGGGGGGGGGGGGCCTGTCAGGTTGGCTGTATGAGGCCCTGTGGTACAATGGCTGGTCAGGGAGCTTAGTAACGCTGAGCCTCATAAAACCAAAGGCTCCGTGATACTGAGCTGCACTGAGGACATAGTGTTTGGCATGAACTCTTTAGCCTTAGTGCTGACCCCCACCATGCAATGCTTTTGCCTTTTTTTTTTTTTCAGACCTGGACGGACTTGGAAGTAGAAGGGTATAAACAGACATGTTCGTTTACATCCACCCCCTCATGGAGCTTCGGATCAGGTTCGCCTGAAAAGCTGACAGGTGGACCTGATCAGAAAGTCTGAATGAATGAAAGGACCCTAAAGGCTTTGGGCCCTTTCACACAAGCGGTTTGCTGATTGGAGCAGAGAAGGGTGGATGACAGACCCGTGTCTGCTCAGTTTCAGCAGAGTGGATATAGACGGACCCCACTCTGCTCTAAAGGCGGTAGGGTGTAAACAGACTCTGCTGTCTGTTTACACCCAGTTGCCTCTGATATAGTCCGCCCAAATGGAAAAGGACGCAGTCCTCCTCCATTTTGTTTTATGGGCCTGATCTGACCTGGAGGTAGGTGGGTGTAAATGGACACAAGTCCGTTTACACTCACAGGTCCATAGGAATGCATGGACCATCTGATCAGGTCCACCTGAAAAACTGACAGGCGGATCCGATTGGATCATCCGTGTGATAGGGGCCTTAGTTCACTTTTAGGCTCGGTTCACACTGCTAGCACTACTGAAGTCACTCCGACTTTAGAAAAGGTTCCTGTACTACTTCAAGGCGACTTCTATTCGATTTGTGCCCATAGACTTTAATGGAAGTCACTTCCAAGTCAGATCCTCATCTATATTGATGTGATTTGGATCCAACATTACAGGAAGATTACCCAGGCAAAGTCACACGGCATGAAAGTTGCACATCAAGTCGCATCAAAGTCATACTCAAGTCGCCAGCAAACCGCTGGGCAGTTGCCTGGAAAAGTCGCACCGCAAGTCATACAACTTTCAGGTCACAGTACTGTGAACCGAGCCTTAAGGAAAAAATAATACATGCAACTCTCTTACAGACTGTAAATGCAAGCAGCTAAATCAATAAATGAGAGGTTGCACTTAATAAACCTATAATTGGTGAAGATTGGATGCCATTACACTCCTCAGCAACCAATACAATTCCAGCAGTAAATGAACAATGAGCCTACTTAGCTCCATGGGCAACATTACATCACTTATACAGCTGATAATAAATTAGCTCAGAGAAAGAGCATGTGGTGATAAATAGTAATAGAGTACAGTCATATTTTACAATGTTACTACAATCACTCCATATACATAGTAAAAAAATACCATACTGTTGTTATAATGTGACCTATTTTTAATTCCAGACATTTAAAGTGTAACTAAAGCCAAACACTTTCTTTCCTAACAGTTAGAACCCCTGTCAGGTTTTTATTGCTCTATCTCCACAGAGAAGATTCTATTTCCCCACTTGTCCTTTGTCCCTCCAGGACAGGGTAATCTCGCCAACAGGGCATAACAAGAGATGAAAAAAACTGACATAAGTTTTAATTATTCCCTATTTTAAAGTGTCCTTGTCACTACATGATTAAAAAGAACATAAACCAATCAGTAAAAGAAAATGCAGTTTACTATTACCTTTCCAGCAGTCTGTATGTTAAATCCCCTGCTCCATGTTGTGGTTCCTCCCACCAGCCTGTATTTACTGTAGTGATGTAGAACGGGTGGAACCACAGCATGCGGCAGGGGGAGCAGTATTTGACAAGTATTGGATACTTGCAGTGGCCAGTCATTACCAATGTGGTGGAGTAGTACCACAGGGACCTCGAGAAAGGTTCTTCTTTCACAGTCTGGGCTTACATTAGTTTGATCCTGTAGTGACAGCACCACATTAATCAAAGTTAAATAATAAAAAAAAAGTTGGCATTAAATACACTTTACACTAAATGCATGTTCAAAGGCCGTATTGCAATAAATTGTTTGGGCTAACCAGACACTGCACATTTGGTCAGTCTTGGTTAACCGGTTTCTACACATCTAATAGGAATGCCATCAGATGACAATGCATGACTTGCAGTTCATCTGTAGCTGCAGGGCTAGCAAGTAAAATAAAACCACTGGTTACCTTAACATACTAAAACAGGACATTGCTGCTTTAAACCCTCAATGACTGCACCATCACTCTCACAAAAACATGGAGATAAAAAAAGAATACAAGATGACAGGCATGCCACGATGAATTTAATCAAACTGAGACACGGACTGGGTCTATTAAAGCATCACCTCTTAGCCGTGATATTCATTTCATAAAGAAAACAATAATGGTCTGGGACAGCTAGAGAGGGCAGTTTAGAAAACTCTTTCCCACTTTTTACTACAACAGTCCCAACATTCTATGGCCTAAGAGGACAGGCTGGCTGCAAAGGATTCTGGGATACAACAAATGAACTAAAATAATATAAAATATAAAAAAAGGACAAAATAAGACAAAATTGAAAAATAAAAGAAAAAAAAAAAAGAAATTAAAAAGCTCGGCTCTTACTAAAGCAAATCGAAAAGGTAATTATGGAAACAAATGAAAAAGTTAAAATAAAACTCAGAAGGGGCTAAAGCATGCATACGAAAAAAAAAAAAAATTAAAAATGCAATAATTTATCCCACAACCCTTTGCCAAGTACCCTGGTCTTGTTATATTGCACATGCATTCTTAAGCATAACAGAACAACCGCACAGGCATGGACCAATAGTAAAGGGAGCACACGTATGCCAAAATAAGAAGTATAACTGGCACTCAGGATTTTAAAGGGAAAGGAAACAAGAAAAGCCACTTACAGGGACCAGCTTCCAGTACCAGCGGGAGGGGCACTGGAGAGAAAGAGAAAAATATGGCAGGGTGGAGTAACGAAGAGAAACGTACAGGACACCAGAGAGATGGGGCAGTAGAAGGAAACCAGATAAGGGAGATCTAGAACAGAGTCAGCCTACGCTCGGTGATGGCAGTCATTTTGGATGGTGCCTGAACTGTGTCCCCCTGGACTTACAGGCCACATTTTTATAAAAAATGGATTTGGTCCTACAGAATGACTGCCTTCAAACCGTGTGTAGGTCATACATGATACACCTCAAACCATGACTAGAGAAAAGATCAGGAGAAGCATCTGTAAAAACTGGTGTACAGGGTACTATAGCCAATACAAAAAGAGCCATAATCTTTTAATCATGCCCACTATAAACATGTCAGAGATGGATAAACTGGAACAAACTATTACCTGTACACCCGTTCTCATGAATACACATAATGGGTAAATAGGCCAGGAAAATATGGGGGTAGATTAGAAATAGCCAAGAAAAGCTATTAGAAAGGGGGATTTACAGAAAAAGCAAAATGACACCAAGACAAAAGACTCAGGAAAGGAAAATATATAGGGGTATTCAAGTGTAACAAAATGGACACCCCTGCTACCAGATCAGTTGGCATGGACATTTAGGAACATTTTTGATTTTTATTAAAGATGATTTGGTGCATTGTATGCAAGGCCAGTAATTTTGGTCAGCATTCTACAGCATAGAATCCTCAACTTGCAAATTGTGATGTTCCATCATGGAAGCTTCCTGTATCTGTATGAGGCATTATAACAGTGGGTGTGACAATATCAGTGCTATGAACAGGGCTGAGCTTAAAGCCTAAGACTAGACACATAAAAATAAATAAATAAAAGCACAAAGGGACAGTACTTATAATCGGTGTGAAGTGTTCCTTGTACTGGTGGCTGTGGATTTAGTTGAAATCTTCAGTCTTCTGGTCCCCCCCTACCTCCCAATGATAGACTTCTAGTGCTGTGGGGGTTAATAGGAGCCGAGGAACATGTGACATATGCACTCATCAAGAGTGCTGACTTTGCCTACCCTGTCCACACTTCTCCATTCCTAGAAGCTGTACTATAGCATCCTTCAATGTAAAGCACTCTATGAATGGAGGAAGGGCAGAAGAAAAAAAGGTCCCCTCCACCATTTATAGATCATTTTTGATTCATGGATTGTGAGCTTCCTCAGAGGTCCCTCTATTATGAGATTTGCATCCTTACTTTGGTCAAAGCTGAACTGTAAGATTGCCCTACAGATCATACCTGGCGGTTAGCTAGAGTTAAATTTATAAGTCAAACTCAGATTAAAGGAAGCCCCTCATGAGAGAAATACAGAGGTCACCACTACTGATCATTCCTTCTGTGACTGCTAATTTCCACGATGCCATGCTAATGCCTCTGGGTTCAGTAACCAAGACTTTGCTAGAATCAGTATGCGCAAATTCTAACTTTGCTTGCTGAATTAAGGCCAGAGGAGGCCAGAAAACTTGCTTTTTCAAGGAGAGGACACAACTCAAAAAGTATTAAGATGGGGAGGGTGGGATTGCTTAGCTCACTGAAGGTAGGTGAAAAGGAAATTTTCAAAAATGCTTTTTTGAAAATTTTCTTAAACTTTAAGGGTTAGGGATAAGTTTTGGGTTGAAACTTAGAGAGTCTAGAGAGGTAAGTAACTGAGATGTAGTGTTTTAGGTGTGATAATTTAAGGGTTGGCTTTGTAAGGCCTATTAAGACCTTAATGTCCTGGTGTGTTTTGTTTTCTCATGTGTTAACATGTGTTGCATTAAAAGCTAAGTTCACCTTTTGGGAAGAAATAATAATAATTGCAAACCTTTTTCCAGAAAAACTAATGTACATTTATAAAGCATTGCACCCGTGATCAGTGGATCAGGGGCGCAATGGAAATCTCCTGAAAACAAGCCTTGCAGCTTTCAGCCCGTACCTCTGCATGGCTGTCAGTTAGCTGTAGGGCTTGTGAATGAACTACGACTGCTCTCATCAGCCCCCTTGCAGGTTATCCAGAACTACAAGCCGTCTGTTGCAGTGGAAGGTGGGATTTGCAGTTATGCTATTCACAGATTGCTTCGAATGAATGACGCAGCTGTGCGGGTGGAGTTTTCAAAATGTGAAAGCGTTGTTGGCCTGCTGTCACGAGGAAGGAGGGAGGGCGTGGTTGGGGGGGTGAGGAGGACATGTACTGGATGATGTTACCTGTGACACCACCCTAAATATGGGTGTCATGTGTAACATGCTCCATAAGGTGACCCCAAACCAAAGTTGTGGATGCCGCTCAGGCTGTAAGGATCCCAATCAATAAAGCTAACCACTGGGAGTGCAGGCTAGGACGGAGCTCATTTCGGTTCCAGACAGCAATGTACAGGGAAGAAAATGTCTAATGACCTGCACAATTTTGCAAACCCCAGGTAAGTAAGTGTAATGGCCTCAGCCTAAGCTCCAGCCAGGCTACACTCCCAAAGGGTTTCATGATTAAGCTCCGGGGATAGAGTGAAATGCGTTGGGAGCATGGCCTGGCTGGAGACTGGGCTAAGGCTATTATGCTTTCTTATCTGGGGTTTGCAGAGTTGTGCGGCTCATTAGACATTTTCATCCCTGTACAATGCTACAATGCTGGTGATCCTTTAAGACAGCTCATGCAAATGAATGGTGTGGCAATACACCATAACTTAAAAAAAAAATTGTGATGCACTTCAACTCATGCATTGCTTTAGTGTGCGTGGGTGCTGTTTAAAGAGAATGCTATCATAATGTTCTAATTCACGCAACACATGGGGAAGGTGTAAATGGGCCCCAAATGTGCACAAAAATGTCACATATAGTAAAAACCATTAGTGTCAAATGCATATTAGGGACAAAATTTTACTGCCATAACAGTTATTGGTGCCAAAAATTAAAACATTTTACAGCTTTTCTTTTTTTTGTACCTGAAACAACAGCACAAATGTTAAGATGATAAAAGCAAACCATCCTGCTACAGGTCCTCTATATAATAACACTAAGGTTCCCTGCCTTCAGGATTCCCAGGATTGGCAGGACCATTGTTACCTCCAGTGCTGATCAAAATTAAAATTGACATCACTTCTCATCCCTAGTAAGCCACATTGAGAAGCACGGTCAACACAAATGGATAGACTTGGTCCATCAAGCAAATATTGGAGCAGTGTGGAAAATGAATAAAGATAGTAAAAACCAACTGCAGCCCTTTTTTTCAAGTGAGTTAAATTTTTTTCTGGGTGTTTATTTCTGTCTGTAACCTCATTGGAAAAATTTCCATCATTTCTTGTCCCAGTGATACCCTTACACGAAATGAAGTTGTCACTGGGACAGAGAGGCATGGGTAGCAATAAGAACATTGCCATTCGGTCTAATATGGGATTCAGTGTTCCACTATTAGACAGAAATCAGGAGATAAAAAAAATAACATTCAAAAGGCAGCCCGCTGTCACCTGGGATATACCAAAGGGTCCCTGAAATAGTCTGGGAATGGAGAAGGATAAGAGTGCTACAAAGCTTAAAGGGTAAGTTAAGCTCCAAATATCCTTTTCACCCCTCCTGACCCTCTGCGCACAGCAGTCATTTTCCCCTGTGCTGCTGGTGTAATGGTCATACACCACAATATACAAGTCTGAAGTATGTATCTATCATAATGCGCACAATGGAAAACACCCGCTGGCCAATGAAAACCACCTCTTTCTTCTGGGACAACTTACTGGAAGAGGAAGCCTCAGAAGCGCTTCTCATTGGTTAGCACAGTCACGTGGCTAAGCTAATAAGTGAGCGCTCATCATGCGAACATTATGATGGATACTAACTCCAGGGTTGTGTATTGCGGTGTGCGTTCTGCTACACCGGCACCACTGGTCTTCACTGCCGCTATGTGGAGTGGCCAGGATATTTGGAGTAAGTTCACCTTTTGACTTTTTTTTTGTGAAAAGTTGAACTTATTCATTAAGTCCTGTGAGAATTTTTATTTTTCCTGACATGTAATCAACTATTCAATGCATTCCAGGCGCCTACAAATCGCCATTCTTTAAGTGTATGGAAGCTTACCTACAGGATATTGTCTGATCAGAGCCTACCTTGAGCTGAACCATTCAGTGGCCCATATTCAGCTTATGGGTCTCCTGTCGCATTACCCATCTGCAGTGTGATCTGCATGTTCAAGCATTATATCCACCCCCCCTTTTTATGGCCTTTATGCTCCCTCTTCCCCCTGTCTCTGCCTTCTCTTTGCTAATTACTTCTTATGATGCAAAATAAAAGTTGGTTGACTTCTCAAACGTCATGAGTCACATGATAATACATTTGATAACTATGTGAATCTTAAGTGTTGGATTTTTCAACATACTTCTCTTTGCTTTATTCATTAGTTCAGCTCCATAACTTTTGATTTAACTGACAGATTTTAGTACTTTTTCTTATGGGCCTTGTGACCCCATTATCCTGTTGTGTAATATTGGTAGTACATGCAAAGCTGTGGATGTGAAGTTATCAATTGTATTCATTGGTCTTGTCTCTTTCATGTCATACTTACCTAATATGAGTTGATTCATTTCATTTTTGATACGCTGGATGATTTTATGTGATGGCTTGACCTGATGTATCTGAGAAGCTTTGCCATACTAAAAGAATAGAATAAAAGCAAGGCAAGCAAGGAGGGTTCTGAGCCCCTGTAATATGTTTGATTTTTGATTATATATCACAAAATATAAAAATTCTTACTGGACCTAACCAAACTTTGTGGCGCTCTCATCCTTCTAATGCTCTACTGTCCTCACAGAAAGTAATGGGGGAATCTTCCCAATTGGGGCACTGACAGAAATAAAAACCTTTCCATATGCTATCCAAATAAAAAATTTAAATTGGAGCTGGGCTTTTATGAAGAATTCCAGGTATGGTATATTTTTACATAGTTACATTGACCCAGCGTGGATAAAAGTAACTATGTATATACCATACCAGGCCAATGTCCATGGAAGCTGGAAATCACTGTAGCAGACATCCCTACTCTAGTGATCTCCACTTGCTTCTGGGCCACCAGCTGAGCAACTGGCCTGATGAATGGTGAATACAGGAAGTTGCCAGCTCAGCATGGGTGACATGCAGAGAATGGTTTGCCTTTTTGGAATGAAGGCCAAGCATTCTATGATTGGACAAGATGGAGAAGCATCCAATTTCCATCATCCCATCCACATTAAGCTCTCCAATCAGAGAATGTTTTGCATTTATTTAGAAAATGCAAGGCATTCTCTGAATGGGGTCTGTGCTGAGCAGCCAACCTCCTGTAGTCAGGATGCATCAGGCCAGCCGCTCAGCATGGGATCCAGAAGCAAGTGGAGATCAGTGGAGTAGTGGTGTCTGCTTCAATGATTTCCAGCCTCCAGGGGCATCAGCCAGGTATGGTATATACAGAGTTACATTGGTCCAATCTGGACCAGTGTAACTATGTAAAAATATACCATGCCTGGAATTTATCCTTAAGGGATGTGTTACTATACGGACAGTTCTTCAAAAGGGTTCCAATTTGCCAACATGGAAAGAATTCCTTTACGATTAAAAAAAATGAAGACGCTGGAGAGTAACAAAGGTAAGTGCACAGAGAGTAATGGGGACATGTGCACAGAGAGTAACAGGGATATGTGCACAGATAAAAAGAACAACAGAAACATTACATGGAGTCAAGAGTACTAGGTAGCAAAGGTGGATCAAAGGGAGCAAAAAGGAGGGTGAAGGGGGGAAAAAAAAAAAAGAAGAATCTGAGAAAACATAGCTGAGAGACAGACCAGCAGACAGGAAGAGGTAATCTAAGCGTATCCTATAATACATACTGTCCATTGAGTCAGATATCTACAGAACCGGAAAAATGACAAAAATTAGCTTTATGACGAAGTTTGGCGGTAGGGAAAGAGGGCGACTAAAGAGTGAGATTGTACAGGATACAGCAGATTGCTGTATAAACATATAGAGCATATAGAAAGTGGGCACCAGGCACATGACGTAACATCCAGATTTACACCTCCAGGGTACAAATAGACAGAGATAGCTCCGGACGTTTAGGATCATACACACACACAAACAGAAATATGTTAAGTAGTCTCGTGTTACTTACCCCAGCCTGGTTTGATCCCTCTGGGGCAGATAGTTGTTTCCGTCCTTGTTCCCTCTCTGCCTCCTCTAACAGTTGGCGGTTTATCTGGTAAAAAAAAAAAAACAAAAAAAACAAAACAACATATAAGGAGATATGTATAGGGATAGATATACTGTATATAAACTTTGATGTATTATAAGGTTTCCTGACCAAGCTGGATATTCCTTTTCTTGTCAGAACTTGTCTCCTGAAACAGGTGCAAGTATCCCACTGACACCTTACAATTGACAGAAGCAGGTCCAGGTTTAAATTGTATGCCCCAAAGATCACTTTGTTATACAACCGCTAGTAAGCGCAGATTATGCGCCCAAGGTAAAAATTATAAATGTTGAGAATTTCTTTCCTAGGACGAAGCTATGAGCAGACGTGTCAACTGACAAGCAACAGCCAGACGACAGACAGCAGAGATAGTCCATCACACAACTGTAAGGAGGAAATGGTAAAACCGTGGCTCAGCCTCCTGTCTCTTCCACCCCCAACCACCCGTCTGAAAGAGCCCAAAATAAGCCATTTATGAGTTTTAAAAGCCTTAAAAACTCTATTTCCATATGTGAATGGTAAAATTAGTACATTTAAGGGTCTATTTTTCAATTTTTTTTTACCCAATATCCACACAACATTCACCAATATCAATATGCAGAAAATCGGTACATCTTGGGTGAAAGTTGCGTGAATCTTGGGTAAAAACATTGATAAATGGACCCCTTAGTTCTAGAACATATCACAAAAGGTATTCAGCTTGACTTATGACTTGCATGTGTATTTTTCTGCACCTGATCAACGCTGGTCACCACAAAGGCACTAGAAGAATCGTTTTCAAAGTGTCCTGTTCGCATTACAACCCTGCCTTGAGGTGGGTTGCAGCACTTTGCATAAAAATGCAGACATGCTGCATTTTTTTCAGGAAAGCACTGGAACCCATCTGAAGTCACTGATGGTCCCTACAAAGGTGCATAGAAATGAATGACTTGTCATTTTACTATTTTAACAAAGTTTAACCACTTCCAGTCCAGACACTTATACCCCCTTCCTGTCCAGGGCAATTTTCAGCTTTCAGCGCTATCACACTTTGAATGACAATTGTGCGGTCATGCAACACTGTACCCATATGAATTTTTTACCATTTTTTTGGAGACAGATAAAGCTTTATTTTGGTGGTATTTATTCACTGCTGGGATTTTTATTTTTTTTGCTCTGTAAATGAAAGTCAAAATATTTTGAAAAAAGTGTTTTTCTTTCAAAATTTTGCAAATAAATAATCTTTCATCATAAATCTTGGCCAAAATGTATTCCGTTATCTTTTTAGTAAAAAAAAAAAAAAAAGCCAAACTAGTTTATAACCAAAAATTATAATTTTTAAACATTTTTTTTACATTTTTATTTTTTTATATTATTATTTATGGGGTGTTTTTTTTTTTTTTTTTACATACTGTCACCCTAGCAGTACAGTGTCACCAGAGAGATATACAAAACAGCAAACAGTAAAACACACACAGCACACAGTTAACCCTTTGATTGCCCCAGATGTTAACCCCTTCCTGCCCAGTGTCATTAGTACAGTGTCAGTGCTTTTTATTAGCACTGATCACTATATTAGTGTCACTGGGGATGTCAGTGGCAGTTAGTCAGTCCCCCCAACCCCCCCCCCCCCCCCCCAGTGTCAGAATACCCAACGCAGTCCCACTATAAGTTGCTGATCGCCACCATTACTAGTATAAAAAAAAAATTATAAAAATTCCAGTATTAATACCACCATTTGTAGACGCTATAACTTTCACGTAAACCAATTAATTTACACGTATTGGGATTTTTTTCGAGCAAAGACATGTAGCAGAATACATTTAGACCTAAATTTATGAAGAAATTTGATTTCTTCCATTTTCTTGTTTGATATGTTTTATAGCAAAAAGTTAAAAATATTGGTTTTCTTTTCAAAATTGTCGGTATATTTTTGTTTATAGTGCAAACAATAAAAAACACAGCGGTGATCAAATACCACCAAAAGAAAGCTCTATTTGTGGGAACAAAAGTGACAAATTTCATTTATGTACAGTTTTGCATGACCGCGCAATTGTCAGTTAAAGTAACACAGCACCGTATCACAAAAAATGGTCTGGTCAGTATGGTGGGGGGGGGGGGGGGGGGTAAATCCTCTGGAGGCAAGTGGTTAAGATATAAAAAGAGGTAACCTAATTGAAAAGAAAATAATAACTGATGACCTACCTTATCAACCCAGGCAAGCAGCTTACTCTCCACTCCAGCCAGGCCAGGCTCTTCATTGGCAGGTAAGGACTCTGAGCAGTGGCTTGAGTACACAATCATAAGAGAGTCAATGACAGCAAGATGGGCACTCTGGAGAGACAAAAGAAGCAAAATATATTTGTAATTTTCCAGTATGGCCATACTCCGCTATGCAGTCCCTTACTATCTTTCCATTTATACAATTTTGCCTAATTAATGCCATGATTCATACCTCATAGATCATACATTTTATTGCATATAATTGCCAATATATTCAGCCTTGCCAATAAATTCTTCATCCCCTGCAACTGCCTGCTTTGGTCTCTAGAAGACTTACCGCCCTTCACCCAGTCTACAACTGGCAGGACTGTATAATTAATCACCTAATGGCTATGGCACCTTCACTAGATTAGCTCACCCATATCCTAATTTATACACACCCCTTTCTCCACCAACCTAATAATAATAATATTAAAGAAATATGCCACCCTAGGCAACCCTCTGGTGCCGGGGTCACCTGACCAAAGCCATCATACAGTCCATGTGTTACCTGACAAAGAAAAAGGACCAATGAACAAGCAAAGGCATTGCCTGGCCGAATCTGCCAAATCATCTATGATAAACCTTGGTCATGTGACCCACACTGGACAGGTCAAGAATTCTAGAGATTACTACAAACAGGAATATTTTTATGAACTATTTTCTAATTTATATTATAACCGCAGACTTATCTCAGCCAATGAGCTCCTTGCTGGGAAATGCTTGCTCTAATTACAGCAGATTGAAGGTAGGGGTGTGGTACTGTGATATCAGTCTGCATAGTGTGTAATGTCTAGATCAGCCTCAGAATTTCTGTTCAATAATAATAAGGCTTTCCGCAAAACAACAAATAAAGATCTAGTGCAAAAAACCTGAGATTGAGAAAAGGTACGCAGGTCTACGGTATACTGGTTGTCAACCTACGGCAGGTGCAGGTAATACAGTATAAGAGGTAACGGCTAGTATATGACCTCAGGGCTCTGTCATAAAGTCAACAATTGTGCAAATGACTTACAAAAAGAGTAGGGAAGAAGGAGAGAGAAATGGGAGGAGGGGTTGAAAGGTAGGGAGGGAACACCGCAGAAGACGAGTGTAAAGCCATAGTTAGAGGGAAAAAAAAAAAAAAAATTGCTCAATTTCCCCATCAACACTGACTGTGGGGAATTCCTATCACAGAGATATTGTGTTCTTATTTATTTATTTCAGGCACTTATATAGTGTTATCAGTTTTTACGCAGCGCTTTACAAATTTATTGAACATTCACTTCAGTCCCTGCCCTCAAGGAGCTTACAATCTAAGGTCCCTAACTCACATTAATACAGTACATACAAATACTAGGGCCAATTTAGACAGGAGCCAATTAATCTACCAGCATGTCTTTGGAGTGTGGGAGGAAACTCGAGTACCTGGAGAAAACCCACACAGGCACAGGGAGAACATGCAAACTCCAGGCAGGTAGTGTCATGGTTGAGATACAAACCGGTGACCCTAGTGCTGCCAGATGGTAACCACTTAACCACTGTGTTCTCCCGGCAATATTCGAATGTAAAACTCGACAGGCTGGTTGTACCCAAGTTGATTGATCGATCAACTTAGGTAAATTTAGCCTATACATTGTTGGAATTTAAGCCAGTCCCCGCTGAACCAGGCAAGATTCAAACTGTATATGGCTGGCTTAATCCTACAACTGCAGGGGAGTCACTTAGAGGTCCAGTAGATGGCAATCAAAGCCCAAAAGGCATAAACTTGGAGATCCAGGGTTAGCAGGTTTTATGTGAGGTACCCATGGTGTCAGATTTGACAGTCAAGGTTTCATTTGTGAGCAGCCAGTGTACCTTAGATTCACATCTTCGAGTGAAAGGGTATCCGCTTTAGCTATTATTTGGTAGCTGTGAGCACACAGGTCATAAGTCTATACTGACAAGAGGTAGGTCTGACAGATTGCAATTGAGCATCACCACATTAGGTAACATCGGGACCATCAACCTCAAGGAGTATTTGTAGCATGTCATAGACCTGGGTCCATAGAGTGTGTGCGCAACTGGGCAGTTCCAACATATATGAATGTATGTGCCTGGTCCAAGCAACCTCGAAAACAGATCCCCGCATGCTCCGGAGTGTATTGTGCAACTAGTCGGAAATAAGTACTAACAGTACGGCAGTTTATAATCTGCTTCATACTGCCATTGCTGCAACTTAAGAGAGATGCCTAGATCGGATTCCCATTTCTGCATGTTGGAAAGTTGGGGGAATGAAGAACCTGCCAGGAGCTGTGGGTCATTAAGGCAGTGCCTTTCAAAGGATGTCCCTCGAATTGGGAAGGGGATCAATGACTGAATAATATGTTTGACTTGCAAATAACAAAATAATTCAGCATTCAGTAATTTGTAGTCTGTATGCAAAATGGGAAATTACTTCGGGCCACACGCTTTGAGGAGGGAACGCATACTAGTGAGTTTTAGATCTACCCAATGACGAAACAAAACCCAGTAGGAAAGTCTGATTTCCAAGGAAGGACAATAGAGGGACTGGATTGTGCCTGAGTATTTGAGGTCGTCCCATATCAAGCCTCAACCTTCTTAACACAAACCCTTGAAATAACTTTCCAGCCTCAGGGAACATCTATTAATGATTACTATATCTACACGTCGCAGTACATTAGTGGGAAGAATGCGCTTTACATTTGTGGTCACTGGATAAAATCCTGCCCTTACAGAAAACTACAAAATTTGTTGATCTCAGTGGTCACCAAAAGGAGAGGTAGACATTACTCATTGCTCAAGGAAACCATAGCAATCTTTGGAGGAACCCTAGGATTCCAGAGAACCATGGCTAAGAAAGCCTGGTCTAGATGACATCATGCCAATGGAGTATTCCAAAATAAAAAATGACATCACAGAAGTCATTTATCACCCTAAATCCCAAATGAGCTTTCAGTTTAGGCTAGATTCACACAGGGCCAGATCTAGGGGGGTGCTGGGGTGGCCTGTGCCCACCCAGATTTTAGCTGTGCATCCACTAATCCATGAGCCAGTCTGATGTGGACAGTTGATGTAAGGAGGCACACTGATGGGGACAATCCATGTAAGGGGGACACTCTGATGGAGACACCTGATATAAGGGGGCACTCTGGGAGGGGATGATATTATGTAGGGGGGCACTCTGTTGGGGATAATTGATATAAGGGGCCACTCTGATGAGATACATGAGGTAAGGGGGCATTCTGGTGGGGACACATGATGTAAGAGGGTACTTTGTTCGGGACACCTGATGTAAAGGCATACTCTGTTGGTGACAATTGATGTAAGGGGGAACTCTGATGGAGGCACACTGATGGGGACACTTGATGTTAAGAGGGCAAGCTGATGTAAAGGGGGACTCTGAATTAGGACTCCTGATTTAAAGGGGGACTCTGATAGGGACATCTGATATAAAGGAGGACAGGTTCTGTGTCAGCCTAATACATACTAGTGTTTCCCAGGTTGTCACACTGTGTGACAGACTCTCAGTGACTTGCACAGAGTGCTGGCATTATGCCCCTTACCTTTTTTGTACAGCACCCCCATACCAGATAGGCTAGTTCCGGCCTTGGATTCACACCTTGTGCATGTCAGGAATACACACACAATTGTGTGCTTTCCCAGGACACACAGAAACATACTGTTCTTTAGCAGATATGCAGTGGTGCCAATAATTGGAAATGGCACCCCCCATGCACCTGCTAGCCTGCACACGCCAAACCACATAGTGCCGCAACACCATGTGGTTCAGTGCTGTGTACATTTGGAAAGGGGTCAGGGGTTTCTTTTCTGCCTTACATGTAGGGCAACCCATTAAAATGACAAGGCTACCCAACACGGACCTGTTACATAGCATCTTTATGGTGTGAACCTAGCCTTAAAACCAGCATAATACATTCGGGGTGCATCAAAAAAGGTTCCAAGTGTTACTGTTCATTTTCTGTTGAAAACAGCCCCAGCTTTAGCAGAAACAACCTGTCCCCTGCCAACATGCTGCAAATAAGGACCTTTGTGGTGTATGTGGAAGTAGAGGTACCTCTGCAGAGGCTTGACACACCTCTTACGGAGTCAAAGCTGAAGCTTTCAAATCAGCAATGAGCATGAGGCTTGCTGATTGGGGAACAATGAGGAAAGGTGTTGGACCTCTGCAGAAAGACCACTTCTTCAACACAGACAGGAACAGTCCTTCTCTGTAGCATGCTGGCAGGGTACAGGCTTTTGTACTCAGACTGTGGCTGCTTTATTTAAAAAAAAAAAAAAAAAAAAAAAGAAAACACAAACACAGTAAGACCTTCCATATTTACCAACTGTTTCTTTCAGTACAGATACAATATGTCTCTGTACCCGCATTCTGTAGCCCGCTAGAAGCATAATTAGCTTTGCATGTTTCAAGTCATCATGCTTCATCTGCTTGAGGGAGAACTTGTATGAGCAACAGCTACATGAACAATACACCTGTACACACCCGCTATAAACACACAAGTGGGCTTATATTTACAAAAAGCTTCCATTCACCCAGCTGGGAACAGACCAATAATCCAATTCACAGCGAATGCACACAAGACAACAGCATTGGGTGGAGCTGTTCATGGCTGACTGCAAATGGTAAAAACGAATTCACAACACAGTGAAGGGAAAGTGAGAGATGGTCATGGCACTGCTGGAAGAAGACGAAGAAGAAAACAAGCTTTTATTAGATGTAGAATTTAATGTCTCTGCTAAACATTTCTCTTTCATGGTACAGACACCATTAAACTGCCTGCGATGCGTTCTGGGAGAACAGCAGACGCCTGCACCTTCACTCCACGCAGAATAGGCCCTTTGTTTAAAGCACACATATGCAATTACTGAGGTTTTCCGAGTCCACAAGAAAGAGGTAATTTTCTGCTTTCGGCTCAACATTAAAGGGCCAATAAAATTAAAGAAGCCTCATAACTTACCAATTGGGTTCACGAGAATAATGAAGAGAATGTCTTTATTTTTTTTCTATTTCAATGGTTTTTATTAATTTTTAAACAGTATAAAAGAGAGGCAATAAAACACACCCACGCAGGGGCTATCAATTGCACAGAGAAAAAAAATGCAAAATAAAAAAAAAAAAGAAGGAAAAACAGTGCTCTAATGCCAACAGGGCAAAAGGTATGCCCACGCAGAGGCTATCAATGGCACATAAGTTACAAAACATTACTGTAACTGACTATAACAACTAAATGCAGCAGTCCAGTCACACCAAAACAGAGAGAGAATGAAAAAAGAAGAAAGAGAGGAAGAAAAAGAAAGAGAATGTCTTTATTTTTAAAGGTAAAACCTTTAAAACATACAATTACTTTGTGACCTTTTACAAAAAAAAGAAAAAAAAAAAAAAAGACATGCTCAATACAAGTCTAATGTATTTCTAAGGTATAGATATTGCATATATTGTTGCATACTGCAACGTTTATGTTACATTTTGGCAGGATGTTTTATTATGCTTGATGTTCCATATTTTCTTTCCTGTTAAACAATATTTGTAGTTTACCCACTAGAGGGAACTCTCAGCAGCTCAGCAATTTTTTTCTGACTCTCTTCTATACCTAAACCCAACAACAAAAATGTAATATATTGCAGATTACCAGTCATTAGATGTGGTAGTTGCATTAGCTTAGTATAGTCAGGCTTTTTTTTCCCTTTATTTTCTTCTGGTGATCCAGTAACACACTTCCTGTCTTAGGGTGACAACGCTCTCTCACTGTACTGTAGCTATAGAGCAGGGGTCTCCAAACTTTCAAAACAAAAGGGCAGTTTACTGCACTTCAAACTTCAGGGGAGCCAGACTGTGGCCAGTGGCAGTACAAAATGCATTGGCATCGGTGGGAGTATACAATGCCAGAGGCTTGGTGGTCAGTGGGAGTAAAAAAAAAAAAAAAACAAATTACATTATTGGTGTCAGTGGGAGGAATAATGCCCCATAACTGGTGTCAGTAGGAGAATTAGTTTCCCATCACTGGTGTTAGTGGAAGGAATAATGTCCCTTCATTGGTGTCAGCGGGAGGAATAGTTCCCCATAACTGGTGTCACAATTACAAACTATACATAATATTACTATTAATAAAACATTGAACTATCCCCATGTAACTACCAGGTCAGCTATAAGTAACCTGTTAAAAGAATATGCTATACACTTGCCTGTTAAAACACCGCCATGTTGCTGCTTCCAAATTGCTGCAGCTATCCAACACTTCAGGATGTGTGAATACCTGTTCCATTTATTAGTTGATCCTTAATAGGAGTGGATGATGTGCTGGTGATATACATTCCTGTCTAAGATTAATCCTGGAACCATTTGTGATGTATCACTACAGCACTCAGGAAGGACTCTTGGAGTGCACCATACTTCTACACTCACCAGCCACGTTAATAGGTACACCTGTTCAATTGCTTGGTAACACAAATTGCTAAATCAGCCAATCTCATGGCAGCAACTCAATGCATTTAGGCATCTAGACGTGGTGAAGACGACTTGCTGAAGTTCAAACCGAGCATCAGAATGGGGAAGAAAGGGGATTTAAGTGACTTTGAATGTGGCATGGTTGTGTCAGACGGGCTGGTCTGAATATTTCACAAACTTCTGATCTACTGGTATTTTCATGCACAACCACCTCTAGGGTTTATAGAAAATGGTCTGAAAAAGAGAAACTATCCAGTGAGCGGCAGTTGTGTAAATGAAAATGCCTTGTTGATGTCAGAGGTCAGAGGAGAATGGGCAGACTGGTTGCTGCGACATTCATATGGTAGAGTCAGAATTTGGTGTAAACAACATGAAAGCATGGATCCATCCTGCCTTGTATCAATGGTTCAGGCTGGTGGTGGTGGAGGTGTAATGGTGTGGGGGGTATTTTCTTGGCACTAGCAAGGGGTAAAGTAGCCGGTGAGTGAGGATCCATATGAATGCTTGTTCCCATTCTTGCTATAGTTCCTCCAGCTGGTCCATATATCAGTACATGTGAAGAAACCAAAGTGCATGGCATGAGGAGCATTCAACACATCCAGAAGTATCAGCTCCATGAAGCTATGGATCATCTACGCACAGCAGCTTTAATACAAGGACCCCTAAAAAAATAAGTATATACAATTTTTTTTTCTTCTTACACAGGATGCCTTTAAACTGGCCGGAGACCGTTCTAATCTAATCCCTGCTGAACTGGCCAAGATTCAAACCATGTAAGAGCTGGCTGAAAGTACCCAAGTTGATCGATCAATCAACTTTTGTACAACCAACCTGATGGATTTGCTGGGAGAACACAATAGCTCTGTGGGAGGGATTCCCACATCAGCACTAAGAGGCTTGATGGGGAATCTAGCATTTTTTTTTCCTGCAACCCATGGAACCCATGGTTGCAGGAAAGAAAACCGCTCCATTTATGATTACCTTTGGTTGACTTTTGACCCTGTAGTGACCCAGTGACGTTAACATTTATAAGATTATTTAAATAAAGCCAACTTTATCATTTGAAAAAGCCTTTGAAAAGCCAATACATTCCCTTTACAGATGCATCTGTAGCATTGTAGGACCACATATAGATGTTTTTATATCAGGAATTATTGTAGCATATATGCATTTGTGTTGGGTATTATCCTACTCTTGACCTGCCTATGTGTTTTAGGTAAGCAACTCTGAAAGTCCTGAAATTTGAGGATCAGATAGACACCGGGGCAAAAAAAGATCAGCAACAATAGCCCTTCTATTTCTTTCATGGTAGATTTTGTTGTATGAGCTCTTAAACGTCATTGCACACGGATCTTGTGGACAAATTCTTTATATCTGTATGAAATGGTTGGGCACAGTGAATTGGTGAATATCACTAAAGTCCCGTACACACGTGTCAAATATCACCCAAAATCAGCTGGTACAATAGATACCGGACGACATTCATCCTATGTGTACAGGTCCTTGTTTGACAGAAGCCAATCTCACAGCTGTCTTCTGTTCAACGAGCTTGCCGTAAAACCAACAGCCGATCTGCATCCAATCAGCGCTCTCAGCCAATAGCTCCGAGCACTGATCGGTGTGTTCTGGCAGAGGGGCAGACCCCTATCAGAACACAATAGCTCAGCGGGGAGATTGCTGTACTAACATTGCATCATTAATACAGGGACCTCCTTATGAGATCCTCAGTCTTTCTCATACGCTGATGACACTCAAATTTACCTCTGCACCCCCCACCTCACCCCCACATTCTCCGCCCGCATCACTCACCTCCTAAACGACATCTCTGACTGGATGTCGCTCCATTTCCTCAAGCTTAACCTCTCCAAAACCAAGCTTCACGTCTTCCCCCTTGCCCGCATCCCCCCATCCTATCCATCACTACCAACACCACCACCATCAATCCCGACCCGCAAGCCAAAGTCCTTGGCGTCATTCTGGACTCAAACCTCTCCTTCCAACCTCATGTCAAATCACTTACAAACACATGCAGGCTCCACCTTTGCAACATCGCCAAAATACGCACCTTCCCTACCCCAGACACCACTAAACTACTCGTACACTCCCTGATTATCTCACGCCTCGACTACTACAACTCCCTCCTCACCGGCCTGCCCCAGTGCAGGCTCTCCCCGCTTCAGACCATCCTGAACTCAGCGGCTAGACTCTTCCACCTCACCAACCGCTCCACCTCTGCCACCCCCCTCTGCCTCTCCCTCCACTGGCTCCCTATCGCCCAACGCATCAAATTCAAACTACTCACTCTGACCTACAAAGCCATTCACAACACTGCCCCTAACTACATCACCAACCTGATTCCCAGGTATCACCCTACCCGTACCCTTCGCTCTTCACAGGACCTCCTTCTATCTTGCCCCCTGGTCTCCTCCTCCCACGCACGTCTGCAAGACTTCTCCAGGTCCTTCCCCATCCTCTGGAACTCACTACCCCAGTCCATCAGACTGTCACCTTCCCTCCTCACCTTCAGGCGCTCCCTGAAAACCCACCTCTTCAGGGAAGCCTACCCCACCCTCACCTAACTGCCGTTCTCCTTCCTACCACTCCATCCCCCACAGCCACTTCCTCCTGTACCACTACCCCCTCCCTCCTAGATTGTAAGCTCGAAAGAGTAGGGCCCTCTAACCCTCGTGTGCTGTTTGTAGTTGCTGTACTGTTTCATATATTGTCCCCCCTCTATTGTACAGTGCTGAGCAAACCCTTTGGCGCTATATAAACTTGATGTAATAATAATAATAATAATTCAGGGCTGAACGAAAAAAGTAACTTACTGTGTGTACCAGGCTTGATGGCTTGCAGCACGGAGGTCCTTGATTTGAGTCTTGGGCACTATCTGCATGGATTTTGGAGCATGGTTTGAATTCCGGGTACCCTCTGCATGGAGTTTGTATGTTCTTCCTGTGTTCACGTGGTTTTCTTCCCACACTCCAAAAACATGCTGGTAGGTTAACTGGCTCTGGTTTAAATTGGCCCTAGAATTTGTACACTGTACAATTTGGCTATGCACATGTGTTATCACTCTCAGCAAGTCAACCCCAAGAACTGAGCAACTGGGGAGGTTTGAGAAAAGACCTGGAGACCTACCTCGTAGAAGAAAAAGAAGTCAAGAAATTCTGTGGAAGAAGTTATGAAGTGCATCAGCCATGGTGTCCTGAGAGCTGGCCCATAGTATGGATGAGAGTCAGATACGACTGAACAGATACATACATATATGAACAATTTACATGGATCACCAGGCAATTATAACAGTTTTACGGTTTGCATCATGCAGCAATGACTCGTAAAATGTTTATTTAAAAATGCCTAATGCAGAGGAGTGGCCGAATGACATTCACAAGGCACTGAAAATGATTTAAAAAATGCACACTGCATCCGGGCTCCAGTACACACGCGACATGTTTGTTTAGTTAATCAGAGCAGGAGACTGGAAAGTGGATGCGGTAAAGGTTTGAAAAGAAAGGCGGAAAGGAGTGTATCCAATACTGACCAATCACTGCTCTTTCCAGACCATTACAAAGCCCTTCCCCCTAGAGCCATCAAGCTATTTAAAGCATTTTATGTGTCACCTTTGGTTCTTTAAAGTGGTTTACTGTCAAAACAATTTTTAGACATGCAAAGAATAAAAAAAAAAAAAACTACCTACATTCTACATGTTATCCTTAGATTTGCAGACAATGCAAATAAACATCACATAGCAAAGGTCACGCAGTGTGCCTGTTAATGAACTGTGGTTGTAAAGGCTTTTTTTTTTTTTAATAACAAACAAGTTCTATTTACCCACTCTGTGTAATGATTTTGCACAGAGCAGTCCCGAGCCCCCTCTTCTGAGGTCCCCAGCTGATGATCTTAGCTCCTCCTCTTCTCTGAGTGCCCCATAGCAAGCCACTTGCTATGGGGGCACTCATGCTGGCTCAATACTGAGCTGGGCTCTGCACATCTATAGACACACACAGCAAGTTCTATTTACCCACTCTGTGCAATGGTGTTGCACAGAGCAGCCCCGAACCCCCTCTTCTGAGGTCCCCAGCTGAAGTCTTAGCTCCTCCTCTTCTCTGAGTGCCCCATAACAAGCCACTTGCTATGGGGGCACTCATGCTGGCTCAATACTGAGCTGGGCTCTGCACATCTATAGACACATACAGCAAGTCCTATTTACCCACCCCCGCTCCTTTCTCACAGGCTTTGATAGACAGCAGCAGAAACCAATGGCTCCCACTGCTGCTATGTCTCCTGTGAGAAGAGAGAGCGCGGAGATGAGCTGCTGCAGATGGACACAGTGCTGGATCGAGGGGCTCAGGTAAGCATTCAAGGAGGGGCTGGAGTGGAGAAGTTTTTGAAAGGTTTTTTTTTACCTTAATGCAAAGAGTGCATTAGGGTAAAATTGCTTTTTACCTTTACAACCACTTTAAGGAAAATCAAAGAAATTCTCCATCATGATTGGAAACCTTTTATGAAAGGTATTAATTTTTGTTAAAACCACTGAGAGTTTGCTGAAATATTACTTAAAATTAGTATGTACAACCCAAACTTTTTTTTTCAGTTTTGGACAACGTAAGGAAATTTAAAAAAAACACCTGTCATAGGGGTGACTCCATCCTCTCCTTTATTCACTTTAGTGTTCGTGTCCCTTCTATGGTACATAACACAAAATGCTGCAATCTCTTGAATAAAGCTTGCTCTTTGTATAGGTAGATAAACCTGCCTACATATCCAAACCGGGGCGGACTGACAACTCATGGGGCCCCCGGGCAATAGGGGATCATGGGGCCCCCGTGTCCTTGCCCAAACTCAAAAAAGCCTATGAAAAAGGTACCAGGGGCATCTCATAGGGCCCCCTACTGACCCCGGGCCCTCGGGCAGTGCCGAGTTTTCAAATGGTCAGTCCGCCCCTGATCCAAACCTCAAATCTCTATAGCGCACATTTTGGTAGAGTTCCACTTCAATGAGATTTTATATATATTAAATACACATACTGAAAGTGCAATTTTCTCCCACTTGCAGTGGAGGATAACCTAGCTGGAAACCTGCACTCCTCTTTTTCGTTTATTGTGAATTAAAATGTCTCGGGATCTACCGAACTCTCGATCTTCGCTGTCTATATGCTTGCAACTATGAACCTCTACTGGCTTTGATATGTTCCAATCTTACCAACTATGGTAAATTACATTTCATGTGGCTAGGAAAAGTAAGCATTATATAAATTTGTTTAATTTTAGGATCCCACCTATTTTTTCCTCCAACTTGCACAGGACCATGGCCATGTTCATTTGGAATATCTGCAAACCTAGACTCCCCAGATCTATGTTACAGTGTCCTAAACAACTACTTTGCCGCAGCTTACTGGATCTTACTCTGTATTATAAAACCATGGTGCTGATCAGGATTCTAAACTGGTTTCATAATACAGTACTGTGCAAAAGTCTTAGGCAGGTGTAAAGGGTGAATGATGTAAAAAAAAAAAAAAAAAAAAAAAAAAAAAAAAAAAAAAAGATTGAGTGAATGACTCAAATTTACTAGAGGATCCTTCACATTACTTGCTACAAAATCCCACTCAATCCATTCAATTTTATTATTATTATACAGTATTTATAAAGCGCCAATAGTTCGCTCAGTGCTGTACATTACAAAGGGGGACAGAACATGTGACAGAATAATACCAATACAATGCAAAACATGAGGGGATTGAGGGCCCTGCTCTTTGGAGCTTACAATCTATTTTATAAAATAGTTCCTCCATTTACTTAGTCTGGTACCATGGTATCTGAAAAAACCCCACCCACCCCTCCCCAATTATTCTACTCCTTTTTCTTTTCTTCTTCTGTTATTTTTGATGTGCTGTAATTAACATGCTGAAAAGTGTAGCAAATGTTTTGGCATAATTTAATTCAAACAAGCCAACACTGTAGCTAGTTGTATATTTTATTGCACATGAAAAAAAAAAGAAAAATTATACAAAAAAAAACCCATATTGTGTTAAATTTTTGCTGGAGAGATTTCTCTTCACCTCACCAAGACGCGCAATGAGAAATGAGAGAAACTCTGTCTGAACTATAGAGCATTCCTGTCTTAGACAGTTGTCACCATAACATCTGTCCCTATTGGAAGATTTGCCTTCATTTCTTGTTCTGATGACAACCCTAAAATGTAGCGTTCCCCCACTTTGTCTCTGTGGCAAAAGTCAACATGATGAACATAGCAAATCTCCTAAGTGGAGACCCAGATGACAACAAAAACCTTAAAGAGGGTCTAACCCTTCACTGCCTCATCCAAAACTAAAAAGAAAAAGCTTTGCCTTTACATACACTGTTAGGCTCCATGTACTGTAGCTTTTTTTTAAGCTAAAAAAAAAAAAAAGCTGGATCAAAAATGCTGGCAATAGCGTTTTTAGGGAGCGTTAGCATTTTATTAGCATTTTTACAGTACACATAGGAAAAAAAAAAAAGCTAGAAAAAAAGCTGTTAGGGAGTGTTTAGGAGCGTTCAGCATTTTTGTTTTTTTTTGCTGGCAAAAATACAAAAAAAAAAAAAAAAAACACCCCACTTTTTTTTTCTGCTCAAATAAAATGCTCATAACTAGCTGCTAGGAGCTTAAAAAGAAGCTAGGGTGCATGCTCCATTAGCTGAAATTGTTTGTATTGTGCTAACACTTACAGGAAACCTGCACTGAAAGAAATAGGTAAACTGGCATTGTTGACCTTGCCTGAAAAAAACTAATTTTTTGACTCTCATGTTGATGGCTTTACTATTTTCTGAATGACTGACCTGGAGCAAATATGCAGATCAGCAGCCACATGCTAGCTCTGGATCAGCGACTCAAAACCTCTAGCATGTTGATAGAAAGGTCAGCAAGGGTTTCCTACAAGATAGCTGTCGTTCTGTATACTTTGTGCCAATGCTCCATCCCCTGCCTGCTCTTTGGACTAGCGCTGATCATCACCAGGCTGGTGAGGTCTACTATGAACTCTCCCTTTTCTGGTTTTATCCTTGTTCCTTCCTTTCTATCTCAACTTACCGATCAAGATGAATTCAACTTTGGGTTCTTGTTTGGTTGTGTCTCTGTATGTATCTATTTGCCAAGAGTTTTTTGTTGTTCTCGATGTATGACCAGCTTTCACCCTGCCTCCTGCTGAACCGACAAGATCCCTCATCTTTCAGATGCTGCAGACAGTACATGGCCGGCATCCAAAGACCACATGCAATTGTTCCTCGTCTCAGTGCAGGCACTACACTCAGTATGCGGTGATTCTACTGCAATAACCTTCAAACAAGTACTTCATTCACATTCCACTTACAGGATGGCAGATGCCAGCTCCGCCACAGACAAAGAATGTCCCTGGTGATGTGACCAACAGATGTTCTTTACATGGACTTATCTGTTCAACAACCTGGTTCACTTATAAAAACACAAGCAAAGCAGAAAGAATGGTGCAGATACCAATGAATCACACCTGCTACTATCTACATGGTTGCTGATACTTAAAGTGTCGCTAAACCCAGGACCCTGCATTCACTATATCTGGTGTCCCACAGTACACAGAACGTGGAAATGCTATTATTTTAGTAAATATAAACTGCTAAATACCTTTTCTCATCAGCAGTTAGAGCAATCTTGTGACTTCTATCAGTGCCCGGCCCAGCACTGGTTAAAGCTTGTAGGAGGAGTTTTCATTCTGCTCTGACTGTCCTATAAGGCTGTAAAACCCCTTGCCCCTGTGTCTGGACAGTGCTGATTGGCCATGTGCTGATCACATGCACCTTTCCAAAGAAAAAAACAACTCTCTAGCAATACACACCAAACTGAGCATATGCAGAGTGACTCCTAGAGCTCTGTAGTATCAGCAGATGGATTGGGGACAGTAGAAGAAGGGGAGAATCAGAGATAGGATCAAACAGTCAATTCAGAGGATTAACCCCTTAGGTTCCATGGTGAGTATAACAAGCATGCTTTACTGCATATACAGACTGATTTTTATAGTTGTGGGTTTAGTAACACTTTAATCCTTAGTATTAAAGCTAGACTGTGTGTGTGTGTGTATATGTGTAAGTGTGTGCGTGTGTCGTATGTACTCTCCAGCGCCTCAGGATATGCACAGCCAAAAGGGAAGCCAAGGGTACCAGGACAGCGACAACCAAAGGAAATGCTTCAGGGGTGCAGCCCTCCTCAGACGGGGAAATCAGCCACTGGATAGAGAGAAAACAGGTGGCGCACACACCTAGTGCATTATCCAAGGTTTATTGTAGGAGTGAAATAATAAAAACATACTCACAGACGAAGCATGTATCTAAAAAGCATAGAAAAATGACAATGGCCACAACGGCAGGCAAGTTGTTCTCACTGTCAGTGTGGTCAAATTGCTGACGCGTTTCGGGGACAAATCCCTTTCCTCAGAGCTGATGTCCAGCCTCTGATGCAGATGTATGATGAATGGAAAGTAGAAGCCTTGCTGTTGATGCCGTGTGTGTGTGTGAGTTATTTATCCTGTGAATATATTTTTAATTCTGTTCAGTCACTTTTATAATCTACACATGCTGCCACACTGCACAGTCTCTGTTCTGTGCCTCTGTCCTTCTTTAGGCTGCCTACATACACCCCCTACAACTCCCAATGTCTAAAAACATAGGATTTGGAGCACTGTGCAATGCAAACGAGTTGGATTTGCTTATACTGCAAGACCCTTATGCTAGCCATACACTTGCAGATTTCTCTTGTTCAGCCCTATAGGCTGAATAAGAGAAATCACCTGATTCCCCTATCCATTCTAAACAGGGGAAACCTGCACTAATGGCTTTGTATTGTATTCAAACAGCCACAGCATCTGCCTGAATACCCAAACAGTGACTGCATCTGGCTGGATGCAGTCATAGTTTGGCTGACAATGTTCCACCTGGCTCCTTCAATTTTTAAACTAATGTTTGTCAAGCCAGGTCTTGCCGACAAGGCCACTTACAGCCAATTTAGCAGAAAAGATCCAAAATTAGAGCATTGTATGGCTAGCCTTAGTCTGATTTGTGCTATGCAAGATATTAAAGCTAAACTCCAGTCCTAATGAAAGCCAAGTTATGCATTTCACAGGAAGCAAAAAAAAGAATATCCGTACCTTAAGGCCCACTGCAACTCTCCAGTTATAGAATTGCTAGAAAGGGCAAAAGAACTAAATCACCTGTTTCTACTGCATCACTGCCTTCTTGGCTCTCTCTAGATGAAACATTGCAAAATCTCTATTGCCAGTGAGGAAGTGATGTATTGTTGGTCTGGCTTCAGAGAGAGCAATGCCTTGTTGGTCTAGCCTCTGAAGGACCAATGCCTTGTTTGTCCAGCATCTAAAGGGCCAATGCCTTGTTTGTCCAGCCTCTAAAGGACCAATGCCTTGTTGATCCAGCCTCTAAAAGGACCAATGCCTTGTTGGTCCAGCCTCTGAGGAAACAATGCCTTGTTCTTCTGGTCTCAGAGGAAACAAGATCTTGTTGGTCCAGCATTGGAGGGAGCAACACCTGGTTGGTCCAGCCTTGGAGGAAACCACACTTTTTGGTCTGACCTCAGGGCAAGCAACGCCTTGTTGTTCTGGCCTTGGAGAGAGCAACACCTTGTTGGTTTGCCATTGGAGAGAGCAACACTTTGTGGGTCTGTCCAGCAAGAGTGGTTTCTTTACACTCCTCAGCGATCCTGTTGCTGGCAAGTTTCTATCTGCAAGAGGATCACTAGTGTGTTGAAGGCCTAAAGGATATGTGTGCATATATAGCAAATGTACCCCATCTGCTTTTTTCCACTGATCACAATTATTTCAGGAGGGTGGAATACTTTGGATCAGGGAGACAGGTCAAATGTGTTTCATGACTGTATGATCAAATATTGCCAAAATTATAAAAGCTTGTTAATGTACAAGTTCCAAAACTTATCTTTAGCACCTGGTAAGCAACTAAGTCTTTCTAACAGACAAATGTTATCCAACAGGGGACTATGACTGGTGCAGGATTTGCGGGATACCATTAGCAGATCTCCGATTGGTTTCACGGGTTCCCAGTAATCATTTGCAAATTTGTTTAGAATAAGATCTTTCTCCATTGTCTCACACCTACAAAACATTTCTTCTAACAGCTAAATAAAATAAAGAATGTAAGGTTGCTGAACACAGCATTACGAGAAGGGCCCCCATTTTTCGATCTAAAAAAACTCAACTCAGCATCATGATAAATCCAGATAGATTCTCTACATTTCAATACCCTGTAATATGAACAAGACTAAAATGGACTAAAGCTTTCACGGTGTAATTTTCAGATATGGTCACCTAAAACTGGTCCAGCATTGTTTCATGAAATGACTGGGTTTCCTTGCAGAGTTGAACAGCATTGGTGGGGATGTTTGGAATACCTTCCTAAGCTTTGTGGACACATAATCCTTTCATCATCCCCCTGCCTCCAACCCAGTGTCCTTATCCTCTTACCATACGAATGGGCTTCTCTCTCAGGTCACTAGTCTTCACAGGCTCCCCTTGGTGCACCGGAGCAGACCCCTTCCGCGCCAAGAGTAGCAGGAGGGCAGCATTGTCTCTAGGAGGGGAGTGGTCATGGGGTAATGCTCTGCGGTATACTCTGCAGTACACATCTGCTGACAGTAAGAGGCTGATCACAGCTGGCTTCACGTGTTCCTGTTCATACTGGTCTGTGTAGCAGGGGGAGACCAGCTCCTCAGGGATATCTGCAACAAAAACGCAAAATATGGGTTAGTGGATTAAATGGAAAAATGAGATAATGATGAGTAACTGCTGCACACTTGTATACACCATGAGCCCAAAAAATGTACATTTGTTTACAATATATTACAATGAATGAAATATAATCTATTATATTTTGGCCGTGTCTACCAGTTATCCTTCTAGCCCAGTCTTCTGTAAGTTAAAGAGGACCTCATTTCTGCTTTTAAGGCAAGAATTCTCTTAAGCTGGCCATACATGGATCAAAATTTGTCTGGTACAATAGGGCCCGGCTGAATTTCCATCTACATATGGTCACGGTCTATCTACTGATTGACTTCTGTTCAGCCACCCTGTTGGTAAAAAAAAAACAAAAAAACCCTTGATCAGCGCTGTAGGCTATAGACTGCAGTGCTGATCTGTGTATTCAGATGGCGGGGAAGTCTCACTTCTGTTAGAATACAATTAAACCGTGGGAAGGATTCCCCCCATCCACCTCAAATCTAGCCAGTTATTTTTTTTGTTCAACCAACTACTCTATGGCCAGCCTTAGGTAGCCCATACATTAGTGAGTTTTTTTTTTTTTCGATCAACCAGCAGGTGGAAAGAAAAAAAGTGACCTGAATCACCCATCCACCATTTGGGGAGACTTCCCTGTCATCAGAATACACTGATCCTGCAGCACTGATCGAGTGGGGAAAATCCAACAGGGCGGTTGTACAGAAGTTAATTGGTGGATGATAGATGTGAGATGCAAGAAGGCCCAACCTCCAAAAAGGTCTTTCCATGAGAAGTTTAATCCTTTCAGATAGGTCTGCCTGTTTACACATGATACCACAGAAGTCAGGCTTAATATTCAAGGAAACAGTGAATCACTCTAGAAACACCTTCCTAAACTACTGATTTTTGTTTTCCAAGATTGGTCATCCTGGGAGCAGATTACAGTGTGTCCACAAGCATGCAGTCATTCCTTGATCCAGTTATCAAACTGCAATAATCTCCAATTTGTGGGTAGACAAAAGGTTGCCACACACAGCTGAAATGCAACCTTGCATACAATGATTGGCTTAGAACTAGGGTATACTAATCTTCCCCTTTTATTCATTGGTGTACAAGATCCTGGTGCAGAGTGGTCAGTGTTGGGGTAGACAGAAAGCTATTGGGAAGATTAGTACAAGGTTCAGCATTCTTGATACAGGGAGAGTTAAGGATGACTAGTGAGCTACAGTATCTCACAGAAGTGAGTACACCCCTCACATTTTTGTAAATATTTTATTCTATCTTTTCATGTGACAACACTGAAGAAATGACACTTTGCTACAATGTAAAGTAGTGCGTGTACAGCTTGTATAACATGTAAATTTGCTGTCCCCTCAAAGTAACTCAACACACCGCCATTAATGTCTAAACCGCTGGCAACAAAAGTGAGTACACCCCTAAGTGACAATGTCCAAATTTGGCCCAAAGTGTCAATATTTTGTGTGGCCACCATTATTTTCCAGCACTGCCTTAACCCTCTTGGGCATGGAGTTCACCAGAGCTTCACAGGTTGCCACTGGAGTCTTCTTCCACTCTTCCATGATGACATCCCGGAGCTGGTGGATGTTAGAGACCTTGCGCTCCTCCACCTTCCATTTGAGGATGCCCCACAGATGCTCAGTAGGGTTTAGGACAGCCTAGGCCATCTTTATGTAGAGCAACAATTCTTTTTTTCAGGTCCTCAGAGTTCTTTGCCATGAGGTGCCATGTTGAACTTCCAGTGACCAGTATGAAAGAGTGAGAGCCATAACACCAAATTTAACACACCTGCACCTCATTCACACCTGAGACCTTGTAACACTAACGAGTCACATGACACTGGGAAGGGAAAATGGCTAATTGGGCCCAATTTGGACATTGTGGCTGCGTGGCGAGTTATTTTGAGAGGACAGCAAATTTACATGTTATACAAGCTGTTCACACACTACATCACATTGTAGCAAAGTGTCATTTCCTCAGTGTTGTCACATGAAAAGATAGAATCAAATATTTACAAAAATGTGAGGGGTGTATTCACCTCTGTGAGATACTGTAGGTCAAACTATTTACATTGTAATTGCTCGTTCACACAGCAGATTTGGGTCGTGCACTGACCAGAAACAGCATTTTTCTGAACTGGGTATGCACCGGTGTAAGGAGTCCTGGAAGCAAACAATCCGGGTCCAGGGTTCTTCATCTGTTGCAATCACATGGAACCGCTCGGAAGTGTGAACAGCCATGGCGCCTATCCACCTGTCATTGATTTGTACAGAATCCTGGCCATAGCGGATCGCACACACCTGTGCATACCCTCTGCAGGGAAACGCTGACTCTTGAGTGGCCTACGAGCCAAGCTGGCCCTGTGAATCCAAACACTGCAATGCAGCGACACCGACTAAGCTTCAGATTGGTTGGGATTTCTGTAATACAGACTTTTCAATGCAATTGAAGCAAATAATTCTGAGGATGCTATGAATATTCTCATGTGAAATGGACCCTCGGGGTATTTCCCTCTGCACTGGGAATTCTATGCCAGAAGCTATTGTTGATGATCTTCTTATACTAAAAGCTAATTTATCAGCCCCAGCCATAAGTATGAGACAAGGAAGGACCTCTAAAAAAAAAAAAAAAATCATCAAAGTCTGAAAACCGTGAGTATTCCATGATTTGCATTTCTATTTCTGTATAGATCAGTGATGGCGAACCTTTTTGAGCCCGAGTGCCCAAACTGCAACCCAAAACCAACTTATTTCTTTCAAAGTGCCAACACTGCAATGAAACCTGAATATCGAGCTTTTGGTTTAGAAAAAACAACTCGTACAGTAGTGCAAACTAATTAACAGTACAGGGATGACCAGAGACTGTGGACACAGTACAGGGATGACCAGAGACTGCGGACAGTACAGGGATGACCAGAGACTGCGGACACAGTACAGGGATGCCCAGAGACTGCGGACAGTACAGGGATGACCAGAGACTGCGGACACAGTACAGGGATGACCAGAGACTGTGGACACAGTACAGGGATGACCAGAGACTGCGGACAGTACAGGGATGACCAGAGACTGCGGACACAGTACAGGGATGCCCAGAGACTGCGGACACAGTACAGGGATGCCCAGAGACTGCGGACACAGTACAGGGATGCCCAGAGACTGCGGACACAGTACAGGGATGCCCAGAGACTGCGGACACAGTACAGGGATGCCCAGAGACTGCGGACACAGTACAGGGATGCCCAGAGACTGCGGACACAGTACAGGGATGACCAGAGACTGCGGACACAGTACAGGGATGACCAGAGACTGCGGACACAGTACAGGGATGACCAGAGACTGCGGACAGTACAGGGATGACCAGAGACTGCGGACACAGTACAGGGATGACCAGAGACTGCGGACACAGTACAGGAGATGACCAGAGACTGCGGACACAGTACAGGAGATGACCAGAGACTGCGGACACAGTACAGGGATGACCAGAGACTGCGGACACAGTACAGGAGATGACCAGAGACTACGGACACAGTACAGGGATGACCAGAGACTGCGGACACAGTACAGGGATGACCAGAGACTGCGGACAGCACAGGGATGACCAGAGACTGCGGACAGTACAGGAGATGACCAGAGACTGCGGACAGCACAGGGATGACCAGAGACTGCGGACAGTACAGGAGATGACCAGAGACTGCGGACAGTACAGGGGATGACCAGAGACTGCGGACAGCACAGGGATGACCAGAGACTGCGGACAGCACAGGGATGACCAGAGACTGCGGACAGCACAGGGATGACCAGAGACTGCGGACAGTACAGAGATGACTGCTGACCTTTGGGGAGGGAGGGGGAGCGGGTACCTGAATTTGACAGGTACCCGCTCTTACTTCCGCAGAGTTTTTTTTTTTATCTTACCTGTTCCTTTATCCAGCCGCGCGCTGTCTTCCCGTCTTCTGTAGTGTGGGCGCTCGTCGGACAGCCGGATGCCCAGTGCGCATGCGCGAGAAGCGCTGCGCTTTGTGATTGGTCCGGCGGCTTCTGGGATCTGTCATGTGTCCCAGGTACCGCCTTACCATTCACAAAGTGCACTGCTTCTTGTGCATGCGCACTTGGGACCCGGCTGTCACGCACACTACAGCCGGGAAGACAGCGCGCCGCTGGATTCTCCTGGCGTGCCCACAGATAAGGCTCGGCGTGCCGGCTGTGGCACGCGTGCCACGGGTTCGCCATCACTGGTATAGACTGTCCTTTTTTTAAGGTTTAATATTTTATAAAGCACACAAGTTCTTTTTTTATTTTAGCTACTGTGCTATTTAAACAATTAGCACATCCATGTATTTTAGTCAAGTGCTGAAAATTAAAAGTTAATAAAGTTTATGTATGGCCAAAACTTTTTTTTTTTGTTGTTTTTTTAGGGGTGGCTTAGAACCCCCATCCATCAGGTTATGGTTTTTGCAGTCTGTGTCCAGCTGGGGAAATTTCTCTTCACTTCCTGTCCAGGAGGTGCAACAAAAAAGTAGTAGAGGAAATGTCCTCAAAGTAAGGGGAGTTGCCATTTAGACAGCCAGAGCCGCTGATAAAACAGTGCAGTCATCCCTCCTGCACCACAACCAGGCCCCATCAGTTCAAAAGGGGGCCCAGGCACCTGAGGGTTGGCTGTACTGCCTCATTGCTGACACTTATGACTTATGTTGAACCCCCTGCAGCACTGGCAGCTACTACACCCTCTGGTTGCACTGAGGGGGGGGGGGCGGTTCTATTGTCTGCACCCCCTTCCACCTGTTCTCTGGTTCCCCAGTGTGCCCTCCCTCCTTTACAGCGCTGCCCGCTTCTCTCCTCTTCTCTCCTCCCAGCACCTGCTGAGGGCAAAATTTTTTTTATTTTTCCAGGATGGAGAGTAGGGGGCCAGTAAATATGTCATATTTACCGGCCATTCCATTCCTGAAAGAACACAGTGAGTGATCGGTATCGATCGTTCCTGTGTCTATTCAACACTAAAGCATAGTAATAAATACAATTCTAAAAAATTATTTTAAAAAAATGTGCCTCTGAAGAGCATTCAGCATTTGGATTGCTGTTCAGAGAGCATTTGATTGGTGGTGAGGAGGCATATTTTGCACCGAAACTAAGTTCTTTGCACACAGTTGCATAGCAGAGCTATTCACTTGAATGGATCTTCAAGAGGGGTAGAAGTTCTGCCATGGCTGAGAAGCATAGCATCACACCTGTGGCATTTTAGCAAAAATATAATTTGATGTTTTTGGAGGGGGGTCCTGTCAGGTAGGCTATACGGGGCCCCATGATTTGTAAAAGCAGCCCTGTAGAAGGCTGTCACCAGAACAGGTGTCCTCATTGGATGATTAACCTTCAGCTCTTTTTCTGATGACAGCTCAAAAAGTTTGCATTTCTGCTCACTTTTTCCCCCCAACATTGCAGTCGCTGTTCAGGTATTTAGGCAACCAAGGGTGCTACAGCTTCCTGAATACAATAGCCAGCAGCAGAGTGGCATGCTCTTTAGGGTCCATTCACATGGATGATTAGCACACCCTGAAAATTCCAGTGGCAGCAATTTACACTCACCGGCCACTTTATTAGGTACACCTTCTGGTGCCAAGAAAATCTCCCACACACCATTACACCACCAGCCTGATTTGCTGATACAAGGCAGGATGGATCCATGCTTTCATGTTGTTTACATAAAATTCTGACCCTACCATCTGAATGTCACAGCAACCAGTCTGCCCATTCTCCTCTGACCTCTGACATCAACAAGGAATTTTCATCCACACAACGTCTGCTCACTGGATATTCTCTTTTTCGGACCATTCTCTGTAAACCCTAGAGATGGTTGTGTGTGAAAACCCCAGTAGATCAGCAGTTTATGAAATACTCAGACCAGCCTGTCTGGAACCAACAACCATGCCACATTCAAAGTCACTTATATCCCCTTTGTTCCCCATTCTGATGCTCAGTTTGAACGTCAGCAGGTCGTCTTCACCATGTCTAAATGCCTAATTGCATGGAGTTGCTGCCATGTGACTGGCTGATTAGCAATTTGTGTTACTAAGCAATTCAAAAGGTGTTCCTGATAAAGTAGCCAGTGAGTGTATGTCTGGAGGGACAGGCGTGCGCAAAGAACTGCGACCACTCAGACCATACAGTGCAATGATGGCAGTCATAGCTATCCATGACTTTTCGCACAGCCAGCAATTACCTTCTGGTTAGGGAGAGATGACCATGGCTGGGTGCTGTTTGTCTACGTCCAGCCATGATCATGCAGGTCAACACTGGGTGTGCGAACAGTTGCGGATAGCTGCGAACATCCTCTGCCTGTCATTGCTTTGTAGGCAGATTCTTGCTGCTGGAATTTGCAGGGTGTACTAATCGTCCAAGTGAATGGACGTTTTGCGTTGATTGAGGATTCAGAGAAATCTAAAAGTGTAAGCTAGCGCAAGATAAAAAAAAAAAATGTACCTCTTAATATAACTCCACTGCAGTTACTAAAAATGTATATAGTGATTAGCTACAGTATGGGCGCTTATTACAATAGTGAAAGGCTGATCATTTTTTCCAGCAATCTAGAATTTCCACCATTCTACTTGTCATTAATGAATACACAACTCCTAGCAATACGCCCCAGTAAAGCCGTCATGCCAGCAGGGTGTTTGTCAAGAATTAGGAATTTATAATCCCATCAGGTTTTATACAGTACGGAGCAGAAAACCGCAGAAAGCGGATAATCTCAGTAACCAGTTTATAAACCTCCTTAAAGACCACACCAATGACATAGGGACAAAAGGATTCTAAAGCAGAAAATTAAAAAAAGAAAAACAAAAAAACTCCCCAGGAAAAGTCTTCAAATAAGGCACCCTGCCTGTGGAGCACCTTGACTGTTTTCACTTATGAGTAATGCAGGGAAGGGTGATCAGACAGCAGGGATCTATTCAGTCTGTGTAAAAAGAAAACTCCCCGGAGTGCAGGAACTTTGAGCTCCAAACTTGAATGGAAATAAGACATAGGCTGAGGCCTAGCCTAATCACACCAACTAGAAAAACTCGTTAGGCAACTTTTTTTTTTTTTGCCATAGACGCCTCTTTAGAAAACATGGTATTACAGACAGATCTCCTGTCAGTTCTCAAAAGAACAATTACTGCATAGAAAAAACAAACATTTTATTCATTATCCTGATTCACAGTTCCACAGACCACAGTTTACATTAAAAGCTGAGCTCTAGAATATATAGAAAAAAAGAAACCCCTGGGTAATAGAGATGTGCATGATGAAAAAAATCAGTTCTGTTTAGTTTCAGGTTTATTAAAGTGGAGTTCCACTCACGCGGTCAAAAAATAAAAGTCAGCTATAAAAACTGTAGCTGCTAACTTTTAAAAAACAGCCACTTACCTGTCCCTCGGTCCCGTGGTGTGTCCCCTGCAGCCTGTTTCACCAGCCGTCCTGTATTCCAGGAGACCAGCATATTCGGTGTGGGCACCCGGCTGTGACTGCTTGCGGCTTCACAGCCGGGTTACCCACTGTGCATGTGCGAGTAGCGCTGCGCTTCATGAATGGTCCTGTAGTCTTCGGGGACCTGTAACATGTCCCAAAAGACTACAGGGAGGGAGGACACCTTCCATTTCCAATCGGCCTAGCTGATCGGACCGGAAGTGGGAGCGGGTACCTGTCAAATTAAGGTACCTGCTCCCCCCCTGCCCTCCAAAGGTGCCAATCCTTATTGGGGAGCGGGGGAGCAGTCCATAAAGCAGAACTTCCCCTTTTGGGTGGAGCTCCGCTTTAAGTCAATTATTTTGTTTCATCATATTCGGTATATTAGAATGATTCATTTTCAGAATTAATGTCTATTCGGATTTGTTTTCTTATTTATTGTTCCGAATTGATTCATATTTTTGGGAGTTATTTCAGAAGATTCGAATTCACTCATTATGTTTCCAGTGCGACTTTTGAAACTTGTGACTTTGATGCGACTTGGATGCTGTGCAACTTGCTTGTGATTTCAATGCGACCTGCTTGTGACTTTGATGTTTTGCGCCTTTGGCCAATCATAACAATACAGAGTGTGACCCATATTACTAAATTTACAAAACCCTCTGAGACGCAAATGAATGAATCCAATGAATTTGTTGTTTTTGTTGTAATTTATTTCAGATTGATTGAATTTAAGTTACTATTGTGATTCGGATACATTTACAGGAGGAACCACAGAGTGCAGCAGGAGACCAGGAGATCGACACTCCCAAAGGGCACTTTGCCTTGATAAAGGGGGCCACTCAAGGTCTTCAAACATTGGTTAGTGATGCCGTTTCTTGGATGGCTGACTCAAAGACACATCACTTTTGTATGAAGAAGGTATGCTGATGAAAATTCCTTATTCTGAATAAATGTAGTTTTGTTTGCTTGTTTGAACTATGAGACAATACATGGCAGAACAATGCTACAAGTTCCCAAATGATTTTGTAATAAAAGTTACAGTCAATATCATAGTGAGAAGGTACACCATAAATAATATTTAAAGCTGGGGAAAATAGACTGGCAATACACTGTAAATGAGGTAAAAGTCTAGAACGGGGTTACACCAATTAGAGAATCATTCAGTCAGTATACAGTCAAACATCAAAAGGTTGTACATCCAACCTCCCCACATAGACATTATTGAAGAAGATACACAATGGGAATTTCCCGCAACCTTTTCTTTCTCTCCCTAGGTCTTTACCTTTCTTCCCCTGCCCCTTCTGAGATCTCCTTTGGCTCATGCTTTATTGTCTTTCGCTACCTTTGCCCCCTTTTTATTTTCTATTCTCCCCTTTTTATTTTCCATTCTTCCTTTCCTCTTTAGTGGTTCTCACCGTGGATCATGGATTCTCTCTAGATCCAGCTTATGAGTAGAGTATGCGATACTTAACAAAAATTGTCATTTTAAGTAAATTCATTCATGGTAAACGTGACCAATATAGGACTCTGCAACTATGCAAAAATCTTTCTTATAACAAAATATTGAATGTGGAAAGGAAATCTAGAAAGATCCTTAAGATAAGCATCTAGTATGTTAACCCACCATCTCAACATCTAGAATACACAATATGTAGTCCAGTAACGAGTACCAATTATTTAAAGTCTGGGTAGTGATCTACAAGGGAATAGTAACCAATAATCAAGAGGGATTATGGTAAAACCACAGTATCTTGAGTTTTCAGCCATCTTGAATCTACAATATACACTCACGGGCCACTTTATTAGGTACACCTTGCTAGTGCCAAATATCCCCCACACCATTACACCACCAGCCTGAACTGTTGATACAAGGCAGAATGGATCCATGCTTTTATGTTGTTTACGCCAAATTCTGACCCTACCATCTGAATGTCACAGCAACCAGTCTCCCCATTCTCCTCTGACCTCTGACACCAACAAGGCATTTTCATCTACACAACTGCAGCTCGCTGGATATTTTCTCTTTTTCAGACCATTCTCTGTAAACCCTAGAGATGGTTGTGTGTGAAAATCCCAGCAGATCAGCAGTTTGTGAAATACTCAGACCAGCCTGTCTGGCACCAACAACCATGCCACATTCAAAGTCACTTAAATCAAATTTCTTCCCAATACTGATGTTCGGTTTGAACTTCAACAAGCCGTGTTCACCACATCTAGATGCCTAACTTCATTGAGTTGCTGCCACGTGATTGGCTGATTAGCAATTTGTGCTACCAAGAAGTTGAACAGGTGTACCTAATAAAGTGACCGCTGAATATATATGTAAAGCTCTGTGTACATTGAAGGTACTATATTACAGGTACCTGTAATAAATAAATTAATTAATGGATGTTTCTAAAGCCTTGTGGAACTTTTTTCAGGCACTCCCTAGCTTTGTAAGTAAACTTGTATGGCTCGATTTACAAAGGAGCACCATTTGAAAAGAGTGGAAGTATGTGGGAGCTTCCATTTGATTACTGTCAATTTTGTAGACTAAAATAGCACAGGTTTATTAAGAGTGTTGAGTGCAGGATTTACCTAGTGATCCCAGAACGAACCCTTTTTTAACTAGATATGAACACATGTATGCTAGCCACAGAAAAAAAAAGGGTCATGATGCAGTGGCTCAAACTGTTCTTGCCAAATATCAAAGACCTAAACACCTCCTGCTGTCAGGCTGATACTCATGGTCCTAGATAAAATTGAAACACCCAAACACCAAAAACCTTTTTACGCTTTGGACTCCCTCCAGTATCTCCTTCCAATACTTTAATCCTATAAAAACAACGGGCATTGTAGACACCAAAAAAAGCAAAACAAAAACAAAAAAAAAACTACTATATGGTACCATTGGGAACAACAAAAAAATCACCCTAGAAATATGGGCAGAAGTCTTATCCTAAAGACTTGGGCATCTACAGGAGATCACCAGAAACATCTTTTCAGTCACACGCCACTTTAACCAAAGTCCCAATTTAAGAGTACGAAAGTCAATGAGGGGAAATGAGTGGCTGTGCCCCCATGGAGATGGGAGGTCCACATCATACCTGTATCTACCATGGTTTTAACAAAGAGCACCACGTTATGCTTGTAGATGAACCACTTAAGTTACACGTTTACGTTCAAGACTATTCAATGGAATTTAATTAGGATAGAAGGTTGAGCAATCTATTCATTGTTATTCATAAGGTTTCATTCAAGTACGGAGGATTAATAGAGAAAGTATGTGTATCACTGTATGTACTACAAATGTATATTATGTATTTTTACCTGACTGAACCCAATTTACAATGTAACATTATTTTACCAATAAAAATTCACACAAATAACAAAATTAAAAATGTAATTAAAATTTGGATAGCGTGATGAGGGGTTAGGTTTAATTTACTGTCTTTGTCCTCATTAGCGAGATTCACTTTCTAATTATTCCCATCACCAATGTAACCAAGAATGAAACGGACAGTTGAAATTGAAAATTTTGAGTTGGAGAAGAAATCTTTTAATGGGACATGTATTCCCATGACAATTGCCTAGGAGGGGGATCTCCCTCACGTTGGAAAGATATCCTCTCACTTCTTGTTGGGTATATTGGCCATGAAGTAAAGGGAAATCATCTTAATGAGACGTGGAAAAAAAATTGACAGCAGTTTTAATCTTCTCCGACTATCTTAAGCCAAAATTTGTTTTTTTAATTTCTGGTATACTTGCTTGTCTTGTAGCATAGCACCTGTGTAAGGCAGCTCTAATGAAAGCACCCCCAACTTATTCCACATTTTAGTTCCAGGGTTATGACATTACTTACAGTGCATGTGGGCTTGATGTGAACACCCTGGAATTATTATACAGCTCAGACAGGGTAATTGCTAGTTTCATCAGAACTTTCTCATGCAGGTGTTTCGGATAATGACAGATTCACTTTAAAATGGATCTACTCTCACACATCTACTGAGGCGGTCTCCACAATCCTTCTCCATTAAACTCAAAAATGGCAACAGAGCCTGTGAAAAGCTTACCTGTAGAAAGCTTTGCTCAAATGATTACATTATATTACCATGGATCTTACTAAGAGAAATATCAAATGTGGTACCAGATTATTTAAGGGAACTGTTGGTACTGCAACCTATCCTTCCAGCCCCATGTCCAATCACTAACAAACTCATGCAGACTCCACCTCCGCAACATCGCCAAAATCAGCACGTTCCTAACCCCAGAAACCACCAAACAGCTCATCCACTCCCTCATCATATCACGACTCGACTACTGCAACTCCCTCCTCACTGGCCTGCCTCGCCGCTGGCTATCCCCGCTTCAGTCGATCCTGAATACGGCTGCCAGACTCATTCACCTTTCCAACTGCTCAGTTTCAGCCACCCCCCTCTGCCAATCCCTCCACTGGCTTCCGATTGCGCAACGGATCAAATTCAAAATCCTAACACTGACATACAAAGCTGTCCACCATACTGCCCCGAACTACATCACTGACCTAATATCCAAGTACCGCCCAACACGCACACTCCGCTCCTTACAAGACCTCCTTCTCTCTAGTTCACTGGTCACCTCCTCCCATGCCCGCCTCCAGGACTTCTCCCGGGTGTCACCCATCTCTGGAACTCCCTGCCCCAACCCATCAGATTATCACCTACTCTCCTCTCCTTTAGGCTCACCCTGAAAACCCACCTCTTCAGGGAAGCCTACCCCACCCCCTGCTAACTTACCGACCTCCTCCACTCTTCCTACCACTCCATCCCCCACAGCTATCTCCTCCTGTGCCACCATCCCCTCCCTCCTAGATTGTAAGCTCCAAAGAGCAGGGCCCTCGGTCCCCTCATGTTTTGCATTGTATTGGTATTGTTCTGTCACATGTTCTGTCCCCCTTTGTAATGTACAGCGCTGAGCGAACTATTGGCGCTTTATAAATACTGTATAATAATAATGGCATGGAGTTGCAACATATGTTCCCAAGCCCTGACAGTCTCCTGCAGCTGGTCTGCAGTCTTTGGCCATCTCCTGCACTATGTCCAGTCTCTGACCAGCTTCTGTAGCACTGCACACGCTGTATAATGCGCGGCCCTCTGGTGATGCCACTGGCCACACTTGAAGCCTCCTATACCAAGTAGGTTGGCTACTACTAATTTAGTTGATGGTCACGTGATCAGTGCCACTTTACTGGTCACATCGTTTCTTCATTTGGGATTTGGGGCTTTGCATTCATGCAGAGCCCATAAATCTGCACCACTGCCTGAGCACTGAACCTTCCCTAGGCACACAGCAAGTGATATGACCAATGCCTTGGCCAAGAGGGTAAGGTTGTCTGCAAGAAAGTATTTCACGGATTATTTTAGAACTTATGTTTTTAACATTTGTGCGTTGTTTTGTTTGCGTAGATTTATTTTACATGAGCAATTTTTTTTTTTCTTTTGAGAATGAAGAATCAGGAAATATCCAATGGTTTATCCACTGCACAAGTGTATGCAAAGCCAAAACGTTTGCCTTTTAGCTAGGTTTTGTCTTGGAAATTTGCTTTAACGAATTTCTCCTTACCGTGAGTACTCGCAGTTGGATGCGCAGAAATCCCCCATAAAGCTGTGCGAATCTCTCTTACCACGACTGTAGCTAAACTACATGATTCCTGCCCCTCCAACTGATTTAACTTATGTTGAAATGTGGGGAATGGAGCTCCCTATACCTGGAAATGATCACACGACACTCTCAGGATGCTGTTGGAATTCACATAGAGACTGGCTTCAGACTCAGCCCCCGGATTTATTACAAACACACACACGCCCCCCACATGAATAAGGTCAATCCCCTCCCACAGAACAATGCAATGGGGAGTGCCTATACACAGGATGTACATTCCGATTGGAGCATAGCCTTTCCTATTATCTATCACTGGTCCTCCCCCATGAGCCCTCTGAGGTCAGCAGACTTCCTCCCCTCCCCCCATGAGCCCTCTATGGAGAGCATATTTCTTGTCCCAGCTCCTAGCAGTATGTTCATTCTCTGTACAAGCATCCCCCAGGCTAAACATCAGTCTGTACCTGGATGGGCCCGATACGATCTTTATTAAAACACATCCATCCAGATACAGTTTCAGGTTGGTAATGGGTTGTAAGATATGCATAAGCCTACACGCAGAGTTCACACCGCTTGGCGCCTGGCGTTATGAAGTCCATGTGGTACTATGCTGCTGATATGTGGATACAGGCCCACGGCCTACCGCCGGCGGCATTCGCATCGAATGCCGTGGTGGTATACACGCCGGTCTAGAAGCGCAGATCTGCCATCTCATCCATTACCGAGCTGAGTACTGTAATACATACATTGTACATGCGCATGGCCCAATTGCAGCCTTCAGAGCTTTAATTAAGCCACACGAGAGACATATGAATAACACTCATATATGACACATTTAAAGTTCAACCAACAATACAAAATTTCCATGACAGTTTTTGTTGCGATTTGTCCCCATTGTGGAGATTCATGCTGTCCATTTGTTCAGCTGACCATTATGTCGCATACAGAAAGTGTTGGGAAATCTAAGACCTCATGCACACACAGTGTTTTTACAGCCACTTTTAGGAGCGTCGGGCGTTTTTTTTTTTTACAGCTTCCAAACACCCCTCCATATTATCCACCTAGACTTTTAAAAGCTTTTAGTAGCAGGGGCATTTAGGAGCTGTAAAAAAAAAAAAAACACTGCCAGGGTGTCCAGGAGCAGCAGCAGTTTGGCAGCCAAAATTATTGGAGCTTGTAAACGCATCTAAATGTTTAACGTTTAGCACGTTTTGGCGCTTGAGCATTAATCCATTTCAATGGCCAGAATAAATTACTATTCTGGCCAATGAAATGAACGCCCAAGCAATTATCGCCTTTAAACGCGCCTACGCGCTTGTAAAAATGTTAGACACTTTGACAAGCGTCAGGCGGTTTTTCTGCCAAAAAACTGCTGCTAAGAGGAGGAGCTTTTTTAAAACATGCTGTGTGAATGAGACCTAAAAGTTTGAAACTGTCAGGAGTAAGAGATCATTTTCCAGTGTGGACACTGCTTCAGTGAGAGCCAACTAAGGCCACATTCACACCTACGTGGCGCATTTTTGCACATTTTGTACAGAGTTTTGGAGCTTTGCCATTTTTTTTTTACTAGCCAATAGAGAAAAATATCTGCTTCATCATTTGGTGCTATTTTCAGTTGTTGCTATTTTTTCAGCTTTTCCACCTGTTTCCTTTTCTTTTTCCTGGTGATTACTTATGTATTGATACTATTTATATATTTTTTGTTAGGGTTTGGGGTTAGAGGTTGTGGTTATGGGTTAATTTATTTATTATGAATTTATTTTGCAATTTTGCATTGAAATCTATGGGACACGATTTTGCATTGAAATCTATGGGAAGTAATTTTGCATTGAAATCTATAGGACGCGATTTTGCATTGGTCTATTGGAAGTGATTTTGCCTTGAAGTCACTATGGGGTATTTTTGCATTGAAGTCTATGGGAGTCGATTTTGTTTTGAAGTCTATGGGACGTAATTTTGCATTGAAGTCACTAGGGGGTGTTTTTGCATTGAAGTCAATGGGACGCACTTTTGCACTGTAGTCTATGGGATGCAGACAACCCTAATTTTCAGCCGATATAGTGGTGCATCCCTAGTCCCACCTCCCGTGTTGTTGAAGGGAAGGGAAGGGAAGAGAATGGAAGGGAAGGGAAGAGAAAAAAATCTTACTCTATCAAAAACAAAAAGCTTTGGCTTTAAATGTACTTTAAGCACTTGACTGTCTGCTTTGGCAATTCCTCTGAACACCTAACAGACAGAAGCCATCTTTTCTGTTCCTGAACTTATATTTTCAGATAAAATATAAATGAGAACAGATATAGACTGGCATTTTAACAACAGGAAACCTTGATATTAAACTTGCCCCATATGTCTGCATACCAAACTATATCTTCCAGGGTGTTTCAGGGGAAAAGGGAGTGCTTGGAAAAAAACTGGGCAAAGAATAAAGATAATTAAACCCAGAACAAAAATGTACTACTTTGCAGCTCACAAGTCCTTAAATGTGGTGGCTGCATTAGTTTTCTCTTTTTCAGGCAAAGAACATTTTCAGGACTTAACAGGAACACAGCTATTGAAACACAAATGAATCACTATGCCAGATATAGGAACATGAATGTGGAATCCAGGAAAGTAGTGACAGCTGGGGAAATATATCAAGGGATATGCCTTCTACAGCAGTATAAATATTTCATTTTTCCAGAAAACAAATGACAGCAGGTGTAGTGGAGGAAAAGAAAATGGGAAAAACAAGGACTCGAAAAGCAGGTTTAAAGCTGGCTGCAGTCCCCACATTCTGGAATTCTGGCCAGAGGTAAAATAAAGGAGAAATCTGACCTAGAAACCATTTACAGATTATCCCTTTAATCTTTTTTCCTGCCTCCCATCAGAATGAAAGAAATGCACTGCGATATTTTAGCGTTCAACACAAAGCATACTGCCACCCCATTCTAGGTGGCCAGGACACTCGTAGATTTAACTACAGCGGGTACAAGAGTGAGCTGACTGCAAACTTGCATAGCACAAGGTTATTGATTATTATAAAACTTTTTTTTCTTTTAAGGCTCCATGCAAACAGGGCGTTTTTATAGCTAATGTTACCAGCGATCTTAAAAGTCACATTAAAAGTGTGAGTTTTTGAGCGTTTTTGTATTAGCTTTTAGCTGTGTTTTTTAGTTTTATTTGACCAAAAATAAAAAAAAAAATTTTTGTGTCAAAAAAAGTCCAAAAACGCTGGTTTGCTGCGATTTACCATGTTAGAGCATTTTTACAGCTAAAAAAGTCAGGTGTGCATGAGGACTTATTGGCAGAGCCATTGTAATTTCTCACTAGACAGACCACATACTACCCAATCCAACACAGTGATTGGAACACATCACTCTCTATCCAATCAGTGTGGAAACATTCCTGAGTGACAGTTGTGCATCACCTGTGATCAATCCAGGCTGGCATGCAGTTATAAAAGGCACATCATACATTCCTCCCCCCAGACACCACTAAACAACTCGTGCACTCCCTCATCATCTCACTCCTGGACTATTGCAATTCCCTTCTCACTGGCCTACCCAAACGAACGCTATCCCCACTCCAGTTGATCCTAAACTCAGCGGCTAGACTCATCCACCTCACCAACCGCTCCACATCTGCCTCCCCCCTCTGCCAATCCCTTCACTGGCTCCCAGTTGCCCAACGCATCAAATTCAAACTGCTAACGCTGACCTACAAAGCCATTCACAACGCCGCCCCAAACTACATAACCGACCTGATACCCAAATACTACCCTACCCGTGCCCTCCGCTCCTCACAGGACCTCCTGCTCTCTAGCTCCCTGGTCTCCTCCTCCCATGCCAGATTGCAGGACTTCTCTAGGACTTCCCCCATCCTCTGGAACTCCCTACCCCAATCCATCAGACTGTCACCTACCCTCCTCACCTTCAGGCGCACCCTGAAAACCCTCCTCTTCAGGGAAGCCTACCCCAACCTCACCTAACACCTGACCTCACCTAACAACTAACCTCCTCCACTCCTCCCACCACTCCATCCCCCACAGCCATCTCCTCCTGTACCACCTTCCCCTCCCTCCTAGTTTGTAAGCTCGAAAGAGCAGGGCCCTCGAACCCCTCGTGTATTGTATTGTTACTGTCTTGTCTCATGTTCTGTCCCCCTTGTTACTGTACAGCGCTGAGCATACCCTTTGGCGCTATATAAATACTGTATAATAATAATAATCATACAACACAATTTATACACCAGTTCTCCAAAAAGCAGGTAACAATACCCATAACCGCTAAGGGCCTGTGTCAATGCTGATGAGTGTCACTTCAAGCTGGTATAAAATTGCCATATAAGTCTTTGGGATACAAAACCTGCTTGAAGGCTCATTCACACCAGGTGCGCTGCAGCAATGTGTGCAAAATTGCCTGTTTTCCCTTACTGCACAAAAATGCACGGCCCTTTTGCAGATGCACACGGGTGTCAAAAATGCCTAATGGCACCCCCACGCATCTAGCAAAGGCAAGTGCATTTGCACCCACCAAAACAAATGGTACTACAGTACCATGCGTTATGGTGCGCCACGGTGATGTACCGCCTGGCACCCCGCCTGGATGATTCCGTCAGACAGCTGCTTCTTCACCACTGGGGCACAGGACCAAGGTATTATAGTTGGGCATTGCACCCAAATACTAGACGACACTAGCTTAGGTGCAACCGCAACTACTTTATTGAACAGAAATACAGGTTTGGCGACCCCCCTTTGAGGATGTGTTTGTACACAATACACGTCAGGAGCAGTCACATCACACCGTGATGTCATGCCGCCAGAGCAACGTGGAGCTCCGGCGGCCATCTTTAATACCAGATGGTTAGTCCTGTCTGTTTTTACCTTTTCTGATGCATCACAATAAAGTTGTTTATAACTACTACACTATGGGAGTTTCCTTGTCCCTACCCCCTGGGGGAGGTCTTTAAACCGGCAGACCCGCTACTCTAGGATGGATTGCCATACCCTGAGGGTTGATCTGCATATCCAGAGAGTTACTTCAGGTTGAATGTAAAGGACCATCTTTACCAACCCCATAACATCTAACCTGACGACCCACCATCTCTGAGAGGGAAGTCCATCTACATAATACCTGTCTGATGACATCTGGATTATAACATAAGGCGCATTAATTATGCGCGTCCGGTGAGTGCGCATTACCACTACTGCACTGATACCGGATCCAGAGTCATTAAGCACGAGAGTCACTTTATATATTGTTTACATTGGAACTTTTTGATTTTACCAATTTCTGATTTTAGATTGAATTATTTTATTTGGTGGTTTTAGTGATTGTATTGAACGATTTATTTATTCCAGCGCTGCACTTCCTTGTCTATTATCTTTGTTTTTTTTAATACACTTCAGATATAGGGTCAGTCCCCACATGAACAATAAAAACAAATATTACGCATCAAGCCAGGAACGTGCGAAAAAGCATGTGTGCTTGGGTGCACCTCCTGGTGTGAATGGGGCCTGAAGATGGTCTAATGCAGGTTAGAAGGAGGTCACATGCACCCGTCAATTCATTCTAAATGACCTCAGAAGCATCCCAAAATTGTTTCAAATTGATGCCACCGACACAAGTTCATGGACACCGGCCCTTAAAGAAAAATTCCAGGTATGACTTTTTGTACATAGTTACATTGGTCTAGCTTGGACCAATGCAACTATGCATAAGCCATACCTCTAGATCAGTTTTTCTCAACCTTTTTGCCCTAAGGGAATCCTTGATTTTAAATTTTTATTTTTTAAAGTCGCAGAGAACCTCTGCTAAAATCAATTTATCGGGGGCAGTTGAAAGAATGTCCTTAGGTCAGTAGTTAGTGGGAAGAATGTCCACCTTACAGAGGTGGTCAAAATGCCACCCTTACCAACTCTTACAAAGATCATTGGTGTGAAGCTGCTGACTCTGTCAAGTGGCTTTTGACACGGAACTATCCAGGCACCATTAAGATGGAAGGGCAATAAGCCCCAACTCAAGGAACCCCTAACAACCTACAGAGGAATCTTAGGGGTCCACGGAACCCTGGTTGAAAATAGCTGCTCTAGATGCTGGAAATCACTTAAGTAGCCACCGCTAGCAGAGTGATCTACACTAGCTTCCAGATCCTGTGTCAAGTGGCCACCCTGCTGCATTCTGAACATAGGTAGTTGGCCACTGGGCATGGGCGCTATTAAAAGAATAAAAATATGCTTTCCAATTTCTTAATGAATGCAAAGTATTGTCTGACATCACTGCCCTGCCTCAACACCTCATCCAATCAGAGAATGTAAAGAGTTCTCTGACTGGCACCTGTGCTAAGTGGTCGACCTCCTGTGTTCACAATGCAGCAGGGTAGCCACTTGGAACAGGACCCAGAAGAAAATGGAGCTTATTGGAGTAGTGGTGTCTACTGCAATGATTTCCAGCTTCTAGAGGGATCCTACAGGTATGGTATATGCATGGTTACATTGGTCCAATGTACACTATGCTAAAATAATATACGTGGAATTTATTAAGAAGGTTAGCAAAGGACTTACAAAGTATGGAGTAACCTTGGCTTGGATTGTGAGCTTACTCTGGGCAAAATTCAAAATTGATTCTTCATGATTACATATATTTCCATCTTTAGGTTTTCAGCCAACATGCAAAGTACATCACCTTTTTTCCCATCCCAGAACGGCTATTAATATAGATAAGCGAGTGAATTCGAACCAACACTTATTTTTAATTTTGGACAGAACAGGAAAGGATTAGAATCTCAGCCTTTTTTACTTTTTTTCTTTAGCCAAGTCACTGTTGGAGGATTCACACCATTTCTCCTGCTGATGACCTATCACACGGCAGAAAGTAAGAAATATCTATCCAATTGGGAACAGAAAATAACAACCTTCCTTACCTGTCTGCTAAAAAAGAAAAATAAATATTTTGTTGCATATGTCGTAATTAAGGATCTTTCCCCCTCAATTGAAGTCTTAGTTAATATGATCTTAGGGGTTAGTTTCACAGTATGCCAAGGCCAAAAAACAAACAAACATATGAAGTGCCTCTATTCCATACACGCACATTTCCCGACATTTTATTTCTTGATCTGCCAGAAATTAACTCAACTCCTAAGTCCTGTTGTGGGGCTGACAACACACAACATTTTTGTGGCCTGAATGGTGTCAGCCTTGTTGTTTTGATAAACTACTCAAACCCTCCACTGCAGTACCAAGATAGGATCATTCAGCACCAAGGGCAAGGATGCGGAACTGCACTCCATCCCTTACCCTAATGCATGGGTGTCAAACTAGCGGCCTCCAGCTGTTGCCAAACTACAAGTCCCATGAGGCATTGCAAAA